>NC_080794.1:20859518-21551778 GCF_028018385.1 Neofelis nebulosa
CCCCTTCGAAAGCACACAGTGCGGTCCTATACACACAGGTAACAAACTAGCAGAAATTGCAGTGATGGAGGATAGTAGCAAGATCGCCCTTTTTGCAGAGGAGCCCGAGAGAGTTTTCTGGGGTGATGGTAACTTCCTATATCTAGATGCATGGGGTGCTTGTGCTCATTTATTTTAGAAATATTCACTGACTCCTGGTGCTTGGGGTCAGATAGACAGGTACCTGACCCTAGCATTTGGCTGATTTCTAATGGTGGGTAATGATCAGGGACCAGCAGTGACTGTGGGAGATGAGTGAGGGGGCCACACATGGCATCAGATCCTCACCCAGGATGCCATGTCTCCACGACAGCAACCTTGTGCAGGAGGGCTCTGAGGATCACATATTTCTTGATCAGTCCTGTGAAATGCATAATCCTACTCCAGATTTCTCACTGAGGGATGGACAGGGCAGAGGCCAGCAGCTGGAGGACACCCTGATCATGGCTGGAGTGGAACAGTGGGCCTGAGAGAATGAGTCAGAGAAAGGGAAAGGCAGAAGATAGTGGCAAGGATTTTGAGATATAAAGGGAAGAGGAGAGAAGGCAACGTTTTCTACTGACTTCACCCAATTTCTTTGTGAACAAAAGGAGATTCTTGTCTCGCAGGGAAGGGAAGAGGGCTGGCAAAAAGACAGGGTGACATTCTCAGCTCAAGTGCTCAGGATATCTGCCTTGCTCTTGAATACATATCACAGGATGCCTGTGCCTTCTGTCATAAGTGGAACTGCAGCTCATACCATTTAGTGAAAAATAAAGCGATGATGAAGACCTCATCATTAAAGTATTGCAACGAGAGCATGTGAACATACAGAGAGATACAATAGAAGCAAAAGTCCAAAGGTAAACCGACTTCAAAACTTATGGGAATATAGACTATCGGAAAAGGAGATACCCCAATGCCAGCTTTCAGACACCTGGGTAATATGTGAAAACGTGGAAAAAAAAGTAGTCCTTACTTCAAAAGCAACATTAGCATTAGACACAAAGGGATCATGATGGAAGGTTTAGGGAGAAACCCTATGATTTCATGGTGCTGTACCCATGGTCCTGTACCCTCAATCTCATCAAAGTATACCCTTTAACTTGAGGTTCGTTATATGTAATCATATCTCATTAAAGAGAGTTTCAAAACATAAAATAATAGAAGCAAATGTGGGAAAGTTCCTTTCCAATCCTGAAGTGCATGTGTGATATGAGTTTGTCTTCCCATGTCTCAAAAATCCAAAATAATAAGACATTTAAAAAATTAATAATAGCAAAGTAAGAGGACCCTGAGCTCACCCTGTCCCATATTTTCAACTGCATAACATCCACATCAAGTCCATGAACCAAAGAGCGACCCAAAGACTGGCAGAACAAACTCCACACCGAAGTAGAGAGAAGCTGCATCAGAAAGGTTAGGAATGTCAGAAAGGTGGAGGCTGTCTGCCTGCAGAAGGGGCAGAAAAAGTGAGCCCTCACACCAGGGAGGTCATACAGGGAAGACTAATCTCCATAACATTGGGCATTAAAACTTAGAGGGGCTGAATGCCTTTGTGTTCAAATACAGGAGGTTTGGAGGTCAGCTGACCCAGCACTTGGAGATCCAGGAGGATGAGTGATAGCCATATCCCTGCATGTGTAGACAGGCAATGTAAACATGGCATTTTACACAATGCCGAGGAAACAGGAGACAGATGTATTCATGCTGATTCTGGAGTGTGTTGGAGGACTTCTCCAACAATGAAGGAGCTCACAGGCACCACTCTTCTCCCCCAGCCTCCCAGAATAAGCATAGAAGCACCCACAAGAGGGTGAGGCTGCACAGACACTTGCTAACTAACCCATTAGCAGTGCACCAGTCCCAAGGGTTCACTAGGAGACTCACCAAACCAAGCCTGCTGGTCTCAGGGCAAACATTTTTCAAACCACAAGGGCACCCTGTCTGACAAGCTGCATGCATAGCTGCCACAACATGCTGTGCGCATCTGCACCTCACCCAGCTGTACATATCCAGGTGCCCTCATCTGTCTCACTAAGCCACATGTCCCCAGGCACAGACATGCTCTGTGCATATCCTCAAGCCCCTAGCTTCCACCGCTGGGCCACAGCCCCCAGCCACCAAAGGACATCGGGAAATCTGGCATAGGACTTGTAGCCCTGTGAAATTTTGCTAACACTTCTGCCCTGTGCCCAAGTTATCCAGCGGACATACCACCCCACAGCTGGCGTGCCTGGGTCCCATTAACACCACTGAGACAAAGCACAGCCCAAAACAGCACGCAGTCAGTGCAGACACCTGCACTAACAGGAAAAGTAACCCAGACACAGCAGCAGGCTGTGAACAGTACGTATACGATAGCCTCCTGAAGGTCCAGGTCCTATAAACGGAGATGTGCACTGCTGAGTTCTCTAGGACCTCTTCTTCATCACGTTATTAGTTTCAAGAGCAGAAGGTACAGCTGACTTTCTTAACACAGACAAATAGAGACAGAGAGACAGACAAAATGGACACAGAGATGTTTATCCACAATGAAAGACCTAGTCAAAGTCACAGCCAGAGATCTAAGCCAAAGAGATGTAGGTAACATACCTGATACAGATTTGAAAGCAATGATCGTAAGGGTACTCATTAGAGTTGTGAAATGAGTAGAAGAGTGAGACTGACTAGAGATAAGAAATAGTACAGTAGACATTGAGGACACGATAAAGGAGAGACATGCTTGCTGGAACTAACAAAGGGATGGAAGAAGCAGAGGAGCAAACCAGTGTCCTCGAAGACTGAGTAATGGAAATTAATCACATTGAACCAAAGAGAGAGAACAGAATTCTGCAACGTGAGATGAGACTAAGGGACCTCAGTGACTACAGCAAAGATAACAATATTGATATTGTAGGAGTCTCAGAAGAAAGAGAAAAGGCGGCAGAAAATTTATTTGTGGAAACAATAGCTGAAAAATGCCCTAATTGGGGGAGGAAACAAACATCCCCATGCGGGAGGCTAGAGAATTCACATCGAAATGAACAAAATCAGGCCAACATCCAGACATATTGTAAGCAAACTTGCAAATTACAGTGACAATAAAGAAAAACTCTTAAATGCAGCAACACAAAGAGACCTTCACTTAGAAGGCTAGCTACCAGATTTCTGAACAGATACTTGGCAAGCGAGAAGCAAGTGACATCACATATTCAAAGTGCTGAATGGAAAAATCAGCAGCCAAGAATACTCTATCCAGCAAGTCTATCATTCAGAATGGAAGGAGACACAGACTTTCCCAAACAAAAACTAAAGGTGTTTGTACCACTAAATCAGTCCTGCAAGAAATATGAAGAGGGACTCTTTGAGTGGAAAGGAGAGACCAAAAGTGACACTATAGAGGTAAAAGACACAAATCAAGTAAAACATGAATATTTTTGTAAAAAATTGTTAAGGAACTCAGAGATATGGATTTGAAATATAATAACATCTACCAAAAACCTAGGGAGAAGAATATAATGGGTTCCAAGGTAAATGACCATCAGCTTAGTACAAAGTGCTAAACGCAGAAGAGGTTATGTAAATAACCCAGCAGTAACCATATATCAAAAACCAGTCACAAATGTGCTAAGAATAAAGATAAATAAATTAAAATACTTCACTAAAGAAAATAAGCAAAACATGAAAGACAGACAAGAAAGGATCGGAGAAAATCATTAGAAACCACAAGAAAACAGGTAATATAATGGCAATACATACATACATACATACATACATACATACATAGCAATCATTTCTTTGAAGGTAAATGGAATGAATGCTCCAATCTAGAGACATAGGGTGTAAGAACGGATGAAAAAAAAATTAGAGTAGCAATACTTGTATCAGAAAAAATACACTTAAAACAAAGTACATAACAAGAGACAGAGGAGGACGTTATAGAACAGTAAAGGGTACAGTCCAAAAGGAGATATAACAACTGTAAATATATCCCACAATGAAGTGGGATTTATTCCCAAGCTGCAAGGGTGGTTCCGTATTTGCAAATCAATGTGATACAATATATCAACAGGAGAAAGTATAAGAACCATATGATCGGGGCACCTGGGTGGCTCAATCCTTTAGCAGTCTGACATCAGCTCAGGTCATGACCCCATGATTCGTGAGTTCAAGTCCCACATCAGACTCTGTGCTGAAAGCTCAGAGCCAAGAGCCTCCATCGAACTCTATGTCTCCCACTCTCTTTCTGCCCCTTCCCTGCTCACACTCTGTCTCTCTCAAAAGTAATAAACGTTAAAAGAAAAGAACCATACGGTCATTTCAATACATGAAGAAAAAGCATTTGACATACTACAACATCCATTCATGATTATAACCCCCTAAAGTAGGTTTACAGGGAACATACATCAATGCAATAAATGTTTTCTATGAAAACCCTGAAGCTGTAATCAACCTTAATGGAGAAAATCTGAGAGCTTTTCCTATAAGGTCAGGGAAAACACAAGGATGTTTACTCTTACCACTTTTAATAAACATAGCACTGGAAGTCCAAGCTACAGCCAGCAGATAAATCAAATGAAATGAAACTAAACAAACCAAAACGAAACAAAACAACGTAAAGTAAAAGACAAGAAAAGAAAAGAAAAAAAAAGAAAAGAAAAGAAAAGAAAAGAAAAGAAAAGAAAAGAAAAGAAAAACTAATCCAAATCTGGAAGAAGTGAATCTTTCACACTTTGCCGATTACATGACACTATATATAGAAAACCCCAAAGAGTCCACCCAATAACTGCTAGAAGTGATAAATGAATACAGCAATGTCACCGGATACAAAATCATTGTACAGAAATCTGTTGCATTTCTAGACAATAACGAATCAGTAGAGAGAGAAATTAAGAAAACAGTCCCAGGGGCGCCTGGGTGGCGCAGTCGGTTAAGCGTCCGACTTCAGCCAGGTCACGATCTCGCGGTCCATGGGTTCGAGCCCCGCGTCGGGCTCTGGGCTGATGGCTCAGAGCCTGGAGCCTGTTTCCGATTCTGTGTCTCCCTCTCTCTCTGCCCCTCCCCCGTTCATGCTCTGTCTCTCTCTGTCCCAAAAATAAATAAAAAACGTTGAAAAAAAAATTAAAAAAAAAAAAAGAAAACAGTCCCATTTACAGTTGTACACCAAATAATAAGGTATCTATGAATAAATCTATCCAAGGTGGTGAGAGACCTATACTCTGAAAATTATAAAAAAGTGAAGAAAGAAATACAAGATGACACAAAAAAGTGGAAGGATATTCCATACTCATGGATCGGAAGTACAAATTTCATGGAAATGTCTATACTTCCCAAAGCAACTGACACAATTAATGCAATCGCCATCAAAATAGCAACAACATTTTTCATAGAACTAGAACAGTCCTAAAATTTGTAGAGAACCACAAAAGACACAAATCTTCAGAGTAAACAACCTTTATGTGAAGTGATAATTATGGATGGAACTATGCCTCTGGATCTTCTGCTCCAAAACACAGTAGTCAGCCTAAGCATTTGAACAAACGTTAGACATATCCCAACCAAAGATCATTCTACAAAATACATTCTACAAACGTACCCTCAAAACTTTGCAGATCATGAAAAATATGGAAAAATCTAAAAATTGTCATGGCCAAGTGGAGCCGAAGGAGACAGGATGACTGTAATGTGCCAGCTAGGATGAGTCTGGGACAGAAGAGGTTAAAACTGAAGCAATCTGAATACAAATATAAAGTTAGTTAATACTACCATATCTCTTTGGGATATTGATTGTGATCATGTATCGACTTAGAGGACATCAATAGTCAGAAAACACTCTGATGTATGTGGAGACTCAATAATATCTTCCCAATTTTTCTGGTAACTAGAAGCCCACCACGATTGAAAATACTATTAGTAATCATGGTTTTATGTTTTCAACACCTAATATTATATGACTAGTTCTAGTATTAGTTACTAGTGATGGCCATGTACCTAGTCTTGTTGTTCTTACTATTGTGTAATTTAAATAATAGCATTCATGGTACAGAAAACTGAATGCATGATATACGCTTCATAGAAACATCCACTTTACATATTTTAAGATAATAAGGTATGTAGACACCACTGTATTATGTGGTATGTCAATTAAGTGTTTTTCGGATCTTGAATGAACATGTCATTAAATGGCTTTCCATAAAGGCGGTTATCCTAGATAATGAATGATACTCAGATTTTACAGGATGTACTTCACATCATGTCTGAAGAGTGTCCAAAAAAGAAAACATACGTACACACGGCCAGATGGATCATTGTGACTGGCTCACTTATTGTAAGGAATCCTTGCTTTAATATTTTCACGCATATTTTTAGCAGGAATACAAGAGAATGAAATATTTCCAAATCAAAGAGATGTTCAAAGTCTGGAAGAATGATAGTGTGTTCAAGGGGTTTCAGAAGGAAAAGATGTGACCATGAAGTGGCAGTCACAGGCAAGCAGGTTTTTCTCACCCACTTTGACAGGTTTTCATGAGGGGATGTCCATCACAGCATGTGATCTGCAAAAGGGTAAGACCCAGAAGTACCAGAGGGAAAGACACACTTTAGGAAGAGGTGACTTGGAAAGGGTGCTTCTGTGCCTAAGTGATGGCTCAGAAACCTGGCTGGGTGTCCCTGGGTCAAAGATTTCAGGAGGCCAGCAGTAACCTAGACTCACAAAGATCTAAGTAACATACATCAATGTAATTTAGAGTCACAAAAATCTTAGAGCCACAGAGTTGATCTTCATCTATGATTAGGAGATGGTCACAGTTTTACAGGATATGATCATCTGGCTGGCAGTAGATGGCTAAAATATGATTTAGGGTTATGTTTTTAATAAAAAAAAATTTATGTGCAAAAATATGGGTTTGGAATGTAAAGAAAACTCACAGGACCATCATGGAGTTCCTTACGTTAAGGCCTCATGTCACTATCCCTAAATTCATTCCTGTAGGAATGTAACCTTTAACCAGTCAGCAATGAAATTCCTAGTCATTGCTGGAAATTTAACTGACAGACCCCCGCCATTCCCTCAGGGAGGGAATCTCGCCTAAATAAGGTATTCCATGCCACTAAATTTGTTTTAAGTTTATTTATTTTGAGAGAGAGAGAGAAAGAGAGCACATGCAAGGGAGGGGCAGGAATAGAGGGAGAGAGAGAAGCCCATGACCACGAGGTCATGATCTGAGCCAGGATCAAGACTCGGACACTTAACCAAGCGATCCAGACCCCGAGAATGTGGAGTTTCAAAGGTTAGCAGGCTTGGCTGGGATACAGCCCTGAGGGCACTGGCCTACTCCTTGAGAGAAGGCAGCAAACTACTTACAGGCAGATGGTATGGAAACAGTGACCTGTACATCGCCTGGTGCACGCAGTGGGGCGATTATACACTCATCATGGAGAGCATCCCTGAGAGGCAGTGTTCACACAAGGGGACAAAGGAGCTAGGACAGAGGAGGTGTGTGGGACCATTTTCCTCCTCTTCCCCACAGCATAAACACAGAGCCATCTGCTGGAAACAATGTCATCCCCACACTGGCTGCCTAACATGCTTACATCAACCCCACATTCCTGTGCTCTGGTGAGACTGGCCTTCTAGGTCAATCAGGCTTGCTTCAGTCCCAATGGAGGTGTCCCCTTCCCCCAGGAGACCAGCGGAAGCCCATGACCACATCACCTCTTTGACCAGACAGTTCTGCAGAGCTTCACTTCGAGTGGCAGTCATTTCAAGTCTCACTTAAGAAGCAGATCGGAGCTGACCTAGATAAAACTCAGCACATTCTGGCCAAGGACCATACATTGTCCATATAACTGGCCTGAAGGACAGTGCAGCCAGAACACAAAACAGTGTATGCAACACACACCATGGACACTCCCTGATGGTCAGGCCCTGGACACTAGATGACCTCCTTTTCATAAAGCCATTCATCTCACAGGCAGCTAACATAATGAGCTTTTGTAACACAGAGAAGGCAAATACTCAGCCAAAATGCCAAGACAACATGAATGCATCCCAATGAAAGAAAAAGATACGGTCATGGCCAGAGAAATGGAAGGAACACTTCCAAACTCATTCTATGAGGCCAGCTTGGCCTTGAGTCCAAACTGGACAAAGACCCCACCAGAAAAGAAAACTACAGACCAATTTCCCTGATGAACCTGGATGCAAAAATTCTCAACAAAAAGTAGTGAACCGGATCCAACAATACATACAAATAATTATTCACCACAATGAATTGGATTTATTCCTGGGATGCACCATGAATTCAATATCTGCAAATCAACTGATGTGATACATCACATTGATAAAAGAAAGGATAACAACCATATGATCCTCTCAATAGATGCAGAAAGAGCATTTGACACAATGCAGCTTCCTTTCTTGATGGAAAAAAAAAAGTACTCATGAAAGGAAGGATAGAAAGATCTTGTCTGAATATCAGTATGTCCAGATACAAAAGTCCCACAGCTAATATAATCTTCATTGAGGAAAAACTGAGAGCTTTCCCCCTAAGGTCAGGAACACGACTGGGATGTCCACTCTCACCACTGTTATTCCACAAACTGTTGGAAGTCTTAACCTCAGCAAGCAGACAACAAAAAGAAATACAAGGCGTCCAAATTGGCAAGGAGGGTCAAACTTTCCCTCTTCACAGACATGATAGTTTCCAAGGAAATCCAAAAGACTCCATGGAAAAACTGTTAGGACTGATACTGGAATTCAGGAAAGTCTCAGGATATAAAATCAATATACAGAAGTTGACTGCATTTCTATACACCAATAATGAGTCAGCAGAGAGAAATCAAGGATTGATGTACTTTACAACTGCACTGAAAACCATCAAATACCCAGGGGTAAACATAACCAAAGAGGTAAAAGATCAGTACACTTAAAACAATAGAGGGGTGCCTGGGTGGTTCAGTCGGTTAAGTGCCAACTTCGGTTCAGGACATGATCCCTCATTTGTGGGTCTGAGTCCCGTGATGGGCACTGTGCTGACCGCTCGGAGTCTGGAGCCTGCTTCAGAGTCTGTGTCTCCCTCTCTCTCTCTCTTTCTGCCCCTCCCCTGCTCATGTGCTCTCACTTTCTCTCTCTCTCTCAAAAATAAACAAACATTAAAAAAATAAAGGAACAAACTATACAACATCTATGAAAGAAATGGAAGAAACACAAAGAAATGGAAAAACATTCCATGCTCATGGATAAGAAGAACAAATATTATTAAAATATCAATACCACCCAAAGCAATCGACACATTCAATGCAATCCCTATCAAAATAACAACAGCATTTCTCACAGAACTAGAACAAACAACCCTAAAATTTGTAGGGAGCCAGAAAAGACCCCAGATCGCCAAAGTCATGTTGAAAAAGAAAACAAAGCTGGAGACGTTAAAATCTGGACTTTATGGTGTATTAGAAAACCGCAATCATCAAGACAGTATGGTACGGGCACAAAAACGGACACAGACATCAATGGAATGGAATAGGGAACCCATAAATAGACCCACAAACATATGGCCGAGTAATCTTTGATAACACTGGAAAGAGTATCCAATGGAAAAACAAAAGTCTCTTCAGCAAATGGTACTGGGAAAACTGGACAGTGAGAAGATTGGACCTGGACTATGTTCTTAAACCACACACACACACACACACACACACACACACACACACACACACACACCTCAAAATGGATGAAAGATATAAATGTAAGAAAGGGACCATCAAAATCCTAGAGGAGAAAACAGGCAATCTACCTCCTTGATACTGGCCACAACAACTTCTTGCTTGTCATGTCTCCAAAGCAAGGGCAATAAAAACCAAAATGAACTATTGGGACCTCAAGATAAAAAGCATCTGCACAGCAGAGGACACAATCAGCAAAACTGAAAGGCCACTGAATGAAATGGGAGAAGATATTTGCAGGTGACATATCAGATAAAGGATTAGTATCCAAAATCTATAAAAAATCATCACACTCAACACCCAAAAGCCAAATAATCCAGTGAAGAAATGGGCAAAAGACGTGAAGAGACACTTTAAGAAAGATGACATTCAGATTGGTCACACATGAAAAGATGCTCAATCTCACTCGTCATCACTGAAATACAAATCGAAACCACAATGAGATATCCCCTCACACCTATCAGAATGCCTAAAATTAACATCTCCGAAAAAGACAGATTTGGCCAGGATGCAGAGAAAGGGAACGCTTTTGAAATACTGGTGGAAATGCAAAGTGGTGTAGCCACTCTGGAAATAGTATGGAGATTTGTCAGAAAAACTAAAAATAGAACTACACTAGGCCCCAGCAATTGCACTACCACGTGTTTATCCAAAGGATACACTAACGCTGAGTCGAAGTGGCACATGCACTGCAATGTTTATAGCAACATTATCAACAATAGCTAAACTATGCAAAGAGCCCAAATGACCATTGACAGATGAATGGATAAAGAAGATGTGGTATATTCATACAATGGAATATTACTCGGCGATCAAAAAAATGAAATCTTGCTCTTTGAAACAACATGGGTGGAACCTGACTTGATTATGCTAAGCAAAATATGTCAGAGAAAGACACACATCATATGATTTCTCTCATCTGTGGAATTTAATACAACTGATGAACGTAGTGAAAGGAAAGCAAAAATAAGATACAAACAGAGAGGGAGTCAAACGATAAGAGACTCTTAAATACAGAGAAGAAACTCAGGGTTCCAGGAGGGCTATTGAATAGGGGTATGGGCTAAATGGGTGATGGGCATTACGGGCACACTTGGGATGAGTATTGCGTATATTTTGTACTTGATGGATCACTAAATTCTACTGCTGAAACAGTATTCCACTATAAAGTAACTAACTTGAGCTTAAATTAAAAAAAAGAGAGAGATTAAAAAGAAGTAAAGAAATGTACTACCAGTCAAAAGAAAAGAATATTTAAATCGGGCTCTTTGAGTGGAAATCTAGGACTAAAAGTGTTACAGACAAGAAAGGATCAGAGAAAACACCAAGAAACAATGGCAAAAGAACTAGAAGAATGGCACTAAATATATACCTATTGATAACCACTCTAAATGTACATGGACTAAATGCTCCAATCATAAGACATTGGATAGGGCGTCAGAATGGACAAAACAAACAAACAAACAAAAACAACACCTATCTAGATGCTGTCTACAAAGATTTATTTGGACTTAAGCCACCTTCAGATTGAAAGTGAGGGAATAAAGAAACATTTATTATGCCAATAATGTCAAAAGAAAGCCAGTAGCAATACTTATATCAGGCAAAATAACCTTTAAAACCGAGACTCTATTTTGGTACACTTTGGGGAAATACCTAATAGTGACATTTCATGAACCCAGTATTTATAGCAGCATTATCAACAGTAGCCAAACTACAGAGAAAGCCCAAGTATCCATCAACTGATGAAGGTATAAAGAAGTGGTTTGTGTGTGTGTGTGTGTGTGTATGTATACGCATATATATATATGTACATATGTGTACGTTCATATATACAAACATGTATATACAAAGAAATATAACTCAACTTCAAGAAGAATGAAATCTTGCCATTTGCAATGATGTGGATGGAGCTAGTATGTATTATGCTAAGTGAAATATGTCAATCAGAGAAAGACAAATATAGGATTTCACTCATGTGGAATTGAAGAAACAAAACAGATGAAAACATGGGAAGGGGGAAGGAAACGAGAAGTGTGGTAACAAACCACATGAGTCTCTTAATGTTAGAGAAAAAAACCGAAGGTTGATGGAGGGAAATGGGTCAGCGCTGGGCTACATGTCAGATGAGTATTAAGGAGAGCACTTGTTGTGATGAGCACTGGGTATTGTATGTAAGGGATGAATCACCAAATTCTGCTCCCGAATCCGAGAATGCACTGTATGTCAACTATGACTTAAATTAAAATAAATAAATAAATGAATAAGTAAGTAAATAAATAAATAAATAAATAAAGCCATAACAAGAGATGAAGACGGACGCTATCTCATACTAAAGGGGAAAATGAAACAAGAAGATCCAATGATTGTAAATTTTGATGCACCCAACATGCGATCACTAAGTATATAAAATATTTAACAACCACATAAAGGAACTCATTTTTTATAATATAACGATAGTAGAGGACTTTAGCACATCACTCACATCAATGGACAGAAGCTGTAAACAGAAAATCAACAAGGAAACAATGGCTTTGAATGACACACTGGACCTGATGGGTTTAACAGATATATTTAGAACACTCCATACTAAAATGGCAGAGTACATATTCTTTTCAAGCGCACATGGGACATTCTCCAGAATTGATCATATTCTAGGTCACATATCAGAAGAAGAACAGCAGAAGGAAGGAAGTAATAGAGATTCACAGGGAAATAAGGGATATTGAAACCAAAAAGACACTAGTCAAAATCAATGAAACCAGGGGCTGGTTCTTTGAAAACAGTAATCAACATGAAAACTTCTAGGCAGACTTTTGACTAAGAAGAGAGAAAGGACTCAAATAAATAAAATCACAAATAAGAAAGGAGAAATAACAGTCCACACCACAAAAATACAGTTAGAAGTTAATATTATGAACAACTATATGCAACAAATTGGACACTCTGAGAAAAATGGACAAATTCCTATAAACACACAAACTACCAAAACTGAAACAGGAAGATACATAAAATCTGAAAACAGAAAGAAATCAAATCAGTAATAAAAAAATCTCCCCCCAACACAAGAGTTCTGGGCCAGATGGTTTAACTGATGAATTCGACCATCCATTTAAGAAAGAGGTAATATGTATTCTCCTCGAATTATTACGAAAAATAAAAAAGAAGGAAAACTTATAAATTCATCTTATGAGGCCATCATTACCCTGATACGAAAACCAGATAAAGCCTCCACTAAAACCGAAAACTGGTGGGGCGCCTGTGTGACTCGGGCTGTTTACTGTTCAACTCTTAATTTCGGATTAGGACATTATCTTGTGGTGCGTGGGTTTGAGTCCCATGTTGGACCCTGCCATGACAGTGTAGGGCATGGCCAGGATTCTCTCTCTCCCTATCTCTGAGCCCCTCCCTCACTTTTATGTACTCAAAGGAAAGAAATAAACATTTAAAAAATGTTAAAAAAATTTTTAAATAAAACTGCAGCCCGATAGCCTGACGACTATGTATGCAGAAATTCTTATTAAAATACCTTCAAATTAAAGTCACCAATACATTAATAGAATCATTTACCATAATCAAGTGGGATATATTCCTGGGCTGCAAGGGTGGTTCCACATTCACAGATCAATCAACATGATGCACCACAGTAATAGAAGAAAGGATAAGAACAATACGATGCTTTCAACAGATGCAGGAAAACTATTTGACAAAATGTCACATCCATTCATGATAAAATCCCTCAGCAAAGTACATTGAGACTCAACCTACCTGCACATAATAAAGGTCATCTAGGAAAAACCCACAGCTCATCTCACCTCAATGGGGAAAAATTGAAAATTTTTCCTCCAAGGTCAGGGACAAATCAGGGATGACCCCTCTCACCACTGTTATTCCACATAGTACAGGAAACCCTAACCACAGCACTCAGACAACAAAAAGAAATAAGAGCCATCCAAATCGGCAAGGAAGATGTAGCACTTTCGCTATTTGGAACTGACATGATGTGTTCTATAAAAAACATGAAAGATTCCCTTAAAACTTGCTAGAATTGATATATGAATTCCACAAGTCACAATATACAGAAATCAAGCTACATAGATGTATTGCATTTCTAACACAAATCATGAATTAACACAGAGAGAAAGTAAGGGATCAATCCCATTGACAGGCTCACAAATGCCACAAGAAACCAGGAATAAACCTAACCACAGAGTTGAAAGACCTGTACTCTAAAGTCTATGAAACATTGATGAAATAAATGGAAGAAGACACAAAGAAAAGGACATACATTTCATGTTCATGGATGGGAAGTACAAAATACTGTTAAAATGTCTACACTCCTCAAAACAATCTACACATATAATGAAATCCCTATCACAGTAACAAAAACATTTGTGACAGAACAAGAACAAATAATCTCAAAATTTGTATGGAATAACAAAAGTCCCCATACAGCCAAAACAAACTTGAAGAAGAAAAGCAAAGCTGGAGACATCACAATTCCAGACTTTAGGTTCTATTACAAAGCTATACTGATCAAACAGTATGGAACTGGCAAAACAACAACAACAACAACCACAACAACACCACACAGAGGCATAGATCAATAGAATAGAAATGCAGAAATGAACTCACACCTATATGGTCAATTAATTCTCAACAAAGCAGGAAAGAACATCCAATGGAAAAAAAGATAGTCTTGGGCACAGGGGTGGCTCATTCAACAAAGCGTGTGATTGTGAATTCAGCTCAGGTTATGATCTCAGGGCAGTGCAGAGCATGCGTGGGATTCTCTGTCTCCATTTCTCTCTTCCCCTCTTCTTCATGCTCTCTTTCTCTATCAAAAATAAGTAAATAAACTTAAAAAAGGCTCCTCAACATATGGTTTTGGAAAAACTGGACAGCATCCTGCAAAACAAAACAAAAACAACAATGGACCACTTTCTTACAACATACACAAAAATAAATCCAACATGGATAAAGACCTATATGTGAAACCCGAAACCATAAAAATCCCAGAGGATAACACGGGTAGTATCTTATTTGACATTGCCTGTACAAACGTCTTTGTAGATATATCTCTAGAGGTAAGGGAAACACAAGCAAAAATAATGAGACTTCATAAAAATTAAAACCTTCCGTTACCTAGGAAATAATCAACAAAACGAAAACACCTACAGAATGATATTTGCAAACGACATCAGATAAAGGGTTAGTGCCCAAAATATATACATTTATACAGCACCCAAAAAATGAGAAATCTGATTAAAAATGGGCAGAAGACAAAAATGGACATTTCCCGAAGGAAGACATATACATGGCCAAGAGACGCATGAAAAAATGCTCAACAATACTGATCTTCAGGGAAATACAATTCAAAAGTACAATGAGATAACACATCACATCTGTCACAATGACGAAAATCAATGAAGGATGAAACAGCAGGTGTTGTCAAGGATGTGGGGAAAGAATAACCCTCTTGCACTGTGGGTAAGAATGCAAACTGGTGCAGCCAGTATGGAAAACATTATGGAGATTTCTCAAAAAAAAAAAAAACTGGAAAAGGAAGTACCTTACGATCCAGCAATTTCACTACAAGGTATTTCCACAAAGAATATAAAATCTTCAAAGGGATACATGCACCATGATGTTTACAGCAGCATTTCCTACAAGAGCCAAATTACAGAAACTATCCAAGTATACATCAATTGATGAATAAATTGAGATGTGGTATATGGAATGTAATATTACTAGGCCGTAAAAACATGAAATCTTGCCATTTGCCGTGAGCTGGATGGAGCAAGAGAATGTTACCCTGAGTGAAATAAGCCTTTCAGACAAAGACAAATACCAGATGATTTCACTAACACATGGAAATAAAACAAAACAAAGTGCGGGGGGGGTGGGGCGGGGAGGAGACAGTGACAAACAGACTCTTAACTAGGAAACAAACAGGGCTTCCAGAGCAAGGTGGGGAATGGGTGAAACAGCTGCTGGGGATTAAGAAGTACACCTGGGATGAGCACCGGATGACGTGTGGAAGGGTTGCTCTATATTTTACACCTGAAACTAATACTGCACTGTAACTTTACTCACTGCAATTTAAATTAAAGATAACGTACGTTAATGACAGGTACCTACCAGGTTTTCTGTAGTTTGCAATCACTTAATTAGGTTGGAAAAATAACCATGAAACTTTTTAAAAGGCATGTATGTTGTGGGGGACAGTTTGTGCCTTTACCTCGGTCACTGGTTCTAGCAGGACTCGGAAAGTGGGTCCCAGCTCATTCTTCTAGGAGTTCCCAAGACGAGCATTTCATGTATTCATGTCCTAACGGAATGCAGCTCCCATTCTTCTGAATTTCTGTCAGGGTTTCTTCCCGGAAACAAGCCTGAATCTGGAACAAACCATCGACTGCATCGATGAGGTGATTTCGTGGGGCTCCGCAATCCACGAGACCTTTAGTAAAATATGTCTTGTTCAAATACTGTCCGGGAAGGGGAGGAATGAAACACGGGAACAGCCCAGAAAATGCAAGGGCCTGTGCAGCTCAGCAACCAGCTTGCCCAGGGAAGCCACCCAGCGCCCACTCCTCAGCACTCAGTACAATAAGGCAAATTCTCTCTGGCGACTCAGGAGATGCCAAGTTGCTACAAAGCTCCCAAGATCTCCCCTGGGGCGGGCAGCACAACCTGCTGGAAATGCAGCTCTGCTCTCTGTAATGAGGCAGTGGCAGAGGCCCTGAGTACTCTGGGAGCAATCAATGCCCTTCCTGCTCTGAGGTGCTCTGGGTCAGAAAAGCCGATGTTGCGCCCTCTGCTGGCCGTCACTGCCTGGGCAGAGAAACCCGCCTCTCCGGGTCTGCGGTGCTCCAGCTCTCTCTGTTGGCCATCATGGGCATTTTTGCAATGTGGAAGGCCCTGGTCACTCAGCTGAGACACTGAAGGTGCCTGGGCACCTAAACCTGTTCTCCCCATTGGGAAAGGTTTTAATGACAGGCCTGGGACACAAAGAAATCTTTTCCTTCTCCTTTCTTGTGAGTGAAGAATGAAACCGAATTTATTAACGTAATGACATCATTTGTAGTGTTTTAAGCAATGTTCACAGAAAAATAGACCGCCAATTTACATTTGCTGAGCAAGTGGTAATTGTGTTTACCACCAAAATACTTAGGTTAGATAAAGAATGAACACCTTTGAGAGAGATACCGTCATCAGCTATGGAATGAATGAGTCCTAGGGATACAAGGGACAGCCAATGCAATGGAGTCAATCCTGTAATAATACTGTTGCATGCTTTCACAGGATAGCTACACTTGTGCTTAAGTACAATATAATTTATTGACATATGGAATGACTACAATGTATGCCTAAAACTCATACAACAAATGTGTGAACAATATTTCAATTAAAAATAGACATCCTTTACACTATTTTTAATTTCTCCTTCTTTGCCAATAAACTATCATTCCTGGGGCGTTTGGGTTGCTTAGTCGGTTAAGCGTCCGACTTTGACGCAAGTCGTGATCTTGCAGTCCATGTGTTTGAGCCCTGCGTCAGGCTCTGTCCTGAGAGCTCAGAGCCTTGAGCCTGCCTTAGTTTCAGTATCTCCCACTATCTCCCCCCTCCCCAGCTCGGGCTCTCTCAAAAAAAGAAAAAAGAAACATTAAAAATGAAAAATCATTCCTAATTTGGAATTTGTGAAATTCCATTTATACCAGATTTTCTCACATCACCATCTTGATGTGAAGAGCTTATCTGAAAAGTCACTAATAATATCTTTGATGACACATATGTGACAAGGTCAGAATGAAACTTACAGGGAGCTATGAATCAGTTGTGAATTTACAGTATGTATCCTTGGATAATATTTCCAATGAAATGTGCTTTAGGGACATGGATGGATGAAATAATGTCCACCAGTCATATAGGTAAATATCCTATAGGACCGTTATGCCTTCAATTACCAATTGCCATCTCTTCAGCATTAAAAAAAATCTGGGACAAGAAAGCGTCTTTGAATTTGATGTAAGAGAAGACTAGAGTGTTTTAAAGTGTTCACCTACCTTCTGGAATCCTCAGATTAGTTGTGGACAGGAGGATAGCAACCCACGATTGGGATGCACACCGCTAGTCCCAGAGGGAGGATATGGACCTTATTGTCAATTTTTTAAAATCAATATCAGCAGTCCACCTCTGCCAGGTATATACTTCAGGACCTGGGGACAACATGATGCCTGATGCCTAGGTTCAGAACTTGAGGAAGGCCAGCTGGTGGGGGAGAGGGGAAATCCAACAGGGCCTGGGGCAGTGAGTGAGATGGCCCCAGGACACCTCCCCACAGGGCAGACTTGGAGTATACCTGCCAAAGAGCAGCACAATCTCCCTCAAGACATCCCTCTCCATGACAGAACATGAGGCTGAGCCTCACAATTCCAGAAGAAATGAGGGATACTCTTCTGTTCAATTCCAATGGCTTCTGCAGAGCTTGGACCCAGGGATGTTGGAGTCTTGGGGTCATGGAACTCTGATGCCCACGATACAATCCCTTTCTGCCCCAGCACGCAGAGCCATCTCATACATCCCCTCTCCCCTGACGCATCTAATGCCATCCACATACCTCGAGCAGGTGTCTACCTTCCTCTTTGTACTTCCTCTTTGTCACTGTTTCTCTCTAACCACATCTATGTTTCTTCCTTTCACTCTTTAGGGAGTGGTGTAACATACAGTGCTAACCTTTATTCTTGTACATGTGAATATCCAATTTTCCCAGCACCAGTTATTCAAGAGACTATTCTTCTCCACTGTGTATTTTTGACTCCCTTGTGAAATACTAGTTGACTGTGCATGCACGGGTTTAGATTGGGCTCTCAATTTCCATTCCATTGTCTTATGTGTGTGCTTATGCCAGTAACATAACTGACTTCTTTGTGTTAGAATGAAGCTTGAAATCGAGAAGTGTGATGCCTCCTATTTTGTCCTATCTTGCATTGGCTACTTAGGGTCTTTTTCTGGTTCCAAATACATTTGAGGATATGTGTTTCTAATTGCATAAAAATTGCATCGGAGTCTTGATAGAGATAGCACTGAATCTCTAGAGGGCTGTGAGTAGTATGGACGTTGTATCTGTATTAATTCCTCCTACAGATGGACATGGGGTGGCTTTTCACTGACTTGTGTGTTCGGTTTCTTCCATGCAAATTGAATTTCTTCCATTTCTGCACACAGGTTTTGTAGTTATCTGTAGAGATCTTTCACCTCCTTGGCTAAATTTATTCCAATAAATTTTATTGTTTTGGATGCTATTGTAAACGTATGGCCAACTAATCTTTGACAAAGCAGGAAAGATTATCCAATGGAAAAAAAGACAGTCTCTTTAACAAATGGTGCTGGGAGAACTGGACAGCAACATGCAGAAGATTGAAACTAGAACACTTTCTCACACCATTCACAAAAATAAACTCAAAATGGATAAAGGATCTGAATGTGAGACAGGAAACCATCTAAACCCTAGAGGAGAAAGCAGGAAAAGACCTCTCTGACCTCAGCCGTAACAATTTCTTACTTGACACATCCCCAAAGGCAAGGGAATTAAAAGCAAAATGAACTACTGGGACCTTATGAAGATAAAAAGCTTCTCCACAGCAAAGGAAACAACCAACAAAACTAAAAGGCATCCAACGGAATGGGAAAAGATATTTGCAAATGACATATCGGACACAGGGCTAGTATCCAAAATCTATAAAGAGCTCACCAAACTCCACACCCGAAAAACAAGTAATCCAGTGAAGAAATGGGCAGAAAACATGAATAGACACTTTTCTAAAGAAGACATCCAGATGGCCAACAGGCACATGAAAAGATGCTCAATGTCGCTCCTCATCAGGGAAATACACATTCAGATATCACCTGACGCCAGTCAGAGTGGCCAAAATGAACAAATCAGGAGACTATAGATGCTGGCGAGAATGTGGAGAAACTGGAACCTTCTTGCACGCTTGGTGGGAATGCAAATTGGTGCAGCCGCTCTGGAAAACAGTGTGGAGGTTCCTCAAAAAATTAAAAATAGGCCTACCCTATGACCCAGCAATAGCACTGCTAGGAATTTACCCAAGGGATACAGGAGTACTGATGCATAGGGGCACTTGTACCCCAATGTTTATAGCAGCACTCTCAACAATAGCCAAATGATGGAAAGAGCCTAAATGTCCATCAACTGATGAATGGATAAAGAAACGGTGGTTTCTATACACAATGGAGTACTACATGGCAATGAGAAAGAATGAAATATGGCCCTGTGTAGCAACACGGATGGAACTGGAGAGTGTTATGCTAAGTGAAATAAGCCATACAGAGAAAGACAGATACCATATGGTTTCACGCTTATGTAGATCCTGAGAAACTTAACAGAAACCAATGGGGGAGGGGAAGGAAAAAAGAGAGGTTAGAGTGGAAGAGAGCCAAAGCATAAGAGACTGTTAAAAACTGAGAACAAACTGAGGGTTGATGGGGGGTGGGAGGTAGGGGAGGGTGGGTGATGGGTATTGAGGAGGGCACGTTTTGGATTGAGCACTGGGTGTTGTATGGAAACCAATTTGACAATAAACTTCATATATTGAAAAAAAATAAAATAAAATGTATTTATTTAGTTTAAATTTATGTATGCATTTCTTCAGTATTTATTTTTTCAAGTTTTTATTTAAATTCCAATTGGTTAACATACAGTGTATGTTAATTTCAGGTATAGAATGTAGTCATCCACACTTACATACAACACCCAGTGATCCTCACTGCTAGCGCCCTCCATAGCCCATCACCCATTTAACCCATTCCCCTGCCCACCTCACTTATAGTAACCCTCCATTTGCTATTTATAGTTAAGAGTCTGGTTTCTGGTTGATTTTTATTTCATTCAATTATGTGAGGGGTCACATTTATTGATACGCATTTCTGAAACATCCTGCCTTTACAGGGAAAAAACCCTTCATCACGGTCAATGATCCTTTTCATGTGATCCTGAATTTGGTTTGCTTGTATGTTACTGGGAATGATTCATCTATATTCATCACGGGGATACTGGCCTATAGATTTCTGTTCAGGTAGTATCCTTTCTGGCTTCCTACCAGGGTAATTCCCGTCTCATGAAATGAGTTTGGTGGTGTTCATTCCTTTTGAATCAATGAGAGGACTGCTGTTAGTTCTTCTACAAACGTTTGGTTAAATTCACCAATGAATCCACCTGGTCCTGGGGTTTTCTTCCTTGGCAGAACATCGATTACTGATTCAATTTACTTACATTGGTTATCTTCTTGTATTGATACAGTCTTCCTTTAATGGGTCTGTGCAAACCTTCCATATCTTCCTGATACAATCTTGGTAGGTTGTGCGTTTCTAAGAACCTATCCATTTCTTCTAGGTCATCTATGTCATCTAATTTGGCCATCGTTGCCACTTTGTCTGCTTTATGTTTCTTTGGTATAAGGCATAATATCTTCTCTTTTATTTATAATTCTTTTTTTTAAATTTTTTTTTCAACGTTTTTTATTTATTTTTGGGACAGAGAGAGACAGAGCATGAACGGGGGAGGGGCAGAGAGAGAGGGAGGCACAGAGGCGGAAACAGGCTCCAGGCTCTGAGCCATCAGCCCAGAGCCTGACGCGGGACTCGAACTCACGGACTGCGAGATCGTGACCTGGCTGAAGTCGGACGCTTAACCGACTGCGCCACCCAGGCGCCCCTCTTTTATTTATAATTCTTTTGAATTTGGTCCTCTTTATGTCTTAGCATAGTCTATGTATAGTCCTGACAATTTTGTTTCACTCTTCTGAAAACCCACTGTTGGTCTTCTTCATATTTTCTATTGATTTCATGGTCTGTTTCATTGGTTTCCACTCTCATATGGATTAATTTCTCCCTTTTGAGAACATTGGGCACAGATTGTTTTTTTCTTCTAGTTCTTAGAAGTTAAAGGTAGGTTGTTCATTTGAGTCTCAAATCTATCCTCCACGCATGCAAAGCCAGTGACTCATCAGAGAACCTTCAATAAGTCTTTTCTGTCCTATTTCTCATTCTCAGAACTCTGAGAAATAGAATCCGAAAATTTATTTGAAGACACAATAAATGAAAACTTCCCTAATGCGTGGAAGGAAAGAGATACAGAGCAGGAGGCACAAAGAACCCCCATTATATTCAACAGAAGCAGATCCACACCAAGTCGTATAGTAATTAAAACCCAAAATGTCGTGATAAAGAAAAATTTTCACAGCAAGAAAACAAAAGTTGACAGTTACCTACAAGGGAAACCCCATAAAGTTATCACTGGATGTATTTCAGAAGAAACTTTGAAACCGTAAGTGAGCAGCACGGTTTGGTAAAGGTGCCGAATGGAAAACATCTGCAGCCAAAGAGTCTATCCAGCAAACTATCATTCAGATGGAAGGAGAGATCAAGAGGTTCCCAAATAAATACTAAGCGAGTTCACAATCAACAAACCACCCTTGCAAGAAATGTTAAAGGGGACTCTTTAAGTGGAAAAGAAACACCTAAAGTGACAATATTAAAGTGTGAAACGCAAAAGCAATAAAAATGAGTATATCTGTAAAACATCAGTCAAGGTATTCACAATATGAAAGGTTTCAAAATAGGAACACTACATAGCTACAACACGGGAAGGAGAGGAGTAAACAACTGGTTCAAACTTAAACTATCAACTTAATTTAGACTCCTATATACAGAAGTGGTTAGGTACAAACCTAATAATACCCACAAATCAAACACTACTAATACATATGCAGAGTATAAAGACAAACAATTTCAACTGTGAAATTGTGAAGAAACCCAGTAAATCAAAATAAGAGAAAGAGAACAAAGGATCAGAAAAAATCAGAAATAACCAATATCAAGTTATAATAGGACAAGTACATGTCTATCAATTTCATTGAATAGAAACAGAATAAATTCTCAAATCAAAGGCACTGGGTGACAGATAGGGGCAACTGGATGGCTCAATCGCTTGAGATTTCGACTCTTGATTTCGGTTCAGGCTATGATTGCAGGATCATGGGATTGAGCCCCAACTGGGCTCTGCACTGAGCATGGAACTTGGTGAGGATTCATTCACATTCTCATTCCTTCTCTCACTCTCTCTCTGTCTCTCTCTTCCCTCATTCCCCCCACCCCGCTCTCCCATGCCTGTGCTCACTCTCTTCATAATAAAAAGCACTGGGTGATAGAATGAGTAAATATATAGGACCCATCTATCTTCTACCTACAAGAGACTAATTATAGAACTAAGGTTTCAAAAGAAATCTGCACTAGCAGTACCTTTATCAGACAAAATAGATTTAAAAATAAAACTGTAACAAGAGACAAAGGACACTATAATAATAAAAGATACAATCGAACAAAAAGATAGAACAATTGTAAACATATGTGCGCTCAACCTGAGAGCATCCAAATACACAAAACAGTCCAAAACTAAAGAATTGATAGTCATCCAATAATAGTAGGGCACTTTAACACCCCAATTACATCAATGGAGAGATATTTCCATCAGAAAATCAGCAAAGAAGTAGAGATTTTGAATGATAGAGTAGACCAGATGGACTTAACCGACATATTTTAGACATTGCATCCTAAAACAGCACAATACACATTCTTTTCACGTGCACATAACATTCCCCACACTCGATATTAGGTCATAAAACAAGCCAAAACAAAATCAAACCGATTGACACCATACCATGTGTCTTTTCAGACCACAAAGCTATGAAACTAGAACTCTACAACAAGAAAAAAAAATCTGGAAAAGGCACAAAATCATGGAAGTTAACATGCCACTAAGCAAACAATGGCTCAACCAACAAATCAAAGAGAAAATTTAAAAAAACATGGAAACAAAGGAAAATGAAAACAGAAGAATCCAAACTTCTGTAAAGCAGGAAAACTGGTTCTAACAGGGAAGTTTATAACAATACAAGTCTGCCTCAGGCAAAAAGAAACAAAAAAAACAAACACTGAAGTAAACTCCATAACTTTATAAAATAAAAACCAGACAAAGGACAACAAACAAAACTCACAAAGGACAGAATGAAGAAAATAATTAAAATCAAAAAAGAAACAAATGATGTAGAGATTAAAACTATGCACCCCATGTATCAAAAACGGATGAGGCAGTACGTGAAATCCCATCATACCTAGAGAGGCAGGGTGGCGATGTGAAACAGTCCAGAGCCAGGCAAGAATGGGGCAAGGCAAAAAGAACCTCCGGTGCAGAGAGACAGGGGCGAAAAGAATGAACACACTCCCTCCCAGATCCAGGTCGATGTCTACGCATAAACATATCCCCGTTCCAAGTGGGAGTGCAAACATAACTTAATTCTTGTCCTTGACCTAACCCTAACACTAACCCAAATCCCAACACCTAAACATAACAGCTAACCCTAACCATAACCCTAATACTAAACCCTGTCCCTATCCCTACACCTAAACCCAAACCTAACCCTACCGAACTGAGAAAGTAAACAATCCCTGAACTAACTGTGACCTTGTGCCTAAACCTCTAACCCTAACCATATAACTCTAACCCTAAAACCATAACCCTAATGCTCTACTTTACCCGTTAACCCTAAAATTATAACACCTAACACTAACCCTAACCCTAACCATAAAACTCGAACACTAACCCTAACGCTAACCGCTAATCGAATCTCCACACCTATAACCCGAACCCAAGTCCTAGACCTAGACCTCACTTTATCCCTAAACCTAACGCAAACCCTAACACTAATGCTATCAACTTACCCTAAGCCCACCATCTAACCATTACCCTAACTCTCAAACCCAAACCATAACCCTAAACCTAAGCCTAACTCAAGCCCTCACCTAATGCCTAAACCTAACACTTAACCATAACACTAAACACTAACCATAACCCTAAACATAACCCAAATGCATAAACCTAACTCTAACCCCTAACAGTAACCCCTAACAACAACCCTAACCATAACCCTAACACCTAACACCAAACCCAATCCCAAACCCTAACCCAACGCACACGACACACAGGAATGGTGTCACATACACACTGGTGAAGTCCCTGGTCAGAACATTAACCCTAGTTATGAATCTTTCTAGATGGGGACCCAATTCCTATCTCTGAGAACACCACAAACAAATGGCCCAAAGCGGTACAGAATTACTCGACATGGAACATCGAACATCATCATGCAATTTCCAATGCCCGCATGGAGCAGCACAAGGGGGCTGATGAGGCCCAACTGAAGATGGCACACACACGAGGCTGCTCCTGGAACACAAAGACTAAGCCTGAACAGCCCGTTCTGATGATGCCCACACACAATCCTCTGGGGAGACCACTACCCAGCGGAGGTTCAGCGCTTGGAGCTTCCTGGGACCTAACCCTAACCTTAACTGTGACACTCATATACCGCTCAAACTAAACCTCAACCCAACTCTAAACCCAACCCTACACATGACCCGCACCCGTGCATGGACCCTCATTCAGCCCTCAGGGTGATCATGGCACTGGTGTCGCTTTGGCCCTGGCAACATCCATGGAACGAACCTTAACCTTGGCAAGAGCTTTCTCCTAATGGGGACCCAATTCCCAAGTCTGAGGACATGACGGACTTGGGGCCCAGAAGCAGAGGAGGATTACTCAGCATGGAACCTGGAATATCACAATGTCATTTCCAAAGACCAGAAGGAGCTCCACAGGGGACTTCTTGAGGTCTAACCGAGGAGTGGCACTGGCACCCAAAACTCAGCCTGACTGGGAACCTCCTTAGACCCCTCTACTCAGCCTTGTGGGGTGACAATGGCCCTACTGGGGGTATAGTGCCAGGAGCCTCCTGTGACCAAGCCCTAATCTTAACAGTGACCCACAGTATACACGTGAACCTAAACCTCACCTCATCTTTAACACTCACCCTACACCTGACTCGCACCATGCGTGTGCCCTCATATCATCGATTCAGGGAGATCACAGAACTTGTGTCACTTCAGCCCTGGAGATTTCCCTGGCCAAAACCCTAACTGTCGCTAAGGCTTTCTGCATATGGAGACCAAATTTCCACAGTCTGACAAGAGCAGGCACAATTGGTTGAGAAGCGGTGCAGGATAATTATGTGTGAAGCGTGGAACATCACCATGTCATTTCCAAAGCAGGGCTTCAGATGCACAGGAGGATTCCTGAGACCTACCGAAGAGTGCGGATATAGGTGTGGGGCCGTGGAACGCAAAGACTAATGCTGACCGGTACCCTTCCTTTTGCACTCCAGTCAGCCATTCGGGGAAACAACTGCACTGCTGTAGGTTCAGGGTCTAGAACCTCCTGGGAACTAATCTCAACCATAAACAGAAACGTAACCCTAACGCTACACCTAAACCTAACACGAACTCTCACACTAACTCTAAACCAGACCCACACCCGCCCATGTACCCACATTTCAGCCCTCCATGGAATTCACAAGAATGGTATCGTTTCGGCCCTGGCGACGTCCCTGTACTGAACCCTAACCCTAGCTAAGGCTCTCTCCCCATGGAGACCCAATTCCAAAGTCTGATAACAGCACGTACATGGGTTCCAGAATCGGTGCAGAAATACTCAACATAAAATGGAACATCACCATGTCATATCTGAAGCACGACTGCAGCTACAAGAGAGGATTTATGAGTACTACAAGAAGAGCATTCCATACACTTGTCTGGACTTTGTACCCAAGACAAATCCTTACTGGAAACCTCCCTTGTGTACTCCACTCAGCCCTTCGGGGAGACAGCTGTACGAGAGGATTCCTGAGCCCCACCAGAAGGGTGGGCCATACATTTGACTGGCCATGGAACCCAAAGACTAATCCTGAACGGCACCCTACCTTGTGTACTCCACTGAAACCTTCAGGGAGACAACTCCTCTGCTGAGGGTTCAGTACCTAGAGGCTCCTGGGACATAACCCTGACCCTAACCATAACCCTAACCATAACCCACCCTACACCTGACCCGATCTATCACACTAACTCTATACCAGACCCACAGCCATGAATGTGCCCTCATGTCACCCTCCATGGATTCACAACACTGGTGTCACTTTGGCCCTGGCAATGTCCCTGGACCGAACTCTAACCCTATTTAAGGCTTTCTTCCCATGGGGACCCAATTCCAAAGTCTGACAACAACACGCACACGTTCAAGAATCGGTGGAGAAATACTCGCCATGGAACGTGTAACATCACAACGTCATTTCCAAAGAGCTATGACAGCTGCACTAGAGGACTTCTTAGGCCTAACCGAAGGGTGGCCCATATAATTGTCTGGCCTTGGAACCAAAAAACTAATCCTGACAGGCACCTTCCATTGTAAACTCCACTCAGACCTTTGGGGAGACACTGCTCTGCTGTGGGGTGTCTAGAGACTCCTGGGACCTAACCCTAACCCTAAACATAACCCTCACAATACACCTAACCCTATCTGTAACCCTAACCCTACACTTGACCCGCACCGTCGCATGGGCCCTCACTTCAGCCCTCGATGGAGATCACAAGACTGGAGTTGCTTCAGCCCTGGCGATGTCACTGGACCAAACCCTAACCCTAGCTAACCCTAGCTAAGCCTCTCTCCCCATGGGGACCCAAAACCAAGTGTGACAACACCATGCACCTGGGGTCCAGAAGCGGTGCAGGATCACTCGGCATAGAACCTGGAACAACACCACGTCCTTTCAAAGACCCGGCTGCGGCATCCCGGGAAGATTCCAGAGGCCTCACTGACCAGTGGCCCAAAGAGTTGTGTGGTCTTGGAAGCCCAAGACTAATCCTGACCAGCACCCTACCATGTGCCCTCACCTTATTACTTCGGGAAGACAACTGCACTGCTGTGGGTTCAGCGACTGGAGCATCCTGGGGCCTAACACTACCCTAAACCTAAGCCTAACCAGAACCCTCAACCGAAACCTAATCCTATCTCAAACACTAACGCTCCACTTGACCATCACCGTCGCATGGGCTCTCACTTCATCCCTGGAGGGACATCCCGAGACCAGAGTCGCTTCAGACCTGGCGACGTCCAGGGACAGAACCTTAACCATAGCTAAGGCTCTCTCCCCATGTGGACCCAATACCAAAATCTGACAACACCACATGCCTGGGCTCCAGAAGTGGTGCGGGATCACTCAGGACAGAACCTGGAAGGTCCCCATGTGCTTTCGAAGGCCTGGCTATAGCTGCCTGACAGGATTCCTGACGCCTACTACACCAGTGACCCATAGAGTTATCAGGCCTTGGAACCAAAAGAATAATCCTAACTAGCACCCTCCCTTGTACACTCAGCCCAGTGGGGAGACAACTGCACTGCTGTGCTTTCATTGCCATTTCCTGGCACCTAATTCTAACCCTAACCCTAAACGTAATCTTAAACAGAACCCTCAACCGAAACCTAATCTTATCTTGAACTCTAACCCTACACTTGACCCGCATCATTGCTGGGCCCTCAATTCAGCCCACGAGGGAGATCACGAACCTGGAGTCGCTTCAGCCCTGCCGACTTTCCTGGACCTAACCCTAACCCTGGTTAAGGCGCTAACCCCGTGGGAACCAATTCCAAAACTGACAACAGGAAACACACGGTTTCGAGATCAGTGTAGAAATACTCTACACGGAATGTAGAACATCACCACGTCATTTCCAAAGCACGACTGCAGCTGCACGAGAGGATTCCTGAGGCCTATCCAAAGTGTCTCCCATACATTTGTCTGGAATTGGAACCCAAAGACTTATCCTGACTGAACCCTCCCTGGGGACACCACTCAGCCCCTCAGGTAGACAACAGTACTGTTGTGGAATCAGTGCTTGGAGCCTCCTGGGACCTAACCCTAACTGAAACCCAAACCCAAACCATATCCCTCAACCTACACTTAACCCTATCTCTAACTCTAACCCTGTACTTCACCTGAAACTTCGCATGGGCCCTCACTCAGCCCTCTAGGAAGATCATGAAACTGGAGTAGCTTCAGCTCTGGTGACTTCCCAGGACCGACCCCTAACCCTAGCTAAGGCTCTCTCCCCATGTGGAATAAATTTCAATTCTGACAACAGCACGCACATGAGATAAACAATCAGTGCAGAAATACTCGGCATGGAACATGGAAATTCACCATGTCATTTGCAAAGCGCGACTGCAGCTGCATGAGAGGATTCCTGAGGCCTACCTGTGGGGTGGCCAGTACATTTTTCTGGCCTTGGAACCCAAAGGCTAATGTTGACCGGCACCCTCCCTTGTGTCTTCAACTCAGCCCTTCGGTGAAACATCTGCACTGCCTTGGGGTCAGTGTCTAGAGGCTCCTGAGACCTAAACCTAACAGAAACCCTAACCAGGACCCTCAGGCGAACCCAGACCCTATCTCGAACTCTAACCCTACACTTGAAGCGCACTCTCACATGGGCCCCCACTTCAGCCCTCGAGGTAGGTCACGAGACTGGTCTCATCAACACTGGCGATGTCCCTGGATCGAACCCTAACCCTAGCTAAGGCTCTTTCCCCATGGGTACCCAATACCAAAGTCTGACAACCCCAACACTTGGGGTCCTGAAGCGGTGCAGGATCACCTGGCATAGAACCTGGAACATCACTATGTTGTTTCCAAGCCCCACTGTAGCTGCCCCTGAGAATTCCTGAGGCCTACCCGACCAGTGGCCCATACAGTTGTCTGGCCTTTGAACCCAAAAATTAATCCTGACGAGCACAGTGCACTGTACCCTCACTCAGCCCTTCAGGGAGACAACTGCACTGCTGTGGGGTCAGCGCTTGGATCCCCCTGGAAACTAACCCTAACCCTAACACTAGCCAGAACTCTCAACCAACCCTAACCCTATCCCAATTCAAAGCCTACTCATGACCTGCACCTTCACATGGGCCCTCACTTCAACCCTCCTTGGAGAACACAAGACTGGATTCGCTTCGGCACTGGTGATGTCACTCAATCGAACCCTAAATTTAGCTAAGGTCTCTCCCCATGGGGACCCAATACCAAAGTCTGAAAACACCACGAGTCTGGGTGCATGAAGCGGTACAGAATCACTCGGCAAAAAAACTGGGACATCACCATGTCCTTTCAAAGGCCTGGCTGCAGCTGCCCAAGAGAATTCCTGAGGCCTCCCTGAAGGGTGGCCCATACATTTGTCTGGACTTGGAACACAAAGACTAATCCTGACCTGCATCCTCCCTTGTGTACTCCACTCGGCCCTTCGGGGAGACAGTTGCTCTGATGTGGGGTCAGTGCCTGGAGTCTCCTGGGACATACCCTAACCCTAACTGTAATCTTAACCCTAGCCCTCAACCTGCTCCTAACCCTATCTATCACACTAACTCTACAGCAGGCCCACAGCTGTGCATGTGCCGTCACCTCAGTCCTCCATGGAATTCATGATACTAGTGTCGTCTCAGCCCTGTCGATGTCCCTGGTCCGAACCCTAACCATAGCTATGGCTCTCTCCCCATGGGACCCAATTCCAAAGTCTGACTACAACACGCACACGGGTTCGAAAATAGATGCAGAAACACTTGGCATGGAACCTGAAACATCACCATGTGATTTCCAAAGCACGAGTGTGCCTACAAGAGAGTATTTCTTAGGCCTACCTGAAGAACGTCCCATAGAGTTGTCTGGTCTTGGAACCCAAACACTAATCCTGACTGGTACCCTCCCTTGTGTACTCCACTCAGCCCTTCATGGAGACAAGTGCACTGTTGGGGTTTCAGTGCCTGGAGCATCCTGGGTCCTAAGTCTAACCCTAACCTTAACCCTAACCCTAACCCTCAACCTACACCTAACCCTGTCTCATTAAAAAGGACAACATCAGAATCAGAGGGCTCCCAGAAGATGAAGAGAGAGACAAAGCGATAGAAGTGTTAAGTCAGCAAATCATAGCGGATATATATATTTTTTTTACCCAGGAAAAGGCACAGACATTAAAGTCCAGGAAGCACAGAGGACTCTCATAAGATTCCACAAAAATCCACCAGTAAAAGGAATATCATATTCAAATTCACAAAATACTCAGGCAAGGAAAGAATCATGAATGCACCCAGGGAAAAAAGTCCTTAACCAACAAGGGAAGACAACAAAGATCAGGTTTGCAGCAGACCTACACACAGAGGCTTGGCAGGCCAGAAAGGAGTGGCAAGATATACTCAATGTGCTGAATCAGAAAACTATGCAGCCAAGAATTCCTTATCCAGCAAGTCTGTCATTCCAAATAGAAGGACAGATTAAAAGTTTCCCAGACAAATAAAGCTTAAAGGAGTTCGTGACCACTAAGCAAATCCTCAAGGAATTTTCAGGGGGGCTCCCTGAGGGGAGAAAAGATAAAATAAAAAGAATAAAAAAACACCAAAAGTACCAAAGACTGGATAGCACAAAAAAACACCACCACAAAATCCAACGCTACAAGACACATAATGGCAATAATCTCATATCTGTGAGTACTCACTCTAAACGTCAATGGCATAGATGCTCCAATCGAAAGACACAAGGTAACAGGGTGGGGGAAAAAAACAAGATCCATCTATATGCTGTTTACAAGAGACCCATATTAGACCTAAGGACACCTTCAGATTGAAAGTGAGGGGCTGCAGAAACATCTATCATACTAATGATCGCCAAAGAAAGACGGAGTAGCCTTACTCATATCAGACAATCTAGATGTCAAAATTAAGACTGTAACAAGAGATGAATAAGTGTATTGTATCTTATTGAGGGGGTCTATCCACCAAGAAGACTTAACAATTGTAAACATTTATGCTCCCAATGTGAAAGCACCCAAAGATATAAATCAATTAATCACAAGTATAAAGAAGCTCATTGATAATAAAACCATAATAGTATGGGACTTCAACACCCCATTATGACAACAGAAAGATCATTTAAACAGAAAATCAACAAACAAACAAACAATGGATTTGAGTGAGACACTGGACCAGATGGACTTAACAGTTATATTCAGAACATTTCATCCTAAAGCAGCAGAATGTACATTCTTCTCCAGGACACATGGAACGTCTGCACAATAGATATCATACTGGAAAACAAATCAGCCCTCAACAAGTACAAAAAGTTCGAGATCATACCGTGCATATTATCAGACCACAATGCTATAAAACTCAAAATCATCCACAAGAAAAAATTTGGAAAGATAACAAACACTTGGAGACTAAAGAACATACTACTAAAGAATGAATGGTGGAATACAAGCTGGTGCAGCCAGCTGTAAACAGTATGGAGGTTCCTCAAAAAACTAAAAACAGAATTATCCTACAACCCGACAATTGCACTGCTAGGCATTTATCGAAGGGATACAGGTGTGCTGTTTTGAAGGGACACATGCACCACCCCCATGATTATAGCAGCATTATCAACAATAGCCAAAGTATGGATAGAGACCAAATGTCCACCAATGGAAGAATGGATAAAGAAGTGTATATATATATATATATATATATATATATATATATATATAGTGATAAATATAAGTGATATATATATATATATATCACTTATATATGATGAAATCTTGCCATTTGCAACTACGTGGTTAGAACTGTAGGGTATTATGTTAAGTGAAATTAGAGAAAGACAAAAATCACATGACTTCACTCACATGAGGACTTTAAGAGACAAAACATATGAACATAAGGGAAGGGAAACAAAAATAAAATAAAAATAGTGAGTGGGACAAAACAGAATGGACTCATAACTATGTAGGACAGAGTGTTACTGGATGGGATGTGGGAGGGGGTTTGGCTAAATGGGTAAGGGGCATAAGGAATATACTCATGAAATCATTGTTGCACTATATGCTAACTAATTTGGATGCACATTTTAAAACATAAAAAATAAAATTAAATAAAAGGAAAGAATGGGTGAACCAAGAAGTTAAAGAGAAAATTAAAAAGTACATGGAAGCCAACGAAACGGATAACACCACACCCCTAAACCTCTGGGATTCAGCAAAGGTAGTCATAAGAGGAAGGTTACAGCAATCCAGGCCTTCCAAAAGAGGTACGAAGGTCTCAGATACACAGCCCAACTTTATACCTTAAAGAGCTGGAAAAAGAACAACAAATAAAACCAAAACCAGCAGAAGACAAGAAATGATAAAGATTACAGCAAAAATCAATTCTATCGAAACTGAAAACAAAAACAAAAACACACACAGAAAAAAAAACAACAAATAACCCCCCTCCACCACACACAAAACAGTAGAACAGATCAATGACACCAGAAGCTTGTTCTTTGAAATAATTAATAACATTGATAAACCACTAGCCAGTTGGATCAAAAAGAAAAAGGAAAGGACCCAAAGAAATAAAATCACAAAAGAAAGGGGAGAGGTCACAACCAACACAGCAGAAATACAAATAATAAGAGAATATTATCAGCAAATATATGCCAATAAAATGGACAATCTGGAAGAAACAGACAAATTCCTAGAAATATATAAACTAACAAAACTGAAACAGGAAGAAATAGAAAATTTGAACAGACCCATAACCAGTAAAGACATTGAATTACTAATCAAAAATTTCCCAAGAAAAAGAGCCTAGGGCCAGATGGCTTTCCAGGGGAATTCTACCAAACATTTAAGGAAGAGTTAACACCTATGCTCTTGAAGCTGTCCCAAAAAATGAAATGGAAGGAAAACTTCCAAACATTTTCTCTGAACCCAGCATTACCTTGATTCCAAAACCAGAAAAAGACCCACTAAAAAGGAGAAGTATATACAAATTTTCATGATGAACATGGATACAAAAACCTTCCACAAGATATGAACCAACCAGATCCAACAATACATTTAAACGTTACTCACCACGACCAAGTGGGATTTATACCTGGAATGCAAATCGGGTTCAATATCCACAAAACAATGAATGTGACTTATCACATCGATAAAAGAAAGGACAAGAACCACATGATCCTCTCAATAGATGCAGAGAAAGCATTTGACAAAATACAGCATCCTTTCTTGATAAAATCCCTCAAGAACGTAGGGATAGAAGGATCACACCTCGAGATCATAAAAGGCATATATGAAAGAAAGACCCGACACTAATATAATCCTCAAAGGGGCAACACTGAGAGCTTTCCTCCTAAGGTCAGGAACAAGACAAGGATGTCCACTCTCGCCACTGGTATTCAACATAATATTGGAAGTATTAGCCTCAGCAATCAAACAACACAAAGAAATAAAAGGCATCCAAATCTTCCAGGAGGAGCTCAACCTTTCACTCTTCATAGATGGCATGAAACGCTATGTGGAAAACCCACAATAGTCAACCAAAAACTGCTAGAAATAATACAGGAATTCAGCAAAGTGGCAGGATACAAAATCAATGCACAGAAATCAGTTGCATTCCTATGCACCAACAATGAAGCAAGAGAAAGAGGGATCGGGGAATCGATTCCATTTAAAATTGCACCAAAACCCATACAATACCTAGCAATATCTAACCAAATAGGTGACAAATCTATACACTGAAAAGTACAGAAAGCATATGAAAGAAATTGCAGATGGCAAACACACAGAAAAGACAAATATTGCATGCTCCTGGATAGGAAGAACAAATATTGTTAAAATGTCAATGGTACCCAGAACAATCTACATAGTCAACACAATACTTATCAAAATAATACCATCATTCTTCACAGAGCTACAACAAAGAATCCTACAATTTGTATGGAACCAGAAAAGACCCCGAATAGCCAAGGCTATCTTGAAAAAGAAAACCAAAGTAGGAGGCATCACAATCCTGGACTTCAAGCTGTATTCAAAGCAGTAATCACCAAGACAGTATGCTCTTGGCACAAGAACAGACACTCAGATGAGTGGAAGAGAATACGCACACAGAAATGGACCCAGAAACCTATGGCCAACTAATCTTTGACAAAAAGGATAGCATATCCAATGGAATAAATACAGTCTCCTCAGAAAGAGTGCTGGGAAAACTGGACAGCGACATACAGAAGAATGAGTCTGGACCACTTTCTCACACTCAAAATGGATGAAAGATGCTCAAAATGGATGAAAGACCTAAATGTAACATAGGAAGCCATCAAAACCCTCGAGGAGAAAGCTGTCAGAAACCTCTTTGATGTTTGCTTCCACAACTTCTTAGTCAACAAGTCTCCAGAGGCAAGGGAAACAAAAGCAAAAATGAACGATTAGGACCTCATCAAAATAAAAAGCTTCTGCACAGTGAAGGAAACAATCAGCAAAACTAAAAGGCAACCAACAGAATGGGAGAAGATATTTGCAAACGACATATGTGATAAAGGATTAGTATACAAAATCTATAAAGAACATATCGAACTCATTACCCAAAAAACAAGTCATCCAGTGAAGAAATGAGCAAAGACATGAGCAAACACTTTCCAAGGATGACATTCAGATGGCCAAATGAAACATGAAAAAATGCTCAACATCACTGATCATCATGGAAGTACAAATCATAAACACAATGAGATAACACCTCACCCCGTGAGAATGGCTAACACTAACAACTCAGGCAACAACAGATGTTGGTGAGGAAGCGGAGAAAGAGGAACTCTTGCACTGCTGGCGGGAATGCAAACTGGCACAGTCACTCTGGAAACCAGTAGGTAGGTTCCTCACAAAATGAAAAAGAGGACTACCCTACAACCCAGCAGTTGCACTACTAGGTATTTATCCAAATGATACAGGTGTGCTATTTTGAAGGGAAAAGTGAACCCCAAAGTTACAGAAGCACCATCAACAACAGCTAAAGTATAGAAAAAACCCAAATGTTCATTGATGGATGAATGGATAAAGAAGATGTGGTGTACACACACAGACACACACACACACACAAAAGGGTATTGCTTAGCAATCCAAAAAAAATAAAATGTTGCCATTTAACCTGCATGGATGGAACTAGAGGGTATTATGTTAAGGGAATTTAGTCAGAGAAAGACAAATATTATAGGACCTCACTCATATGAGGACTTTAAGATACAAAACAGTTGAATATAAGGGATGGGAAGCAAAATAATATAAAAACATGGAGGGGGACAAAAACATAAAAAAAAACCCTCTTAAATGTGAAGAATAAACAGGGTTACTGGAGGGACTGTGGGAGGGCTGATGTGCTAAATGGATAAGGGACTTTAAGTAATCTACTACTGAGATTATTGTTCCACATTATGCTAACTTGGATGTAAATTTAAAAAATAGAGGCGCCTGGGTGGCGCAGTCGGTTAAGCGTCCAACTTCAGCCAGGTCACGATCTCGCGGTCTGTGAGTTCGAGCCCCGCGTCAGGCTCTGGGCTGATGGCTCGGAGCCTGGAGCCTGTCTCCAATTCTGTGTGTCTCCCTCTCTCTCTGCCCCTTCCCCGTTCATGCTCTGTCTCTCTCTGTCCCAAAAATAAATTAAAAACTTTGAAAAAAAAATAAAATAAATAAAATAAAAAAAAAATAAATTAACTAAAAATTAAAAAAAATTAACCCAGTAAATAAAAGACATCCCAACAGAATATTGTTGAAAAGCTGTCAGTCATGAGTCCCCACTAAGATTTGTACCTAAGTGGCTTTCTTAATTTCCCTAGTTTCTCATAAATACGGACAGTGCGCTCTGACACAAATCTGCTCTTGCCCTGCCTCAAGGTGAGCAGAAAGAATATATTCACCTTGGACTTGGCTTGTTAAAAATAAAAGAGAAAAGCAAATTCATTTAAGATAAAGCAACTTTTACTCATGATGCAAAATCTGCTTGACTACTTTGGACATAATGTATTGCATTTGTTTATGGCTGACTTTGCCTAAATTAGTGAATCTATTTAAATGACCAAATATTGCACATTTCACTTAGTTGCAAACACACACACACACACACACACACACACACACACACACACACACACAAATAGCATTAAACAAAAGTGAATAGGATATAACATAAATGCAGTAAGGACATAAAAGAGTAGTTTTCCTATAAAACATAAAATAACTGCTTTGGCAACAGTTTTCCATTTGATAAAGGGAAAGATGCAAGCCTATACAAATAAATTAACAAACAGAGTTATAACTTGGGCTAAGGGCAAACTGGGATTAGCACTGTGTGAGCAAATAATGGGCACAAGGGCATAGAGAGAAAAAAAAAAAACCCGTGTAGGTAGTGACTAGGTACAACAGACAGAAACCTGTTATGGAATGGATTTGCCCCAAAAATCCATACATTGAAGTCCTAACTACCCATGGGACTGTACTTGGATACCAGATCTTGAAAGGTAAAGTGGAGGTCGAATGAGCTCATTTGCGGGGAGGGACTCTAGTCTGATAACCGGTGTCCTATAGGAAGAGAGTGGGCAACTACACACACAGAAGGAAGACCACGTGAAGACAGTGGGAAGGAGGACATCCACCAGTCATGGAGAGAGGACACCCACCCTGGCCACACCTTGATCTGAAGTGTGAGAAAATAAATAAATCAATTTCTGTTGCTTAAGCCACCCAGTCTGTGGTACATTGTGATGGCGGGCCCAGCAGAATAATACGAAATCCTAATATTTACTTGCTCAGCAAATGGTGTGTGAGCCTTTGAAGGAGTTAGGCACTGTTCGAGGGCCCTAAGGAACCAGCCCTAAACAAAGAGAGTTTGGTCTTTGGGCCCCATGGAGCCAACAATCTGGCAGGGACTGCAGTAGGCGACATCCAGCAAGCAAGAAAGAAAAACAGATGGTGCCAAGGGCCAGGAAGATAAAGAATGCAGGGAAGGGATATCGGGTGTTCAGGTCGGAGAAGGAACAGTTTTCAGTTTTACATAGAGAGCTAGCAGAGACTCCACTGAGCAGGTGATGTCAGAGCAAGGTTATGACGGAAATGAGGGAGTATGTCTTGTTGACACGTGGAAGTATATCCCCGACAGAGCGAGGCAAAGTGAGTGCAAAGACCTGATGCAGGAGTATGTGCCTGACAAGCTCAGGGAACAGGGAGGGGCCAGTGTGGCAGCAGCCCAGTAAAAAAGGGGAGGGGAATAGGAGAGGCCTACAAGGAGGTAGCAGAGTCTGGGGAGGGTAGCACCTGTGTGGTGCACAGCTGGAGTCAGGTGTCTGGAGACATGAACAGCTGTGGGCAGTGCATAAAGACTTAGAGGCCCCAGATGCTGGCATATAGAAGCCTGAGGCTGGCTGAGATCACCCCAGAGTAAGGGCGGATGGAAAGCAGATGGGGGGCAGGAAGAAGATGAGGACCTACCAACACAGACACTGGTGAGCAGCGGCCCAGACGGTGGGAGGAGGAAGGAAGTAATTTTTAAAGAAAGGGGGTAATCAAGTGAGACTGTAAAATGGTGCCAAGTAATCCACATACTGAAGTTTGAGACTTCACTGACCTTCAGCGATGTGTGTCATCTATTAAAGAGATGAGAAGTAGGGATGAGTGGGAGAGGAAGCCCATTCAGACTCAGCTGACAGACAAACAAGGGAAGTTCTGCAGGCACCGGCACGTGCACTGCTAGGCATAGGAAGACAAAGCAGGTGGTGCTGGATGGGAAGTGATTGCTCCCCGTGGGCCGGGAGAAACAGCTGCAGGTGCACAGGAAACAATAATGCTAGTATGTGCAACAAGAAATATTTGTACTTGCTTAAGCTCTATCAGAGCGAATAACCATGGATAGTTAACCATGAGATAAAAATAACCTAACTGTTGGGGCGCCTGGGTGGCTCAGTCGGTTAAGCAGCCGACTTCGGCCCAGGTCATGATCTCGCGGTCCGTGAGTTCGAGCCCCGCGTTCGGCTCTGTGCTGACAGCTCAGAGCCTGGAGCCTGTTTCGGATTCTGTGTCTCCCTCTCTCTCTGACCCTCCCCCGTTCATGCTTTGTCTCTCTCTGTCTCCAAAATAAATAAACGTTAAAAAAAATTAAAAAAAAAATAACCTAACTGTAAAGTCAATACCAAACTAATTGTTGACCCAACACAGATAGGCAATCAAGGAAAGATGAAAGGAAGTAAAAGCAACTCAGTGAACACAAACCCCACCTGCTTACCAGTAAAATCACCTCTAGCATTTCTAGTTTTAGAGGCCCCGCCTGCCTAGGGACATTCATGAAATGGCCATGGTATCCTGACCCTGGAAAAGTAGCATAATCACTTGTTTCCTAAATAGTGACTCATTTGAATGACCACACGAGGGTTTTACTGTCTCTTCCAATCGGTGAAATGGACCTTCCATGAAGAGGCGGGAATAGAGCAAGAAGACAAGTAGACTGGTGGAGCTGCTTTAAAATGTTTTTAGCTTCACTGTTTTTTGAGAGAGAGAGACAGACAGACAGACAGAGACAGAACACACGTGGGGAAGGGGCAGACAGAGAGTGAGACACAGTATTTGAAGCAGGCTCCATGTTCAGAGTCATCAGCATAGAGATGAAGCGAGGGTTCGAAACCACAAACTGTGAGACTATGACCTGAAGTGGGACACTTAATCCACTGAGCGGCTGAGGCAGTGCAAAAGACGTCTGGCCTAAAAGAAACATCAAGGCTACATCGCTGAAGAAGGGGTGCAGAAGGGGCACATGCATGATCCCCTCCCGTGCCAAGGTGTGGGAAAGAACATGAGTGACACCCCTCCATTGCAGAGACAGTGGCGCAATGGTGACCCCCTCCCTTGATGTGGGAGGGCGCATGTGTTAACCCCCTCCTGTCCAAAGGGGGGGGACGCTAATGCTTGAAAACCTCTCATACCCAGGGTGGAGGAAGTACTACCTAAGCCTTACCCTACGACTTATGTCAGTGCCAACCCTAACACTTACCTTAAGAGATGTGTGATTCTTCAGCTGTGAAAGTGAAAGAACCATTCGTGAAATATCACATTTAATAGTGACATCACTACTCTCTCCCTAAAAGGTGGCACTGTGCATGGGTGACCATCTCACACACCAACGAGGGGCAAGGCAGAATCCTGAACCACCTCTGGTGTCAAGTGGGGGGGGCACATGTTTGAATGCCCTCCAATGCTGAGGGGGGTTATGTGCATGTGTGAACACCCTTCCCACTGAGGTGAGTGGGGCCAAGCATGAACATTGTCCCTTGCTGAGGGAGGGTTGTGTGCCTGTACAAATGGTCTGCCTCACAGAGCGGGGGTTATGGGCATGCCTGAACCCCCTTTGGCAAGGAGGAGGGGGGCTTTGCACATGCGTGAACACCATCCTGGCGAGGGGAGCGGGGAGCATACGTCAACGCCCACCCTGGCCGTGTTTCTTCAGCTGTGAAAGTGAAAAGAACCATTCATGAAACATCACATTCAATAGTGACATCAGTACTTCCTCCCTGAGGGGTGGCGCTGTGCATGGGTGACCGACTCACATGCTGACAGGGGGCCAGGCGGAAGCCTGAACCACCTCCTGTGCTAAATGGGGCAGGGTGCAGGCACCAACGACCTCCCTGGCTGAGGTGGTGGTTCTGTGCATGCCTGAACACCCTTCCTTGCCCAGGGGAGGGGGACGCATGTGCAAATGCCTTCCCTCATTGAGGGTGGCTGTGTGCATGCATGAACATACACCAGTGGGGGGGGGGCTGTGCGCATGCCTGTACAGCCTCCTGCGGTAGTGGGTAAGGAGCATGCATGCATGCCCTCCCTCACTGATGGGGATTGTGCTCATGTGGAAACGCCCTACCTCTTGGAGCAGGAGTTTTGTGCATGTGTGAACACTCTTCTGCCAGTAGGGAGAGCTGTGCACATGTGTGAACAGCACCCAGTGGTATGGGGCGGGGCCCACGTGCGAATGGCATCCCTCCCCTAGCCGGGGTTGTTCAGAAGTGTGAACACACTTCCGCCATAACGGGGGCTGTGCACATCTAGGAACACCCTCCAGCGCTGAGGGGGTAAGGTGCATAGGTCAACACCATCCCGTGCCAAAATGGGTATGGGGCACATGCTTGAACCATTCCCTTGTTGAGGGATGCATGGCGCATATGTGAATGCCCTCTTTCATGGAGGGGTTGTTGTGCGCATGCATGAATACCGTCCCTCACTGACTGGTGGCTGTGCGCATGCATGAACACCCTCCCGGGCAGAGGGGGACGGGGCAGATGTGTGAATACTCCCCCATGCTGACGTGTCACGTCACATAGGTCAACACCTTCCCATGCCAAAGTGGGGGGATGGTGCACATGGGTGAACGCCCTTCCTCCAGGAGGGGGGCCTTACACACGTGAGAACAAACTCCCGCACTAATGGGGCAGGGTGCGTGAACAAAAGCCCTCCATCGCCAAGGAGGGTTGTGCGTGAGAACACCATTCTACACGGACAGAGGGCTGTGCCCATCTGTGCCAAAGGGGGCAGGGAGTATTAGTGAAACACCTCTCGCAGAGGGGCGGAGCAAGCATGACCTAAACATTACCGTAAAGCCTAAATGTAATGCTAACCCTAACCCTTACCTTAAGTGATGCATACTTCTTCAGCTGTGAAAGTGAAAAGAATCATTGATGAAAGGTGACATTTAATAGTGGCAACAGTACTCCCTCTCCGAGAGGTGGCACTGTTCATGGGTGACACCCTCAATTACCGAGGGGATGAAGAGCATGTGTGAACCACCTCCCATGCCGAAGGAGACAGGGCACATGTGGAAACAGCCTCCCTCAACTTGGGATGGGTGGTGCAAATGTGAGAATGCGTGAACGCACTTCCAAGCTGAAGAGGATGGGGCATATGTGTGAACACCCTCCCACGCTGAAGGGGGCGGGACACACGCACGAATATTCTCCCACATTGAGGGGCGGTGCTATTGCGTGAATACACACTAGGGACGAGGGTGTGGGTGTGGAAGCATGACCTAACCCTTACCCTAACCGTTAATGGTAATGCTAACCCGAACACTTACCTTAAGTGTTGTCTGCTACTTCAGCTGTGAAATTGAAAATAACCATTCATGAAACGTCACATTTAATAATGGCATCACTATTCCCTCATTGAAAAGTGGCAATCTGCATGGGTGACCTCCTCCCACACCAAGGTGGGGCTGTGCACATGCGTAAAAACCCTCCCTGCTGAGGTGAGCAAGACACACGCATGAACCATCTCCCATGCAGAGGTGGGGTGTGCCCATGAGTGAACACCCTCCCGACCCGACAGTTGGTCATGCACAAATGTGAACAATCTGTCCCGAAGGGGGGATCTACGCATGTGTGAAAGTCCTCCCCAGCAGAAGTGGAGTGGAGGACGTGCTTCAATATTTTACCACTCTCAGGGGTTGGGGTGAAAGGGTGAACACTCTCCCTTGCTCAGGATAGTGGGGTAATGCGTGAAGTCTTCCCATGCTGAGGGGGGAGAGCAAGCATGACCTAGCCCTTATCTTAACCCCTAACTGTAATCCTAACCCTACCCCTGACCTTAAGAGATACATGCTCCTTCAGCTGTGAAAGTGAAAACTGCCGTCCATGAAACGTCAGATTTAATAGTAGCATCACTACTCCCTTGCTGACTAGTGGTGCTGTGCACAAGTGACCCACTCCAGCACCTGAGGGGGGAGGGCACATGCGTGAACCCTCTCCCATGCTGGGGGGCAGGTTCATGCACTTACCTGAACACCTTCCCAAGCCAAGGGGGCACTGTGCTCATGCGTGAACACCTCCTGAGCCAAGGAGGGCATGGTGCATGGACAAATGCCCTCCCTCGCCAAGGGTTGTGGTGTCCACCCATGAACACCCTCGCACACGAGATGGGTGCAGGCGCATACATCAACATCCCCCCCGCTGAAGGGAACTGGTTCCTATTGGTGAACACCCTGCCGAGATGAGGGGGGCGTGGCTCATGTGTGAATGCCCTCCCACTCCAAGGGAGGGTGCAGGCATGGCCTATCCCTTACACTAACCATGAACGGCAATCCTAACCATAACACTTACCTTAAGAAATGCCTGCTTCTTCAGCTGTGAAAGTGAAAAGAGCCATTCATAAAACAACACATTAAGTAGTGGCATCACTACTCCCTTATGGAGGGGAGGCAGGCTGCATGCCTGAACACCCTTCCACAAGGAGGGTGGCGGGGGTCAGGTGTGACCTTCCTCCCTTGCCAAAACGGGAGGTGCAAGCATGACCTAACCCTTATCCTAATCATCAGGGTAATCCAAACCCAAACCCTCATCATAAGAGATGCTGCTTCTTCAGCCATGAAAGTGAAAAGACTCATTCATGAAACGTCAGATTTAATAGTGGCAACACCACTCCCTTGCTGTCTCTTTCAATCAGTGAAATGGACCTTCCCGTGAAGAGGCAAGAACAGGATAAGACCCTATGGAGCTTTAATTCACTGGCCTACAGAGACAACATCAATACAGTCAATAGGGACAACACATCTCCCCATGGGCCAACAATTTAGGTTGGGGTGACCTCAGAGAATATCCTCTCTGAGGGATTTAGATGTACACTTACCAGTCAAAAGTATAACCTCCCTTATTGATCCAAAGTACATAACCAACACCTTAGGTTTGATACATGTACCCTGCTAGAGTTTCCTTTTCGGGGTGGGTGATTGTTGTCTCCACATTCGGTGCAGGGTTATGAAATGGTGGTGGTGGGTGTTTTCTCCTCTTCCATAAAGAGTTCCAAGGTGACCATTTGTGGGAGCCAAGCGGTAGTTGGTCTGCCCCTGAATCCCTGTGTGCTTCGGGTTACCTGTTGAGCATCATAGCAGCGGCCTAGTGGAAATACGAGAGATGTCAGAAGACACTCAGGTAACCAAAGGTGCGAATGAGGAACTTCCTGAAATACCATCAGAAGACTATGGGACAGTGCTACCATCCACAGTTACAGTCCAGTTTCCGAGAGCATGTGGGATGCTCTAGAGGAATGCAGTGTTACAGTGGATGAGAGGTGTCCGGCTGGTAGAAGAAATGCTGAGCATCCCCGATGCTGGCTGGGGAAATGTCGTATATGTTGTCAGCTATGCCAAAGATAACAAAAGAACAATGAATGAGACAGACGCCTTCTTCTTCAGCAATGAAAGTGAAAAGAGCCATCCAGGAAACATCGGATTGAAAATGATTTTAGGTACATTAATTTTTGAAAGACACAAAGAACACAAGTGGGCCATGGGCAGAGAGAGAGAGAGAGAGAGAGAGAGAGAGAGAGAGAGACAGAGAGAGAGAGAGAGAGACAGATAGTATCTGAAGCAGGCTCCAGATTCAGAGCCATCAGCACAGAAGCTACTCAGGGCTCAAACCAGAAACCGAGAGCCCATGAACCAAGACGAAGCGGGACGCTTAACTCAGAGACATCCAGGTGCCAAGGAAAACATCTGAATTAAAAGGACTATCACTGCTACATCGTGGATAAAGGGAAGCAGATGTGACACAATCGGGAAGCCATCCAACACCAAGGGGGATTGCACCATGCGCTAAACCTTAACTGACACCTAACATTAATCCTAAACATAAACCTTACCTTAAGAAACGCCTACTTTTTCAGTTGTGAAAGTGAAAATAGATATTCATGATTTAATACTGGCATCAGTATCAGATTTAATACTGGCATCAGTAATCCCAATCTAAGGAGTGGTGAGGCTCATGGGTGACACCATCGCACACAGAAGGTGTGGAGGGTTGCATGTGTGAACACAACCCATGCACCAAAAAGGATTGGGTGATACGTGAAATCCTACCATACCGAGAGAGTGTGGGGTGATGGTGTGAAAAACTCCAGAGCAAAGCTGGAATGGGCGAGGCAAGAACAACCTGCAGTGCAGAGAGACTGGGGTGATAGAAGAACACAATCCCTCAAACATGGAGGGTGGTGTCCACGCATGAACACCTTCCCGCTCAAATTAGGGGTGCAAGCATGACCTACTCCTTGCCCAACTCCTAAACCTATCACTAAACAAAATCCCACCACCTAAACCTAACACCTAACCCTAACCATAACCCTAATGCTAAATCCTGCCGCCACGCTTCCCCTAACCATAGCCCTACCTATGGACCAGAAACGGTTCATGAACACTCAGCATGGAATGTGGACATCACCATGTATTTCCAAACCGCGGCTGCAGCTGCACAAGAGGATTCATGAGGCCTAACCGATGGGTGGCCCCTACAGTTGTCTGGCCTTGGAACCAAAAGACTGATCCTGACCAGCACCCTCCTTTGTGTACTCCCTTCTGCCCTTCGGGGAGACAAATGCTCTGCTGTGGTTTCAGTGCGTGGAACCTCCTGGGACCTAACCCTAATGCTAACCAGGACCATATGCTAACCCTCAACCTAAACCGAACCCTATCACTCACACTAGACACATCTATCTACTCCAGACCAGATACAGTTGTCTGTCCTCAGAACCCAAAGATTAATCCTGACCCACAGCCTCCGTTGTGCAGTCCGCTCAACCCTTCCGGGAGACAACTGCACTGCTGTGGTTCAGTGCCTGGAGACTCCTGGGACCTAACTCTAAACCTAACCATAACCCTAACAATAACCCTCAACTTAAATCTAACATTTTCTATCACACTGGACCCACCTATCTACACCAGACCTTATAGAGTTGTCCGTCTTTGGAACCCAAAGACTAATTCTGACGAGCAGCCTCCATTGTGCACTGACTCTGCCCTTCGGGAAAACAATTGCACTGCTGTGGGTACAGAGCCTGGATCCTTCTTTGACCTACCCTAACCCTAACCATAACCCTGAGCATAACCCTCAATCTCACCTGACCATATATCTCACAATACCTCTACACCAGACCCATACCAGCGCATGTGCCCTCACTTCAGCCCTCGAGGGAGATCACGAGACTGGAGTCCTTTGGCCCTGGCCACATCCCTGCACTGAACCCTAACCCTAGCTAAAACTCACTCCCCATGGGTACCCAATTCCAATGTCTGACAACAGAATGCACATGGGGTCGAGAAGCAGTGCAGGATTACTCGGCGTGGGACGTGGAACATCACCATGTCATTTCCAAAGCCCGGCTGCTGCTGCATAAGAGGATTCCCGAGGTCTCCCCCAAAGAGTGTCCAATACACTTGTCTAGCCTTGGAACCCAAAGACTAATCCGGACCGGCAGCCTCCGTTGTGCCTGAGAGCATTCCTGAGGCTTACCCGAAGAGTGCCAGAAACAGTTGTCTGGCCTAGCAACAGAAAGACTAATCCTGACCCGCAGCATTCATTGTGTACTCCAGTCCGCACTTCGGGGAGACCACTGCACTGCTGTGGGTTCAGCATCTGGAGCCTCCTGGGACTTATCCCCAACCCTAACCAGAACCCTGACCCTAGCACTCAACCTAAACCTAAACCTATCTCTCACACTAACTCTAAACCAGACCGGTACCCTCGCAAGTTTTCTCACTTCCGCCCTCCATGAAATTCATGAGATTGGAGTCACTCTGCCCTGGTGATGTCACTGCACTGAACCCTAACCCTAGCTAAGTCTCCTTCCTCATGGCAACCCAATTCCAATGACTGACAACAGCACGCTCATGGTGTAAATCACTCGGCTTGGAACCTGGAACATCACCATGTCATTTCCAAAGCTCAGAGGGAGCTGCACAAGGGCGCTGCTGAGGCCCAACTAAGGAGTGTCCTGCACCCAAGGAGGGCCTTGACACCCTAAGACTAAGAAGGAATGGCACCATCCTTTGCACCCTCCACTCAACCCTCTAGGAGACCACTGCACTACTTAGGTTTCTGCACTTAAGCGCCTCCTGGAACCTACCCCTAATCCTCACCATGACCCTCGCTGTATTCCTCAACCGAAACCTCACCCCAATTCTAACACTAACCCTACACCTGACCTGCTACCGCGCATGGCCCTCATTCATACTCAATGGAGATAAATGGACTGTTGTTTCTTCGGCCTTGCTTATGTCCCTGGATCTAGCTGTAATCCTACCTATTTCTCTATCCCGATGGGGATCCAATTCCTAATGCAGAGAATATCATGCACCTGTGGCCCAGAAGCGGTGCAGGATTACTCCACATGGAGCATGGACCACCACCATGTCATGTCCAAATACCAGAGGGAGGTGCCAAAGTGCTTGCTGAGGCCCAAAAGTGGCCCCCATGCAAGGCTGGCACCAGTAACCAAAGACTAAACCTGACCAGCACCCTCCCATGTGCCCTCCACTGAGCCCTCCCAGACCACTGCACTGCATGGGGTTCATCATCTGGGGACTCCTTGGAGCTATCCCTCACCCTATTCATGACCCACTCCATACTCCTCAATTGGAACCTCACCCTAAGTCTAACGCTAACCCTACACATGACCCGCATCCGTGCATGAGCCCTCATTCAGCCCTCCATGGAGGTAAAGGGATTGTTGTTTCTTCAGCCTTGCTTACGTCCCGTCCCTGGATCAAACCCTTGCCCTAGCTATGGCTCATTCCCGATGGGGACCCAATTCCTAACTCGGAGAAAACCACGTACATGGGGCCCAGATGCGGTGCAGGCTTACTTGGCATGGAACGGGGAACATCACCATACCATTTCCAATGCCCAGAGGGACCTGCACAAGGGGGTTGCTGAGGACCAAACGAAGAGTGACCCACACAAGAGGCTGGCCTTGGCACCCAAAGAATAAGCATGACTGGCACCCTCCCATGCGCCCTCCTCTTGGTCCCCCAGGGAAACAACTGCACTGCCTTGGATTCAGCACCTTGGGCCTCCTGGAACCTAGCCATAATGCCAACTATGACCCTCCCCATACTACTCAACCTATACCTCACCCCAACGCTAATGCTAACCCTACACCTGACCCTTACCCATGCATTGGCCCTCATACAGGCCCTCATGGAGATAACAGGACCGGTGTCTCTTCAGCCCTGCTCATGTCCCTGGACAGAACCTCACCCTATCCTTTGTTCTCTCCCAATGGGTATCCAGGTCCTAATTCTGAAACACCACGCATATAGGTCAAAACCCCTACAGTATTACTCGGTATGGAATTGGAGCATCATCATTTCGTTTCCACTTCTGGGATGGAGCTGCCTGAGGAGGTTGCTGAGACCCAAATGAATAGTGGCACACATGGGAGGCTGGCCTTGAAACACAAAGAATGTCTGAACTGAAGGCTCCCATGCAGCCACCACTCAGCCTTCCGTGGAGACCACTGCGATGCTAGGGGTTCACCACCTGGAATTTCTTGGGCCCTAACCCTAACACTAACCGTGACCCTCACCATACCCTGAACCTCAAACTCATTCCTACACTAACACTAACCCTACACCTGACCCTCACCTGCACACTGGCTATCATTCATCACCCCATGGAAGTACGTGGAATGGGGTAACTTTGGCCCTCCTTATGGCCCTGGTCTGAAACCCAACTCTATCTAAAGCTCTCTCCAGATGGTGACCCGATTATTAAGTCTGAGGATATCTCCCTTCCAGAAGAAGAGGCGGATTCCTCGGCATGGAACGTGGAATATCACCATGTAATATCCAAAGCCCAGATGTTGCTTCAGAAGCGGTTCCTGAGGCTCAACCAAAGTGTGGCCCACAAAGGAGGCTCACCCTGGCTCTCAAAGACTAAGCATGACCTACACCCTCCTATGTGCTCACCACTGAACCCTGCAGGAAGACCAGCACTGCTGGTGCTTCAGCTTCTGGAGGACCTGGGACAAAACCTAACCATTATATTGACAAGAGCCATACACATCATCCTCAACCTCACCCCAACTCTAAAGGTAACGCTACACCTGACCTGCACCCCTGCATGGGTGCTCATTCAGCCCTCCATGTAGATAATGGGACTGGTGTTGCTTCGGCCCTGCTTATGTCCCTGGACCGAATCCTTACCCTAGCTATGACTCTCCCCCAAAGGGGATCCAGTTCCTAACTCTGAGAACACCATGCACATAGTGTCCAAACCCCTGCAGTATTCTTCAGGATGGAATTGGAACATCATCATTTCATTTGCACTGCTGGGATGGAGCTGCACAAGGAGGTTGCTGAGGCCCAACTGAAGAGTGTCACACATAGGATGCTGCTCTGGGACGCAAAGACTTAGTCTGAGCTGTAGACTTCCATGCAGCTTCCACTCAGCCCCCTGTGGAGACCACTGCACTGCTAGGCATTCACTGCCTGGAACCTCCTGGGACCTAACACTAACACTAAACTTGACCCTCACCATACACCTCAACCTAAACTTCACACCAACTCTAACGCTAACCCTACACATGACCCGCACCCAAGCGTAGGCCCTATGGAGTCCTCCAGAATGATCACGGACTCATGTGGATTTGGCCCTATCTACATCCCTGGGACAATACCTAAGCCTAGTAATGGCTCTCTCCCATCGAGGAACAAATTCCTAAGTCTCAGTCACCATGCATATGGGGCCCAGAAGTGCTGCAGTGTTACTCACACGGAACGTGGAACATCGACAGGTAATTTACAAAGCCCAGAGGAAGCTGCAAAAAGGGTTTGCTGAGGCCCATCTGAAGATTGCCCCACAACTGATGCTGGCTTCGGCACCCAAAGACTAAGCCTGAGCAGCAACCTACCATTTGCCCTCCACTGATTCCTCCAGTGAGACCACTGGACTGCTTGGGGTACAGCACCTCGTACCTCCTGGAACCTAACCCAAACCGTAAACGTGACCATCAACATACTCCTCAACCTCAACCTTACCCCAACTCTAAGGCTTCACCTGACACCCTACACCTGACCCTCACCCGCTCATGGGCCCTCATTCAAACCTCCATGTAGGTAATGGGATTGCTGTTGCTTCAGCCTTGCTTACCTCCCTGGACTGATCCCTAACCCTAATTGTGGCTGAATCCCGATGGGGATCCAATGCCTAACTCTGAGAGACCACACACATGGGGCCCAAAGCTTTGCAGGATTCCTCGGCATGGATCTTGGAGCAAATCGTGTCATTTCCATTACCCATAAGGAGCTGCACAAGGGGGTTCCTGAGGCCACACTGAAGAGTGACTCACACGAGAGGCTTGATCGGGCACTCAAAGACAAAGCCTGATCAGCACAATCCCATGTGGGATCCACTCAGCCCTTCTGGGAGACCACATCCTTCCTGGGGTTGTTGCACCTAGAGCCTCGTGAGACCTAACAATAACCATGACCTTCAAAGTACCCCTCAACCTAAACATCACCCCTATTCTAAACATAACCTACAACTGACTTGCACCCTCTCAGGGACCCTCTCTTCAGCCCTCCAGGGAGATCACGGGACTGCTGTCTCTTCGGCCCTGCTTATGTCCTTGGACTGAACCCTAACTCCATTTTAGGCTGTCTCCCCATGGTGACCCAATACTTACTTCTGTGCAAACCACACACGTGGGGTTCAGAAGAGGAGCCGGATTCCTCGGCATGGAACGTGGAACATGACCAGGTTATTTCCAAAGCCCAGAGGGAGCTGCACAAGGGGGTTGCTGAGGCCCAACCAAAGTGTGGTCCATATCCGAGGCTGGCCCTAGCCCCTAAAGACTAAGCCTGGCCGGCACCCTCCAATGCGACCTCCCTCAGCCCTCCAGGGAGATCACTGCACTGCTTGGGTTTCAGCACCTAGGGCCTCCTGGACCCTAACCCTAATCATGACCCTCGCAGTATTCCTCAACCTAAACCTCACTCCAACTCTAACGCTAATCCTACACCAGACCCTCACGTGCGCATGGTCCCTCATACAACACCCCATGTAGATCACATGAGGAGTGTTGCTTCAGCGCTGCTTATGGCCCTGAAGCAAACCCTAACTCAAACTAAGGCTCTCTCCTGATGGTGACTCAATTCTTTAGTCTGAGGATACCACACACATGGAGTCCAGAGGAGGAGGAGTATTACACAGCGTAGAATGTGGAATATCATCATGTAATATCCAAAGCCCAGATGTTGCTGCAGAAGTAGTTGCTGAGGTTCAATCAAAGAATGGCCCACGATGGAGGCTTGCCCTGACAAACAAAGACTAAGCATGACGGACAACCTGCAATATGCCCTCCACTGAGCCCTCCGGGAAGCTGACTGCATTGCTGTTCATTTATCGCTTGGAAGCACCTAGGACTTAACCCCAAACCCAATAATGAACATAACTATACACACCATCCTCACCATGAACATAACTATGAACAGAACTAAAACAATGAACATAACTATACACACCAACCTCACCAACTCTAACCGTAGCCCTACATCTGACCTGCACCTGTGCATGTGCCCTATTCAGCCCTCCATGTAGCTCAAGGGACTGGTGTCGCTTCAGCAGTGCTTATGTCGCTGGAACATACCCTAACCCTAGCGATGGCTCTCTCCCAATGGGGATCAAGTTCCGAATTCTGAGAACATCACGCCCATAGGGCCCAGAACCCTGAAGTATTATTCGGTATGGAATTGGAACATCATCATGTCAATTCCACTGCTGGCATGGAGTTTCACAAGGAGGGTGCTGAGGCCCAAGAGAAGAGTGGCACACACGGGAGGCTGGCTCTGGCATGGAAAGACGAAGCCTGAACTAGAGGATTTCATGCAGTCTCCATTCAACCCTATGTGGCGACCGCTGCACTGCTAGGGGTTCACCGCCTAAAACCTCCTGGGGCCTAAACCGAACAGTAACCTTGACCTGCACCATACCCCTGAACCTAAAGTTCACACCAACTCTTACCATAATCCTAAACCTTACACGCATTAGTGCATGGGCCCTCACTGCAGCCTTCCAGGGTGATCATGGGTCTCCTGTCCATTCAGCCCTATCTAAGTCCCTGGCCCAAACCCAAACACTAGCTAAGACACTCTCTCTCTCTCTCTCTCTTCCTCTCTCTCTCTCTTCCTCTCTCTCTCTCTCTCTCTCTCTCTCTCTCAATGAGGACAAAATTCCTAAATCTGATATGACCACACACATGTGGGGCCAGAAGTGGTACAGCGTTACTTTCCATGGAACGTGTCCTGAAGGGCACAGACGCTCCTAGCACCTGAAGGCACACCCCATGCCTGAAGCCGCTCCCCATACCTGAAGGCGCTCCCCATGCCTGAAGACAAGCCCCTTGCCTGAAGCCGCTCCCTGTGCCTGAAGGCATGCCCAGGGCCTGAAGGCATGCCCCATGCCTAAAGACAAGCCCCTTACCTGAAGGCAAGCCCCTTGCCTAAAGCCATGCCCTGAGCATGAAGCCATGTCCCATGCCTGAAGGCAGGTCCAATGCCTGCAGGCTCACCCCTTGCCTGAAGGCTTGTCCCTTGCCTGAAGGCCCCTTGCCTGAAGGCTCGCCCCTTGCCTGAAGGCTCGCCCCTTGCCTGAAGGGTTAGGCATTCCCAATGCCTGAGGGCACACCCAGTAACTGAAGTCATTCACTCCCAATATCTGAAGCCATGCCTATTGAATGAAGTCACTCCCAAAGTCACTCCCAGGGAATGAAGTCAAAGTCACTCCCACTGACTGAAGACAAAGTCACTTCCAGTGAAGAAAGTCATCCCAAAGTCACTCCCAGGGAATGAAGTCAAAGTCACTCCCACTGACTGAAGACAAAGTCACTTCCAGTGAAGAAAGTCATCCCAAAGTCACTCCCAGGGAATGAAGTCAAAGTCACTCCCACTGACTGAAGACAAAGTCACTTCCAGTGAAGAAAGTCATCCCAAAGTCACTCCCAGGGAATGAAGTCAAAGTCACTCCCACTGACTGAAGACAAAGTCACTTCCAGTGAAGAAAGTCATCCCAAAGTCACTCCCAGTGACGGAAGTCTATCCCGAAGTCACTCCCAGTGATGAAAGTCACACCCGAAGTGACTGCCAGTGACGGAAGTCACTCCAGATGTCACTCCATGACAGAAGTCACGCCCGAAGTCACTCCCAGTGAGGGAAGTCCCTCTCGAAGTCACTCCCAGTGACTGAAGTCACGCCCGAAGTCACTCCCAGTGACTGAAGCCAAAGTCATTCCCAGTGACTGATGTCATAGTCACTCCCAGAGACTGAAGTCAAAGTCACTCTCAGTGTCTGCAGTTACTCCCAGTGACTGGAGTCTCCACTCACAGGGACTGCAGTCATCACTCCCAGTGCCTGAAATTGGCACTCCCAGTGCCTGAAGACACTCCAGGGGAAGGACAGAGTGAGAGGGAGACACAGAATCCCAAGCAGGCTCCAGGCTCTGTGCTCTCACCACAGAGCCTCCTGGGGAAGGACATAGAGTCCCAAGGGACTCCCAAGAGGGAGACATAGAATCCCAAGAAGCTCCTCCAGGCTCTGTACTCCCAGCACAGAAACCCTATGCTCTGTGATCACAGGACAGAGCCTCCAATGCCTGAAGGCACTCCCCTTGCCTGAAAGGCACCAGCACTCTCTATAGGCATACCCCATGCCTGAAGGCATGCCCTGAGTCTGACTGAGCTCCCTGTGCAGGATGGGGCATTCTGTGCCTGAAAGTCACAGGAGCCCCCCTTGCCTGAATGGCACAGGACCCCCTCTTGCCTGAAGCCACGCCCCATGCCTGAAGCCATGCACCATGCCTGAAGCCACTCCCTATGCCTGATGGGTCGCCCCATGCCTGACTGCGTGCCCCATGCCTGAAGAGCACAGATGCTCCCCTTGCCTGAAGGCGCACCCCTTGCATGAAGCTGCTCCCTGTGCCTGAAGGCGCTCCCAGTGCCTGAAGACAAGCCCCATGGCTGAAGGTGCACCCCTTGCCTGAAGATTCTCCCTGTGCCTGAGGCCACTCCCTGTTCCAGAAGACACGACCCATGCCTGATAGAGCTCCACATGCCTGTAGGCAAGCCCACTGCCTGAAAGTAAGCCCCTTGACTGAAGCAGCGCCCCATGAATGATGCCTCGCCCAGTGCCTGAAGGCACACCATGTGCCTGAAGGCATGTTCCATGCCTGAAGGCGCTCCCCTTGAATGAAGGGCACAGGCACTCCCTGAAGGCGCATACCATGCCTGGCAGCGCACCCCTGGCCAGAGGGCACCCCGTGCCTGTAGAGCACAGACTCCCCTGTGCCTTAAGTCGCACCCTGTGCCTGAAGCCGCTCGCTGTACCTAAAAGTGCTCCCAGTGCCTGATGACAAGCCCCATGGTTGAAGGTGCGCCACGTGCCTAAAGACGCTCCCTGTGCCTGAAGCTGCTCCCTGTTCCTGAAGGCATGCCTCTTGCCTGAAACAGCTCCAGGTGCCTGTACTCAAGCCCCTTGCCTGAAGGCAAGCCCGGTGCCTGAATGCAAGCCTGGTGCCTGAAGCCTTGCCCCATGCATGAAGCCCTGCTCAGTGCCTGAAGGCACACCCCTTGCCTGAAGGCACGCCCCATGCCTGAAGGCTTGCCCCATACCTGAATGCTTGCCCCATGCCTGAATTCTCACCTGTGCCTGAAGGCTAGCCCCTGCCTGAAGGGCACAGGAATGCCCAGTGCCTGTGGACATGCCCAGTGATTGAAGTCAGTCACTCCCAATGACTGAAGTCTTGCCCAATGAATGAAGACACTCCCAAAGTCACTCCCAGTGACTAAAGTCAAAGTCATTCCCAGTAAATAAAGTTACTCCCAAAGTCACTCCCAGAGAGGGAAGTCTTTCCCGAAGTCACTCCCCGTGACGGAAGTCACTGGAAAAGGCACTCCCAGAAATGGAAGTCCCTTGCGAAGTCACACCCAGTGACGGTAGTCCCTCTCGAAGTCACTCCCCGTGACAGAAGTCACTCCAGAAGTCACTCCCAGTGACTGAAGTCACTCCTGACGTCACTCCGAGTGACTGAAGTCAAAGTCACTCCCTGTGACTGATGTCATAGTCACTCACAGTGACTGAAGTCAAAGTCACACTCAGTGTCTGCAGTTACTCCTAGTGACTGCAGTCGTCACTCCCAGTGACTGAAGTCGGCACTCCCAGTGCCTGAAGGAACTGCAGGGGAAGGACACAGAGAAAAGGAGACACAGAATTCCAAGCAGCCTCCAGGCTCTGTGGTCTCAGCACAGAGCCTCCTGGGGAAGGACAGAGAGAGAGGGAGACAGAATCCCATGAAGCCTCCAGGCCCTGTGCTGGCCACACAGAGCCTCCACTTCCTGAAGCCACTCACCATGCCTGAAGGCACTACCAGTGCTGGAAGGCACTCCCCGTGCCTGAAGGCACTCTCTTTGCCTGAAAGGCAGAGGTACTCTCTGAGGGTGCACCCCATGCCTGAGGGTATGCTGTGAGTCTCAATGAGCATCCTGTGCATGATGGGGCATCCCTTGTTGAGAGGCACATGTGCTCCCCTTACCTGAATGGCACAGGAGCTCCCTGTGCCTGAAGACGGGCCCCATGCCTGAAGATGCTCCACATGCCTGAAGGCAAGCCCCATGCCAGAAAACACTCCACTTGACTCAAGGGCACAGGCACTCCCTGAAGTTGTGCCCCATGCCTGATGGCACACCCTGTGCTGAGGGCGCCCTGTGCCTGATGGCGAGTCCAGTGCCTGATGGCGCACCCTGTGCCTGAAGAGCACAGAACTCCGCGTGCCTGAAGTCGCGCCCTGTGCATGAAGCCGTTCACTGTACCTGAAGGGGCTCCCAGTGCCTGAAGACAAGCCCCACGCTCCGTGTGCCTGAAGCCACTCCCTTTGCCTGAAGGCATGCCTCTTGCCTGAAACACCTCCATGTGCCTCTAATCAAGCCCCTTGCCTGAAGGCAAGCCCAGTGCATGAAGCCCCGCCCAGTGCCTGAAAGCACACCCCTTGCCTGAAGGCATGCCCCATGCCTGAAGGCTTGCCCCATGCCTGAATGGCACAGGCATGCCCAGTGCCTGAGGGCATGCCCAGTGACTGAAGTCAGTCACCCCCCATGACTGAGTCATGCCCAGTACATGAAGTCACTCCCAAAGTCACTCCCAGTGAAGGAAGTTACTCCCAAAGTCATTCCAAGTGACCGAAGTCTCTCCCGAAGTCACTCCCAGTGACGGAAATCACTCACTATGTCACTCCCAGTGAGGGAAGTCTCTCCCGAAGTCACTCCCCGTGACAGAAGTCACTCCCGATGTCACTCCCAGTGATGGAAGTCACTTGCGAATTCCCTCCCAGTGATGGAAGTCCCTCTCGAAGTCCCTCTCCCAGTGATGGAAGTCACTCCCAGGGACTGAAGTCACTCCCAGGGGCTGAAGTCAAAGTCACTCCCAGTGGCTGATGTCATAGTCACTCACAGTGACTGAAGTCAAAGTCACACTCAGTGTCTGAAGTTACTCCTAGTGCCTGAAGAAATTGCAGGGGAAGGACAGAGAGAGTGAGACACAGAAGTCCAAGCAGCCTCCAGGCTCTGTGGTCTCAGCACAGAAACTCCCGGGGAAGGACAGAGACAGAAGGAGACACAGAACCCCATGCAGCCCCCAGGCTCTGTGGTCTCACCACAGAGACTCCTGGGGAAGGACAGAGAGGGAGACACAGAATCCCAAGCAGCCCCTCCAGGCCCCGGTGCTCCCAGCACCGAGCCTCCAGGCCCCAGTGCTGGCAGCACAGAGCCTCCAGTTGCTGAAGCCACTCCCCGTGCCTGAATGCACTCCCCGTTCCTGAAGGCACTCCCTTTGCCTGAAAGGCACAAGCACTCTCTGAGTGCTCACCCCAGGGGTGAGGGCACACCCTTTGCCTGAGTGTGCCCAGTGCCTGAGGGCGCGCCCAGTGCCTGAAGCCACTCCCTGTTCCTGAAGGCACGCCTCTTGCCTGAAACAGCTCCACGTGCCTGTACTCAAGCCTCTTGCATGAAGGGGAGCCCCGTGCCCGAAGCCTTGCCCCGTGCGTGAAGCCCCGCCTAGTGCCTGAAGGCACGCCCCTCGCCTGAAGGCACGCCCCTTGCCTGAATTGCATGGGCATGCCCAGTGCCTGAGGGCATGCCCAGCGACTGAAGTCAGTCACCCCCAATGACTGAGTCATGCCCAGCGAACGAAGTCACTCCCAAAGTCACTCCAAGTGACTGAAGTCAAAGTCACTCCCAGTGATGAAAGTCACTCGCTATGTGTTGAAAAAAAAAAAAAAAAAAAAGGGGCGCCTGGGTGGCGCAGTGGGTTAAGCGTCCGACTTCAGCCAGGTCACGATCTCGCGGTCTGTGAGTTCGAGCCCCGCGTCAGGCTCTGGGCCGATGGCTCGGAGCCTGGAGCCTGTTTCCGATTCTGTGTCTCCCTCTCTCTCTGCCCCTCCCCCGTTCATGCTCTGTCTCTCTCTGTCCCAAAAATAAATTAAAAATGTTGAAAAAAAAAAAAAAAAAAAAGAAAGTCACTCGCTATGTCACTCCCAAGTGAGGGAAGTCTCTCCAAAAGTCACTCCCCGTGACAGAAGTCACCCCCGATGTCACTCCCAGTGACGGAAGTCACTCGCGAAGTCATTCCCAGTGACGGAAGTCACTCCCGAATTCACAACCAGTGACGGAAGTCCCTCTCGAAGTCCCTCTCCCAGTGATGGAAGTCACTCCCGAAGTCATTCCCAGGGACTGAAGTCAAAGCCACTCCCAGCTGCTGATCCAGCTGCTGATGTCATCGTGACTCCCAGTGACTGAAGGAAATGTCACACTCAGTGTCTGAAGTTACTCCTAGTGACTGCAGTCGTCACTCCCACTCCCAGTGCCTGAAGTCTTCACTGCCAGTGCCTGAAGTCGGCACTCCCAGTGCCTGAAGGAATTGCAGGGGAAGGACAGAGAGAGCGAGACACAGAATTCCAAGCAGCCTCCAGGCTCTGTGGCCTCAGCACGGAAACTCCCAGGGAAGGACAGAGACAGAGGGAGACACAGAATCCCATGCAGCCCCCAGGCTCTGTACTCTCACCACAGAGCCTCCTGGGGAAGGACAGAGAGGGAGGCACAGACTCCCAAGCAGCCCCTCCAGGCTCTGTGCTCACAGCACCGAGGCTCCAGGCCCCAGTGCTCGCAGCACAGAGCCTCCCGTTCCTGAAGCCACTCACCATGCCTGAAGGCACTCCCCGTGCCTGAATGCACTCCCCGTTCCTGAAGGCATTCCCTTTGCCTGAAGGCACAAGCGCTCTCTGAGGGCGCACCCCTTGGGTGATGGCGCGCCCCTTGCCTGAGGGCGCCCTGTGCCTGAGGGCGAGCCCAGTGCCTGATGACGCGCCCTGTGCCCGAAGAGCACAGAGGCTCCCCGTGCCTGAAGTCGCACCCTGTGAATGAGGCCGCTCACTGTACCTAAAGGTGCTCCCAGGGCCTGAAGACAAGCTCCATGGTTGAAGGTGTGCCCCGTGCTTCAAAACGCTCCATGTGCCTGAAGCCGCTCCCTGTTCCTGAAGGCATGCCTCTTGCCTGAAACAGCTGCAGGTGCCTGTACTCAGGCCCCTTGCCTGCAGGCAAGGCCCGTGCCTGAAGGAAAGCCCCGTGCCTGAAGCCTTGCCACAAGCATGGAGCCCCGCCCAGTGCCTGCAGGCACGCCCCTTACCTGAAGGCTTGCACCATGCCTGAATTCTCACCCTGTGCCTGAAGTCTAGCCCCCTGCCTGAAGGGCACAGGCATGCCCAGGGCCTGAGGGCATGCCCAGTGACTGAAGTCAGTCACCCCCAATGACTGAAGTCACTCTCAGTGACGGAAGTCCCTCGCGAAGTCACACACACAGACGGAAGACCCTCTTGAAGACACTCCCACTGACGGAACACTCCCGAAGTCACTCCCAGTGACTTAAGTCACTCCTGACGTCACTCCCAGTGACTGAAGTCAAAGTCACTCCCAGAGCCTGAAGTCGGCAATCCCAGTGCCTGAAGGAACTGGAGGGGAAGGACAGAGAGAGAGGGAGACACAAAATTCCAAGCAGCCTCCAGGCTCTGTGGTCTCAGCACGGAAACTTCTGGGAAGGACAGAGACAGAGGGAGACGCACAATCCCATGCAGCCTCCAGGTCTGTGCTCAAACCAGAGACCACCCGGGGAAAAACAGAGAGGGAGACACAGAATCCCAAGCAGCCCATCCAGGCTCCAGTGCCAGCGGAACTGGGGCACAGGAAGCCCCAGTGACCGCGGCAGTGGAGCCTCCAGTGACCTCAGTGACCGTGGCACTGGAGCCTCCAGGGATGACCGTGCCCACGGCACTGGGCCTCCAGTGAAGTCAGTGCCCCCGGCACTACACTTTCCAGTGAAACCAGTGTCCACGGCAATGCAGCCTCCAGTGAACCCAGTGCCCGCGGCACAGCAGCCTCCAGTGAACACAGTGTCCGTGGCACTGCAGCATCCAGTGCAGCCAGTGCCTGCAGCACTACAGCCTCCAGTTATGCCAGTGACCGGTGCACTGCAGCCTGCATGAACCCATTGCCCGCAGCAATGCAGGATCCAGTGAACCTACTGCAAGTGGCACTGCAGCATGCAGTGAACCCACTGCACGTGGCACTGCAGCCTGCAGTGAACCCAGTGCCCGAGGCAGAGCAGCCTGCAGTGAACCCAGTGCCCACGGCACTGTAGTCTCCAGTGAACCCAGAGCCCGTGGCACTGCACACTCTACTGAACCCATGCCCGGGGCACTGCACCCTCCAGTGAAAAAAGTGTCCACGGCACTGCTGCCTGCAGTGAACCCAGTTCCACTGCACTACACCCTCCAGTGAACCCACTGCCCGCGGCACTGCACCCTCCAGTGATGGCAGTGCCTGCCGCACTGCACCCTCAAGTGAACCCAGGACCTGCGGCACTGCACCATGCAGTGTACTCAGTTCCAGCTTCTATGCAATCTCCAGTGAACCCACTGCCCGCGGCACTGCAGACTCCAGTGAACCCACTGCCCGCGGCACTGCATCCTGCAGTGAACACAGTGCCAACGGCACTGCAGTCTCCAGTGAACCCTGTGCCCGCCACTCTGCAGCCTCCAGTGAACACAGTGTCCGTGGCACTGCAGCCTCCAGTGAACCCAGACCCCGTGACAATGCACCCTCCAGTGAAGCCAGTGCCGCGGCACTGCAACCTCCAGTCAACCAATTGCCCGTGGTACTGCAGTCTGGAGTGAACTGTCAGCCCACTGCAGGGCAGCCTCCAGTGACGTGAGTGCCTGCAGCACTGCACCCTCCAGTGAACCCAGTTCCCGCGGTAATTCAGATTACAGGGAACCCAGTGCCCACATCACTGCAACCTCCAGTGAACCCAGTGCCCGCGACACTGCAGCCCCCAATGAACCCAGGGCCCGCGGCACTGCATACTGCAGTGAACCCAGAGCCCGTGGCACTGCAGCATCCAGTGAATCCAGTTCTGGGTGCACCGCACCCTCCAGTTAACTCAGTGGCTGCAGCACTGCAGCCTCCAGTGAACCCAGTGCCCGCGGCACTGCACCCTCCAGTGAACACAGTGTCCACGGCACTGCAGCCTCCAGTGAACCCAGTTCCCGAAGCAGTGCACATGCAGTGAACTCATTGCCCACAGCACTGCAGCCTCCATTGAACCCTGAGCCCGTGGCACTGCACACTTCAGTGAACCCTGTGCCCGCGGCACTGCACCTTGCAGTGAACCAAGTGCCAACGGCACTATAGCCTCCAGAGAACCCAGGGCCCGCCACATCGCAGCCTCCAGTGAATCCAGTGCCAACAACGGCACTGTAGCCTCCAGTGAACACAGTGTCCATGGCACAGCATCCTCCAGTGAACCCAGTGCCCACGACACTGCAACCTCCAGTGAACCAAATGCCCTAGGCACTGCAGCCTCCAGTGAACACAGTGTCTGCGGCACTGCAGCCTCCAGTGAAGCCACTGCCTGCAGCACTACAGCCTCCAGTTATCCCTGTGACCAGTGCACAGCAGCATGTATTGAACCCAGTGCCCACGGACTGCACCCTCCAGTGAACCTAGTTCCCACTGCACTGCAGCCTCCAGTGAGCCCAGTGCCCGAGGCAGAGCAGCCTCCAGTGAACCCAGTGCCCATGGTACTCCAGGCTCCAGGGAACCCAGAGCCCGTGGCACTGCACCCTCCAGTGAAGCCAGTGCTGGGTGCACTGCGCCCTTCAGTTAACTCAGTGCCAGCAGAACTGCACCATCCATTGAACCCAGTTCCCACTGCACTGCAGCCTACAGTGAACCCAGGCCCGCGGCACTGCACTCTCGACTGAATCCAGTGCCCACGGCACAGCACCCTGCAGTGACCAAAGTGCCCGCGGCACTGCATCCTGCAGTGCACCCAGTGCATGGGGCACTGCAGCCTGCAGGGAACCCAGTGCCTGCGGCACTGAAGCCTGCAGTGAACGCAAAGCCCACGGCACTGTAGGCTCCGGTGAACACAGTGCTCGTGGCACTGCACCCTCGACTGAACCCAGAGCCCACGGTACTGCACACTGCAGTGAAGTCAGACCCTGTGGCACTGTACCCTCTAGTGAACGCTTGTGCCTTCGGCACTGCACCCTGTAGTGAACCCAGTCCCCGCGGCACTTCACCCTCCGATAAGGCAGTGACCAAGGCACTGCACCCACCAGTTAACACAGTGCCCTAGGCACTTCATCCTCCGGTGTACCCCATGCCTGGGGCATTGAACCCTCCAGTGAACCCAGGGTGCGCACCACTGCAGCCTCAAGTGAACCCACTGCCTGCGGCACTGCAGCCTGTAGTGAACCCAGTGCCCGAGGGACTGCAGCCTGTATTGAACCCAGTGCCCGCTGCACTGCATCCTCCATTGAACCCAGTGCCCACAGCACTGCATCTTCCATTTATCCCAGTGACCGGTGCACTGCAGCATGCAGTGAACCCTGTGTCCGCGTCACTGCACCCTCCAGTGAACCCAGTTCCCACTGCACTGCAGCCTCTATGGAATTCAGTGCCCGCGGCACTGCAGCCTACAGTGAACACACTGCGCGCGGCACTGCAGCCTCCAGTGAATGCAGTGCTGTGGCGCTGCACCCTCCAGTGAACCCAGTGCCCTCGGCACTGCAGCCACCTGTGAACCAAGATCCTGCATCACTGCACCCTCCAGTGAAGCCAATGCTGGGTGCACTGAACCCGCCAGTTAACACAGTACCCATAGCACTGCACCAACCATTGAACCCAGTGGTGGCAGCACTGCAGGCTCTACTGAACCCAGTGCAGGCGGCACTGCACCCTCCAGTGAAAAAGTGTCCGAAGCACTGCATCCTGCTGTGAACCCTGTGCCGGGGCACTGCAGCCTGCAGTGAACCCAGTTCCCACTGCACTGTAGCCTCCAGTGAACCCACTGCCCGTGGCACTGCACACTCCAGTGAAGGCAGTGCCTGCCGCACTGCACTCTCCGGTGAACCCAGTGCACGCAGCACTGCAGCCTCCAGTGAACAAAGATCCGGCGGCACTGCAGGCACCAGTGAACACAGTTCCCGCGGACCTGCAGCCTCCAGTGAACACAGTGCCGGCGAAACTGCACCATCCAGTGAACACAGTGTCAGCGGCACTAAATCCTGCAGTGAACCCAGTGCCCGCGGCAATGCAGCCTGCAGTGAACACAGTGCCCGCAGCACTGCAGCCTCCAGTGAAGCCAGTCCTGAGTGCACCGCACCCTCCTGTTAACGCAGTGACCGCAGCACTGCACCCTCCAGTGAACCCAGTTCCCGCCGCACTGCAGCCTGCAGGGAACCCAGTCCTGGAAGCACTACATCCTGCAGTGAAACCAGTGTCTGATACACTACATCCTCCAGTGAACCCAGTGTCCATGGCACTGCAGCCTCCAGTAAACCCAGAGCAGACGGCACGGCAGTGTGCAGTGAACCCTGTGCTCGCGACATGCAGCCTGCCATGAACCCCGTGCCCGCAGAACTGCAGCATGCAGTGAACCAAGTGCTCGCAGCACTGCAGCCTCCAGTAAACCCAGAATCCGCGGCACTGCACACTCCAGTGAACCCAGTGCCCAAGTCACTGCACCCTCCAGTGAACCCAGTTCCTTTGGCACTGCAGACTGTTGTGAACGCACTGCCCAATGCACTGCAGCCTCCAGTGAAACCACTGCCCGCGACACTGCACCCTCCAGTGAACCCAGTGCCCGTGGCACTGCAGCCTGCTGTGATCCCAGTGCCCGCGGAACTGAAGCCACCTGTGAACCCATTGCCTGAGACACCGCACCCTGCAGTGAACCAAGTGCTCGTGGCATTGCAACCTCCAGTGACCTCGGTGCCCGTGGCACTGCAGTCTGCAGTAAACCCAGTGCCCGCAGCACTGCAAGCTCCAGTGAAGCCAGTTCCCACTGCACTGCTGCCTACAGTGAACACACTGCCCGCGGACTGTACCCTCCAGTGAAGGCAGTGTCAGCCGCACTGCACCCTTTAGTGAACCCAGTGCCCGTGGCACTGCAGTCTGCAGTGAACACAGAGCCCGAGGCACTGCAGCCTGCAGTGAACCCAGTGCCGTGGCACTGCACCCTCCAGTGAACCCAGTACCTGTGGCACTGCAGCCTGCTGTGAACCCACTGCCCGCAGAACTTCAGCCTCCAGTGAACCCACTTCCCGCGACACTGCACACACCAGTGAACCCAGTGCCCATGGCACTGCACCCTCCCATGACGCCAGTGCCCGCGGCACTGCAGTCTGCAGGGAACACAGTGCCCAAGGCAATCCAACCTCCAGTGAACCCAGACCCCGCGGCACTGCTCCCTCCAGTGAACCCAGTGCTCACGGCACTGCATCCTGCAGTGAACCCAGTGCCTGCGGCACTACATGCTCCAGTGAACCCAGTTTCTGTGGCACTGCAGCCTCCAGTGAACCCAGTTCCCATGGCACTGCAGCCTGTTGTGAACCCACTTCCCGTGACACTGCAGCCGCCAGTGAACTCACTGCCTGCGACACTACACCCTCTAGTGAACCCAGTGCCCGCGGCACTGCAGCCTCCAGTGAACCCACTGCCCGCAACACTGCAGCCTCCATTGAAGGCAGTGCCTGCTGCACTGCACACTCCAGTGAACCCAGTGCCCGCGGCACTGCACCATGCTGTGAACCCAGTTCTCGCTTCTATGCAGCCGCCATTGAACCCAGTGCCCGCGGCACTGCAGCCTCCAGTGAAGCCAGTGCCCGACGCACTGCATCCTCCAGTGACCCCCGTGCCCGCAGCACTGCCGCTTCCAGTTATCTCAGTGACCGGTGCAATGCAGCCTGCAGTGAACCCAGTGCCCGTGCACTGCACCCTCAGGTGAAGCCAGTTCCCACTTCAGAGCAGCCTCCAGTGAACCCACTGTCCATGGCACTGCACCCTCCAGTGAAGGCAGTTTCTGCCGCACTGCACCCTTCAGTGAACTCAGTGCCCGTGGCACTGCAGCCTGCAGTGAACCGAGTGCCCGCGGCACTGCACCCTTCAGTGAACCCAGTTCCCACGGCACTGCAGCCTCCAGTGATCCCACTGCCCGCGGCACTGCAACTTCCAGTGAAGGCAGCGCCCGCTGCACTGCACCCTCCAGTGAACGCAATGCATGGGGCACTTCACCCTCCAGTGAACCAAGTGCCCTAAGCACTCCAGCCTCCAGTGAACCCAGTTCCCCTGGCACTGAACCGTGCAGTGAACCGGTGCCCACAACACTGCAGCCTCCAGTGAATAAAGTTCCCATGGCAATGCATCCAGCAGTGAACCCAGAGCCCACAGCACTGCACAATCCAGTGAACCTAGATCGATGGCACTGCACCCTCCAGTGAACCCAGTTCCCACTGCACTGCAGCCAACAGGGAACCCACTGCCCGCGGCACTGCAGCCTCCAGTGAACAAAGTGCCCGCGGCCATTGAACCTGCAGTGAACCTAGAGCCCGTGGCACTGCACACTCCAGTGAACCAAGGGCCCGCGGCACTGCACCCTCCAGTGAACACAGTGCCTGTGGCAATGCAGGCTGCTATGAACCCACTGCCTGCGGATCTGCAGCCTCCAGTGAACACACTTCCCGCGACACTGCACCCTCCAGTGACCGTGGCACTGCACCCTCCAGTGACCCCAGTGCCCATGGCACTGCAGCCAGCCTTGAACCCAGTGCCCGCGGCACTACAGATCAAGTGAACCAATGTCCGCATCACTTCAGCCTCCACTCATCTCAGTGACTGGTACACTGCAGCCTGCAGTGAACCCAGTGCCCGCGGTACTACAGCCCCCAGTGAACCCAGTGCCCGCAGCACTGCAGCCTCCAGTGAAGCCTGACCGCCAGGCCCTGAACCCTCCAGTGAACCCAGTGCCCGCGACAATGTAACTTCCAGTGCAGCTAGTACAGAGTGCACTGCACCCTCCTGTTCACGCAGTGACCGCAGCACTGCACCATCCAGTGAACCCAGTTCCCGCCACACGGCAGCCTGCAGTGAACCCAGTCACGGGGAGTGCTGTCAGCCATGGTAAGGGACTCAGGACCTGGAGGCCCTGGGCTGCGAGCTCCAGGCCTGGAGGCCCGGGGTTCGCAGGGGCTGCTACAGATTCTGTGTCTCGCATCCCTCGGACCTATCCCGGGAGATACTGAGCTGAGACCACAGGGTCTGGAGGCTGTTTGGGATTCTTGCTTGTGTCTCACTTGGGATTTTGTGCTCGCTGCACAGCCCCTGGAGTGGCTGCTTGGGATTCTGTGTCTCCCATCCCTCGGACCTTCCACGGGAGTTTCTGAGCTGAGACCACAGGGTCTGGAGGCTGTTTGGGATTCTGTGACCCCTTTCTCTCAGGTACAGGGAGCGGCTTCAGGCACACGGAGCATTTTGAGGCATGGGGCACACCTTCAACCATGGGGCTTGTCTTCAGGCACTTGGAGCAACTTCAGGTACAGGGAGATGCTTCATGCACAGTGGGCGACTTCAGGCAAGGGGAGCCTCTGTGCTCTTCAGGCACATGGCGCCCTCAGGCAAGGGGTGTGCAGTCAGGCATGGGGCAAGTCTTCAGGGAGTACTTGTGCCCTTGAGTCAAGGGGAGCCCCTTGAGGCATGAGGCTTGCCTTCAGGCACTGGGAGCTTTTTCAGGCATGGGGCGCAGCTTCAGGACGGGGAGCTCCTGTGCCATTCAGGAAAGTGGAGTACATGTGTTTTTCAACAAGGGGTGCCCCATCATGCACAGGGAACTCAAGGAGACAGAGAGACTACCCTCAGACATGGCGTGCATCCTCAGAGTGTGCCTGTGCATTTCAGGCAAGGGGAGTGCAGTCAGCCATGGGAAGTGACTCAGGACCTGGAGGCCCTGGGCTCGCAGCCCAATGCCTGGAGGCCATGGGCTCTCAGCCCAGCTCCTGGAGGCCGTGGGCTCTCAGCCCAGCACATAGAGGCCGTGGACTGCAAGCCCAGCGCATGGAGGGCCTGGGCTAGGAGCCCAGCGCGTGGAGGGCCTGGGCTACGAGCCCTGTGCCTAGCGGCTCTGGCCTGCGAGCCCAGAGCCTGGAGGACCTGGGCTGCGAGCCCAGCGCCTGGAGGCCCTGGGATCGGAGCCCTGGGCCTGGAGTCCCTGTGCTCGCAGCCCAGCAGCACCTGGAAGCCCTGGCCTCGCAGACCATCAGTGCCTGGAGCCCCTGTGCTCACAGAACATCAGCACATGGAGGCCCTGGGCTCGCAGCCCAGCAGCACGTACAGGCCCTGGGCTGGCAGACCATCAGTGCCTGGAGGCCCTGGGCTAGCAGCCCAGCAGAGCCTGCAGGCCCTGGGTGCGCAGCCCAGCAGCGCCTGGAGGCCCTGGGCTAGCAGCCCAGCAACGACTGGAGGCACTGGGCTCTCAGCCCAGCAGCGCCTGGAGGCCCTGGGATCACAGCCCAGCAGGGCAGGGAGGCCCTGGGCTAGCAGGGGCTTCTTGGGATTCTGGGTCTCGCATCCCTCGGACCTATCCCGGGAGTTTCTGAGCTGAGACCACAGGGTCTGGAGGCTTTTTGGCATTCTCGCTTGTGTCTCGCTTGGGATTTTGTGCTCACTGCACAGCTCCTGGAGGGTCTGCTTGGGATTCTGTGCCTCCCATCCCTCGGAAATTCCCCGGGAGTTTCTGAGGTGAGACCACAGGGTCAGGAGGCTGTTTGGGATTCTGTGACTCCTTTCTCTCAGGTACAGGGAGCGGCTTCATCTACCTGACGGGATGTGCCGTCAGCCTTGGGAATTGACGCAGGACCTGGAGGCTTGGGGCTCGCAGGGGCTGCTACGGATTCTGTGTCTCGCATGCCTCGGACCTATCCTGGGAGTTTCTGAGCTGAGACCACAGGGTCTGGAGGCTGTTTGGGATTCTGTGACTCCTTTCCCTCAGGTACAGGGAGAGGCTTCAGCCATGGTAAGCCATGGTAAGTGACTCATGACCTGGAGGCCCGGGGCTCGCAGCAGCTGCTTGGGATTCTGTGTCTCCCATCCCTCGGACCTACCCCAGGAGTGTCTGAGCTGAGACCACAGGCTCTCGAGGCTGGTTGGGATTCTGTGACTCCTTTCTCTCAGGTACAGGGAGCGGCTTCAGCCATGGTAAGCCATGGTAAGTGACTCAGGGCCTGGAGGCCCGGGGCTCGCAGTGGCTGCTTGGGATTCTGTGTCTCGCATCCCACGGACCTACCCTGGGAGTTTCTGAGCTGAGACCACAGGGTCTGGAGGCCTTTTGGGATTGTAACTTGTGTGTGTCTTGGGATATTGTGCTCACTGAACAGCCCCTGGACGGGCTGCTTGGGATTCTGTGTCCCTCATTTCTCGGTCTTTCCCCGGGAGTTTCTGAGCTGCGACCCCAGGGTCTGGAGGCTGTTTGGGATTCTGTGACCCTTTTCTCTCAGGTACAGGCAGTGGCTTCAGCCATGGTAAGCCATGGTAAGTGACTCTGGCTTGGAGGCCCGGGGCTCGCAGGGGCGCTACCCATTCTGTGTCTCGCATTCCTCGGACCTATCCTGGGAGTTTCTGAGGTGAGACCACAGGGTCTGGAGGCTTTTTCGGATTCTAGCTTGTGTCTCGCTTGGGATTTTGTGCTCGCTGCACGGCCCTTGGAGTGGCTACTTGGGATTCTGTGTCTCCCATCCCTCATACCTTCCCCGGGAGTTTCTGAGCTGAGACCCCAGGGTCTGGAGGCTGTTTGGGATTCTGTGACCCCTTTCTCTCAGGTATAGGGAGCGGCTTCAGCCATGGTAAGCTATGGTAAGTGACTCAGGACCTGGAGGCCCAGGGCTCACAGTGGCTGCTTGGGATTCAATGTCTCGCATCCCTCAGACCTATCCCGGGAGTTTCTGAGCTGAGACCTCAGGGTCTGGAGGCTTTTTGGGATTGTAGCTTGTGTCTCGCTTGGGATTTTGTGGTCGCTGAACAGCCACTGTAGGGGCTGCTTGGGATTCTGTGTCTCCCATTTCTCGGACATTCCCTGGCAGTTTCTGAACTGCGACCCCAGGGTCTGGAGGCTGTTTGGAATTCTGGGCCCCTTTCTGTCAGTTACAGGGAGCGGCTTCAGCCATGGTAAGCCATGGTAAGTGACTCTGGACTGGAGGCCTGGGGCTCGCAGGGGCTCTACCCATCTGTGTCTCGCATCCCTAGGACCTATACTGGGAGTTTCGGAGCTGACACCCCAGGGTCTGGAGGCTTTTTCGGATTCTAGCTTGTGTCTCACTTGGGATTTTGTGCTCACTGCACAGCCCCTGGAGGGGCTGCTTGGGAATCTGTGTCTCCCATCCCTCGGACCTTCCCCGGGAATTTCTGAGCTGAGACCCCAGGTTCTGGAGGCTGTTTGGGATTCTGTGACTCCTTTCTCTCAGGTACAGGGAGCGGCTTCAGCCATGGTACGCCATGGTAAGTGACTCTGGCTTGGAGATCTGGGCCTCATAGGGGCGCAACCCATTCTGTGTCTCACATCCCTCGGACCTATACCGGGAGTTTCTGAGCTGAGACCCCAGGGTCTGGAGGCTTTTTCGGATTCTAGCTTGTGTCTCGCTTGGGATTTTTACTCGCTGCACAGCCCCTGGAGTGGCTGCTTGGGATTCTGTGTCTCCCATCCCTTGGACCTTACCCGTGACTTTCTGAGCTGAGACCACAGAGTCTGGAGGCTGTTTGGGATATTGTGACTCCTTTTTCTCAGGTCCATGGGGCGGCTTCAGCTCCCTGAAAGGGGAATGCCATCAGCCATGGTAAGTGACATAGGGCCAGGAGGCCCGGGGTTCGCAGGGGCTACTTCGGATTCCGTGTCTCACATCCCTTCGACCTATCCTGTGAGTTTCTGACCTGAGACCACAGGGTCTGGAGGCTGTTTCGGATTCTCGTTTGTGTTTCGCTTGGGATTTTGTGCTCGCTGCACAGCCCCTGGACGGGCTGCTTGGGATTCTGTGTCTCCCATTCCTCCCACCTTCCCCGGGAGTTTCTGAGGTGACCCACAGGGTCTGGAGGCTGTTTGGGATTCTGTGAGTCCTTTCTCTCAGGTACAGGGAGTGGCTTCAGCTCCCTGACGGGGAATGCCGTTAGTAATGGTAGGTGACACAGGGCCTGGAGGCTTGGGGCTCACAGGGCATGCTTCGAATTCTGTGTCTCACATCCCTCGGACCTATCCTGGCAGGTTCTAACCTGAGACCACATGGTCTGGAGATTCTTTGGGATTCTCGCTTGTGTCTCGCTTGGGATTTTGTGCTCGCTGCACAGCCTCTGGAGGGGGCCTGGGATTCTGTGTCTCCCATTCCTCGGACCTTCCCCGGGAGTTTCTGAGCTGAGTCTACAGGGTGTGGAGGGTGTTTAGGATTCTGTGACTCCTTTCTCTCAGGTAGAGGGGGCGGCTTTAGGTACACGGAGCGTTTTGAGTCATGGGGCACACCTTCAACCATGGGGCTTGTCTTCAGGCACTGGGTGCACCTTCAGGTACAGTGAGCTGCTTTATGCACAGGGCGTGACTTCAGGCAAGGGGAGCCTCTGTGCTCTTCAGGCACGGGGCGCACCATTAGGCACTGTGCTCGCCATCAGGCTCAGGGCACCCTCAGGCAAGGGGTGCGCAGTCAGGCATGGGACTATTTCAGGGAGTGCCTGTGCCCTTGAGTCAAGGGGAGCGCCTTGAGTCAAGGGGCTTGCCTTCAGGCACTGGGAGCTTTTTGAGGCATGGGCACACTTCAGGACGGCGAGCTCCTGTGCCATTCCGGAAAGGGGAGTATATGTGTCTTTCAACAACGGGTGGCCCATCATGCACAGGGAACTCAAGGAGACAGAGAGACTACTCTCAGGCATAGCATGCATCCTCAGAGTGTGCCTGTGCATTTCAGGCACGGGGAGTGCAGTCTTCCATGGTGAGCGGCTCAGGGCCTGGAGCCTCTGGGCTCGCAGCACAGAGCCTGGAGGATCAGTGCTCGTGGCATAGATCCTGGAGGCCTGGTGCCTGCGGCACGGAGCTTGGATGCCTGGTGCTCGAGGCACAGAACCTGGAGGCACGGTGCTCGTGGCACACAGCCTGGAGGCTGCATGGGGTTTTATGTCTCCCTCTCTCTCTGACGTTTCCCTGGAATTTCTGTGCTGAGGCGACAGAGCCTGGATGCTGCTTGGGATTCTGTGTCTCCTGTCTCTCCGTCCTTCCCTTGCAGTTCCTTCAGCACTGGGAGTGCCGACTTCAGTCACTGGGAATGACGACTGCCGTCACTAGGAGTAACTGCAGACACTGAGTGTGACTTTTACTTCAGTCGCTAGGAGTGACTCAGGCAAGAGATTGTGCTGCTCTTTGGCAGGTAAACTCCAAGCCTGCCTTGTGGGGAGGTGTCCTGGGGACATCTCCCTAACTGCCCCAGGCCCTGTTGGATTTCCCCTCTCCCCCACCAGCTAGCCTTCCTCAAGTTCTGAACCCAGGCATCAGGCATCATGTTGCTCCCAGGTCCTGAAGTCTGTACCTGGAAGAGGTGGAATGCTGATATTGATTAAAAAAAATGACAATAAAGTCCATATCCTCCCTCTGGGACTAGCGGTTTGCATCCCAATCGTGGGTTGCTATCCTCATTTCCACACAACTGTCTGAGGATTCCAGAAGGTAAGTGAACACTTTAAAACACCCTAGTCTTCTCTTACAACAAATTCAAAGACATTTTCTTGTCCCAGCTTTCCTTTAATTCTGAAGAAATGGCAATTAGTAATTGAAGGCATAATGGTCCTATACGGTAATTACCTATATGACTGGTAGACATTATTTCATCCATCCGTGTCCCTAAAGCATGTTTCATTGGAAATATTATCCAAGGATACATACTACAAATTCACAACTGATTCATAGCTCCCTGTAAGTTTCATTCTGACCTTGTCACATATGTGTCATCAGAGATATTATTAGTGACTTTTCAGATAAGCCCTCCACATCAAGATGGTGATGTTAGAGAATCTGGTATAAATGGAATTTCACAGATTCCAAATTAGGAATGATTTTTCATTTTTAAATGTTTCTTTTTTCTTTTTTTTTTTTTTTTTGAGAGAGCCGTGGCTGGGGAGTGGGGGCAGAGTGGGAGATACTGAATCTGAGGCAGGCTCGAGGCTCTGAGCTCTCAGAACAGAGCCTGACGCAGGGCTCAAACTCATGGACTGCAAGATCACGACTTGCGTCAAAGTCAGACGCGTAACCAACTAAGCCACCCAAGCGCCCCAGGAATTATAGTTTATTGGCAAAGAAGGAGAAATTAAAGATAGTGTAAAGGATGTCTATTTTTAATTGAAATATTGTTCACACATTTGATGTATGAGTTTTAGGCATATATTGTAGTCATTCCATATGTCTATAAATTATATTGTACTTAAGCAAAAGTGTAGCTATCCTGTGAAACCATGCAACAGTATTATTACACGGTTGACCCCTTACATTGGCTGTCCCTTGTATCCCTAGGACTCATTCATTCCATAGCTGACTCCGGTATCTCTCTCAAAGGTGTTCATTCTTTATCTAACCTAAGTATTTTGGTGGTAAACACAATTATCTCTTGCTCAGCAAGTGTAAATTGGCGGTCTATTTTTCTGCGAACATTGCTTAAAACATTACAAATGATGTCATTACGTTAATAAATTCGGTTTCATTCTTCACTCACAAGAAAGGAGAAGGAAAAGATTTCTTTGTGTCCCAGGCCCTGTCATTAAAACGTTTCCCAATGTGGAGAATAGATTTAGTTGCACTGAGCACCTTCAGTGTCTCAGCTGAGCGACCAGGGCCTTCCACATTGCAAGAATGCCCATAATGGCTAGCAGAGAGAGCTGGAGCACCACAGACCCGGAGGGGCGGATTCCTCTGCCCAGGCAGTGATGGCCAGCAGAGGGCGCAACATCGGCTTTACTGACCCACGGCACCTGAGAGTAGGAAGGGCGTTGATTGCTCCCAGAGGACTCAGGACCTCTGCCGCTGCCTCAGTACAGAGAGCAGAGCTGCATTTCCAGCAGGGTGTGCCGCCCGCCCCAGGGGAGACCTTGGGAGCTTTATAGCAACTTGGCATCTCCTCAGTCGCCAGAGAGAATTTGCCTTATTGTACTGAGTGCTGAGGAGTGGGCGCTGGGTGGCTTCCCTGGGCAAGTTGGTTGCTGAGCTGCACAGGCACTTGCATTTTCTGGGCTGTTCCCGTGTTTCATTCCTCCCCTTCCCGGTCAGTATTTGAACAAGACGTATTTTACTAAAGGTCTCGTGGATTGCAGGGTCCCACGACATCACCTCTTCGAGGAAATCGATGGTTTGTTCCAGGTTCAGGCTGTTTCTGGGAAGAAGCCCTGACAGAAATTCAGAAGAATTGGAGCTGCATTCCTTTAGGACATGAATACATGAAATGCTCTTGGGAACTCCTAGAAGAATGAGCTGGGACCCGCTTTCCGAGGCCTGCTGGAACCAGAGACCGAGGTAAGGGCACAAACTTTCCCCCACATCATACATGCTTTTTAAAAAATTTCATGGTTATTTTTCCAATTTAGTGAAGTGAGTGCAAAATACAGAAAACCTGGTAGGTACCAGTCATTAATGTACGTGTACTTTAATTTAAATTCCAGTGAGTAAAGATACAGTGTAGTATTACTCTCAGGTGTACAATAGAGAACAACCCTTCCACACATCACCTGGTGCTCATCCCAGGTGCACTTCTTTTTTTTTTTTCAACTTTTTTTTTTTTTTTTTTTTTGGGACAGAGAGAGACAGAGCATGAACGGGGGAGAGGCAGAGAGAGAGGGAGACACAGAATCGGAAACAGGCTCCAGGCTCCGAGCCATCAGCCCAGAGCCTGACGCGGGGCTCGAACTCACAGACCGCGAGATCGTGACCTGGCTGAAGTCGGACGCCCAACCGACTGCGCCACCCAGGCGCCCCCCAGTTGCACTTCTTAATCCCCAGCAGCCGTTTCACCAATTCTCCAACTTTCTCTGGAAACTCTCAGTTTCTTTACTGGATAAAAGTCTGTTGGTCAATGTTTCCTCCCCCCTACCCCCGCTTTCTTTTATTTCCATGTGTTAGTGAAATAATCTGGTATTTGTCTTTGTCTGAAAGGCTTATTTCACCCAGGATAACATTCTCTCGCTACATCTAGCTCATGGCAAATGACAAGATTTCATGGTTTTACGGCTAAATATTACATTCCGTATACCACATCTCAATTTATTCATCACTTGGTGGATGCTTGGGAAGTTTCCGTAATTTGGCTGTTGTGGAAAATGCTGCTGTAAACATCATGGTGCATTTATCCCTTTGAAGATTTTGTATTCTTTGTGGAAATACCTTGTAGTGAAATTTCTGGATTGTAAGGTACTTCTATTTCCAGTTTTCATTTTTATTTTTATTTATTTTTTTTTATTTTTTGGAGATTCTCCATGATGTTTTCCAGAGTGGCTGCACCAGTTTGCATTCTTACCCACAGTCTGGTACGGTCCGTCTCAGAGTAGGGTTGGTGTTTGTGTTAGGTCCCAGGAGGCTCCAGGCCCTGAACCCACAGCAGGGCAGTGGTCTCCCCGAAGGGCTGAGTTGAGGGAACAAGGGAGGGTGCAGGTCGGGATCTGTGTTTGGCTGCCAAGGCCACACACGTCGATGGGCCCCTGGTCAGGGAGGCCTCAGGAATCTTCTCGGGCAGCTGCACCCGGGCCTGGGAAATGACATTGCGAGCTGCCAGGTTCCTTGCCCAGTGAGCCTGAACTGCTTGTGGACCCCAGCGCATGGTGTTGTCAGACTTTGGTATTGGGTCCCCATGGGGAGAGAGCCTTAGCTAGGGTTAGGGTTCTGTCCAGGGCGTCGCCAGGGCTGATGCGATTCCGGTCTCAAGATCTCCCTCGAGGGCTGAAATGAGGGCCCATGTGAAGGGGCGGCTGAAGTGAGGGTTAGGGTTTGAGGCCGGTTTAGGTTTCAGTGGAGGGGTCCGGTTCGCAATTGGGTTAGTGTTAGTGTTCGTTCCCAGGGGCCCCCAGGCGCTGAAGCCACAGCAGGGCAGTGGTTTCCCCAAAGGGCTGAGTTGAGGGCACAACAGAGGGTGCCGATCAGGATCAATCTTTGGCTGCCTAGGCCTCACATGTCGATGGGCCCCTGGTCGAAGATGCCTCAGGAATACCCTTGGGCAGCTGTGACTAGGCCTGGGAAACGGCATGGTGAGATGCCAGGTTCCATGCCAAGTGAGCCTGCCCTGCTTCTGGACCCCAGGCACGTGGTGTTCTCATATTTGTTATTGGGTCCCCATGGGGAGAGGGCCTTAGATAGGGTTAGGGTTAGGTCCAGGAACGTCGCCAGGCCCGAAGCGAGTCCATTCTTGTAATCTCCCTCGAGGGCTGAAGTGAGAGCCCATGTGACGGGGTGGCTCAAGTGTAGGTTAGGGTTCGAGGCCAGATTAGGTTTCGGTGTGGGGGTCCTGTTCGTGGTAGGGTTAGGGTGAGGTACCAGGAGGCTTCAGGCACCGTTCCCACAGCAGGGTAGTGGTCTCCCTGACGGGCTGCGTTGAGGCCACAAGGGAGAGTGCCAGTCAGGATCAGTCTTTGATTGCCACAGGCACACAAGTTGATGGGCCCCTGGTCGGGAGGCCTCAGGACTCCTCTCGGGTAGCTGCAGCTGGGCCTTGGAAAAGACATGGTGAGCTTCCATGTTCCAGGCCGAGTGAAACTGCACTGTTTGTGCACCCCAGGCGCGTGGTGTTGTCAGACTTTGCTTTTGGATCCCCATGGGGAGAGACCATAGGCAGGGATAGGGTTCGGTCCATGGAAGTCGCCAAGGCCGAAGCGACTCAGTTCTCTTGATCTCCCTCGAGGGCTGAAGTGAGGGTCCATGCGACAAGGCGGCTTAAGTGTAGGGTTAGGGATCGAGGTTGGCTTAGGTTTTGGAGGAGGGACCCGGTTCAGGGTAGGGTTAGGGTTAGGTCTCAGGAGGCTCCCAGCTCTGAAACCACACAGGGCAGTTGTCTCCCCGAAAGGCTAAGTTGAGGGCACAAGGGAGGTTGCCGGTCAGTATCAGTCTTTGGTTTCCAAGGCCACACACATCGATGGGTCCCAGGTCGGGGAGGCCTCAGGAATCCTCTCAGGAAGTTGCAGCCAGGCCCAGGAAGCGACTAGTTTAGCTTCCAGGTTCCATGTCGAGTGACCCTGCACTGCTTGTGCACCCCAGGCGCGTGGTGTTGTTAGACTTGGGTATTGGGTCCCCATAGGGAGAGAGCCTTACTTATGGTTAGGGTTCTGTCCAGGGACGTCGCCAGGGCCGTAGCATCTCAGTTCTCTTCATGTCCTTCGAAGGCTGAAGTGAGGGCCCATGTGACTGGACGGCTCAAGTGTAAGGTTAGGGATCCTGGCCGGTTTAGGTTTCGGTGGAGGGTCCCAGATCGGTTTAGGGTTAGGTTTAGGGTTAGGTCCCAGGAAGCACGAGGCGCCGAACCCACAGCAGAGCAGTGGTGTCCCGCATGGTCTGAGTTGAGGGCAAAAGGGAGGGTGCCAGTCAGGTTTAGTCCTTGGCTGCCAATTCCACACACGTCGATTGCCCCCTGGTTGGGAGGCTTCAGGAATATTCTCGGGCAGCTGCAGCCGGGCCTGGGAAATGACATGGTGAGCTTCCACGTTCCATGCCGTGTGAACCTGCACCACTTATGCACCCCAGGCATGTGGTGTTGTCAGATTTTGGTATTGGATACCCATAGGGAGATAGCCTTAGGTAGGGTTAGGGTTCTGTCCAGGGACACCGCCAAGGCCGAAGCGACACCGTTCTCTTGATCTCCCTCAGGGCTGAGGTGAGGGCCCATGCGACGTGGCGGGTCAAGTGTAGGGTTAGTGTTCGAGCACACCTTTAGGTTCGTTGGAAGATCATGTTTCAGGGCAGGGTTAGTGTTAGGGTTAGTTCTCAGGAGGCTCCAGGCGCCAAATGCACAGCAGGGCAGTGGTCTCCCCGAAGGGCTGAGTTGAGGGCACAAGGGACGGTGACAGTCAAAATCAGTCTTTGGCTGCCAAGGCCGCACACGTTGATGGGCACTGGTCAAGGAGGCCTCCGGAATCCTCTCGGGCAGCTGCAGCCAGGCCTGGGAAACAACATAGTGAGCTTCCAGGTTCCATGCCGAGTTAGCCTGTACCCCTTGTAAACCCCAGGCGCTAGGTGTTGACAGATATTGGAATTGGGTCCCCATGCAGATAGAGCCTTAGCTAGTGTTAGCGTTCGGTCCAGGGACGTCGCCAGGACCGAAGCCATTCTGGTCTCATGATCTCCCTCGACGGCTGAAGTGAGGGCCCATGAGACAAGGTGGCTCAAATGCAGGGTTAGGGTTCGAGGCAGGCTTAGATTTACGTGGAAGGCCCGTTTAGGGTTAGGGTTAGGGTTAGGTCTCAGGAGGCTCCAGGCTCCGAACCCACAGCAGGGCAGTGGTCTCCCCAAAGGGTTGAGTTGAGGGCACAAGGGACGGTGACAGTCAGGATCAGTCTTTGGCTACCAATGCCACGTACTTGATTGGCCCCTGGTCGAGGAGGCCTCCGGAATCCTCTCAGGCAGCTGCAGCCGGGACTGGGAAACGATATGGTGACTTTCAGGTTCCATGCTGAGAGAGCCTGCATGACTTGTGGACTCCAGGTGTGTGGTGTTGTGAATTTTTTGTATAGGGTCCCCATGGGGAGAATGCCTTAGTAGGGTTAGGGTCCTTTCCTAGGACGTCCCCAGGGCCGAAGAGACTCTGGTCTTGTGATCTCCCTCGAGGGCGGACGTGAGGGCTCTTACGATTGGGCGGCTCAAGTGTAGGGTTAGGTTTCGAGGCCTGTTTAGGTTTCGGTGGAGGGTCCCAGTTCGGGGTAGTGTTAGGCTTAAGGTTAGGTCCCAGGAGGCTCCAGGCGCCGAACCCACAGCAGGGCAATGGTCTCCCCGAAGGGCTGAGTTGAGGGCTCAAGAGAGGGTGCCGGTCAGGATCAGCCTTTGGCTGCCAAGGCCACACACGTCAATGGGCCCCTTGTTGGTGAGGTCTCACGAATGCTCTCGGGTAGCTGTAGCCGGGCCCTGTGTAACGACATTGTCAGCTTCCATGTTCCATGCCGACTGAGCCTGCACTGCTAGTGCACCCCAGGCGCATGGTGTTGTCAGACTTTGGTTTGGGACCACATGGGGAGAGAGCCTTAGCTAGTGTTACAGTTCGGACCAGGGACGTCGCCAGGGCCGACGCGACTCTGGTCTAATGATTTCCCTCGGGGGGGGTGGCAAGTGAGGGCCCAGGCGATGGGGCGGCTCAAGTGTACGTTTACGGTTCGAGGCCGGCTTAGATTTCATTGGAGGGTCCTGGTTCTGGTTACGGTTAGGGTTAGGGTTAAGTCCCAGTAGGCTCCTGGCGCCGAACCCACAGCAGGGCCGTGGTCTCCCCAAAGCGGTGAGTTGAGGACACAAGGGAGGGTGTCTGTCAGGATCAGTCTTAGGCTGCCATGGCCACACTTGTCGATGGGCCCCAGGTCAGAGTGGTCTCAGGAATCCTCTCGGGCAGCTGCAGCTGGGCCTGGTAAATGACATGGTCAGCTTACATGTTCCATACCGAGTGAGCCTGCACCGCTTGTGCACCCCAGGCGCGTGGTGTTATCAGATTTCTGTATTGGGTCCCCCGGGAAGAGTGCCTTAGCTAGAGTTATGGTTCAGTCCTGGGACGTCGTCAGGGCTGTAGCGACTCTGGTCTCGTGATCTCCCTCGAGGGCAGACATGAGGGCTCATGCGAAAGCGTGACTCAAGTGTAGCGTTGGGTTTCGAGGTCCGCCTAGGTTTCGGTGGAAGTTTCCAGTTCAGGGTAGGGTTAGTGTTAGGCTTAGGTCCCAGGAGGCTCCAGGCACCAAACCCACAATAGGGCGGTAGTCTCCCCGAAGGGCTGAGTTGAGGTACAAGTGAGGGTGCCAGTCAGGATCGGTCTCTGACTGCCAAGGCCACACACGTCGATGGGCACCTGGTCGGGAATGCCTCAAAATTGTCTCGGGCACCTGCAGCCGGACCTGGGAAAGGACATGGTGAGCTTCCAGGTTCCATGTCCAGTGAGCCTACACGGCTTGTGGACCCCAGGCGCGTGGTGTTGTCAGACTCTTGTATTGGGATCTCATGGGGAGAGAGCCTAACCTAGGGTTAGAATTCGGACCAGGGACATCGCCAGGTCCAAAGTGACTCCAGTATCGTGATCTCCCTGGAGGGGTGAAGTGAGGGCCTAGGTGACGGGGAGGCTCAAGTGTACGTTTTGGGTTCGAGGCCCGGTTATGTTTCGGTGGAGTGTCCCGGTTTGACGTAGGGTTAGGGTTAGGGTTAGGTCTCAGGAGGTTCTAGGCGACGAACCCACAGCAGGGAATTGTTCTCCCCGAAGGGCTGAATTGAAGGCACAAGGGATGGTGCCGGTCAGGATCCGTCTTTTGCTTCCAAGGCCACACACGTTGATGCGCCCCTGGTCGAGGATGCCTCCGGAATCGTCTCGGGCAGCTGCATCCGGGCCTGGGAAACGACATGGTAAGCTTCCAGTTTCCATGCCGAGTCAGCCTGCACCGCTTATGTACCCCAGGTGCCTGGTGTTGTCAGATTTTGATATAGGTTCCCCATGGGGAGAGTGCCTCAGCTAGGGTTAGGGTTTGGTCCAGGGACGTCGCCAGGGCCGAAGTGACTCCAGTCTCGTGATCTCCCTTGAGGGCTGAATTGAGGGCTCCTGCGACGGGGCGGCTCCAGTGTGGGGTTAGGTTTCGAGGCCGGTTTACGTTTCGGTGGACGGTCCCGTTTTGGGATAGATTTAGGGTTAGGGTTAGGGTTAGGTCCCAGGAGGCTCCAGGCGCTGAACCCACAGCAGGGCAGTGGTCTCCCCGAAAGGCTGAGTTGAGGGCACAAGGGAGGCTTCCGGTCAGGATCCGTCTTTGGCTGCCAAGGTCACACACGTCTTTGGGCCCCTGGTCGGGGAGGTCTCAGGAATCCTCTCGGACAGCTGCTGCCGGGCCTGGGAAAAGACATGGTGAGCTTCCAGGTTCCATGCCGAGTGAGCCTGTACCGCTTCTGGACCCCAGGTGCATGGTGTTGTCAGACTTTGGTATTGGGTACCCATGAGGAGAGAGCCTTAGCTAGGGTTAGGATTCGGTCCAAGGATGTCACCACGGCCGAAGCAATTCCAGTCTTGTGATCTCCCTGGAGGGCTGATTTCTGGGCCCATGTTACTTGAGGGCTGGGGAATGTAGGGTTAGTGTCCTATATAGGGTTATATTTGGTTTAGGGTTCTGGTTAGGGTTCTGTAGTTTTAGTGTTTTTGTTAAGGCCTGTTCGGCTCCAGATGAGGAACACACAGCAGGGCAGTTGTCTCCCCGAATGGTGATTTGATTGCAGACGGGAGGGTCCCAATCAGGACTAGTCTTTGGCTTTCAAGGCCACACAATTCTATGGGCCCCTGTTCGGGTAGGCCTCAGGAATCCTCTCGGCAAGCTGTTGCCGGTTGTGTCAAAGGATATGGTGAGGTTCCTGGTCTATGCTGAGGCATCCTGCACCGCTTCTGGACCCCAGGCGCGTAGTGTTGTCAGACTTTCGTATTAAGTCCCTAATGGGGAGAGAGCCTCAGTTAGGGTTTGTGTTCAGTCTAGGTACATCACCAGGGCCAAAGTAACACCATTCACATGAGTTCCTTGGAGGGCTAAAATGTGGGCACTTGTGCGGTTGTCGGTCTGGTGTAGAGTTAGTGTGAGAGTTTGTATTAGGTTTAGGTTTAGGGTTAAGTTTACAGTTCTGTTTAGGGGTAAGAGTAGTGCCCAAGCATTTCCAAGCCCTTATTGTACAGTAGTGCAGTTGTCTCCCCGAAGGGCTGACTGGTGTGCAGAAGGGTATTGATCAGCATTAGTCTTTGCGTCCAAGGCCAGACATCTATTTTTGCACTCAGAATGTAGGCCTCAAGATTCCTCCTGTGCATCAGAAGCCATGCTTTGGAAATGACATGGTGATGTTCCACGTTTCACACAGAATTATCTTGCACCGCTTCTCAACCCAGTGTGTGTGCTCTTGTCATACTGTGGTATTCAGTCCCCATGTGGAGATAGCCTCAGCTCCGTTTGGGTTTTGTGCCAGGGAAATCTCCAGGGCTGAAGTGACACCAGTCCTGTGATCTCCCTGTATCGATGATGTGTGGGCACATGCATGGTGTGAGTCAGGTTTTGGGTGAGTGTTAAAGATGAGGTGAGGTTTAGGTTCACATATATACTGTGGGTCACTGTTAAGATTAGGGCTTGGGCACAGGAGGTTCGTGGCACTATACCCCCAGTAGGGCAGTTGTCCCCCCGCAGGGCTGAGTAGAGGGGTCTAAGGAGGGTCCTAGTCAGGCTGAGTTTTGGGTGCCAGGGTCACTCCTTGGTTAGACCTCAAGAAGTCCCCTGTGGAGCTCCTTCTAGTCTCTGGAAATGAAATTGTGATATTCCAGGTTCCATGCTGAGTAATCCTCTTCCGCTTCTGGGGCCCATGTCCGTCATGTCCTCAGACTTAGGAATTGGGTCCCCATTAGGAGAAAGATTTAGCCTAGGTTAAGTTTTGGTCCAGGGACGTTGCCAGGGCCGAAGCGACACCATTGCCATGGTCACCCTGGAAGTCTGGATGAGGGTCCATGTGCGGGTGTGGGTCATGTGTAGGGTTAGGTTTCAGTTGGGGTGAGGTTTAGTTTGAGCGGTATGTGAGTGTCACAGTTAAGGTTAGGGTTAGGTCCCACGAAGCTCCAAGTGCTGAAACTCTTGCAGGGTAGTGGTCTTCCCAGAGGATTGAGTGTAGGCCTCATTGGAGCGGGCTGTTCAGGCTTAGTCTTTGTGAGCCAGGGCCAGCTGTGTGTGGCATCTTCAGTTGGGCTTCATCAACCCCCTTGTGCAGCATCATGAGGGCATTGGAAATGTCATGATGATGTTTGATGTTCCATGCCAAGTAAGTCTGCACCGCTTTGGGCCATTTGTTTGTGGTGTTCTCAGAGATAGGAATTGGGTCCCCATCCAGAGAGATCCTTAACTAGGGTTAATGTTCTGTTCAGGGACTTCACCAGTGCCGAGGTGACACCATTCCTGTGTGTCGTGTGTGTTGGCTTAGGGTTTGGGATTGGGTTCGGTGTTAGGAGTCAGGGTTACGGTTAGGGTTGGTGTTAGGTGTTAGTGTTAGGGGCTAGAATTAGGTTTATGCTTTAGGGTGGGGTTTAGGGTTATGGTTAGTGTTTAGGGTTATGGTTAGGGGTTAGGGTTTTGAGTTAGAGTTAGGTTTAGGTGTTAGCTTTGGACTTGGATTCGGCTTAGGTTTCGGGTTATTGTTTGGGTTTGAGAGTTAGGGTTAGGGTTAGATGGTAGGGTTAAGGTTAGGTGTTAGCGTTAGTGTTAGGGTTTGCCTTAGGTTTAGGGATAAGGTGAGATCTAGGTCTAGGACTTTGGTTCGCTTACGGGTTAGGGGATTGGATCAGGGGTTAGCGTTTGGGTTAGTGTTAGGATTTTATGGTTAGGGTTAGGGTTAGTGTTTGGGTTTATAATTTTAGTGTTAGCAGGTAGAGTTAGAGCATTAGGGTTAGGGTTTAGGATTAGAGTTGTAGGATTCTGGCAAGATGGTTAGGGTTAGTACGGGATATGTTTACTTTTACAGTTCGGTTAGGTTAGGGTTGGGTTTAGACCTAGGGATAGGGGTAGGGTTTAGAATTAGTACCATGGTTAGCGTTAGCTGCTAGGTTTAGGTGTGAGATTTGGGTTAGTGTTAGCGTTAGGGCTACAGCAAGAAATAGGTCATGTTTGCACTCCCAAATGTAGTCGGAGGATGTTCATGTGTGGACACCGCCCTCCATCCTGAGGGATTGTGTTCATTATATCGCCCCTGTCTTCCTGCACTGGAGATTGTTTTTGCCTCGCCCCTTTCCAGCTTGGGTGTGGAGTGTTTCACGCCATCACCCTGCCCTCTCTCGGTGTGGTAGGATTTCACTTACTGCCTCATCCAATTTTGGTCCTTGGGGTGCATCCTTTTAATCTCTATATCATTTATTTCTCCTCTGCCTTTAATTATTTTCATCATTCTTCTCTTTGGGGGTTGTGTTTGTTGTCCTCTGTCTGGCTTTTATAATTATAAGCTCATGGAGTTTATTTCAGGGTTTTCTTTTTCTTGAGGCAGACATGTATTGCTGTAAAATTCCCTGTTAGAACCAGTTTTCCTGCTTTACAGAAGTTTGGATTGCTGTGTTTTCATTGTCTTTTGTTTCCATGCCATTTTGGATTTTGTCTTTGATTTTTGGTTGAACCATTGATTGTTTGTAGCATGTTATTTATCTTCCATGTTTTGTGCCTTTTCCAGATTTTTGTTTCTTGTTGTAGTCTTCTACTTTCATAGCATTCTAGTCTGAAAAGACACATGGTATGACGTCGATCAATTTGATTTTGTTTTGGCTTGTTTTATGACCTAAATTTTTATCGAGTGTGGGAATGTTCCATGTGCACATGAAAAGAATGTGTATTGTGCTGTTTTAGGATGGAATGTCTAAAATATATCGGTTAAGTCCATCTGGTCTACTCTATCATTCAAAGTCACTACTTCCTTGTTGATTTTCTGATGGAATGATCTCTCCATTGATGTCATTGGGGTGTTAAAGTGCCCTACTATGATGGTATGGCTATCGATTCTTTACTTTAGTTTTGGACTGTTTTGTGTATTTGGATGCTCTCAGGTTGAATGCTTGTATGTTTACAATTGTTCCATCTTTTTGCTGGATGGTACCTTTTATTAGTATAGTGTCTTCTTTGTCTCTTATTACCGTTTTATTTTTAAATCTATTTTGTTTGATATAGGTAGAGCTACTGCAGTTTTCTTTTGATGCTTTTGTTCCTTAACTAGTCTTTTATAGGTAGGAAATAGATGGGTCCTATATTGTAATCATTCTATCGCCCAGTGCTTTTTATTATGAAGAGAGTGAGCACAGGCATGGTAGGGCGGGGTGGGGGGAATGGGGGAAGAGAGAGACAAAGAGAGAAAGAGGGAGAGAGAGAATAAGAATGAGAATTAATCCTCCCCAAGTTACATGCTCAGTGCAGAGCTCAATTGGGGCTCAATCCCATGATCCTGGGATCATAGCCTAAGTCGAAATCAAGAGTCTAAATTTCAAGCGATGGAGCCATCCAGTTGCCCCTCTCTGGCACCCAGTGCCTTTGATTTGATCATTTGTTTTGTTACCATTCCAAGTAATTGATAGACATGTATGTGTCCTATTACTACTTGATGTTGGTTGTTTCTGAATTTTTCTGATCCTTTCTTCTCTTTCTCTTTTTTTGGTTTGCTGGGTTTCATCACAATTTCACAGTTGAAATTGCTTGTCTTTATACTCTGCATATGTATTAGTGGTGTTTGTTCCGTGGTTATCATGAGGTTTGTACCTAACCACTTCTGCATATAGAAGTCTATATTAAGTTGATAGTTCCTTAAGTTTGAACCGGTTCTTTACTCCTCTCCTCCCCGTGTTATAGCTATGTAGTGTTCCTCTTTCAAAACCTTTAATATCATGAATACCTTGACTGATGTTTCACAGATATACACCTTTTTATTGCTTCTGCATTTCACACTTTACTATGGTCACTTTCGGTGTTTCTTTTCCACTTAAAGAGTCCCCTTTAACATTTCTTGCAGGGGTGGTTTGTTGGTGTTGAGCTCGCTGAGTGTTTATTTGGGAACCTCTTGATCTCTCCTCCCATTTGAATGATAGTTTGCTGGATAGACTCTCTTTGGCTGCAGATGTTTTCCATTCAGCAACTTTACCATACCATGCTGGTCACTTACACTTTCAAAGTTTCTTCTGAAAAACATCCAGTGATAACCTTATGGGGTTTCCCTTGTAGGTAAATGCCATCTTTTGTTTTCCTGCTTTGAAAATTTTTCTTTGTCACGCTATTTTGGGTTTTCATTACTATATGACTTGGTGTGGATCTGCTTCCGTTGAATATATTGGGGGTTCTTTGTGCCTCCTGCTTCTGGATCTGTCTCCTTCCCCGCACTAGGGAAGTTTTCATCTATTGTGGCTTCAAATAAATTTTCTGATTCTAATTTCTCGGAGTTCTGAAAATGAGAAATAGGACAGAAAAGACCTATTGAAGGTTCTCTGATGAGCCACTGGATTTGCATGCGTGGAGGATAGATTTGGGAGTCAAATGAACAACCTACCTTTAACTTCAAAGAACTAGAAAAAAACAACAATCTATGTACAGTGTACTCAAAAGGGAGAAAGTAATCCATACGAGAGTGCAAACCAATGAAACTGAGACCATGAAGTCAAGAGAAAATATGAAGAAGACCAAAAGGGGTTTTCAGAAGAGTGAAACAAAATTGTCCAGACTATACATAGACTACGCTAAGACACAGAGAGTACGCAGTTCAAAATAATTATGAATAAAAGAGAAGACATTACGCCTTATACCGAAGAAACATAAAGGAGACAAAGAGGGGACTATGGCCAAATTAGATGCCAGCAAACCGCCTGCCTAGAAGAAATGGATAGGTTCTTAGACACACACAACCTACCAAGACTGTACCAGGAAGAAATAGAAGGTTTGCACAGACCCATTAAAGGAAGACTGTATCAATACAAGAAGATAACCAATGCAAGTAAATTGAATCAGTAATCGAAGTTCTCCCAGGGAAGAAAAGCCCAGGACCAGGTGGATTCACTGGTGAATTTGACCAAATGTTTGTAGAAGAACTAACAGCAGTCCTCTCTCAGACTGAAAAGGAATGAACACCACCAAACTCATTTCATGACACTGGAATTACCCTGGTAGGAAGCCAGAGAAGGATATTACCTGAACAGAAATCTATAGGCCAGTATCCCCGTGATGAATATAGATGAATGATTCCCAATAATGGACAGGCAAACCAAATTCAGCAGCACATTAAAAGGATCATTGACCGTGATGAAGGATTTTTTTCCCTGCAAAGGAAGGATGTTTCAGAAATGCAAATCAATCAGTAGGACCCCTCACATAATTGAATGAAAGAAAATCAACCAGAAACAAGATTCTTAATTATAAATAACAAACGGAGGGTTACTATAAGGGAGGTGGGTAAGGGGATGGGTTAAATGGGTGATGGGCTAAGGAGGGCACTAGTAGTGAGGATCACTGGGTGTTGTATGTAAGTGATGGATGACTACATTCTATACCTGACGCTAACATTACACTGTATGTTAACCAAGTGGAATTTAAATAAAAACTTGAAAAAATAAATACTAAAGAAATACATAAATACATTTAAACTAAACTAAATAAGTACATGTTAAAAAAGAAAAAGAAAACTCATGTGATGATGTCAATAGACACAGAAAAACCGTTCTGAGAAAATTTGGTATCCATTTGTGCTAGAAATCTCTTTAAGATTCTGTGTAGAAGGAACATATCTCAACATAAGAAAGGCCATGTATGTGAAGCGCACAGTTAATATCATACTCAGTTGTGAAATTGTGAAAGATTTTCCACTAAGATCAGGCACAAGACAAGGATGCCCTAGATATGTGAAGGGGATTGTGTGATGCAGGCTTCTGGTGATGCAATGAATGAATCACAGCTAGAAGATATAGCATAGGGGACATAGAGAATGGTACTGGAGTAGTGATGCATGGTGACAGATGATAGCTACACCTGTGTTAGCGTAGCAGAATGTATGCATTTGTCCAATCACTATGTTGTTCATCTGAAACTAATGTAACATAGTGTGTCAGCTATTTCCAAATAACATGTTTTTTTTTAAACAAGGTAAAGGACTGAAATAAAAAATGTAATGTAAAATAACCTGTTAATATCTAACCAAGAAATGCAGTGAAGTTCCAAACTAGAAAGTCACCATATCAAATTCTGTATCATTTCTATACACTAACCCAATTATCTAAGAAGAAGTAAAGAAAACAATCCCATTTACAAGAGAATTAAAAACGATAAAAATTATAGCAATACATTTAGCCAAGGAAATGAAACTCTCTTTACAGAAAAGTATAAAACCTGTGTGCAGGAATGGAAGAAATTCAATTTGGGTGAAAGAAAGGGGAGAACACACAAGTCAGTGAAAAGCCATCCCATGTCCAACTTTCGGAGGCATTAATACAGATACAATGTCCATATTACCCCAAGCCATCTAGAGATTCAGTGCAATCTCTATCAAGACTCCGATGCAATTTTTATGCAATTAGAAAATCATATCCTAAAATTTATTTGGAACCACAAAAAGACCCCAAGTAGCCAACGCAACAAAGAACAAAACAGGAGGCATCACACTTCTTGCTTTCAAGCGTCATTCTAACACAAAGAAATCAATTATGTCACTGGCATAAGCACACACACAAGACAATGGAACAGAAATTGAGAGCCCAAACTAAACCCATGCATCACAGTCACCTAGCATTCGACAAGGGAGTCAATAATACACAGTGGAGAAGAGTAGTCTTTTGAATAACTGGTGCTGGGAAAATTGGATATTCCCATGTATAACAACAAAGTCTGGCACCGTATAATACACCACTCCCTAGAGAGTGAAAGGAAGAAATAGAGAGAGATGTGGTTAGAGAGAAACAGAGACAAAGAGGAAGTACGAGAAGGAAAGTAGAGACCTGGTCTGGGTATGTGGACAGGGTTAGATGGGCCAGGGGAGAGGGGATGTATGAAGTGGCTCTGAGTGCTGGGGCAGAAAGGGCTTCTATCATGGGCATCAGAGTTCCATGGCCCCAAGACTCCAACATCCCTGGGTCCAAGTTCTGCAGAGGCCATTGGAATTGAAAAGATGGGTAGCCCTCATTTTTCTGGAATTGTGAGGTTCAGCCTCACGTTCTGTCATGGAGAGGGATGTCTTGAGGGAGAGTGTGCTGCTCTTTGGCAGGTAAACTCCATAGCCTGCCCTGTGGGGAGGTGTCCCAGGGCCATCTCCCTCACTGCCCCAGGCTCTGTTGGATTTCCCCCCTCCCCCACCAGCTGGCCTTCCTCAAGTTCTGAACCCAGGCATCAGGCATTGTGTTGCCCCCAGGTCCTGAAGTCTGGACCAGGCAGAGGTGGACTAGTAATATGGATTAAAAAAAATATTTGTCGGGGCGCCTGGGTGGCGCAGTCGGTTGGGCGTCCGACTTCAGCCAGGTCACGATCTCGCGGTCCGTGAGTTCGAGCCCCGCGTCGGGCTCTGGGCTGATGGCTCGGAGCCTGGAGCCTGTTTCCGATTCTGTGTCTCCCTCTCTCTGCCCCTCCCCTGTCCATGCTCTGTCTCTCTCTGTCCCAAAAATAAATAAAAAAAAAAATATTTGTCAATAAGATACATATCCTCCCTCTGGGACTAGCGGTGTGCATCCAAATCATAGGTTGCTATCCTTCTCTCCACAAACAATCTGAGGAATCGAGAAGGTAGGCGGACCCTTTAAAACACCATAGTCTTCTCTTACATCAAATTCAAAGACATTTTCTTGACCCAGCTTTCTTTTAATTCTGAAGAGATGGCAATTAGTAATTGAAGGCATAATAGTCCTATAGGAAATTGACCTATATCACTGATGGACGTTATTTCATCCATCCGTATCCCTAAAGCACATTTCATTGGAAATATTAGCCAAGGATACGCACTGTAAATTCACAACAGATGTGTAGCTCCCTGGAAGTTGCATTCTGATCTTGTCACATATGTTTCATCTAAGATATTATTAGTGACTTTTCAGGTAAGCTTTCAACATCAAGAAGGTGATGTTAGAGAATCTGGTATAAATGGAAATTCGCAGATTCTAAATGAGGAATGATTTTTCATTTTTAATGTTTCTTTTTTTGAGAGAACCCGAGCTGGGGAGGGGGATAGAGTGGGAGACACCGAATATGAGGCAGGCTCGAGGCTCTGAGCTCTCAGAACAGAGCCTGATGTGGGGCTCAAACTCATGGACTGAAAAATCATGACTTGAGTCAAAGTTGGACGCTTAACCGACTAAGCCACCCAAGCGCCCCAGGAAGGATAGTTTAGTGGCAAAGAAGAAGAAATTAAAGATAGTGTAAAGGATGTCTATTTTTAATTGAAAGATTGTTCACACATTTGTTGTGTTAGTTTTAGGCATACATTTCAGTCATTCCATATGTCTATACATTATGTTGTACTCAACCACATGTGTAGCTATCATGTGAAAGCATGCAACAATATTATGATGGGATTGACTCCATTCCATTGGCTGTCCCTTATATCCCTAGGACTCATTCACTCCATAGCTGGACGCCGGTATCTCTCTCTCTCAAAGGTGTCCATTCTTTATCTAACCTAAGTATTTTGGTGGTAAACAAAATTACCTCTTGTTCAGCATGTGTAAATCGGTGGTCTATTTTTCTGTGAATATTGCTTAAAACATGACAAAAGATGTCGTTACGTTAATAAATTCGGTTTCATTCTTCACTCACAAGAAAGAGAAGGAAAAGTTTTTGTGTCCCAGGCCCTGTCACTAAAACCTTCCCAATGAGGAGAACAGGCTTAGTTGCCCAGAGCACCTTCGGTCTCTAAGCTGAGCAACCAGGGCCTTCCACATTGAAGGAATTCCCATGGTGGCCAGCAGAGAGAGCTCAAGAACCACAGACCCCCGAGGGGCGGGTTCCTCTGCTGGGCAGTGATTGCCAGCAGAGGACGCACCATCTGCTTTTCTGACCCAGGGCACCTCAGAGCAGGAAGGGCTTAGATTGCTCTCAGAGGACTCAGGCCTCTGCTGGTGCCTCAGGACAGAGAGCAGAGCTGCATTTCCAGCAGGTTCTGCCACCCGCCCCAGGGGAGACCTTGGGAGCTTTATAGCAACTTGGCATCTCCTGAGTCGCCAGAGAGAAGCTGCCTTGTTGTACTGAGTGCTGAGGAGGGGGCGCCGGGTGGCTTCCCTGGTCAAGCTGGTTGATGAGCTGCACAGGCCTTTGCAATTTCTGGGGTGTTCCCGTGTTTCATTCCACCCCTTCCCGGACAGTTTTAGAACAAGACGTATTTTACTAAAGGACTTGTGGATTGCGGGGTCCCACGACATCACCTCATAGATGAAGTCGATGGTTTGTTCCAGATTCAGCCTTGTTTCCGGGAAGTAACCCTAACAGAAATTCAGAAGCACGGGAGCTGCATTCAATTAGGACGTGGATACATGAAATGCTCGTCTCACGACCTTCTAGAAGAATGAGCTGGGACCCATGTTCAGAGTCCTGCTGGAACCAGAGACGGAGGTAAGGGCACAAACTGTCCCACACATCATACATGCTTTTTAAAAAATTTCATGGTTATTTTTCCAACCTAGTGAAGTGATTGAAAACTACAGAAAACCTGGTAGGTAAGTCTCATTAACCTTATGTTATCTTTTAATTTAAATTCCAGTGAGTGAAGAAATAGTGTAATTCGTTTCAGGTGTCCAATATAGAGCAACACTTCCACAGGTCACCCGGTGCTCTTCCCAGGTGCACTTCTTAATCCCCATCAGCTGCTTCACCCATTCCCTCACCTTGCTGTGGAACTCCTCAGTTTGTTTCCTAGTTAAGAGTCCGTTTGTCTCCTCCTCCCCCACACACCTTTGTTTTGTTTTCTTGCCATGTGTTAGTGAAATCATTGGGTATTTGTCTGTCTCTGACAGGCTTATTTCACCCAGCATAACATTCTCTCTCTCCATCCACCTCGTGGCAAATGACAAGATTTCATGTTTTTATGGCTAAATAATATTACATTCCATATACCACATCTCAATTTATTCATCAGTTGATGGATGTTTGGATAGTTTCCGTAATTTGGCTTTTGTAAAAAATGCTGCTGTAAACATCACGGTGCATGTATCCCTTTGAAGATTTTGTATTCTTTGTGGAAATACTTTGTAGTGAAATCGCTGGATTGTAAGGTACTTCTATTTCCAGGGTTTTTTTTTTTTGACATCTCCATGTTGTTTTCCAGAGTGGCTGCACCAGTTTGCATTCTTACCCACAGTGCAAGAGGGTTATTGTTTCCCCACATCCTTGGCAACACCTGCTGTTTCATCCTTCATTGATTTTCGTCATTGTGACAGATGTGATGTGTTATCTCATTGTACTTTTGAATTGTATTTCCCTGAAGATCAGTATTGTTGAGCATTTTTTCATGTGTCTCTTGGCCATGTATATGTCTTCCTTCGGGAAATGTCCATTTTTGTCTTCTGCCCATTTTTAATCAGATTTCTCATTTTTTGGGTGCTGTATAACTGTATATATTTTGGACACTAACCCTTTATCCGATGTCGTTTGCAAATATCATTCTGTTGATGTTTTAGTTTTGTTGATTATTTCCTTGGTGACAGAAGGTTTTAATTTTTATAAAGTCTCATTATTTTTGCTTGTGTTTCCCTTACGTCTAGAGATATATCTACAAAGACGTTTGTACAGGCAATGTCAAATAAGATACTACCCGTGTTATCCTCTGGGATTTTTATGGTTTCGGGTTTCACGTATAGGTCTTTGTCCATGTTGGATTTATTTTTGTGTATGTTGTAAGAAAGTGGTCCGTTGTTTTTGTTTTGCTTTGCAGATTGCTGTCCAGTTTTTCCAAAACCATATGTTGAGGAGCCTTTTTTTAAATTTATGTATTTATTTTTGAGAGAGAGAGAGAGAGAGAGAGAGCGAGCATGCAGAAGAGGGGCAGAGAGAAATGGAGAGAGAGAATCCCACGCATGCTCTGCACTGCCCTGAGATCATGACCTGAGCTGAATCCACCATCACACGGTTTCGTGACTGGGCCACCCATGTGTCCCAAGACTATCTTTTTTTCCATTAGATGTTCTTTCCTGCTTGGTTGAGAATTAGTTGACCATAGAGGTGTGAGTTTATTTCTGGGTTTCCATGCTATTGATCTATGCGTATGAGTTTGTTGTTGTTGTTATTTTTTGTTGTTGTTTTGTCAGTACTGTTCAGTACTGACATACTGATCATACTGTTCTGACCAGTATAGCTTTGTAATGTAACCTAAAGTCTGGAATTGTGATGTCTCCAGCTTTGCTTTTCTTCTACAAGTTTGTTTTGGCTGTTTGGGGAATTTTGTCATTCCATACGAATTTTGAGATTATTTGTTCTTGTTCTGTGACAAATATTTTTGTTAGTGTGATAGGGATTTCATTATATGTGTAGATTGTTTTGAGGAGTGTAGACATTCTAACAGTATTTTGTGCTTCCCATCCATGAACATGAAATGTATGTCCATTTCTTTGTGTCCTCTTCCATTTATTTCATCAGTGTTTCATAGCCTTTAGAGTACAGGTCTTTCACCTCTTTGGTTAGGTTTACTCCTGGTTTCTTGTGGTAATTGTGAGCCTGTCAATGGTATTGATCCCTTACTTTCTCTCGGTGTTAATTCATGATTTGTGTTAGAAATTCAATACATCTATGTTCCTTGATTTTTGTAGATTGTGACTTGTGGAATTCATATATCAATTCTAGCAATTTTTAAGGGAATCTTTCATGCTTTTTATAGAACACATCATGTCAGTTCCAAATAGCGAAAGTGCTACTTCTTCCTTGCCGATTTGGATGCCTCTTATTTCTTTTTGTTGTCTGAGTGCTCTGGTTAGGGTTTCCCGTACTATGTGGGATAACAGTGGTGAGAGGGGTCATTCCTATCTTGTCCCTGACTTTGGAAGAAAACCTTTCAATTTTTACCCATTGAGGATGAGATGAGCTGTGGGTTTTTCCTAGATGACCTTTATTATGTGCAGGTAGGTTGAGTCTCAATGTACTTTGCTGAGGGTTTTTATCATGAATGGATGTGGCATTTTATCAAATAGTTTTCCTGCATCTGTTGAAAGCATCCTATTGTTCTTATTCTTTCTTCTATTACTGTGGTGCATCATGTTGATTGATCTGTGAATGTGGAACCACCCTTGCAGCCCAGGAATATATCCCACTTGATTATGGTAAATGATTCTATTAATGTATTGTTGACTTTAATTTGAAGGTATTTTAATGAGAATTTCGGCATACATAGTCATCAGGCTATTGCTCTGCAGTTTTATTTAAAAATTTTTGAACATTGTTTTAAATGTTTATTTCTTTCCTTAGATAGAGTACATAAAAGTGAGGGAGGGGCAGAGAGACAGGGAGGGAGAGAATCCTGGCCATGCCCCACACTGTCATGGCAGGGCCCAACGTGGGACTCGAACCCACGCACCGCAAGATAATGTCCTAATCCAAAATTAAGAGTTGACAGTAAACCGACTGACCCACACAGGTGCTGCTGCAGGTTTCGGTTTTAGCGGAGGATTCATCTGGTTTTGGTATCAGGGTAATGATGGCCTCATACGATGAATTTGTCAGTTTTCCTTCTTTTTTTATTTTTTGTAATAATTTGAGGAGAATACATATTACCTCTTCCTTAAATGGATGGTAGAATTCATCAATGAAGCCATCTTGCCATGAACTCTTGTGTTGGGGGGAGATTTTTTTAATTACTGATGTGGTATCTTTCTGTTTTCAGATTTTAGATATCTTCCTGTTTCAGTTTTGGTAGTTTGTGTGTTTCTAGGAATTTGTCTATTTTTCTCAGAGTGTCCAATATGTTGCATGTAGTTGTTCCTAATATTATCTTCTAATTGTATTTTTGTGGTGTTGACTGTTATTTCTCCTTTCGTATTTGTGATTTTATTTATTTGAGTCCTTTCTGTATTCTTTGTGAAGAGTCTGCCTAGGAGGTTTTCAAGTTGATTACTGTTTTCAAAGAACCAGCCCCTGGTTTCATTGATTTGGTCTATTGTCTTTTTGGTTTCTATATTCCTTATTTCTGCCCTAAAATCTATTATTTCCTTCCTTCTGCTGCTCTTTTTTCTCATTCCTTTAGGTGTAAGTTAGGATTGTTTGAGATTTTTCTTGCTCTTTAAGGTAGGCTTGTATTGCTATATACTTCCATCATAGACTGCTTTTGCCGCATTCCAAAGGGTTTTACCAGTGTATTTTCATTTTCATTTTCATTTGTTTCAGTGTATTTTCTCATTGAATTCCTGTTTGACCCATTCATTTAGTAGCATGTTATTTAACCTCCCTTTATTCGTGGCCTTCCCCCCCCGCCCCCAGCCCTATTTTTGTGGTTGACTTCAAGTTTCCTAGCTTTGTGGTTAGAAAAGATGCTTGGTCTGATCTCTGTCATTGGGTACCTCTTGAGGCCTGATTTGTGACCTAGAATGTGATCAATTCTGGAGAACGCCCCATGTATGCTTGAAAAGAATGTGTACTCTGCCATTTTAGTATGGAGTGTTCTGAATATATGTGTTAAACCCATCTGGTCCAGTGTGTCATTCAAAGCCATTGTTTCCTTGTTAACTTTCTGTTTATAGGTTCTGTCCATTGATGGGAGTGATGTGTTAAAGTCCTCTACTATCATCATATTATTATAAATGAGTTCCTTTATGGTTGTTGCTGAATGTTTTATATACTTGGTGATCACATCTTGGGTGCATCAAAATTTACAATCATTGGATCTTCTTGTTTGGCTGTCCCCTTTAGTATGAGATCGTTTCTGTCTTCATCTCTTGTTATAACTTTATGTATGTATGTATGTATGTATGTATGTATGTATGTATGTATTTTAATTTAAGTCTTAGTTGACATACAGTGCATTCTCGGATTTAGGAGTAGAATTCGGTGATTCATCCTTTACATACAACATCCAGTGCTCATCACAACAAGTGCTCTCCTTAATACTCATCCTCCATCTAGCCCTGCGCTGACCCATCTCCCTCCATCAACTTTCACTTTTTTTTCTCTAACATTAAGAGAGTCATGTGGTTTGTTACCACGCATCTCTTTTCCTACCTCCTTCCCTAGTTTTCATGTGTTTTGTTTCTTAAATTCCACATGAGTGAAATCATATATGTGTCTTTCTCTGATTGGCATATTTCACTTAGCATAATACATTCGAACTCCATCCACATTGTTGCAAATGGCAAGATTTCATTCTTCTTGAAGCTGAGTTATATTTCGTTGTATATACGTATGTATGTATATATGAACATGCATATATGTACATATGCATATACATACGTATATATATACACACACACACCACAACTTCTTTACACCTTCCTCAGTTGATGGATACTTGGGCTTTCTCCATAGTTTGGCTACTGTTGATAATTCTGCTATAAATATTGGGTGCATGCAATGTCACTATTAGGTATTTACCCAAAGGGTACCAAAGTAGAGTCTCGGATTTAAAGTTTATTTTGCCTGGTATAAGTATTGCTACTGGCTTTCTTTTGACATTATTGGCATGATAAATATTTCTTCATTCCCTCACTTCAAATCTGCAGGAGACTTAAGTCCAAATAAGGCTTTGTAGGCAGCATCTAGATAGACATTGTTTTTTGTTTGTTTGTTTGTTTGTTTGTTTGTTTGATGGTTTTGTCCATTCTGACGCCCTATCCAATGTCTTTTGATTGGAGCATTTAGTCCATTTATATTCTGAGTGATTATTGATAGGTATATATTTGGTCCCATTCTACTAGTTGTTTTGTCATTGTTTCTTTATGTTTTCTCTGATCCTTTCTTGTTTGTAACACTTTTAGTCTTTCATTTCCACTCAAGAGCGCGATTTAAATATTCTTTTCTTTTGCCTGGTGGTACATTTCTTTACTTATTTTTAATATTTCTTTTTTTTTTATTTTAAGCCCAAGTTGGTTACCTTATAGAGGAATACAGTTTCAGCAGTAGAATTTAGTGATCCATCAAGTGCAAAATATACCCAATACTCATCCCAAGGTCCACCCCTAATGCCCATCACCCATTGAGCCCATACCCCTATTCAGTAACTCTCCAGGAACCCTGAGATTCTTCCCTCTATTTAACAGTCTCTTATCATTTGACTCCCTCTCTGTTTGTATCTTATTTTTGCTTTCCTTTCACTATGTTCATCAGTTTTTTTTAAATTCGACATAAGACAGAAATCATAGGATGTGTGTCTTTCTCTGACACATTTTGCTTAGCTTAATAAAGTCCGGTTCCATCCACGTTGTTGCAAATAGCGAGATTTCATTCTTTTTGATCGCCGAGTAATAGTCCATTGTATGAATATGCCATATCTTCTTTATCCATTCATCTGTCAGTGGTCATTTGGGCTCTTTGCATAACTTAGCTATTGTTGATAATGCTGCTGTAAATACTGGAGTACATGTGCCACTTCGAGTCAGCGTTAATGTATCTTTTGGATAAATACCTAGTAGTGCGATTGCTGGGTCCTAGTGTAGTTCTATGTTTTGTTTTTGTGACGAATCTCCATACTATTTTCCAGAATGGCTACACCACTTTGCATTCCCACCAGCATTGCAAAAGGGTTCCCTTTCCCTGCATCCTTGCCAACATCTGTCGTTTCCAGAGATGGTAATTTTAGCCATTCTGATAGGGGTGAGGGGATATCTCATTGTGGTTTTGATTTGTATTTCAGTGATGACGAGTGAGATTGAGCATCTTTTCATGCGTGACCAATCTGGATGTCATCTTTCTTAAAGTGTCTCTTCATGTCTTTTGCCCATTTTTTCACTGGATTATTTGGTTTCTGGGTGTTGAGTGTGATACGTTTTTGTATAGATTTTAGATACTAACCCTTTATCTGATATGTCACCTGCAAATATCTTCTCCCATTTCATTCAGTTGCTTTTTAGTTTGGCTGATTTTGTCCCCTGCTGTGCAGAAGCTTTTTATCTTCAGGACCCAATAGTTCATTGTGGTTTTTATTGCCCTTGCTACTGGAGACATGACAAGCGAGAAGTTGCTGCGGCCAGGATCAAGGAGGTACATTGCCTGTTATCTCCTCTAGGATTTTGATGGTTCCTGACTTACATTTAGATCATTCATCCATTTTGAGGTGTGTGTGTGTGTGTGTGTGTCTGTGTGTGTGTGTGTCTGTGTGTGAGTGTGTATGTGTGTCGTTTAAGACAAGTGTCCAGGTTCGTCATTCTCACTGTCCAGTATTCCTAGTACCATTTGCTGAAGAGACTCTTATTCCATTGGATATTCTTTCTGTGTTAACAAAGATTACTCACCATATGTTGGAGGGTATATTTCTGGGTTCCATATTCTGTTCCATTGACGTCTGTCTCCGTTTCTGTGCCTGTACATACTGTCTTGATGAATGCAGCTTTCTAATACACCACAAATCCAAAATAGTTATGTTTCCACCTTTGTTTTCTTTTTCAACATGACTTTGGCTTTTGGTATCTTTTCTGGATCCTTACACATTTTAGGGTTGTTCTAACTCTGTGGAGAAGGCTCATGTTATTTTGATAGGGATTGCATTGAGTGTGTCGATTGGTTTGGTAGTATTGACATCTTTACAAAGTTTGTTCTTCTAATTCGTGAGCATGGAATGTTTTCCATTTCTTTGGGTTTCTTCAAATTTTCTCATAGACGATTTATGTTTTGTTACTTACATCCCCATTGGGAGAGAGTCTGAGCTAGGGTTAAGTTTCGGTCCAGGACGTTACCAGGGCCAAAGCAACTCCAGTCTCTTGATCTCCCTAGAGGAATGAAGTAAAGGACCAGGAGACAGCGGGGGTCAAGTGTTTGATTAGGTTTCAAGATCCGGTTAGGATTCGGTTGAGGATTCAGGTTAGGGGTAGAGTTTGGTTTAGGACCCAAGAGGCTCCAGGTACTGAACCCACAGCAGGGCAGTGGTCTCCCGATTGGGCTAAGTTGAGGGCACAGGGGAGAGGGCCGGTAAGGTTCAGTCTTTGGCTTCCAAGGCCACGGAACTCTATGGGCCACTGGTCGGGTAGGCCTCAGGAATTCTGTCAGACAACTGCAGCCGGGCCTGCAAAACCTCTGTGTGAGGTTCCAGGCACCATGCCGAGTGACACTGCCCTGCTTCTGGAACCCCAGGCACATGGAGTTGCCAGACCTTGGAACTGGGTCCCCAAGGGGAGAGAGCCTTAGCTAGGGTTAGTGTTTGGACCAGGGACGTAGCCAGGGCTGAAGCGACTCCAGTCATGAGATCTCCCTTGAGAGATGAAGTGAGGGCCCATGCGAGGGGGGTTAAAACGAAGGGTTAGGGTTCAAGGCCAGCTTAGGATTTGGTGGAGGGTCCGATTAAGGGTAGGGTTGGGGTTAGGTCCCAGGAGGCGCCAGGTGCTGAAGCCAGAGCAGTGCAGTGTTCTCCCCGAAGGACTGAGTTCAGGACACAAGGGAGGGTGCCGGGCAGGATCAGACTCTGTTCTTCCAGGCAACACAACTCTATGAGCGCCTGGTCGAGGAAGCCTCAGAAATCCTCTCTGGCAGCTGTAACCGGCATGGGAAACGATATGGTGAGCTTCCAGATACCATACCGAGTGACACTGCAAACCTTCTGGACCCCAGACGTGTGGTCTTGTCAGACGTTGGGATTGGGTCCCCATGGGGAGACAGCCTTAGCTAGGGTTAGGTTTCGGTCAAGGGACGTCACCAGGGCCGAAGCCACACTGGTCCGGCGATCTGTCTCAAGGCCTGAAATGAGTGCCCATGCGACGGGGTGGCTCAAGTGGAGGGTTAAGTTTCGAGGACGGCTGAGGTTTCGGTGGAGGGTTCCGACAAGGGTACGGTTAGTGTTAAGTTTAGATCCCAGGAGCTCCAGGAGCCTAACACACAGCAAGTCAGTGGTCTCCCTGAATGTCTAAGTTGAGGGCACAACGGAGAGTGCCTTTCAGGATCAGTCTTTGGCTGCCAAGGCCACACACGTCGATGGCCCCTGGTCGGGGAGGCCTCAGGTATCCTCTTGTGTAGCTGCAGCCGGACCTGGGAAATAACATGGTGAGCTTCCAGGTTCCATGCCGAGTTAGCCTGTACCGCTTGTGAACCCCAGGCGCGTGGTGTTGTCAAACTTTGGTATTGGTTCCCCATGGGGAGAGAGCCTTAGCTAGGGTTAGGGTTTGGTCCTGGGACGTCACTAGGGCTGAAGTGTCTCCGATCTCGTGAACTCCCTTGAGGGGAGAAGTGAGGGTATGTGTGATGGTGCGGCTCAAGTGTAGGGTTAGGTTAGGAAGACCCCATAGGTTTCACTGGAGGTCCCTTTTGTGGGTAGGGTTAGGGTTAGTCCCTGGAGGCTTCAGGCGCCGAACCCACAGCAGGGGACTGGTCTCCCCGATGGGCTCAGTTGAGGGCACAAGAGAGGGTGCCGGTCAGGATCAGTCTTTGGCGGCCAACACCACACAATTTGATGGGCCCCTGGTCGGGGAGCCCTCAGGAAATCTGTTGGGCTGCTGCAGCCGCACTTGGGAAAGGACATGGTGAGCTTCCAGGTTCCATGGCAAATGTACCTGCACAGCTTGTGGACTTCAGGCACGTGGTGTTGTTAGACTTTGGTACTGGGTCCCCATGGAGGAGAGCCTTAGCTAGGGTTAGTGTCCGGTCCAGGAACGTCGCCATACCCGAAGCGACTCCAGTGTCATGATCTCCCTCGATGGATGAAGTGAGGGCCCATGTGAAGGGGCAGCTCAACTCTAGGGTTAGGGTTCGAGCCCGGCGTAGTTTTTGGTGGAGGGTCTTGTCTCTGGGCAAAATTAATGTTAAGGTTAAGTCCCAGGAGGCCCCGGCGCCAAAACATCTGCAAGGCAGTGGTCTCCCCAAAGGGCTAAGTGGAGTGCACAACGGAGGTGCCGGTCAGGATCAGTCTTTGGATGCCAAGGCCACACACATCGATGGAACCCTGGTCGGGAGCCCTCAGGAATACTCTAGGGCAGATGCAGCCGGGCCAGGGAAACAACATGGTGAGCTTCCAGGTTCCATGCAAAATGAGCCTGCACCGCTTGTGGACCCCAGGTGTATGATGTTGTTGGACTTTGTTATTGGGTCCCAATGGGGAGAGAGCCTTAGCTAGGGTTATGGTTCAGAGCAAGGACGTCAAATTGGCCAAAGTGACTCTGGAATCATGATCTCCTTCGATCGCTGAAGTGAGGGCCCTTGCGACAAGGCGGCTCAAATGTAGGGTTAGAGTTCAGGGCACCCTTAGGTTTCAGTGGAGGGTCGAGTTTTGGGGTAGGGTTAGGGTTAGGGGAAGGTCCCATGAGGCTCCATGCCCCGAACCCATGGCAGGGCAGTGGTCTCCCCGAAGGGCTGAGTTGAGGGCACAAGGGAGGGTGCCGGTCAGGATCAGTTTTGGCTGCCAAGGCCACACACGTCGATGGGCCCATGGTCGGGAGGGCCTCAGAAATCCTCTTGGGCACATGCAACCGTGCCTGGGATACGACATGGTGAGCCTTCAGGTTCTATTCGAGTGACCATGCATTGCTTGTTGACCACAGGGACGTGGTGTTGTCAGACATTGGTATTGGATCCCCATGGGGAGAGAGTTAGTTAGGGTTAGGGTTCGGTCCAGATTCATGACCAGGGCCGAAGCGACTCAGGTCTCATAATTTCCCTCGAGGACTGAAGTGAGGGCAGAAATATCAAGGTGGCTCAATTGCAGGGTAGGGTTCGAGGCAGGCTTAGGTTTCGGTGGAGTGGCCCGTTATGGGATAGGTTTAAGGTTAGGGTTAGGGTTAGGGTTCGGTCCAGGGACGTCGCCAGGGCCTAAGCACCTCCAGTCGCATAATCTCCCTCGAGGGCTGAAGTGAGGGCCCATGCAGCAAGGCGGCTCAATTGCAGAGTTAGGGTTCATGGAAGGCTTAGGTGGTGGTAGAGGGTCCCGGTTCGGGGTACGGTTAGGGTTAGGTTTAGGTCCCAGGAGGCTCCAGGCGCCGAAGCCACAGCAGGGCAGTGGTCTCGCCAAAGGGCTGAGTTGAGGGCACAAGGGAGGCTGCCGTTCAGGATCCGTCTTTGGCTGCGAAGGCCAAACACGTGTTTGGGCCCCTGGTCGAGGAGGCCTCCGCCATTCTCTCGGCAGCTGCAGCCGGGCCTTTGAAATAACATAGTGAGCTTCCAGGTTCCATGCCGAGTCAGCCTGCACCTCTTCCGGACCCCAGGCGCGTGGTGTTGTCAGACGTTGGCATTGGGTCCTCTTGGGGAGAGAGCCTTAGCTAGGGTTAGGGTTCGGTCCAGGGACGTCGCCAGGGCCGAAGCGACTCCGGTCTCGTGATCACCCTCGAGGGCTGAAGCGAGGGCCCATGCAGCAAGGCGGCTCAAGTGCATGGTTAGGTTTCGAGGCCGCCTTAGGTTTCGGTGGAGGGTCCCCGTTCGATGTGGGTTTAGGGTTAGGGTTAGGTCCCAGGAGGCTCCAGGCGCCAAACCCACAGCAGGGCAGTGGTCTTCCCGAAGGGCTGAGTTGAGGGCACAAGGGACGGTGCCGGTCAGTATCCGTCTTTGGCTGCCAAGGCCACAGACGTCGATCGGCCCCCTGTTCGAGGAGGCTTCCGGAATCCTCTCGGTCAGCTGCAGACGGGCCTGGAAACGACATGGTGAGCGTGCAGCTTCCATGCCGAGTCAGCCTGCACCGCTTCTGGACCCCAGGCGCGTGGTGTTGTCAGACTTTGGCATGGGGTCCCCATGGGGAGGGAGCCTTAGCTAGGGTTAGGGTTTGGTCCAGGGACATCGCCAGGGCTGAATCGAATCCAGTCTCGTGATCTCCCTCGAGGGCTGAAGTGAGGGCCCATGCCAGAAGGCGGCTCCATAGCAGGGTTAGGGTTTGACGCAGGCTTAGGTTGTGGTGGAGGGTCCCGGTTCGGGGTACGGTTAGAGTTAGGGTTAGGTCCCAGGAGGCTCCAGGCGCCCAACCCGCAGCAGGGCAGTGGTCGCCCCCAAGGGCTGAGTTGAGGGCACAAGGGAGGCTACCGGTCAGGATCCGTCTTTGGCTGCCAAGGCCACACACGTGTTTGGGCCCCTGGTCGAGGAGGCCTCCGCAATCCTCTCGGCAGCTGCAGCCGGACCTGTGAAACGACATGGTGAGCTTCCAGGTTCCATGCCGAGTCAGCCTGCACCTCTTTCGAACCCCAGGCGCGTGGTATTGTCAGACGTTGGCATTGGGCCTCTTGGGGTTAGAGCCTTAGCTAGGGTTCGGGTTCAGTCCATGGACGTCGCCAGGGCCAAAGCGACTCCGGTCTCGTGATCTCCCTCGAAGGCTGAAGTGAGGGCCCATGCAGCAAGGCGGCTCAAGTGCAGGGTTAGGGGTCGAGGCCGGCTTGGGTTTCGGTGGAGGGTCCCTGTTCGGTGTGGGGTTAGGGTTAGGGTTATGTCCCAGGAGGCTCCAGGCGCCGAACCCACAGCAGGGCAGTGGTCCTCCCGAAGGGCTGAGTTGAGGGCACAAGGGAGGCTGCCGGTCAGGATCCTTCTTTGGCTGCCAAGGCCAAACACATGATTGGGCCCCTGGTCGAGGAGTCCTCAGGATTCCTCTGGGGCCGTTGCAGCCTCTCGGGCCGTTGCAGATCCTGGGAAACAACATGGTGAGCTTCCAGGTTCCATGCCGAGTCCGCCTTCACCGCTTCTGGTCCCCAGCCGCCTGGCCTTCTCCTATGTTGGAATTGGGTCCCCAAGGGGAGGGAGCCTTAGTACGGGTAAGGGTTTGGTCCTTGTACGTCGCCTCGGACGATGCGACTCGGGTCTCGTGATCTTCCTCAAGGGCTGAAGTGAGGACCCCTGCCAGAAGGCGGCTCAATTGCAGGGTTAGTGTTCGAGGCAGGCTTAAGTTTCGGTGGAGGGTCCCGGTTCGCGGTCGGGTTAGGGTTAGGGTTCGGTCCCAGGATCCAGGTGCCGAACCCATAGGATGGCAGTGGTCTCCCCGAAGGGCTGAGTTGAGGGCACAAGATACGGTGCCGGTCAGGGTCCGTCTTTGGCTGCCAAGGCCACACATGTGATTGCCCCCTGGTCCAGGAGGCCTCCGGAATCCTCTCGGTCCACCTCAGCCGGGCCTGGGAAACGACATGGTGAGCTTCCAGGTTCCATGTCGAGTCAGCCTGCACCGCTTCTGGACCCCAGGCGCCTGGTCTTCTCAGACGTTGGAATTGGGTCCCTATGGGGAGAGAGCCTTAGCTAGTGTTTAGATTCGGTCCAGGGACGCCGCCAGGGCTGAAGCTACTCTGGTCTCGTGATCTCCTTCGAGGGCTGAAGTGAGGGCCCATTACATGGGACTGCTCATGTGTAGGGTAGGGTTCTAGGTCCCCTTAATTTTCGTTGGAGGGTCCCCTTTTGGAGTGGGGTTAGGGTTAGCGTTAGGTCCCTGGTGTCTCCAGGTGCCAAACCCTCAGAAGCCAGTTGTCTCCACAGAGTTCTGAGTTTAGGGCAGAAGGTTGGGTGACGGTCAGGATCACTCTTTGGCTTCCAAGGCCACAACCTCTCTGTGCGATGTTCTGGGAGGCCTCAGGAATCCTCTCGGGCTGTTGTAGCCGGGTTGGGAAATGCATGTTGAGGTTCCAGGTTCCATGCCGAGTTAGCCTGCACCGCTTCTGGACCCCGGTTGCATGGTGTTGTCAGACTGTAGTAGTGGGTCCCCATGGTGAGAGAGCGTTAGGTAGGTTTAGGTTTCGTTCCAGGGACGTCACCAGGACCGATGCCACCCGAGACTCATGATCTCCCTCGAGGTCTGAAGTGAGGGCCTATGTGACGGTGGGTCTCAAGTATAGGGTCAGGGTTCGAGGTCGGCTTAGACTTCGGTGGAGCTTTCCGTTTGGGGGTTGCATTAGGCTTAGGGTTAGGTCGCAGGATTCTCCAGGCGTTGAACCCACAGTTGTGCAGTGGTCTCCCCGAAGGTCTGAGTAGAGGGTACAGGGAGGGTGCCAATCAAGACCAGTCTTTGGCTTCCAATTTCACACAAATATATGGCCCCCTGTAGGTTAAGCCTCAGGAATCCTCTCGGGCAGCTGCAGCCGGGCCTGGGAAATGATATGGTGAGGTTCCACGTTCCATTCCGTGTGACCCTTTACTGCTTCTGGACCCCAGCCACGTGATATTATCAGAGGTTTATGGTTCGGTCCAGGAAAGTCGCCAGGGTCGAAGCAACATCAGTGTTTTGAATTCCATGGAAGGCTGAAATGAGGGCACATGTTCCGACATGGATCTGTTGTAAAGTTAGTGTGATATATAGGGTTAGGTGTAGGGTGAGTATTCTGGTTAGGGTTACCATTAGGTTTAGGGTTAGCTCCCTGGAGGCTCCGGGTTGTTACCCCAGAGCAGAGCAGGTGTATCCCCAAAGGGCTGAGTGGAGTCACAAGGGTGTGTGCCGGTCAAGATTATTCTATGGGTTCCAAGGCTAGACATATGTATGTGCCACCCTTACTGTAGGCTTCAGGAATCCTCTCGTGCAGCTGCCGTCTCGCTTTGGAAATGACATGGTGATATTCCACGTTCCATGTCGAGTATTTCTTCATCAATTCTGGAACCCATGTGCATGCTGTTATTAGAAAATGTACAAATGTATATTTTCTGGTGGAATGATATCTCCCTTGATGTCTTTGCAGTGTTAAAGTGCCCTTCTATGTATGTATGAGTATCAATTATTTCCTTTAGGTTTTCAGTGTTTGTGTATTGGATTCTCTCAGGTTGAGCACATGTATGTTTACAATTGTTGTATCTTTCGTTGGATTATACCTTTTATCATTATAATTTCCTTCTTTCCCTCTTCTTAGAGTTTTATTTTTAAATGTAAAAGGATGTCAACTTTTCATTGAAATATTCTTCACACATTTGTTGTATTAGTTTTAGGCATACATTGTAGTCATTCCATATGTCTATAAATTATGTTGTCCTTCAGCACAAGTGTAGCTATCCTGTGAAAGCATGCAACAGTATTATTACAGGATTAACTCTATTCAATTGGCTATCTCTTGTATCCCTAGGACTCGTTCGTTCCATAGCTGGAAGCAGTTATCTCTCTCTCAAAGGTGTCAGTTCTTTATCTAACCTAAATACTCTGGTGGTAAACACAATTACTTGCTCAGCATGTGTAAATTGGCCGTCTATTTTTCTGTGGACATTGCTTAAAACATTACAAATGATGTCATTATGTTAATAAATTCTGTTTCATTCTTCACTCAAAAAAAAGGAGAAGGAAAAGGTTTCTTTGTGTCCCAGGCCCTGTCACTAAGACACTTCCCATTGTGGAGAACAGGCGGAGTTGCCCAGAGCACCTTCAGTCCCTCAGCTGAGCGACCAAGGCCTTCAACTTTGCTGGAATTCCCATGGTAGCCAGCAGAGAGAGCTCAAGCACCACAGACCCGGAGGGGCGGCCTCCTCTGCCTAGGCAGTCATGGCCAGCAGAGGGCGCACCATCAGCTTTTCTGACCCAGGGCACTTCAGAGCAGGAAGGGCTGCTGCTGCTCCCAGAGGACACAGGGCCTCTACCACTGTCTCAGGACAGAGAGCAGAGCTGTGTTTCCAGCGGGTTCTGCCGCCCGCCCCAGGGGAGACCTTGGGAGCTTTGCAGCAACTTGGCATCTCCTGAGTCGCCAGAGAGAAGCTGCCTTGTTGTACTGAGTGCTGAGGAGGGGGCGCTGGGTGGCTTCCCTGGGCATGATGGTTGCAAAACAGCATAGGCCCTTGCATTTTCTGGGTTGTTCCCGTGTTTCATTCCTCAACTTCCTGGACAGTATTTGAACAAGTCGTATTTTACTAAAGGACTTGTGGATTGCAGGGTTCCACGACATCACCTCATAGATACAGTCGATGGTTTGTTCCAGATTCAGGCTTGTTTCCTGGGAAGAAACCCTGACAGAAATTCAGAAGAACGGGAGCTGCATTCCATTAGGACTTGAATACACGAAATGTTTGTCTCAGGACCTTCTAGAAGAATGAGCTGTGACCCACTTTCCGAGTCCTGCTGGAACCAGTGACCGAGGTAAGGGCACAAACTGTCCCCCACAACATACATGCTTTTTAAAAAAATTTATGGTTATTTTTCCAACCTAATGAAGTGATTGAAAACTAGAGAAAACCCCGTAGGTAGGTGTCTTAACCTTCTGATATCTATTACTTTAAATTGCACTTAGTAAACATACAGTGTAATATTAGTTTCAGGTGTACAATGTAGAGCAACTTCCGTGCGTCACCTGGTGCTCATCCCAGGTGCACGTCCTAATCCCCAGAAGCTGTTTCATCCATTCCCCCACCTCATTGTGGAACCCCTCAGTTTGTTTTCTAGTTAAGAGTGTTTGTCACTGTCTCCTCCCCCCCCCACTTTGTTTTTTGTTTTATTTCCATGTGTTAGTGAAATCATCTGGTATTTGTGTTTCTCTGACAGGCTTATTTCACCCAGCATAACATTCTCTCCATCCACCTCTTGGAAAATGACAAGATTTCATGTTTTTATGGCTAAATAATATTACATTCCATATACTACATCTCAGTTTATTCATCAGTTGATGGATGCTTGGTCAGTTTCCATAATTTGGCTTTTGTAGAAAATGCTGCTGTAAACTCATGGTGCATGTATCCCTTTGAAGAATTATTTTTGTAATCTTTCTGTAAATACCTCGTAGTGAAATTGCTGGATCGTAACATAGTTCTATTTCCATTTTTTTTTTGACGAATCTCCATGTTGTTTTCCAGAGTGGCTGCACCAGTTTGCATTCCTTCCCACAATGCAAGAGGGTTCCTCTTTCCCCACGTCCTTGCCAACACCTGCTGTCTCATCATTCATTGATTTTAGTCATTTTCACAGATGTGACGTGTTATCTCCTTGTACTTTTGAATTGTATTTCCCTGAAGACGAGTAACGCTGAGCATCTTTTCATGTGTCTCTTGGCTATGTTTATGTCACCTTGGGAAAATGTCCATTCGTGTCATCTGTCCATTTTTAATTGGATTTCTCATTTTTTGGGTGCTGTATAACTTTATATATTTTGGACAGTAAACCTTTAGCAGATGTCGTTTACAAATATTATTCTGTAGGTGTTTTAGTTTTGTTGATTATTTCCTTTGTGACAGAAGCTTTTCATTTTTATGAAGTCCCATTATTTTTGCTTGTGTTTCCCTTACCTCAGGAGATATATCTACAAAGATGTTTGTACAGCCAATGTCAAATAAGATACTGCCTGTGTTAGGTATCCTCTGGGATTTTTATGGTTTCAGGTTTCACACATAGTTCTTTATTCATGTTGGATTTATTTTTGTGTATGTTGTAAGAAAGTGGTCCGGTTGTGTTTTTGTTTTGTTTTGCAGGTTGCTGTCTAGTTTTTCCAAAACCACATGTTGAGGAGACTTTTTTTAAGTTTATGTATTTATTTTTGAGAGAGAGAGATAGAGAGAGAGAGAGAGAACATGCAGAAGAGGGTCAGAGAGAAATGGAGAGAGAGAATCCCACGCATGCTCTGCACTGCACTGAGATCATGGTTGGAGCTGAATCCACAGTCACACGCTGTGGAGACACACATGTGTCCCAAGAGTATCTTTTTTACCCATTGGATATCCTTTCCTGCTTTGTTGAGAATTAATTGACCATATATGTATGAGTTCATGCCTGGGTTTCCATTCTATTGGTCTCTGCGTCTATGTTTTTGTTGTTGTTGTTGGTTGCCAGTACCATACTGTTCTGTTCAGTACAGCTTTGTAATATAACCTAAAGTCTAGAAGCGTGATGTCTCCAGCTTTAGTTTTGGTCTTCAATTTCTTTTGGCTGTTTGGGGTCTTTGTCACTCCATACATATTTTGGGACTATTTGTTCTAGTTCTGTGACAAATGTTTTGTTTGTGTGATAGGGATTTCCTTACATGTGTCGATTGTTTTGTGGAGTGTAGACCTTTTAACAGTATTTTGTTCTTCCTGTCCATGAACACGAAATGTATTTCCTTTTCTTTGCGTCCTCTTCCATTTCTTTCATCAGTGTTTCAAAGCCTTTAGAGTACAGATCTTTTACCTCTTTGGTTAGGTTTATTCCAGGTATCTTGGGGTATTTGGTGCACCTGTCAATGGGATTGACCCCTTACTTTCTCTTTCTGTTAATTCATTATTTGTCTACAGAAATGCAACAGATTTATGTACATTGATTTCTGTATATTTTGATTTGTTGAATTCATGTATCAATTCTAACAATTTTGAGGGGAATCTTTCATGTTTTCTATAGAGAGCATCATGTCATTTCCAAATAGTGAAAGTTCTATTTCTTCCTTGCCAGTTTGGATGCTTCTTATTTCTTTTTGTTGTCTGATTGCTGTGGCTATAACTTACAGTACTATGTGGAATAACAGTGGTGAGAGGGATCATCCCCGTCTTGTCCCTGACCTTGGAAGAAAAATTTCAATTTTTCCCCATTGAGGATGAGATGAGCTGTGGGTTTTTCATAGATGGCCTTTATTATGTGCAGGTAGGTTGAGTACCAATATACTTGCTAGGGGGTTTTATCGTGAATGGACGTGACATTTTGTCAAATCGTTTTCCTGCATGTCTTGAAAGCATCATATTGTTCTTATCCTTTCTTCTATTACTGTGGTGCATCATGTTGATTGATCTGTGAATGTGGAACCACCCTTGCAGTCCGGGAATATATCCCACTTGATTATGGTAAATGATTCTATTAATGTATTATTGACTTTAATTTGAAGGTATCTTGATGTGAATTTATGCATACATATTCATCGGGATATTGGTCTGTAGGTTCATTTAAATTTTTTAAAACATATTTAAAGTATTTATTTACTTAGAGACATAGGGTACATAAAAGTGAGGGGGGGACAGAGAGACAGGGAGAGGGAGAATCCTGGCCATGCTCCACACTGTCAGCACAGGTTCCAACGTGGGACTCGAATCCATGTGCTGCAAGATAATGTCCTAATCCAAAATTAAGATTTGGACACCAAACCCACCGAGCCACACAGGAGCCCCGGCAGTTTTCATTTTTAGTGGAGGCTTTAACTGGTTTTGGTATCAAGGTAATGATGGCCTCATAAGATGAATTTGTAAGTTTTCCTTCTTTTTTTATTTTTTGTAATAATTCGAGAAGAATACGTATTATCTCTTCCTTAAATGGATGGTGGAATTCATTAGTGAAGCCATCTGGCCCTGAACTCTTGTGTTGGGGGGAAATTTTTTATTACTGATTTGATTTCTTTCTGTTTTCAGATTTTATGTATCTTTCCGTTTCAGTTTTGGTAGTTTGTGTGTTTCTAGGAATTGTTCCATTTTTCTCAGAGTGTCCAATTTGTTGCATATAGATTTTCATAATATTATCTTCTAACTGTATTTTTGTGGTGTTGACTGTTATTTCTCCTGTGTTATTTGTGATTTTATTTGAGTCCTTTCCTTCTTCTTTGTGAAAAGTATGCCTAGGAGGTTTTCATGTTGGCTACTGTTTTCAAGGAACCAGCCCCTGGTTTCATTGATTTGCTCTAGTGTCTTTTTGGTTTCTATATTCCTTATTTCTGCCTTAATCTCTATTATTTCCTTCCTTCGGCTGTTCTTCTCATTCCTTTAGTTATAAGTTAGGATTGTTTGGGATTTTTCTTGCTCTTTATGGTAGGCTTGTACTGCTATATACTTCCATCATAGACTGCTTCTGCCGCATTCCAAATACTTTTACCAGTGTATTTTCATTTTCATTAGTTTCGGTGTATTTTCTCATTGATTTCCTGTTTGACCCATTCATTTGGTAGCATGTTATTTAACCTCCCTTTTATTGTGGCCTTTCCCCCTTAGTGTGTGTGTGTGTGTGTGTGCGTGCACACACGTGGTTAACTTCAAGTTTCTTAGCTTTGTGGTCAGAAAAAATGCTTGGTCTGATCTCTGCCTTTGGGTACCTGTTGAGGCCTGATTTGTGACCTAGAATGTGATCAATTATGGAGAATGCCCCATGTGCACTTGAAAAGAATGTGTACTCTGTCATTTTAGTATGGAGTGTTCTGAATATATCTGTTACACCCATCTGGTCCAGTGTGTCATTCATAGCCATTGTTTCCTTGTTGGTTTTCTGTTTACAGGTTCTGTCCATCGATGTGAGTTATGTGTTAAAGTCCTCTAATATCGTTATATTATTATAAATGAGTTCTTTTATTGTTGTTGTTAAATGTTTTATATACTTGGTGGTTGCATGTTGGGGGCATCAAAATTTACAATCATTGGATCTTCTTGTTTGGTTGTCCCCTTTAGTATGAGATAGTGTTCGTCTTCATCTCTTGTTACAGCTTTATTTATTTTTTAAATTTAAGTCTTAGTTGACATACAGTGCATTCTCGGATTCGTGAGTAGAATTCAGTGATTCATCCCTTACATACAACACCCAGTGCTCATCACAACAAGTGCTCTTCTTTTTTTTTTTTTTCAACATTTTTTATTTATTTTTGGGACAGAGAGAGACAGAGCATGAACGGGGGAGGGGCAGAGAGAGAGGGAGACACAGAATCGGAAACAGGCTCCAGGCTCCGAGCCATCAGCCCAGAGCCTGACGCGGGGCTCGAACTCACGGACCGCGAGATCGTGACCTGGCTGAAGTCAGACGCTTAACCGACTGCGCCACCCAGGCGCCCCACAAGTGCTCTTCTTAATACAGGTCCCCCATCTAGCCCAGAGATGACCCATCTCCCTCCATGAATCTTCACTGTTTTTTCTCTATCATTAAGAGACACATGTGGCTTGTTACCACTCTTCTCTTTTCCTGCCCCCTTCCCATGTTTTCATCTGTTTTGTTTCTTCAATTACACATGAGTGAAATGATATAGTTGTCTTTCTCTGATTGACATATTTCACTTAGCATAACACATTCTAGATCCATCCACATCCTTGCAAATGACAGGATTTCATTCTTTTTGAAGCCAAGACATATTTAATTGTATATACGTATGTATGTATGTATGTATGAATATATACACGTACACACACACACACACACACACACACGTGCATATACGTGAATACACAGACACACACATACACAGACCCCACAACTTCTTTATACCTTCATCACTTGTTGGATACTTGGGCTTTCTCCATAATTTAGCTACTGTTGATAAAGCTGCTATAAATATTGGGTGCATGCAATTTTCTACTAGGTATTGACCTAAAGGGTACCAAACTACAGTCTCAATTTTAAAGTTTTTTTGCCCGATATAAATATTGGTACTGGGTTTCTTTTGATATTATTGGCATGATAAATGTTTTTTCATTCCCTCAATTTAAATCTGCAGGTGACTTAAGTCCAAATAAGGCTTTGTAGGCAGCACCTAGATAGGCCTTGGTTTTTTTGTTTGTTTCTTTCTTTCTTTTCTTTTTCTTTTCTTTTCTTTTTTTTTGTGTCCATTCTGTCTCCCTATCCAATGTCTTTTGATTGGAGCATTTATCGATTTACATTAGAGTAATTATTGATAGGTATATATTTAGTGCCCTACTAGTTGTTTTACCATTGTATCTTGATGTTTTTTCTCTGATCCTTTCTTGTCTGTAACAATTTTGGTCTTTCATTTCCACTAAAAGAGCCCGATTTATATATTCTTTACTTTTGACTGGTAGTATATTTCTTTACTTATTTTTAATATTATTTTCTGTTTTAAAATTTAAGCCCAAGTTAGTTACCTTATAGTGGAATACAGTTTCAGGATTAGAATTTAGTGATCCGTCAATTACAAAATATATCCAGTACTCATCCTAAGTGCTGTCTCTAATGCCCATCACCCATTTAGCCCATACCCCTATTCAGTAACCCTCCAGGAACCCTGAGCTTCTTCCCTCTATTTAACGGTGTCTCATCGTTTGACTCCATCTCTGTTTGTATCTTATTTTTGCTTTCCTTTCACTACGTTCTTCAGTGTTATGAATTCTCTCATCTGTGGAATTTAATATGATGTGTGTCTTTCTCTGACATATTTTGCTTATCATAATAAAGTCCAGTTCACTAAACGTTGTTGAAAATAGCAAGATTTCACTCCTTTTGATCACCGTGTAATATTCCATTGTATGAATATACATCTTCTTTATCCATTCATCTGTCAATGGTCATTTGGCCTCTTTGCATAATGTAGCTATTGTTGATAATGCTGCTATAAACATTAGAGTGCATGTGCCACTTGGAGTCAGCATTAATGTATCCTTTGTGTAAAAACCTAGTAGTGCAATTGCTGGGTCCTAGTGCAGTTCTAGTTTTGGTTTTTGTAGCGAATCTCCATACTATTTTCCAGAGTGGCTACACCATTTTGCATTCCCACCAGCATTGCAAAAGCTTTCCCTTTGCATCCTTGCCAACATCTGTCGTTTCCTGAGATGTTAATTTTAGCTATTCTGATCGGCGTGAGGGGATATCTCATTGTGGTTTTGATGTGTATTTCGCTTATGAGGAATGAGGTTGAGCATCTTTTCACATGTGACCAATCTGGATGTCCTGTTAAAGTGTCTCTTCATGTCTTTTGCCCATTTCTTCTCTGGATTATTTGGTTTTTGGGTGTTGAGTGTGATAAGTTCTTGATAGATTTTGGATACTAACCCTTTATCTGATATGTCACCTGTAAATATCTTCTCCCATTCCATTAAGTTTCCTTTTAGTTTTCCTGATTGTTTCCTCTGCTGTGCAGAAGCTTTTTATCTTGAGGTCCCAATAGTTTATTTTGGTTTTATTGCCCTTGCTTCTGGAGAAATGACAAGCAAGAAGTTGTTGCGGTCAGGAACAAAGAGGTAGGTTGCCTGTCTTCTCCTCTAGGATTTTGATGGTTTCCTGTCTTACATTTAGATGTTTCATCCATTTTTAGGTGTGTGTGTGTGTGTGTGTGTGTGTGTGTGAGAGAGAGAGAGAGAGAGAGAGAGAGAGAGAGAGAGAGAGAGAGAGAGAAAAGTTTAAGAACATAGTCCAGGTTCATACTTGTCACTGTCCAGGTTTCCCAGTACCATTTGCTGAAGAGACTCTTCTTTTTCCTTTGGATATTCTTTCCTGTTTTGTGAAAGATTATTCAGCCATATGTTTGAGGCTCCATTTCTGGGTTCCATATTCTGGTCCTTTGATCTATGTGTCTGTTCTTGTGCCCGTACCATACTGTCTTGATGATTGCGGCTTTCTAATGCACCATAAAGTCCTGAGTTGTAATGTCTCCATCTTTGTTTTTCTTTTTCAACATTACTTTGGCTCTTTGGGATCTTTTCTGGTTCCATACAATTTTAGGATTGTTGTCTCTAGCTCTGTGAAAAATGCTGGTGTTATTTTGATAGGAATTACATTGAATTTGTCGATTGCTTTGGATAGTATTGACATTTTAACAATATTTGTTCTTCTAATCCATGTACATGGGATTTTTTTTTTCATTTCTTTGTGTCTTCTTCAACTTCTTTTATAGACGATGTATGGTTTGTTCTTTTAATTTTTTAATGTTTATTTATATTTGAGAGAATGAGCGAGCAAGTGAGAGCGCATGAGCGGTGGTGGGGGGGGGGAGGGCAGAGAGAGAGAGAGGGAGACACAGAGTCTGAGGCAGGCTCCAGACTCTGAGCTGTCAGCACAGAGCCCGTCAAGGGACTCAATCCCACAAATGCAGGATCATGCCCAGAACCGAAGACGGCACTTAACCGACTGAGCCACCCAGGAGACCCTCTATTGTTTTAACTGTACTGATCTTTTCCCTCTTTGGTTGGGTTTATCCCTGGGTATTTTATGGTTTTCAGTGCAGTTGTAAATGACATCAATTCCTTGATTTCTCTGTTGATTCATTACTGGCGTATAGAAATACAATCAACTTCTGCATATTGATTGTATATTCTGATACTTTCCTGAATTCCTGTATCAATCCAAGAAGTTTTTTGGTGGAGTCGTTCAGATTTTCCACGGAGAGTATCGTGTCTGTGAGCAGGGAAAGATTGATTCCACCTAGCCAACTTGGACACCTTGTATTCTTTTTGATGTCTAATTGCTGAGGCTAAGTCTTCCAACAGCATGGTGAATAACAGTGCTGAGAGTGTACATCCCCGTCGTGTTCCTGACCTTAGGGGGAAAGCTCAGTTTTTCACCACTGAAGATGATATTAGCTGTGGGACTTTCATATCTGGATATTCTCATGTTGAGGAATGATACTTCTATCCCTCCTTTCATGAGGTTTTTTTTTCACCAAGAAAGGATGCTGCTGCATTTTGTCAAACGTTTATTCTGCATCTATTGAGAGGATCATGTGGTTGTTATCCTTTCTTTTATCAATGTGATGTATCACATCAGTTGATTTGCAGATATTGAATCTATTGTGCATTCCAGGAATAAAATCCACCTCATTGTCCTGAATAATCCTTTTTATGTATTGTTGGATCCGGTTTGCTACTTTTTGTTGAGAATTTTCGCATCCAGGTTCATCAGGGAAATTGGTCTGTAGTTTTCCTTTCCGGTGGGGTCTTTGTCCAGTTTGGACTCAAGGCCATGCCGGCCTCATAGAATGAGTTTGGAAATGTTCCTTCCATGTCTCTGGCCATGACCTTATCTTGTTCTTTCATTTGGGATGCATTCCTCTTATCTTGGCATTTTGGTTGAGTATTTACCTTCTCTGTTACCAAAGCTCATTATGTTACCTGCCTCTGGGATGAATGGCTTTATGAAGAGGAGATCATCTAGTGTCCAGGGCCTGGCACATCACGGAGTGTCTGTGGTGTGTGTTGCACGCACTGTTTTGTGTTCTGGCTGCACTATCCTTCAAGCCAGTTGTATGAGCAATGTATGGTCCTTGGCCAGAATGTTGTGAGACTTATCTAGGTCTGCTCCAATCTGCTTGTTAAGTGAGACTTGAAATGATTGCCACTAGAAATGAAGCCCTGCATAACTGTCTGGTCAAGAGAGGTGGTATGGTCATGGGCTTCCCCTGGTCTTCTGGGGAAGGGGCCAGCTCCATTGGGACTGAAGCAAGATTGAATGACCTTGAAGGCCAGTCTCGGCAGAACACAGGAAGTTGGGGTTGTCGTAAGCAGCTTAGGCACCCAGTGTGGGGATTGCCTTGGTTCCAGCAGATGGCTCTGTGTTTTTTTTGCTGGGGGGGTGTACAGAGCAGGGTAATGGCGCCACGAAGCTCCTCTGTCCTAGCTCTTTGTCCCCTCATTGTGAACACTGCTTCACAGGGATGCTCTCCACGATGAGTGTATAATCTCCCCCAGTGTGTGCACCAGGTGTTGTACAGATCACTGTTTCAATGCCATCTGCCTGCAAGTTGTTTGCGCTTTCTCTTCAGGAGTAGGCCAGTGCCCTCATGGCTGTATCCCAGCCAAAACTGCTAACCTTTGAAACTCCACATTCTCAGGGTGCATGGATGGCTTGGTTAAGTGTCTGACTCTTGATCCTGGCTCAGATCATGACCTCTTGGTTGTGGGATTCTCTCTTTCCCTGTTGTCTTGCCCCTCCTTTGCATGTGCTCCCTGTCTCTAACTTGAATAAACTTAAAAAAAAATAGTGGCATGGAATTCCTTATTTAGGCAAGACTGCCTCTCTGAGGGGAATGGCAGGGATCTATCAGTTAAATTTCCAGCACCGACTAGGAAATTCTTTGCTGACTGGTTAAAGGTTACATTCCTACAGGAATGAAATTAGGTTTAGTGACATGTGGCCTTAACGTAAGTAACTCCATGATGGGCCTGTGATTTTTCTTAACATTCCAAACCCAAATTTTTACACATACATTTTTTTCATTAAATGTATAGCCCTAAATAATATTTTAGGCATCTACTGCCGGCCCAAAGATCATATCCTGTGAAACTGTGACCATCTCCTAATCATAGGTGAAGATCGACTCTGTGGTTCTAAGATCTTTGTGGCTCTAAGTTACTTTGATCTATGTTACTAAGATCTTTGTGAGTATAGGTTACTGCTGACCTTTTGAAGTCTTTGACGCAGGGACCCCCAGCCAGGTGCTGACCCATCACTTAGGCACAGAAGCACCCTTTCCAAGTCACCCCGCCCTAAAGCGTTGTCTTTCCCTCTTGTACTTCTGGGACTTACCCTTTGGCAAGTCACATATCCTCATGCAAACATGTCAGTGTGGACCAGAGAAAGCTGCTTGCCTGTGACTCCCCCTTCATGGTCACATCTTATCCTTCTGAAACCCTTTGAACTCCCTATCGTTCTTCCAGTCTTTGAATATCTCTTCGATTTGGAAATATTTGATTCTCTTGTATTCCTGCTAAAAATATACGTGAAAATAGTAAAGCAAGGGTTCTTTACAATAAGTGAGCCAGTCACAATGCTTCATCTGGCCGCGTGTATGTTTTTATTTTTGACAATGTTCAGGCATGATGTGACGTACATCCTGTAAAATCTGAGTATCATACATTATCTAGCATAACCACCTTTATGGAAAGCCATTCAATGACATGCTCTTTCAAGATCAGAAAAACATTTACATACCACATAACAGAGTGGTATATACATACGTTACTATCTTAAAATATGTAAAGTAGATGTTTCTATGAAGTGTTTATCATGCATTCAGTTTTCTGTACCATGAATGCTATTATTTAAATTAAACAATAGTAAGAACAAGAATAGGTACATGTACATCACTAGTAACTAATACTGGAACTGGTTATGTAATCTTACGTGTAGAAAAACCATGATTACTAATAATCTATTCTTTCATGATGGGTTTCTAGTTACCAAAAAAAATTGGGAGCATAATACTGAGTATCCACATACATCAGACTGTTTCTCACTATTGATGTCATAATGGTTGGTACATGATCACAATCAATGTATCAAAGAGATATGGTAGTATGAAGTAAAGTTTATATTTCTATTCAGATTGCTTCGGTTTTAACCTCTCCTAGCCCAGACTCATCCCAGCTGGCACATTACAGTCATCCTGTCTCCTAAGGCTCCACTTGGCCATGACAATTTTTAGATTTTTCCATATTTTTCATAAGGTGCAAAGTTTTGAGGGTACGTTTGTAGAATGTATTTTGTAGAATGATCCTTGGTTGGGATATGTCTAACGTTTGTTGAAATGCTTAAGCCAGAGTTATTGTGTTTTGGAGCAGAAGATCCAGAGGCATAGTGCCATCCATAATTATCACTTCACATAAAGATTGTTTATTCTGAATATCGGGGTCTTTTTTGGTTCCATACAAATTTTAGGACTGTTGTCGTTCTGTGAAAACTGCTGTCGGTAATTTGATGGAAATTGGACTAATTCTGTCAATTGCTTTGGGAAGCATAGACATTTTCACTATAGTTGTACTTCTGATCCGTGGGTATGGAATGTCCTTCCATTTCTTTGTGTCATCTTGAATTTCTTTCATCACTGTTTTATACTTTTCTGAGTATAGGTCGCTCACCACTTTGGTTAGATTTATAGATACCTTGTTTTTGTTGTATGACTGTAAATGGGACTGTTTTCTTAATGTCTCTTTCTACTGCTTCTGTATGGTCTACAAATGCAACAGATTTCTGTACAATGATTTTGCATCCTGTGACATTGCTGAATTCATTTATCAGTTCTAGCAGTTATTGGGTGGACTCTTTGGGGTTTTCTATATATAGTGTCATGTAATCTGCAAATAGTTTCATTTTGTTTGTCTGCTGGCTGTGGCTAGGACTTCCAGTAATTTGTTTACTAAAAGTGGTATGAGTAAACATCCTTGTCTTCTTCCTGACCTTACAGGAAAAGCTCTCAGATTTTCCCCATTAAGCTTGATTATAACTGCAGGGTTTTCATAGATAACCTTTATGATGTTAATGTATGTTTCCTGTAAACCTACTTTAGGGGGTTACATGCATGAACGGATGTTGTACTTTGTCAAATGTTCCTTTCTGCATGTATTGAAATGACTGTATGCTGCTTTTCTTTTAATGTTTACTAATTTTGAGAGAGAGCGTGAGCAGGGAGGGGCAGAGAGAGAGGGAGACATAGAATTCGAAGGAGGCTCTTGGATCTGAGCTTTCAGCACAGAGTCTGACGCAGGACTTGAACTCAGGAATAATGAAGTCATTACCTGAGCTGATTTCAGACTGTTAAAGGATCAGCCACCCGGATTTCCTGATCATCTGGTTCTTATCCTTTCTCCTGTTGATGTATTGTATCATATTGATTGATTTGCGAATATTGAACCACCTTTGTAGCTTGGGAATAAATCCCATTTAATTGTGGGATATATTTACAGTTGTTATATCTTCTTTTGGGATTGTACCATTTACTGTTCTATACTGTCCTCCTCTGTCTCTTGTTATGTACTTTTTTGAGTGTATTTTTTCTTTTTTTTTTTTTTACGTTTTTTTTAATTTATTTTTGGGACAGAGAGACAGAGCATGAACGGGGGAGGGGCAGAGAGAGAGGGAGACACAGAATCGGAAACAGGCTCCAGGCTCCGAGCCATCGGCCCAGAGCCTGACGCGGGGCTCGAACTCACGGACCGCGAGATCGTGACCTGGCTGAAGTCGGACGCTTAACCGACTGCGCCACCCAGGCGCCCCTTGAGTGTATTTTTTCTGATACAAATATTGCCACCCCAGCTTTCTTTTGACATTCATTTGTGTGATGTTTTGCTATCCTATCATTCTTGAGGTGTAAAGTGGGTCACTTGTAGGCATCAGAATCTGTTTTGTTTTGTCATCCATTCTTAGACCCTACCTCTCTAGACTGGAGCATTCACTCCATTTCCCTTCAAAATTGATTGCTATGTATATATGTATTGCCATTTTATTGCCTGTTTCGTTGTGGTTTCTAATGATTTTCTCTGATCCTTTCTTGCCTTTGTTTCATGTATTGCTTATTTTCTTTAGTGATACATTTTGATTTCTTTATTCTTAGCATATTTATGACTGGTTTTAGGATATGGCTACTGTTAGGTGTTTATATAACCTCTTCTGCATTTAGCAGTTTGTATTAAGTTGATGGTCATTTACCTTTGAACCCATTACTTTCTCCTCCCTAGGTTTTTGGCAGATGTTATTATATTTCAGATCCATTTCTCTGAGTATTTTAACTGATTTTTTCCCAGAAATGTTCATTTTTTACTTGAACTTGTCTTCTACCTCTATACTGTCACTGTTGGTCTCTCATTTCCACTCAAAGAATCCCTCTTAATATTTCTTGCAGGACTGGTTTAGTGGTACAAACTCCTTTAGTTTTTCTTTGTGAAAGTCTGTGTCTCCTTCATCCTGAAAGATAGCCTTGCTGAATAGAGTATTCTTGGCTGCTGATTTTTCCATTCAGCACTTTGAATATGTGATGTCACTCTGGCTTGCCAAGTTTCTTTTCAGAAATATGTAGTTAGCCTCATGGGTCTTCCCTTCTAAGTTAAGGACTGTTTTGCTGCTTTTATGAGTTTTTCTTTACTCTCACCCTAATTTGTAAGTTTCCTTACAATAGGTTTGTGTGTTGGCCTGATTTTGATGGGAGTTCTCTAGTCTCCTGGATGTGGATGTTTGTTTCCCTCCCCCAATTAGGGAAGTTTTCAGCTATTGTTTTCTCAAATAAATTTTCTTCCCCATTTTCTCTTCCTTCTGGGACTCCTACAATATGAATACTATTATCTTTCCTGTAGTTACTGAGTTCCCTTAGTCTCGTCTCACGTGGCAGAATTCTGTTCTCTCTCTTTGGTTCAGTGTGATTAATTTCCATCACTTAGTCTTCGAGGTCACTAGTTTGTTCGGCTGCTTCTTCCATCCCTCTGTTCATTCCAGCAAGCATGTTTCTCCTTTATTGTGTCCTCAGTGTGTAACTATGTTATATCTTACCTCTGTCAGGGGTCTCACTCTTCTACTCATTCCACAACTCCAGTGAGTATCCTTATGATCATTGCTTTCACATCTGTATCAGGTATGTTACTTATATGTCTTTGGCTTAGATCTCTGGCTGTGGCTTTGACTAGGTCTTTCACTGTGGATAAACATCTCTGTGTGTCCATTTTGTCTGTCTCTCTGGCTCTATTTCTCTGTGTTAGGAAAGTCAGCTGTGCCTTCTGATCTTGAAATTAATGTCGTTATGAAGAAGAGGTCCTGGAGTCCTCAGCAGTGCACATCTCCATTTATAGAACCTGGACCTTCAGGAGGATATCGTATGGGTATTGCTCACTCCCTGCTGTTGTGTCTGGGTTACTTTTCCTTTCAGTGCGGAGGTCTGCACTGAATGCGTGCCTGCTGTGGGCTGTGCTTGCTGTCAGTGGTGTCAGTGGGACCCAGGCAGGCCAGCTGAGTCAAGAATCAAGAATCAGCATGAATACATGTGTCTCCTGTGGCCTAAGCATTGTGTGAAATGCCATGTTTACGTTGCCTCTCTACACAGGCAGGGACCTGGCTATCACTCATCCTCCTGGATCACCCAGTGCTGGGTCAGCTGACCTCCAAAGCCCAGGATCTAAACTCAAGGGAATTCAGCCCCCCTGGGTTTTAATGCCCAATGTTATGGAGATTAGTCTTCCCTGGTGTGAGGGCTCACTTTTTCTGCCCCTTCTGCAGGCAGCCAGACTCCACCTTTCTGATGCAGCTTCTATTTAGGTGTGGAGTTTGTTCTGCCAGTCCTTGGATCATTCTCTGGTTCATGGACTTGGATGTGGATGTTATGCAGTTGAAAACATGGGACAGTGTGAGCTCAGGGTCTGCTGAGTCTGCTATTATTTTTTTAAGTGTCTTATTATTTTGGATTTTTGAGACATGGGCAGACTCATCTCACCATGCACTTCAGGATTTGAAAGGAACGTTCCCACATTTGCTTCTAGTATTTTGTGCTTTGAAACTCTCTTTTTTTTTAAACTTTTTTTTTTTATTTATTTTTGGGACAGAGAGAGACAAAGCATGAACCGGGGAGGGGCAGAGAGAAAGGGAGACACAGAATCGGAAACAGGCTCCAGGCTCCGAGCCATCAGCCCAGAGCCTGACGCGGGGCTCGAACTCACGGACCGCGAGATCGTGACCTGGCTGAAGTCGGACGCTTAACCGACTGCGCCACCCAGGCGCCCCTGAAACTCTCTTTAATGAGGTATAATTTACATATAACAAAGAGCCTCAAATTAAAGGGTATAATTTGATGAGAATTGATCTCTTGGATACAGCACCATGAAGTCACATGCTTTCTCACTAAACCTTAAATCATGATCCCTTTGTGTCTAGAGCTAATGTTGCTTTTGGAGTAAGGACTTTTTTTTTTTTTTTTTTTTACATTTTCAGATATTGCCCAGGTGTCTGAAGGCCTGCACTAGGGTAGCTACCTCCTTTCCTGATAGACTGTATGCCCGAAAGTATTGCAGTCATTCTACCTTTGGACTTTATCCTGTGTTTTATCTTTCAGTCTGTTCACTTAATTTTGTTGGAGTACTTTAATGCTGAGGGATGCATAATTGGATTGATTTTCACTAAATGGTACGAGCTTCAGTTCCAATCATGACAGAAAGCACGTGCTTCCTGTGTTAGGTACTCAAAAGCAAGGCAGATACCCTGGGCACTTGAGCTGGGTATGTCATTCTGTCTTTTTGCCAGCCCTCTTCCCTTCCCTGAGAGACAAGCGTCTCATTTTGGTCAGACAGAAATGTAGGTGAAGTCAGCAGAGAAGGGTCCCTTCTCTTCTCTTTCCTTTGTCTCTCAAACTCCCTGTTGCTGCCTTCTGCCTGTCCCTTTCCCTGACTCAATCCCCCAGGCCCACTGCTCCACTCCAGCCATGATCAGGGTGTCCTCCAGCTGCTGTCCTTCTGCTCTGGCCATCGCTCAGTGAGGAAACTGCAGGATGATTATGTAGTCCATGGGTCTGATCAAGAAATCTCTGCTTCTCAGAGTCCTCCTACACGTGGTGCTGTCTGTGAACACCTGGCATCCTGGGCATGGGTCTGACCCTCACTCCTCTACCACAGTCACTGCTGGTCCCTCATCCTTCTCCACCATTAGATCTCAGCCATTTCCTAAGGACAGATACCTATCTGACCCGAAGGCATCATGGACTCAGGGAATATTTCCAAAATAAATGAGCATAAGCACCTAGATATAGGAAGGTCCCATCACCCCAGAAAACTCCCTCCACCATTTCCCGTACTTACTTACCTGTGTGTACAGGAACCCCACTGTGTGCAACAATGGGGAGTGAGAGTAGATGGTCCTAGAAGCAGACGCTGACACAGAGACATAACGATGAAAGGTGGATTAGGGGACAGTAGGAAGGACAAAGTGGAGGGGACAGGATGGGCATGGAAAGCATTCAGGTAGATCTGGCACATTCTTAAAATGTATATACAAACATGATAGTCTGTAACCATGCACAGTCCTCTTCAAATTTCAAAAGAGTTGTCCTACAAGGCAAAGAGATTTTGGTTTATTTCCCTGTGATCTTATGTTTACCTACCTGCATTCTGTCTTCTGTAGTTTATCTGTGGCTGTGGCCTCAGATGAACACTGTAGTGTGTGGCGGCATCTGTGAGATTATGTGTAATAGAAAATGATTGTCTTCAGATCTAGGTCTCTGAATGCACACATTCTCATAATTAGCTTTTCTTTCACTGTGTGGCAGGGCCCGAATTCTAATAGAAAAACGAGGGACATTGTCTTATTTTTTAAAACCGTGATTCCCACTCCCTGGGCTGAGTTGTTAACAGTCCTAGTTTAATGAACTCCTGTGGCCATCTTTTTTGGAGGATCATTGTGTGGAGCTATCTTAACTGAAACTGTGAGAAGCGTGTTCCCAGAGATTTTGCAGATGCTTTATACACTGAATGTCTTCTTTTTCTCTTGTTCTTAGAAACAAATATTACCCCTGTTTTCACAGATAACACAGCTGAGGCTCTGTGTAGGTCCCACTGAGAACTGTTATTAGGGCTGAGACAGCAGGAACACAGGCAAAGCCTCAGGATATTGTGAGAGAAGTTTGAGGAGATGCAAAGCTGTAGTCAGGGTGATGACAGGGGTCCAGCAGGGGTGGCATCTGGCCAGCCCTGAATTGTAGGATGACTCAGCTGATCTAGAACCTGTCTCCACTTTTAGTCTCACTGAGGGATATGAACTTGGGCCTACAGCATATTCATAAGAACAAGTTAAATTCCCCATATCTCCAGGGCTCTTTCCCCCCCACAAATATGTAGAACCTTCAGGAAAATCCAGGGAGACAAGAATCTTTTTAGGTGATTACCTGCGTGCACTTTGGCAACACACTGACATTTTGGAGCTGAACAGTGCATTGTGCACTGAGAGCGGTCCCACATAGCAGCTCTGTATGGACCTCACACTCCCTGCTCAGGCTGTGGCCAGGAATGACCTCCAGCTGCATCTCACTGACCCCCAACACCCTCCCCTCTGCACCTCCTCAAACTCTGCTTATTGTGCTCAACTTCCCTTCTATTCCTGTATGATTCAAGTCTCCCCCGGTTTTGCACTGGATCCTTCACTGGTGTTTCCATCATGGTGATCACAAGGTCTGCATCGTTTAATGAATGTCCCTCTTTCACACAGGACACCTGATGCTCTAAAAGTTAGAGAACCCAACACATTGTGTCTCCAACATACGCCCCAGTACTGCTGATACGTCTGCTTTTGTGTAAAAAATCCTCTTTCATTTGACAAGAGAAACGTATAGCTCACTGTATTACAGGGACATGACACTGCCCATTGTATGTATGTCCTGAGAAACTTGAGATATGCTACAGTGTCCTCAGGCAGTTTGTAGTTGGATTGCCAAGACTCACAACCATCTCTACATCGTTGCCACAAAGTCAATCATGAAGAAGATGAATATACTTTACCAGCCACTCATCCAGTTCAGGTCATCTTAACAAAGAGAGTAGGTGGAGGAGGGGGATGTGGCCTATAGCCCATGACTGGTGGTGAAGGGTGGTCCACAGGGTACAGCCTGCAAGGCAATCCTGGGAAAGGACCAGGACTCTTGCATACAAAATAGCCTGCGGAAAAGAAATGAGAGGTGTGTTCATAGGACAGAACCGAGCACCAACACCAGCAAAAAGCGGAAACCCAAAGCAGCAGTGCTCATATCCTACTAGCTTCCCCACCACCAGGTTCCAAGAGGGCAGCATCAGTGCCAAAATCTCTACCCATACTTTGGGTTCCACTTACAGCTTTGGGGTGGGAAGAGGATGTGATTGGGGTAAACTAATGTCCCCACGTGTCTGGAAACATAGAAACAGCAAGCGTCCTTTTCCTAGAAGATTTATAGGCTGAATACTAAATTAACAAAGTAGCATATTCCAGATAGGAAGTCAACTATGTCCAGGATCACACTCCACCCTTCATCCCCTCCACCACAGAGGCTGTTTATTGTGTATGTGAAGAACTACAGAATGAGAAGGAATGACAAAGCCAGTGTCCACACATGGAATCATAGCCCTCGTGGCTCAAAGTTCTGCCTCTAAGCCCCTGCCTGTGTCCAAACTACTGTCCCGACAATGGGATCTCCTCCTCTCTGGAAGTGCTATCCATGGGCACAGTGAGGGCCTGTAGAGGACCTGGGAGAGCATGCTCTTAGAGAAACAGGTAGCCTATACATGTTAGTTGGGTTCAGCTAATTTATTTGAATTCAGAGGTACTTCTCAGCTTAAGTGCAGTACACTCTGCAGGGTAATTGTGTCCTCTGGAAAAATGAGCTGAAATTCTAAAAGACAAATTAACACAAATGCACTTTGATGTCTGGTGTAAGTTTCCATGTTTTAGCTGTACCTGTGACACAGGACACGAGAGAATGTGCTCATGTGAACACAAGTGAAGGACACCGTGGGGACTTGACACACAGGTAATTTTGGATTTTTTCTCTTCACAACTTAAGTTTCAGTGCATGTTTTCTATGGCAAATATGCCACCTCTTATAGTTCAGATATTTGTGCCCAGGGCACACCTGAAGGGACTCTGGACAACATGTTTACCAAAATGCTGATGGGTATGAAATTTACTTTGTCTAAGACCACTGTAAATGACACATACAAAAATATAAGTTGGAGTGAAGGCAGTTTGCATTTTCAAATTGTAAGGATACCCACAGATTTTTCTGAGCACGTTAAAACCCTCAATAGAAGGAAACAGGAGAGGAAGAAACAGCAAGAGCAATGATTCCACATTGAGGAGATCCACAAAGAATGAGGCAAGGTAGGAGACTTCCAAGTGGAGTGTGGTGTCATCCTCCTTGATTTATTCCAGGAACACATTGGAAAAGCCCTATGGTTCTCACCCTTAAGCACGCTTAGCTTCTAAAGTTACCACAAAGAGATGCCAGCTGGAAAATAGGGAATCCCATAGACTCGGTGATAAAGGTTTTGCATTTGGGGAAAAAAAAAAAACAAAAACAGCAGACAGGCCATACTTCACACAAACCAGAGACAATGACAGGAGTGTGTCCTGTACAGAAAGATGTGGCGGTCCATAAAGACTTAGAACTGAAAATGGCCACAGTATTTACTTTGTGCTTCTTGGTAGTTTTGGCAGAGCCAGTGTCGATGTCACTCTTGGTTGTGACACCTACTTCTGGACCTGCAAAAAGCTCTAGAAGGGATGGAGGTTTATTCTGACTTGAGTAGACTGTTTGGAGGTCAAAAACAAAACAAAAAACCCTCCCCTCATACTTCCGTCAACTTAAACTCTTTGTCCCAGTGAGATCCCAAATTACATGCACAGGGTGTCCCACATGCCTCCGGTGATACCCAAAAAGAACTTGAAGAACCATCCCTCATAACTTGATGAAGACTCCTAAAAGCCCTGATTCAGATGTATTCATCACTCATAGAACAACTATGGATGGCTGTGAGCACAACTAGATGGACGTACGTTACATTGTGCCTCATGCCTCACAGATCCCAGCAAGTGGACTGTGTACAGGGAATTTCTGCTGAAGCGCTGTGTCTGCTTTTCTGCATACGGCCCCATTCCTTTTCCACAAGAGATGCCTGTACCTGCCCATGGTGGGGGAAAGGACAAAGATGAGATCCTGAGCAACTTGAGGAATATGGTAATGGCAGCAGACACATTCTCCTTGCATCACAATGGTCTGTGGTACCGCCTCTGCACCTTGGCCCAAGACCTAACAGCAACAAAATAAGGTGAGCGTGTTTTAGAGTCAAATCCTAGTGCTTAGATCATCTTACCAAGTGTTGCAGGTGGAGGGGTTCCGGGTGGCCTCAGGGCCACTAAGGTTCAGGAGGTGGACGTGCCTAATAGTCCATGGGGGCGGGGCATGTCTAGGGTAGGGCATGCAGAATCATCCAGTTAACGGAGGAGGTCCCCAGGATCCAGACTGCCCTGCAGAACAGAAGTGACAGCTACATCCATATGCCAGACAAGAGAACCAATACCAAAAGCAGCTGTAACCCAGAGAAGAAGGTGTCAGCACCTGCCACCTCTCTACCACCAGGATCCAAGAGAGTAGCATCAGTACCTGAAAAGTCTGTCCCTGCCACTGGATACCACCTACAGCTTGGGGTAGTAGATGCAAGAGGTTAACCTATTGCCACCACACATCATTGCCCATGTCTGCGGAAGTAAAATGGCAAGGGTCCTGTCCTAGAGGGTTAACAGAAGTAATTACAGATTAATGAAGTAGCATTCTCCCGACAGGCAGCCATCGATGTCCAGGTTCACCCTGCATCCCTCCTCTACGGCGACTCCAGATGCTCTGCCTTTGCTATATTAAGAACACACAAAAAAAATGATTGGGAATAAACGACTCATATTCTGCTCATGGAATCACAGCCACTCCTGGCAAAACATTCTGCAGCCGGACCCTCACTGTGCCTCCTCTGGTCCTCTCCCTGAGAAAGGAGTCTTCCCTCCTGAAGTGTTGTCAAAGGCCTCGGAGACCTCTGGGGAGTCAGGATGCCTGGAATCTTGCAGGGGAATGAGAGTCTTCTGTGAAGAACGAGTTACTTGTGGTGAATGTCTACAAAGTTCAGATGTGTTCATCTTAATTCATAGGGAATTCTGACTTTAAGCATACTAAAGGACACAGAGTAGTTATGTGCAACGGAAAAAAAGAGGGAGAAATTCACATAACAGATTTCAGGCAAGTGTTTTGGTATAAAACTGGTATGTGTCATGAGATTATATCAGCTCTAACAGTGACTGGGGACACAACCAGAAACTGCTCATAGAAACACAACTGAAGGACACAGTGTGCAAATTGTTTTTTACCTAAGGTATAGCTGGAGGATTCCAGACAAGTCATTTACCAACAAAGACAGAAAGGTGATGACATTGGCTTTCTCTATGACCACTCTAAATGGCACAGGGCACATAATAAAAAGTTGGAGTCATGATGTCGTTTCTAACCGGTTCATCTCCTAGCCAGAATCAAGAAAGGAAGACACAGCAGCCACACTGTTCCCACAGAGGTGAGGTCTGGAAGGCATCACCCAGGCCAGGAGACCTCTGTTTGGAGTGTGCAGTCATCCTCCTCTCATTATTTCCTGAAACTCATGGAAAAACCTTAAGGTACTCAGTCTCTGAGCGCTTTTGGCTTCTAAACTTACCACAGAAAGCTGACAGATTAAAAATTGAGAAGCCTGTGGGCTCCTGGGTTATGAGTGTGCATTTGGAAAAGAAAGTACAAACAGACATATCACACAACACGCAAAATGAGACAAGGCCGGGGAGCATGCTGTACATAAAGATGAGGGTTTCCCAAAAGAGTTACAACTGAGAATGGCCCTGGCATTTACCTTGTCCTTGTATGCATTCTTGGTACCGTCAGAGCCGCTGTAACCCACAAAGGTTTCAGCAGTTTCTCGATCTACTAAAGACCCTAGAAGGGACAGAGGTTTATTCTGCTTTTAGAGGACTGTGCGGAATGAAAACAATCCCTCAACTCATTCCTCAAATATCTTAAACTTTTCCCTATGGTCAGGTCCCCAAGGATAAGGGGGAGAACCGTCCCCTCACCTTGATAAAGACCTCATGGTGCCCTAGTTCATGTTGTTTCATAATTAATCACATAACTGTGGACAGGCCAGGCAAACTAGCAATTTAGAATTCACCAGTAAAACAGTTTTCTCAGTATACATCATGGGAAATCACGATTCCATTACAGATCAAGAATTAATCTGAGGATGCTTGGATTCAGCATCCAACTCTTAATTTTGGCTCAGGTCACGATCTCACAGCTTGTGAATTCAAGCCCAGCATTGGGTTCCTCACTGACAGTGTGGCGCCTGCTTGGCATTCTGTCTATGCGTCTCTCAAAATAAATAAAATTAACAAAAAAGAATAACATTGAGAATACTGGTTTGGTGTATATCCTCAATGAGTCCTCAAGAAGGGTGCATTTCTTCAGGCTTCAGGCAAATTGTTCAATCTCCCAGCTTATCTACAAGCTGCCTTCCACATGAGAGCAGTTAGTATATAAGGAAAGACTAATTTGACACTATCGAGAAAAGGAAAACTGTCAGAAGTTAGCAGTGAAGCTGCAGAGTTGCACTGATACCATCAGAGGACTAAGCTAAGCTTTATGGAACTTGAAATGAGGGATGTAGGGCTACAGTTCCCAAAACAAACAAAAAGAAAGACTGTTAAAACTAGTGAATAAATGACCTTCTCCTCAAATAAACTAAAGTCTTCGTATTGTGTCCGGGTGGGAAGAAGGTTTCCAGGCTCTTCAGACACCGGGATGTTAGAGGAGGTGGGAGGGTCACCGTCAGAGGAGGGGCATGAGCTCCATCAGTCACAGGGTCAAGTGCCTCACTGTCTGCGGCACTAGAGGAGAACGCCCTTCTGTCACCCCTTCAGACCACCTGCCGTCCTGACTGCTTGTGATTATTTCCAGAACACACGATGATCACACACAGGAACAGGCTGTACAGCAGAAATTAGACTGCGGCACATCACAACGTGCTCCTTACCTCTCTGTGGAGGGTTCTTGCAGTGATTGGTTTCTGCCTCATGTATCCCTCAGGCAGCCTCTTTGCTTCCATCCCGTCCAGTCTTGGATACAGAAAAATAATGGACTTCTAGAAGAGTTGCAACACCGCGTCGTCTACTAGACAACAAACAGTGCAGGCGTCATCCCTGGAAACACCCATAAAAACGCAAGTCAAATGACCACACCTGTATTTCAAGTAAGCGACCTCCCCGCCCTGCTCCGCCATCTCCCTGTCCCAGATCTGAGTCTTGATCTGGGGGAGAAAAAACACATCCACCTTCAGTCGGAAGGTGGTGCCACACTGTGCACCAAAGAAAGAGGAGGAAACAAGAAAACACTTACCTAGTTGTCCTGAGCATTCTTCTCATGAACTGCAAGCTGAAAAAGCCAACAATGAAAAGCCCGTGGTCAGGGATTCCAAGGGCCACTACACTCACCCGCGTGGGGTGCTAAGGGTTCGGTATGTCAGACAGAACTCAGGTTACCTGGTATCTAAAGGGGAGCTCTGCCTGCTGCAGCTGTTCCCGTGTTTGTTCAATTTGTTGCCTGTGAGTTACAATTGCTCTTGTCAGATAAGGCCCGATATTGGGTATGATTTTAAATCAGCTGTCCACGTTCCCAACAACCTCATATTTGTCCCAGGATACAATTTATTCTTAAACATGAAACACTTTGCACATGATTATCAATGACCAGTAGGATCAAAGCTATTGTTACATCTTTTCCTTACTCATTATTCCATGCCTGTAGGGTTCAGAGTTCATAGAATTCCTTCCCATTTTCAATCTTTCTCTAACTCATCGTGTGACAAGTGTCTTTTATCATAAAGATCTATTCTTCTATAACTTATATCCTCACCATGTTTCCCAGGGTTGCAAAGATGAGGGCCATGAAATGGCACTACCACGTTGATGGGTATGATTCATTGTATGACACACTGCTTTCCTACATATGATGACAATTGACACCACCTCCGAGTAATGTTAGCATGGACAAAGTTTCCACACAGTCTGGCCACTACTTGAGATCTGCAAATGTTTAGAAACTTAATTGTTTTATCCTTTCTAAACTTACCTTTTTTATCTGTCAATACTCTATGCATATGTTGACTTTAAACACTGCACAAAGATTAAAAACCAAAAAATGAACAGCGGTTTCATGAGCTGCTGGTAATTACTAGCTGAACTCACTTGTACTTGTTTATTTCTTCTGTAGCTATTTTCTTTTTTTTCCTAATGTTTATTTTTGAGACAGAGAGAGAGTGAGCACATGCATGAGCGGGGGAGGGACAGAGAGAGATGTAACAGAATCTGAAACAGGCTCCAGGCTCTGATCTGTCAGCACAGAGCCTGACACGGGGCTCGAACTCCCGGACTGTGAAATTATGACCTGAGCTGAAGTTGGACGCTTAAACGACTGAGCCACCCAGGCGCCCCTTAAGTAGCTATTTTCAAATTTTACCTGCAGCTGCCAGCTGATTCTTCTTTGCCACCAGTTCACAGTGTCATTTTCAGCTTCCTATGATGGGAAAGATACATACACAGTCAGGAACAAGGTCCAGAGGTTCTCCCTTTTTACCTCCCAGCACTCTTGAAGTCCTATGCAAATATCCCTTCCCCCACTTCTCCCATAAACGCACAGACTGACAACCCAATCAGAGAAATGAAGTGAACACCCCATTTAAGTTCAAGAAAATTCAACTTCTGTCTGCTGCCGCGTCTCTACTATTGGAACTGTCTTTCTAGTTCTCGTTTCCTCTCCTTTATCATAAAGTCATCAAATAACATTGTACTTTGTGCCTTCCCAGAGTTGGTCTTTTGTTTGAGATGGTGAAGACTCATTTCATCAGTGAGTGAAAAACCATATCTGACCAACTGTACCCATTAGGATGAAGCAGGGGATCATCACTAGTCTTACACCTCCATGGGGAGCCCTGATTCTCAGTCCAAAAGTTGTACCATGACACAGGCAATCACCTGAAAGACGACCTTCCAGAATATGGTTTCACTAACATTGCAGCTCACTCCCAGACATCGCTAGAGTTCAGGACTGCAACCCGTGCCTCCACCTTCAAAAGGCCAATCTTAGAACAACATCATCTCCTGACGTACAACATGATATGAACTGTCACACAGTCTGGGATTACTTCCAGGAAAGAGATTTCAGGTGGAAAACTCTCAGCTTCATGGAGCCAAATCTACTTTAACAAGACTCATTCCATTGATAATGAAGGCAGCAAAAGGCAATGCTTGGCAAGGCTGGGTTGCTGTGTTACCCTCAGACTATTTTCTTTGTGGTGTTGATTGAGATGGTTTCAACTTGACACTTGATGTACTCAAGAATCACATGCAAAATTGAAAATCTCTTAGAAAATGACACAAAAGCCCTAGACAGAGAAAGGCACATGCATTTCCTTCTGGCCTCTCAGGCAGTCCTTCGGCAAATGCTTGCTGGAGTGGTTGTAATGGAGTGGCTCTGTTGTAAGGGGTTGAAGATAGACAGGTGGTCAGGGTGCTGCACCCACTCACAGAAAGTGCTTACCAGTTAACAAAAACAAGATGCCAGTGAGACAGAGCAAGCCCTAACCCCAGCTGTGGGAAGGACAAATATAAGGTGAGTCTTGAGGGAAGAGAAGACTTCATTTTCCAACAGGAGTGAGGGACTCTAAAGTCCCACATCTCCTCCTGAGAACAAAAGGAAATACTGTACAAAGGAGGAAACATGTTACCGAATGCACCAAGTGTCTGACAACCCCCACAAAGACACACAAGACCAAGATGGAGAAGAAGGAAGCCCAGGACAAAGCCAGCCTGGCAGTTGGACCCAAACTCCCTAGGACTCATCATTGAGGTGGGGGGCATACATTTGAATGGCAAAGAAGCTGAACAACTTTATGGGCACAGACTTAGAAGTAAACAAGTGTAGTTCAGGGGCGGCCAGCAAAGGTGAGCCCTAGTGAAGCTGCGGGCTTTGGCCAAGACTCAGAAGAGTTACACTTAAAAAATCAGGGGACAGGAAACAACTTGACTTTCTTAGGGATTGGGCCTGCAGTGAGCAATCTCACTGGCAGAATGGATGCAGGGATCCAGTACTGCTGGTACCCCTACGCACTTTCCAGAAAGCAACTTCCATTGTTTCTGCAGCAAGATAATTCATTTTTTTCCCCACACATTTTTGACCCATGTCTGGTCCTGAAGAAAAATGACCTAATTGCTGGGTGACAAAACAGTGTGATGCGATTGATACCTGTAGGACAGTGTAGGTGGATCCAGAGTGGATCCAGGTATTAAAGTTATTAATGATGGTACCTTCCCTCTTCCACCCCCAAAACATGACACAATGTGTGGCAAGCACTTAGGACAGAAAGGAAAATGCAGGTTACATTACAGAAAGCAAGGTAGGAAGGGAAGGTCCAATACTACTGAATGCATTGGGCAAAAATACTCTGGACCCAGTTCCAAAAGAAATACAATTATCTCTACTGGCTGCCATGTTCTCCCATACAATCCGGTCCTTGTGACAGTTCTCACATGAACATCTTACTTTTCTATATTTTTTTTAACGTTTATTCATTTTTTTGATAGAGACAGAGTGCGAGTTGGGTAGGGCCACAGGAAGATATAGAATCCAAAGCAAGCTCCAGGCTCTGAACTGTCAACACAGAGCCCGACATGGGGCTTGAACTCATGGACCATGAGATCATGACCTGAGAAGAATTTGGACGTTCAACCGACTGAGCCACCCAAGCGCCCCCATGTTACTTTTTTGTAGGCACTTTTCTTTGTTCATAGAATTCTTCCAGGTTATGTGCTTTCTCCTTCAGCTTTTGACTTTTGCTTCCTTTGTGGCTTTCAAAGACCTCAATGCATCACACTTGTCTTCCAGGGCGTTTTTATTTTCTGGAAAAAAAAAAGGTGTTTTCTTGATAAACGTGCACATGACCTGAGTCTTGATTTTGGTGAGACAGAAAAAAGGCAAGAACCACGAAGGCATGAAAGTATTCTTTCCCTTACCAATGCAAAGTCATTGCCATCATATGGGGATTTCTCCCCAACAGAAAATATAACTTCTAGTTGACAGTTATTGGACCTGAAGGCTCTTAGCTCTACATCCTTGAATTCGACATTTGCATCTTGTGGTTAAGACAGATATGAGAAAGACTTTCACGGAAAACTGATCACACAACAATTTGTACCTCACACAGCAAGATCGTGCATTGCAATCAAAAACACCTTGAGGCATGAATATAACTAGAAGACAAAGATGATGGAAAATAGTTCATGTCTAACAACTCATGGCTTTCTTAGTGGTATACATATGTATGTATGTATGTATGTATGTATGTATGTATGCATGTTTATCCCCCATTCACGTTGAAAATTTACTATTCAGCATTCAGAGAGAAAGAGACTATTGAGCACCTGGGTGGCTCAGTCAGTTGAGCATCAGATTCTTGATTTTGGGTCAGGTCATGATTGTAGGATCATGTGACCCAGACCTGTGTTGGGCTCCACACTGAGTGTGAATCCTGCTTAAGATTCTCTCTCTTTCCCTCTGCCCCTCTCCCCCACTTGCATGCCCCTCACTAAAATTAAAAAAAAAAATCATAAAGCATAATTTAAACATATTTTTTAAAGGGAAAGGATTATACACTTTGGCTATACCCTTTCTCTCAACTATATTTGGGTATTTTCTACATATCTTGGAGGGCAAAGTTGAATGATGTGATAATTACCTAGTTGTGAAAATAAAAGATAACTCCTAGTCCTTGAAATAGCAAATCTCATCTTGGCGGTCCTACTAAAATTCCAACTCATTGGTCAGAAAGAGTTTTGGCTCCCAGAGGCCCATTGTCTACTGTGGTAAATGGCAGGCAAATATGCTGTGCTCACTTCACCCAATGAACAAAAACCCTCCAAAGCCAAATTACGGTAAAACTCAGCAGCCAACTCTTTACCACTTCCTGATTCTTCACATTTCTCTCTCTCTCTCTGAGTTTGCAAGGTAGCAAGTGCACTTTGAACGGTGTCATTTAAAATTTCATTAAAGTTTGGGGCGCCTGGGTGGCGCAGTCGGTTGAGCGTCCGACTTCAGCCAGGTCACGATCTCGCGGTCCGTGAGTTCGAGCCCCGCGTCGGGCTCTGGGCTGATGGCTCGGAGCCTGGAGCCTGTTTCCGATTCTGTGTCTCCCTCTCTCTCTGTCCCTCCCCTGTTCATGCTCTGTCTCTCTCTGTCCCAAAAATAAATAAATAAACGTTGAAAAAAAATTAAAAAAAAAATTTCATTAAAGTGGGTGCCTGGGAGGCTCATTCAGTTAAGCATCTGACTTCAGCTCAGGTCGTCATCTCATGGTTTGTGAGTTTGAGCCCTGTGTCGGACTCTGTGCTGACAGCTCAGAGCCTGAGGCCTGCTTCGGATTCTTTGTCTCCCTCTCTCTCTGCCCCTCCCCGCTCATGCTCTGTCTCTCTCTCTAAAATAAGTAAACATAAATAATTTTATGTTTACTTGTACTCAACAAGTACAAAAAGATAGAGATCAAACCGTGCACAGTTTCAGACCCCAATGCTATGAAACTCGAAATCAACCACCAGAAAATATTTGGAAAGATAACAAATACTTGTAGAATAAAGAACATCCTACTGAACAATGAATAGTGGAATACAAGCTGCTGCAGCCACTCTGGAAAACAGTACGGAGGCTCCTCAAAAACCTAAAAAGAGAACTATCCTACGACACAGCAATTGCAATACTAGGCATTTATCTAAGGGACACAGGTGTGCTGTTTTGAAGGGACACATGCACCCCCATGATTGTAGCACCACTATCAACAATAGCCAAAGTATGGAAAAAGCCCAAATGTCCATCGATGGATGAATGGATACAGACGTACATACACACACACACACACACGGTATGTATATGTGTGTGTGTGCGTGTGTGTGTGTATACACATACATACATACACACACCCTGGAATATTACTTAGCCATCAAAAAGAATAAAATCTTGCCATTTGAAACTACATGGATGGAGAGCCTCCTGGGACCTAACACTAACCGTAAACATAACCCTAACCATAACCTTCACCCTACACTTAACCCTATCTAGCACATGAAAAGTAAACCGGATCCACAGCCGCACATGTGCCCTCATTTCAGACCTCCATGGAATTAACAACATTGGTGTCGCTTCAGCCTTAGCAACTTCCCTGTCCCGAACACTTACCCTAGCTAAGTGTCTATCCCCATGGAGACCCAATTCCAAAGTCTGACAACAGCACGCACACGGGTTCGAGAATCAGTGCAACAATACCCGGAATTGAACATGGAACATCCACCATTTCTTTTGCATGGTGTGATTGCAGCTGCACGACAGGATTCCTGAGGCCTATTCCAAGGGTGGCCCAAACATCTCTCTGGTCTTGGATCTAATGAACTGATACTGACCGGCAGGCTCCCTTATGTACTCCACTCAGCCCTTCGGGGAGACAACTGCACTGTTGTGGGTTCAGTGCCTGGAGCCTCCTGGGACCTAAAACTAACCCTACCCATAACCCTAAACATAACCCTCAACTTACAGCTAACCCTATCTCTAATTGAACCCTATACTTGACCCCCACCTTCTCCAGGGCCCTCAACACAGCCCTCGAGGGAGATCATTAGACTGGAGTCGCTTCAGCCCTGTCGACTTCCTTGGACTGAACCCTAACCCTAGCTAAGGCTTTCTCCCCATGGGGACGCAATTCTAAAATCTGACAACAGCACCCACAAGGATTCGAGAATCGGTGCAAAAATACTCAGCATGGAACATAACCATGTCATTTCAAAAGCACGGCTGCAGTTGCACAAGAGGATTCCTGAGGCCTACCCGAAGGGTGGTCCATACATATGCCTGGCCTTGGAACCCAAAGACTAATCCTGACAGGCACCCTCCCTTGTGTCCTACACTCAGCCCTTCGGGGATACAATTGTTCTGCTGTGCATTCAGTGCCTGGAGCTTACTGGGTTAGGACCTAATCATAACCCTAATCGTAAAGTTCAACCTACACCTAACCCTATCTCTAAACCAAACACTACACTTGACCTGCACACTCGCATGGACACTCAATTCAGCCCTCCAGCGAGATCACGACACTGGAGTCTCTTCGGCCATGGCCACACCGCTGGATCGAACTCTAACCCTAGCTCTGGCTCTGTATGCATTGGGACCCAATTCCAATGTCTGACAACAGCTCTCACACTGGTTCAAGAATTCGTCCAGAAATAGTTGGCATGGAACTTGGAACATCACCATGTCACTTCCAAAGTGCAACTGCAGCTGCACGGGAGGAATCCTGAGGCCTACCCAAAGGGTGGCCCATACATTTGTTTGGTCTAGGAACCCAAATACGAAGACTGACGGGCACCCTCCCTTGTGTACTACACTCAGCTCTTCAGGTTGACACCTGCTCTGTTTGGGGTCAGTGTCTGGAGTCTCGTGGGACCTAAACTTAAACCTAACAGTACCCCTAACCATAAATATCACCCTACACCGAACCCTATCTATCTCATTAAGTCTACACCAGACCCACAGCTGCGCATGTGCCCTGACTTCAGAGCTCCATGGAATTCACAACACTGGAGTTGCTTTGGCCCTGGTGACATTCCTGGACCAAACCCTAAACCTATATAAGTGTCTCTCCCATGGGGAAACAAGCCCAAAATCTGACAATAGCACACACAAGTTTCGAAAACAGGTGTAGAAATACTTGGCATGGAATATATATCATCACCATGTTATTTCCAAACCATAACCCTAACTGTACCCCTTAAAATTACCCTCACCCTACAACTTCCCCTATATCTAACCCTACCCTACATTGAACCACACCCTCGCATGCGCCCTCAATTCAGCCCTCGCGGGAGATCACGAAAATGGAGTTGCTTCAGGACTGGCAACTTCCCTGGACCAAACCCTAATGCTAGCTAAGGCTCGGGGACCCAATTCCAAAGTCTGACAACAGTACACAAATGGGCTCGAGAATCAGTGCAGAAATCCTTGGCATGGAACGTGGAACATCACCATGTCATTTCCAAAGCGCGACTGCAGCTGCACGAGAAGCTTCCTGAGTCCTACACGAAGGGTGACACATACATTTCTCTGGCTTTGGAAGACAAAGGCTAATCCTGACCGGCACTCTCCCTTGTGTACTCCACTCAGCCTTTCGAGTTAACACCAGCTCTGCTATGGGATCAGTGTCTGGTGTCTTCTGGGACCTAAAACTAACCCTAATCCTAAACATAATCCTTACCCAACACCTAACCCTATCAACCTCAATAAGCTACACCAGACCCATAGTCACGCACGTACCCTCACTTCAGCCCCCCATGGAATTCACAAAACTGCTATGGCTTCTGCCATGGTGACGTCCCTGGACCGAAACCTAACCCTAACTGAGGGTCTGTCCCCATGGGGACCCAAATCCAAAGTCTGACAAGAGCACGCACATAGGTTCGAGTATCAGTGCAGAAATACTTGACATGGAACGTGGAACATCACTATGTCATTTTCAAGGCGGAACTGCAGCTGAACGAGAGGATTCCTGAGGCCTATATGAAGCTTGACAAATATTTGTTTGGCATTGGAAACCAAAGACTAATCCTGACTGACACCTTCCTTTGTGTACTCCACCCAGCCCATCGGGGAGACAACTGCTCTGCGGTGGGGACAGTGCCTAGAGACTCCTGGGACCTAACCCTAGCCCTAACGTAACCCTAACCATAACCTTCACCCTACACCTAACCCTAACATTAACCCAAATCCTACACTTGACCCGAACTGTCGCATGGGCCCTCAATTCAGTCCTCGAGGAAGATCACGAAACTGGAGTCGATTCACTCCTGCTGACTTCCCTGGACCTAACACAAACCCTAGGTAAGGCTCTCTCCCCGTCAGAACCCAATTCCAAGTCTGACAACAGTATGCACACGGTTTCGAGAATCTGTACACAAATACTCGACATGGAATGTGGAACATCACTATCTCATTTCAAGCGCGACTGCAGCTGCACGAGACGAATCCTGAGGCCTACCTGAAGGGTGACCCTTACATTTGTCTGGCCTTGGAACCCAAAGACTAGTCCTGACTGACACCCTCCCTTGGGGACACCACTCACCCCTTCGTGGAGACAACACCACTGTTGTGGGTTCAGTGCCTAGAGCCTCCTGAGACCTAACCCTAACCCTAATCATAACCCTAAACACAACCTTCACCCTACACCTAACCCTATCTAGCACACTAACTCTAAACCAGATTCACAGCCGCGTATGTGCCCTCACTTCAGCCCTCCATGGAATTCAAAACACTGGTGTCGCTTCGGACTTGGCGACTTCCCTATACTGAACCCTGACCCTAGCTAAGTGTCTATCCCCATGGGGACTCATTTACAAAGTCTGACATCAGCACGTACATGGGATCGAGAATCGGTGCATAAATACTAGGCATGAAACATGGAACATCACCATGTCATATGCAAAGCACGACAGCAGCTGCACGAGAAGAATCCTGAGGCCTAACCGAAGGGTGGACCATATGTTTTTCTGGCTTTGGAACCCAAAGATCAATGCTAACGAAAACCCTCCCTTCTGTACTGCACTCAGGCCTTCAGGAAGACAACTGCTTTGCTGTAGAGTCAATGCCTTCACTCACCTGGGACCTAACCCTAACGGTGAACCGAAACATAACCCTCACCCTAAACCTAACTGTATCTAGCACACTAACTCTGCAGCAGACTCACAGCCACACATCAGCCCTCCATTGAATTCACAACAGTGGTGTTGTTTCAGCCTGGCGACAACCCTGGATGGAACCATACCCTAGCTAAGGCTCTTACCCATGGGCACCCAAAACCAAAGTCTGACAACACCACACGCCTGGGGTCCAGAAGCAGTGCAGGATCATTCCGGATAGAACCTGGAACCTCAGCATGTTGTTTCTCAGGCCCGGCTGCAGCTTTCCGAAAGGATTGCTGAGGCCTACACGACCAATGGTCCATACAGTTGTCTGGAATTGGAACGGAAATACTAAAAATGACCAGCATCCTGCCATGTGCCCTCAACCCAGCCCTTCGGGGAGACAACTGCACTGCTGTGGACTGAGTGCCAGGAGCTTCCTGGGACCTAACACTATTCCTAACCAGAACCCTCAACCGAAACCTAATGCTACACTTGACCCGCACTGTCACATGGGCCCTCACTTCAGCCCTCGAGGGAGATCACGTGACTTGAGTCGCTTTGCATCTGGGGACATCCCTGGACCGAACCCTAACCCTAGCTAGGGCTCTCTCCCCATGGGGACCCACCAACGTCTCGCAACAGCATGTGCTTGGGGGCCAGAAGCGATGTAGGATCATTCGGCATAGAAACTGGAACATCACCGAGTCATTTCCAAGGCCTGAGTACAGGTGCACAAGAGAATTCCTGAGTCCTAACTGATGAGTGGTCCATAGAATTGTATGGTCTGGGACCCAAAGACTAATCCTGAGCGGCACCCTCCCTTGTGCCCTCAACTCAGCCTTTCAGGTAGACAACTGCTCTGCTGTGGGTTCAGTGTAGGGAGAATCCTGGGACCTAACCCTAACCCTAACCAGAACTCTCAACAGAAACCTAACGGTATCTCGACCCAAACCCATGACTCACACTGTTGCATGGACCCTCAATTCAGCCATTGAGGGAGATCACGAGACTGGAGTCGCTTCGGCCCTGGTGTTGTCTCTGGACCGAACCTTAACACTAGTTAAGGCTCTCTCCCCATAAGGACCCAATACCAAAGTGACAACACCACGCGCCTATGGTCCAGAAGTGGTGCAGGATCACTCAGCATAGAATCTGGAACATCACCATGTCATTTCCAAGGCCCTGTGGCAGCTGTCCAAGAGTATTCCTGAGGCCTACCTGAACACTGGCCCACAGTGTTGTCTGGCCTTGGAATCCAAAGACTCATCCTGAGCGCACCCTCCCTTGTGCACTCAATTCAGCCCTTCGGGGAGTCAATTGCACTGCTGTGGCTTCAGCGACTGGAGCCTGTTGGGACCTAACGCTAACCAGAACTCTCAAGCAAAACCTAACCCTAACTCGAAAACTAACCCTACATTGAGCACACCGTCACATGGGCTCTCACTTCAGCCCTCGAGGGAGATCACAAGACTGGAGTGGCTTTGGCCTTGGCGACGTCCCTAGACCGAAACCTATCACAAGCTAAGATTCTTTCCCAGTGGGGACCTCATACCAAAGTCTGACAACACCAAGCGCCTGGGGTGCAGAAATGGTGCAGGATCACTCAACATATACTCTGGATCATCACCATGTCGTTTCCAAAACCCGGCTGCAGCTATCTGAGAGGAATCCTGACGCCTACCCAACAAGTGGCCCATACAGATATCTGGAATAGGAACCCAAAGACTAATCCTGACCAGCACCCTCCCTTGAGCCCTCAACTCAGCCCATTGGGTAGACAACCACACTGCTGTAGGTTCAGTGCCTGGAGCCTCTTGGGACCTAACCATACCCCTAACCCTAACCTCAACCAGAACCGCCAAACAAAACCTAACCTAGTCTCCTACCCTAACCGTACACTTGACCCGTAGCATCACCTAGGCTCTCACTTAAGCCCTCGAGGAAGATCACGAGACGGGAGTTGCTTCAGCTCTGGTGACGTCCCTGGACCAAACCCTAACCCTAGCTAAGGCTCCCTTCCCATGGGGACCGAATACCAAAATCTGACAACACCACGCGCCTGGGGTCCAGAAGCGGTGCAGGATCACTCCACATAGAACCTGGAACATCACCATGTCATTTCCAAGGCTGGGATTCAGGTTCTCGAAAGTATTCCTGAGGCCTAACCGACCAGTGGCCCATAGAATTGTCTGGCCTTGGAACCCAAAGACAAATCCTGACCGGCACCCTCCCTTGTGCCCTCAACTCAGCCCTTCAGGGAGACAAGTGCACTACTATGTGTTTAGCGCCTTGAACCTCCTGAGAACAAACCCCGAACCCTACTTCTAACCCTAATCAGAAACCTCAACTGAAACCGAACCTAACTCGAACCCAAACCCTACAATTGCTCCGCATCGTCATATTGGCCCTCACTTCAGACCTCGAGGGAGATGACAAGACCGGTTTCACTTGGAGCTGGAAACGTCACTGGACCGAACCCTAACCCTAGATAAGGCTCTCTCGCTATTAGACCCAATAACAACGTATGACAACACCACATGCCTGGGGAACACAAGCGGTGCAGCATCACTCCGCATAGGACACATAATATACTATGTCCTTTTGAAGGACCGGTTGGAGCTCCAGAGAGATTTCCAGAGGCCCACCTGACTGGTGGCCCATACAGTTGTCTAGCCTTGGAACTCAAAGACTAATCCTAATCGGCACCCTCCATTGTTCCTTCAAATTAGACTTTCAGGGAAACAACTGCACTGCTCTGGTTTCAGCGACTAGATCTCCTGGAACATAACCCTAAACCTATGCCTAAACCTAACAGAACCCTCAACCGAATCCTAACCTATCTATCTAATCCTATCTCAACCCTAACCCTACAGTTGAGAAGCAACGTCGCATGGGTCCGCAATTCAGCCCTAGAGGGAGATCACGAAACTAGAGTCGCTTACGCCCTGGCGGCGTCCGTGTAACAAACCATAACCCTAGTTAAGGCTCTCTACCCATTCAGACCCAATAACAAAGTATGACAAAACCACGCCCTAAGTACAGGAGTGGTGCAGGATCACTTGGCTTAGAACCTGGAACATCACCATGTCGTTTCCAAAGGCTGGCTGCAGCTCCCCGAGAATATTCCTGAGGCCTGCTAGAACATTCTCCCATACAGTTGTCTGGATTGGAACCAAAAGACTAATCCTGACAGGAAACTGACCTTGGAACCTCTACTCAGCCCTTTGGGGAGACAACTCCAATGCTGTGGGATCAGTCCCTGCAATGTGCTAGGACCTAATCCTAACTACTATTCCTAACCCTAACCCAAACACAAACCCTAACCTGAATCATAGCCCTAAATCCTATCCCTAACACAAACCATGGCACTGACCTACCCTAACCCGAACCGCAACAATGATACTAACCCTAAACCCTACACCGAAACGCTGAACCCTAAACACTACACCGAAACGCTGAACCCTAACCCCCAAATCCTAATCCAAATCCTAACTGTAACCATAAACTTAAACCCTAGACCTGAACACTAAACTCTAACCCTAATCCGTAAACCATAAATCCTAAACACTAACCCTAAACCAAACACTGACCCTGATCATAACCCTAAAACCTAACCACTAACACATAACCACAAAAACCTAAAACATACCCCAAAACCTAAACTCTAAACAATAAAACCTAAATCCTAACCCCTATCCCCTGACCCTGACACTACCCTGACCTTGACCCTAACCCTGAAGCTAATGCTGATACTAACACTAACACCTAAGCCCTACCCTAACACTAACCATCACCCCAACCCTAGCCCCTAAACCCTAAACCTAACCTTCACCCTAATCCTAACATTTAAATCTAACCATCTAATCCTAATCCTAACCCTAACCCCGTACCGCTAACCCTAACCCCCAACCCTAACCCCATGGAAAGTCCTTCATCACCAGTCATGGGCTATGAACTACCCCCCCCCCATCCTCTGCCTCCTCTATTTGGGTAGATAAACTGAAGTGGTTAGGGATTTCTAAAGCATATTCATCTACTTCGTGAAACACTTTGTGGGAAAAATGTAGAGATGGTTGTTAGGGCTTGGCAATTCAACTGCAAAACTGCCTGAGGACTTTGTAACATATCTCAAGTTTCTCAGGACATATGTTCAATGGACTGTATTATTTCCCCGTAATGAGGTCAGCTTTAGGTTTCTCCTGTCAAAAAGAAAGAGGATTTTTACACAAAACAGATGTATCGGGCGTACTGGTGCATATTTTACAGACACAATGTTTTGAGTTCTGTGAAGAATGAGATGCACCACAAGGTGTAGGTGCCTTAGGTGTCCTGTGTGAAATGGGGCACATGCATTATATGACACAGACCTTGTGGTCACCATAATGGAAGCACCAGTGAAGGAGTGGGAGAAACTTGAATCACACAGGAATAGAAATTTGAGAAATTAGAGGACAGTAAGCAGAGTTTGAGGAAGTGCAGAGGGGAGGGTACTGGGTTCAGTGAGATGCAGTTGCAGGCCATTCCTGACCACAGCCTGAGCAGGGAGCATGAGTTCCACACGGAGCTACTATGTGGGATCACTCTCAGTGAATAATGCAAGGTTCCTCTCCAAAATGTCATATTTCTCAAAGTGCACCCAGGTGATCATCTAAAAAGGTTGTTGTCTCCCTGCGTTGTCTGAAGGTTCTGGATATTTATGGGTGAAAAAATGCCCTGGATATATAGGAAATTTAACTTGGTTCTAAGGAAATGCTTGTCTGCCTAAGTTCATATCCTTCAGTCAGACTAAAAGTGAAGACAGGATCTAGATCAGCTGAGTGCGTGCATTGGCCTTTAGCCTGGGTAAACCTACAATTCAGGGATGCCCAGATGCCACCCCTGCTGGACCCCTGACATAACCTGACTACGGCTTTGCATCTATCTCCTTAAACTTGTTTCACAATATCCCGAAGGTTTCCCTGTGTTCCTGTTATCTCAGCCAGAACACCAATTCTCAGTGGGACCTATACAGAGCCTGAGATGGGTTATCTGTGAAAGAGGGGTAATATTTGTTTCTAAGGACATAATGAAAAGAAGACATTGAATACAGAATGCATCTGCAAAATGTCTGGGAAATGTCCACTCACCCTTCTCACAGTTTCAATTAAGATATCTCCACACAAACGATCATCAAAAAAAGATGGTCACAGAAGTTCATTAAACTAAGACGGTTAATGCCTCAGCCCAGGGATTGGGGATCGCCACTTTAAAGAAGACAACGGCACACTTATTCTATTAAGATTCAGGCCTTACCAGGCAAAGAAAGAAAAAAGATAATTACGAGAATGTGTATATCAGAGTTCTACATCTGAGATCTGAAGACAATCATATTCCATTACATATAGACTTGCAGATGCATCCACACACTAAAGTGTTCATCTGAGGCCACAGATTAAGTACCGAAGAGGGAATGCATATAGGAAAACATAAGACCATAGGGAAATAACCCCAAATCTCGTAAATCTCACTGTCTCATACGACAACTATTTTGAAATTTGAAGAGGACTGTGTGAGGTGACAGAGTATGGTGATAATATATCTTAAAAATGTGTCAGATCTGCCCACATGCTTTCTCTGCTCACCCTGCGCTCTCCACTTTATTTTTCTTAGTATCCCTTAATAGTACTTTTACTGTTCTGTCTCTGTTTCAGTGTTTGCTTCTAGGAGGACCTACTCTCACCCCCCATCGAATGCACACAGTGCGGTTCCTATACACACAGGTAACAAACTAGCAGAAATTGCAGTGATGGAGGATAGTAGCAAGATCGCCCTTTTTGCAGAGGAGCCCGAAAGAGTTTTCTGGGGTGATGGTAACTTCCTATATCTAGATGCATGGGGTGCTTGTGCTCATTTATTTTAGAAATATTCACTGACTCCTGGTGCTTGGGGTCAGATAGACAGGTACCTGACCCTAGCATTTGGCGGATTTCTAATGGTGGGTAAGGATCAGGGACCAGCAGTGACTGTGGGAGATGAGTGAGGGGGCCACACATGGCGTCAGATCCTCACCCAGGATGCCATGTCTCCACGACAGCAACCTTGTGCAGGAGGGCTCTGAGGATCACATATTTCTTGATCAGTCCTGTGAAATGCATAATCCTACTCAAGATTTCTCACTGAGGGATGGACAGGGCAGAGGCCAGCAGCTGGAGGACACCCTGATCATGGCTGGAGTGGAACAGTGGGCCTGAGAGAATGAGTCAGAGAAAGGGAAAGGCAGAAGATAGTGGCAAGGATTTTGAGATATAAAGGGAAGAGGAGAGAAGGCAACGTTTTCTACTGACTTCACCCACATTTCTGTGTGAACAAAAGGAGATTCTTGTCTCGCAGGGAAGGGAAGAGGGCTGGCAAAAAGACAGGGTGACATTCTCAGCTCAAGTGCTCAGGATATCTGCCTCGCTCTTGAATACATAACACAGGAAGCCTGTGCCTTCTGTCATAAGTGGAACTGCAGCTCATACCATTTGGTGAAAATTAAAGCGATGATGAAGACCTCATCATTAAAGTATTGCAACGAGAGCATGTGAACATACAGAGAGATACAATAGAAGCAAAAGTCCAAAGGTAAACCGACTTCAAAACTTATGGGAATATAGACTATCGGAAAAGGAGATACCCCAATGCCAGCTTTCAGACACCTGGGCAATATGTGAAAATGTGGGGAAAAAAGTAGTCCTTACTTCAAAAGCAACATTAGCATTAGACACAAAGGGCTCGTGATGGAAGGTTTAGGGAGAAACCCTATGATTTCATGGTGCTGTACCCATGGTCCTGTACCCTCAATCTCATCAAAGTATACCCTTTAACTTGAGGTTTCTTATATGTAATCATATCTCATTAAAGAGAGTTTCAAAACATAAAATAATAGAAGCAAATGTGGGAAAGTTCCTTTCCAATCCTGAAGTGCATGTGTGATATGAGTTTGTCTTCCCATGTCTCAAAAATCCAAAATAATAAGACATTTAAAAAATTAATAATAGCAAAGTAAGAGGACCCTGAGCTCACCCTGTCCCATATTTTCAACTGCATAACATCCACATTCAAGTCCATGAACCAAAGAGTGATCCAAAGACTGGCAGAACAAACTCCACACCGAAGTAGAGAGAAGCTGCATCAGAAAGGTTAGGAATGTCAGAAAGGTGGAGGCTGTCTGCCTGCAGAAGGGGCAGAAAAAGTGAGCCCTCACACCAGGGAGGTCATACAGGGAAGACTAATCTCCATAACATTGGGCATTAAAACTTAGAGGGGCTGAATGCCTTTGTGTTCAGAGACAGGAGGTTTGGAGGTCAGCTGACCCAGCACTGGGAGATCCAGGAGGATGAGTGATAGCCATATCCCTGCATGTGTAGAGAGGCAATGTAAACATGGCATTTTACACAATGCCGAGGAAACAGGAGACAGATGTATTCATGCTGATTCTGGAGTGTGTTGGAGGACTTCTCCAACAATGAGGGAGCTCACAGGCACCACTCTTCTTCCCCAGCCTCCCAGAATAAGCATAGAAGCACCCACAAGAGGGTGAGGCTGCACAGACACTTGCTAACTAACCCATTAGCAGTGCACCAGTCCCAAGGGTTCACTAGGGGACTCACCAAACCAAGCCTGCTGGTCTCAGGGCAAACATTTTTGAAACCACAAGGGCACCCTGTCTGACAAGCTGCATGCATAGGTGCCACAACATGCTGTGCACATCTGCACCTCACCCAGCTGTACATATCCACGTACCCTCATCTGTCTCACTAAGCCACATGTCCCCAGGCACAGACATGCTCTGTGCATATCCTCAAGCCCCTAGCTTCCACCACTGGGCCACAGCCCCCAGCCACCAAAGGACATCGGGAAATCTGGCATAGGACTTGTAGCCCTGTGAAATTTTGCTAACACTCCTGCCCTGTGCCCAAGTTATCCAGCGGACATACCACCCCACAGCTGGCCTGCCTGGGTCCCACTAACACCACTGAGACAAAGCACAGCCCAAAACAGCACGCAGTCAGTGCAGACACCTGCACTGACAGGAAAAGTAACCCAGACACAGCAGCAGGCTGTGAACAGTACCTATACGATAGCCTCCTGAAGGTCCAGGTCCTATAAACGGAGATGTGCACTGCTGAGTTCTCCAGGACCTCTTCTTCATCACGTTATTAGTTTCAAGAGCAGAAGGTACAGCTGACTTTCTTAACACAGACAAACAGAGACAGACAGACAGACAGACAAAATGGACACACAGAGATGTTTATCCACAATGAAAGACCTAGTCAAAGTCACAGCCAGAGATCTAAGCCAAAGAGATGTAGGTAACATACCTGATACAGATTTGAAAGCAATGATCATAAGGGTACTCATTAGAGTTGTGAAATGAGTAGAAGAGTGAGACTGACTAGAGATAAGAAATAGTACAGTAGACATTGAGGACACGATAAAGGAGAGACATGCTTGCTGGAACTAACAAAGGGATGGAAGAAGCAGAGGAGCAAACCAGTGTCCTCGAAGACTGAGTAATGGAAATTAATCACATTGAACCAAAGAGAGAGAACAGAATTCTGCAACGTGAGATGAGACTAAGGGACCTCAGTGACTACAGCAAAGATAACAATATTGATATTGTAGGAGTCTCAGAAGAAAGAGAAAAGGCGGCAGAAAATTTATTTGTGGAAACAATAGCTGAAAAATGCCCTAATTGGGGGAGGAAACAAACATCCCCATGCGGGAGGCTAGAGAATTCACATTGAAATGAACAAAATCAGGCCAACATCCAGACATATTGTAAGCAAACTTGCAAATTACAGTGACAATAAAGAAAAACTCTTAAATGCAGCAACACAAAGAGACCTTCACTTAGAAGGCTAGCTACCAGATTTCTGAACAGATACTTGGCAAGCGAGAAGCAAGTGACATCACATATTCAAAGTGCTGAATGGAAAAATCAGCAGCCAAGAATACTCTATCCAGCAAGTCTATCATTAAGAATGGAAGGAGACACAGACTTTCCCAAACAAAAACTAAAGGTGTTTGTACCACTAAATCAGTCCTGCAAGAAATATGAAGAGGGACTCTTTGAGTGGAAAGGAGAGACCAAAAGTGACACTATAGAGGTAAAAGACACAAATCAAGTAAAACATGAATATTTTTGTAAAAAATAGTTAAGGAACTCAGAGATATGGATTTGAAATATAATAACATCTACCAAAAACCTAGGGAGAAGAACATAATGGGTTCCAAGGTAAATGACCATCAGCTTAGTACAAACTGGTAAACGCAGAAGAGGTTATGTAAATAACCCAGCAGTAACCATATATCAAAAACCAGTCACAAATATGCTAAGAATAAAGATAAATAAACTAAAATACTTCCCTAAAGAAAATAAGCAAAACATGAAAGACAGACAAGAAAGGATCGGAGAAAATCATTAGAAACCACAAGAAAACAGGTAATATAATGGCAATACATACATACATACATAGCAATCATTTCTTTGAAGGTAAATGGAATGAATGCTCCAATCTAGACACATAGGGTGTAAGAACGGATGAAAAAAAAATTAGAGTAGCAATACTTGTATCAGAAAAAATACACTTAAAACAAAGTACATAACAAGAGACAGAGGAGGACGTTATAGAACAGTAAAGGGTACAGTCCAAAAGGAGATATAACAACTGTAAATATATCCCACAATTAAGTGGGATTTATTCCCAAGCTGCAAGGGTGGTTCCGTATTTGCAAATCAATGTGATATAATATATCAACAGGAGAAAGGATAAGAACCATATGATCGGGGCACCTGGGTGGCTCAATCCTTTAGCAGTCTGACATCAGCTCAGTTCATGACCCCATGATTCGGGAGTTCAAGTCCCACATCAGACTCTGTGCTGAAAGCTCAGAGCCAAGAGCCTCCATCGAACTCTGTGTCTCCCACTCTCTTTCTGCCCCTTCCCTGCTCACACTCTGTCTCTCTCAAAAGTAATAAACGTTAAAAGAAAAGAACCATACGGTCATTTCAATACATGAAGAAAAAGCATTTGACATACTACAACATCCATTCATGATTATAACCCCCTAAAGTAGGTTTACAGGGAACATACATCAATGCAATAAATGTTTTCTATGAAAACCCTGAAGCTATAATCAACCTTAATGGAGAAAATCTGAGAGCTTTTCCTATAAGGTCAGGGAAAACACAAGGATGTTTACTCTTACCACTTTTAATAAACATAGCACTGGAAGTCCAAGCTACAGCCAGCAGATAAATCAAATGAAATGAAACAAAACAAAACGAAACGAAACAAAACAACGTAAATTAAAGTAAAAGAAAAGAAAAGAAAAGAAAAAGAAAAGAAAAGAAGAAAAGAAAAGAAAAGAAAAGAAAAACTAATCCAAATCTGGAAGAAGTGAATCTTTCACACTTTGCCGATTACATGACACTATATATATAAAACCCCAAAGAGTCCACCCAATAACTGCTAGAAGTGATAAATGAATACAGCAATGTCACCGGACACAAAATCATTGCACAGAAATCTGTTGCATTTCTAGACAATAACGAATCAGTAGAGAGAGAAATTAAGAAAACAGTCCCATTTACAGTTGTACACCAAATAAAAAGTTATCTATGAATAAATCTATCCAAGGTGGTGAGCGACCTATACTCTGAAAATTATAAAAAAGTGATGAAAGAAATACAAGATGACACAAAAAAGTGGAAGGATATTCCATACTCATGGATCGGAAGTACAAATTTCATGGAAATGTCTATACTTCCCAAAGCAACTGACACAATTAATGCAATCGCCATCAAAATAGCAACAACATTTTTCATAGAACTAGAACAGTCCTAAAATTTGTACAGAACCACAAAAGACCCAAATCTTCAGAGTAAACAACCTTTATGTGAAGTGATAATTATGGATGGAACTATGCCTCTGGATCTTCTGCTCCAAAACACAGTAGTCAGCCTAAGCATTTGAACAAACGTTAGACATATCCCAACCAAAGATCATTCTACAAAATACGTTCTACAAACGTACCCTCAAAACTTTGCAGATCATGAAAAATATGGAAAAATCTAATAATTGTCATGGCCAAGTGGAGCTGAAGGAGACAGGATGACTGTAATGTGCCAGCTGGGATGAGTCTGGGACAGAAGAGGTTAAAACTGAAGCAATCTGATTACAAATATAAAGTTAGTTAATACTACCATATCTCTTTGGGATATTGATTGTGATCATGTATCGACTTAGAGGACATCAATAGTCAGAAAACACTCTGATGTATGTGGAGACTCAATAATATCTTCCCAATTTTTCTGGTAACTAGAAGCCCACCACGGTTGAAAATATTAGTAGTAATCATGGTTTTATGTTTTCAACACCTAATATTATATGACTAGTTCTAGTATTAGTTACTAGTGATGGCCATGTACCTAGTCTTGTTGTTCTTACTATTGTGTAATTTAAATAATAGCATTCATGGTACAGAAAACTGAATGCATGATATACGCTTCATAGAAACATCCACTTTACATATTTTAAGATAATAACGTATGTAGACACCACTGTATTATGTGGTACGTCAATTAAGTGTTTTTTGGATCTTGAATGAACATGTCATTAAATGGCTTTCCATAAAGGCGGTTATCCTAGATAATGAAGGATACTCAGATTTTACAGGATGTACTTCACATCATGCCTGAAGAGTGTCCAAAAAAGAAAACATACGTACACACGGCCAGATGGATCATTGTGACTGGCTCACTTATTGTAAAGAATCCTTGCTTTAATATTTTCACGCATATTTTTAGCAGGAATACAAGAGAATGAAATATTTCCAAATCAAAGAGATGTTCAAAGTCTGGAAGAATGATAGGGTGTTCAAGGTGTTTCAGAAGGAAAAGATGTGACCATGAAGTGGCAGTCACAGGCAAGCAGGTTTTTCTCACCCACTTTGACAGGTTTTCATGAGGGGATGTCCATCACAGCATGTGATCTGCAAAAGGGTAAGACCCAGAAGTACCAGAGGGAAAGACACACTTTAGGAAGAGGTGACTTGGAAAGGGTGCTTCTGTGCCTAAGTGATGGCTCAGAAACCTGGCTGGGTGTCCCTGGGTCAAAGATTTCAGGAGGCCAGCAGTAACCTAGACTCACAAAGATCTAAGTAACATACATTAATGTAATTTAGAGTCACAAAAATCTTAGAGCCACAGAGTTGATCTTCATCTATGATTAGGAGATGGTCACAGTTTTACAGGATATGATCATCGGGCAGGCAGTAGATGGCTAAAATATGATTTAGGGTTATGTTTTTAATAAAAAAAATTGATGTGCAAAAATATGGGTTTGGAATGTAAAGAAAACTCACAGGACCATCATGGAGTTACTTACGTTAAGGCCTCATGTAACTATCCCAAAATTCATTCCTGTAGGAATGTAACCTTTAACCAGTCAGCAATGAAATTCCTAGTCATTGCTGGAAATTTAACTGACAGACCCCCGGCATTCCCTCAGAGAGGGAATCTCGCCTAAATAAGGTATTCCATGCCACTAAATTTGTTTTAAGTTTATTTATTTTGAGAGAGAGAGAGAGAGAGAGAGAGAGAGAGCGAGCGAGCGAGAGAAAGAGAGCACATGCAAGGGAGGGGCAGGAATAGAGGGAGAGAGAGAAGCCCATGACCACGAGGTCATGATCTGAGCCAGGATCAAGACTCAGACACTTAACCAAGCGATCCAGACCCCGAGAATGTGGAGGTTCAAAGGTTAGCAGGCTTGGCTGGGATACAGCCCTGAGGGCACTGGCCTAATCCTTGAGAGAAGGCAGCAGACTACTTACAGGCAGATGGTATGGAAACAGTGACCTGTACATCGCCTGGTGCACGCAGTGGGGCGATTCTACACTCATCATGGAGAGCATCCCTGAGAGGCAGTGTTCACAACAAGGGGACAAAGGAGCTAGCACAGAGGAGGTGTGTGGGACCATTTTCCTCCTCTTCCCCACAGCATAAACACAGAGCCATCTGCTGGAAACAATGTCATCCCCACCCTGGCTGCCTAACATGCTTACATCAACCCCACATTCCTGTGCTCTGGTGAGACTGGCCTTCTAGGTCAATCAGGCTTGCTTCAGTCCCAATGGAGGTGTCCCCTTCCCCAGGAGACCAGCGGAAGCCCATGACCACATCACCTCTCTTGACCAGACAGTTCTGCAGAGCTTCACTTCGAGTGGCAGTCATTTCAAGTCTCATTTAAGAAGCAGATCGGCGCTGACCTAGATAAAACTCAGCACATTCTGGCCAAGGACCATACATTGTCCATACAACTGGCCTGAAGGACAGTGCAGCCAGAACACAAAACAGTGTATGCAACATACACCACAGACACTCCCTGATGGTCAGGCCCTGGACACTAGATGACCTCCTTTTCATAAAGCCATTCATCTCACAGGCAGCTAACATAATGAGCTTTTGTAACACAGAGAAGGCAAATACTCAGCCAAAATGCCAAGACAAGAGGAATGCATCCCAAATGAAAGAAAAAGATACGGTCATGGCCAGAGAAATGGAAGGAACACTTCCAAACTCATTCTATGAGGCCAGCTTGGCCTTGAGTCCAAACTGGAAAAAGACCCCACCAGAAAGGAAAACTACAGACCAATTTCCCTGATCAACCTGGATGCAAAAAGTAGTGAACCGGATCCAACAATACATACAAATAATTATTCACCACAATGAATTGGATTTATTCCTGGGATGCACCACCAATTCAATAACTGCAAATCAACTGATGTGATACATCACATTGATAAAAGAAAGGATAACAACCATATGATCCTCTCAATAGATGCAGAAAGAGCATTTGACACAATGCAGCATCCTTTCTTGATGAAAAAAAAAGTACTCATGAAAGGAAGGATAGAAAGATCTTGTCTGAATATCAGTATGTCCAGATACAAAAGTCCCACAGCTAATATCATCTTCATTGAGGAAAAACTGAGAGCTTTCCCCCTAAGGTCAGGAACACGACTGGGATGTCCACTCTCACCACTATTATTCCACAAACTGTTGGAAGTCTTAACCTCAGCAAGCAGACAACAAAAAGAAATACAAGGCGTCCAAATTGGCAAGGAGGGTCAAACTTTCCCTCTTCACAGACATGATAGTTTCCAAGGAAATCCAAAAGACTCCATGGAAAAACTGTTAGGACTGATACTGGAATTCAGGAAAGTCTCAGGATATAAAATCAATATACAGAAGTTGACTGCACTTCTATACACCAATAATGAGTCAGCAGAGAGAAAGCAAGGATTGATGTACTTTACAACTGCACTGAAAACCATCAAATACCCAGGGGTAAACATAACCAAAGAGGTAAAAGATCAGTACACTTAAACAATAGAGGGGCGCCTGGGTGGTTCAGTCGGTTAAGTGCTAACTTCGGTTCAGGACATGATCCCTCATTTGTGGGTCTGAGTCCCGTGATGGGCACTGTGCTGACCGCTCGGAGTCTGGAGCCTGCTTCAGAGTCTGTGTCTCCCTCTCTCTCTCTCTTTCTGCCCCTCCCCTGCTCATGTGCTCTCTCTTTCTCTCTCTCTCTCAAAAATAAACAAACATTAAAAAAATATAGGAACAAACCATACAACATCTATGAAAGAAATGGAAGAAACACAAAGAAATGGAAAAACATTCCATGCTCATGGATGAGAAGAACAAATATTATTAAAATGTCAATACCACCCAAAGCAATCGACACATTCAATGCAATCCCTATCAAAATAACAACAGCATTTCTCACAGAACTAGAACAAACAACCCTAAAATTTGTAGGGAGCCAGAAAAGACCCCAAATCACCAAAGTCATGTTGAAAAAGAAAACAAAGCTGGAGGCATTAAAATCTGGACTTTATGTTGTATTAGAAAACCGCAATCATCAAGACAGTATGGTACGGGCACAAAAACGGACACAGACATCAATGGAATGGAATACGGAACCCATAAATGGACCCTCAAACATATGGCCGAGTAATCTTTGATAACACTGGAAAGAGTATCCAATGGGAAAACAAAAGTCTCTTCAGCAAATGGTACTGGGAAACTGGACAGTGAGAAGATTGGACCTGGACTATGTTCTTAAACCACACACACACACACACACACACACACACACACACACACACCTCAAAATGGATGAAACATCTAAATGTTAGACAGGAAACCATCAAAATCCTAGAGGAGAAAACAGGCAATCTACCTCCTTGATACTGGCCACAACAACCTCTTGCTTGTCATGTCTCCAAAGCAAGGGCAATAAAAACCAAAATGAACTATTGGGACCTCAAGATAAAAAGCATCTGCACAGCAGAGGACACAATCAGCAAAACTGAAAGGCCACTGAATGAAATGGGAGAAGATATTTGCAGGTGACATATCAGTTAAAGGATTAGTATCAAAAATCTATAAAAAATCATCACACTCAACACCCAAAAACCAAATAATCCGGTGAAGAAATGGGCAAAAGACATGAAGAGACACTTTAAGAAAGATGACATTCAGATTGGTCACACATGAAAAGATGCTCAATCTCACTCGTCATCACTGAAATACAAATCGAAACCACAATGAGATATCCCCTCACACCTATCAGAATGGCTAAAATTAACATCTCTGAAAAAGACAGATTTGGCAAGGATGCAGAGAAAGGGAACGCTTTTGAAATGCTGGTGGAAATGCAAAGTGGTGTAGCCACTCTGGAAATAGTATGGAGATTTGTCAGAAAAACTAAAAATAGAACTACACTAGGCCCCAGCAATTGCACTACCACGTGTTTATCGAAAGGATACACTAACGCTGAGTCGAAGTGGCACATGCACTGCAATGTTTATAGCAACATTATCAACAAGAGCTAAACTATGCAAAGAGCCCAAATGACCATTGACAGATGAATGGATAAAGAAGATGTGGTATATTCATACAATGGAATATTACTCGGCGATCAAAAAGAATGAAATCTTGCTCTTTGAAACAACATGGGTGGAACCTGACTTGATTATGCTAAGCAAAATATGTCAGAGAAAGACACACATCATATGATTTCTCTCATCTGTGGAATTTAATACAACTGATGAACGTAGTGAAAGGAAAGCAAAAGTAAGATACAAACAGAGAGGGAGTCAAACGATAAGAGACTCTTAAATACAGAGAAGAAACTCAGGGTTCCAGGAGGGTTATTGAATAGGGGTATGGGCTAAATGGGTGACGGTCATTACGGGCGCACTTGGGATGAGTATTGCGTATATTTTGTACTTGATGGATCACTAAATTCTACTGCTGAAACAGTATTCCACTATAAAGTAACTAACTTGAGCTTAAATTAAAAAAAAGAGAGATATTAAAAAGAAGTAAAGAAATGTACTACCAGTCAAAAGAAAATAATATTTAAATCGGGCTCTTTGAGTGGAAATCTAGGACTAAAAGTGTTACAGACAAGAAAGGATCAGAGAAAACACCAAGAAACAATGGCAAAACAACTAGAAGAATGGCACTAAATATATACGTATTAATAACCACTCAAAATGTACATGGACTAAATGCTCCAATCATAAGACATTGGATAGGGCGTCAGAATGGACAAAACAAACAAACAAACAAAAACAACACCTATCTAGATGCTGTCTACAAAGATTTATTTGGACTTAAGTCACCTTCAGATTGAAAGTGAGGGAATAAAGAAACATTTATTATGCCAATAATGTCAAAAGAAAGCCAGTAGCAATACTTATATCAGGCAAAATAACCTTAAAAACCGAGACTCTATTTTGGTACACTTTGGGTAAATACCTAATAGTGACATTTCATGAACCCAGTATTTATAGCAGCATTATCAACAGTAGCCAAACTACAGAGAAAGCCCAAGTATCCATCAACTGATGAAGGTATAAAGAAGCGGTTTGTGTGTGTGTGTATGTATGTATACATATATATATATATATATATATATATATATATATATATATATATATGTACATATGTGTACGTTCATATATACAAACATGTATATACAAAGAAATATAACTCAACTTCAAGAAGAATGAAATCTTGCCATTTGCAATGATGTGGATGGAGCTAGAATGTATTATGCTAAGTGATATATGTCAATCAGAGAAACACAAATATAGGATTTCACTCATGTGGAATTGAAGAAACAAAACAGATGAAAACATGGGAAGGGGGAAGGAAACGAGAAGTGTGGTAACAAACCACATGAGTCTCTTAATGTTAGAGAAAAAAAACGAAGGTTGATGGAGGGAAATGGGTCAGCGCTGGGCTAGATGTCAGATGAGTATTAAGGAGAGCACTTGTTGTGATGAGCACTGTGTATTGTATGTAAGGGATGAATCACCAAATTCTTCTCCCGAATCCGAGAATGCACTGTATGTCAACTATGACTTAAATTAAAATAAATAAATAAATGAATAAGTAAGTAAGTAAGTAAGTAAGTAAATAAATAAATAAATAAAGCCATAACAAGAGATGAAGACGGACGCTATCTCATACTAAAGGGGAAAATGAAACAAGAAGATCCAATGATTGTAAATTTTGATGCACCCAACATGCGATCACTAAGTATATAAAATATTTAACAACCACATAAAGGAACTCATTTTTTATAATATAACGATAGTAGAGGACTTTAGCACATCACTCACATCAATGGACAGAAGCTGTAAACAGAAAATCAACAAGGAAACAATGGCTTTGAATGACACACTGGACCTGATGGGTTTAACAGATATATTTAGAACACTCCATACTAAAATGGCAGAGTACATATTCTTTTCAAGCGCACATGGGACATTCTCCAGAATTGATCATATTCTAGGTCACATATCAGAAGAAGAACAGCAGAAGGAAGGAAGTAATAGAGATTCACAGGGAAATAAGGGATATTCAAACCAAAAAGACACTAGTCAAAATCAATGAAACCAGGGGCTGGTTCTTTGAAAACAGTAATCAACATGAAAACTTCTAGGCAGACTTTTGACTAAGAAGAGAGAAAGGACTCAAATAAATAAAATCACAAATAAGAAAGGAGAAATAACAGTCCACACCACAAAAATACAGTTAGAAGTTAATATTATGAACAACTATATGCAACAAATTGGACACTCTGAGAAAAATGGACAAATTCCTATAAACACAAACTACCAAAACTGAAACAGGAAGATACATAAAATCTGAAAACAGAAAGAAATCAAATCAGTAATAAAAAAATCTCCCCCCAACACAAGAGTTCTGGGCCAGATGGTTTAACTGATGAATTCGACCATCCATTTAAGAAAGAGGTAATATGTATTCTCCTCGAATTATTACAAAAAATAAAAAAGAAGGAAAACTTATAAATTCATCTTATGAGGCCATCATTACCCTGATACGAAAACCAGATAAAGCCTCCACTAAAACCGAAACCTGGTGGGGCGCCTGTGTGACTCGGGCTGTTTACTGTTCAACTCTTAATTTCGGATTAGGACATTATCTTGTGGTGCGTGGGTTTGAGTCCCATGTTGGACCCTGCCATGACAGTGTAGGGCATGGCCAGGATTCTCTCTCTCCCTATCTCTGAGCCCCTCCCTCACTTTTATGTACTCAAAGGAAAGAAATAAACATTTAAAAAATGTTAAAAATTTTTTTAAATAAAACTGCAGCCCGATAGCCTGACGACTATGTATGCAGAAATTCTTATTAAAATACCTTCAAATTAAAGTCACCAATACATTAATAGAATCATTTACCATAATCAAGTGGGATATATTCCTGGGCTGCAAGGGTGGTTCCACATTCACAGATCAATCAACATGATGCACCACAGTAACAGAAGAAAGGATAAGAACAATATGATGCTTTCAACAGATGCAGGAAAACTATTTGACAAAATGTCACATCCATTCATGATAAAACCCCTCAGCAAAGTACATTGAGACTCAACCTACCTGCACATAATAAAGGTCATCTAGGAAAAACCCACAGCTCATCTCACCTCAATGGGGAAAAATTGAAAATTTTTCCTCCAAGGTCAGGGACAAAACAGGGATGACCCCTCTCACCACTGTTATTCCACATAGTACGGGAAACCCTAACCACAGCACTCAGACAACAAAAAGAAATAAGAGGCATCCAAATTGGCAAGGAAGATGTAGCGCTTTCGCTATTTGGAACTGACATGATGTGTTCTATAAAAAACATGAAAGATTCTCTTAAAACTTGCTAGAATTGATATATGAATTCCGCAAGTCACAATATACAGAAATCAAGCTACATAGATGTATTGCATTTCTAACAAAAATCATGAATTAACACAGAGAGAAAGGGATCAATCCCATTGACAGGCTCACAAATGCCACAAGAAACCAGGAATAAACCTAACCACAGACTTGAAAGACCTGTACTCTAAAGTCTATGAAACACTGATGAAATAAATGGAAGAAGACACAAAGAAATGGACACACATTTCATGTCCATGGATGGGAAGCACAAAATACTGTTAGAATGTCTACACTCCTCAAAACAATCTACACATATAATGAAATCCCTATCACACTAACAAAAACATTTGTGACAGAACAAGAACAAATAATCTCAAAATTTGTATGGAATAACAAAAGTCCCCATACAGCCAAAACAAACTTGAAGAAGGAAAGCAAAGCTGGAGACATCACAATTCCAGACTTTAGGTTATATTACAAAGCTGTACTGATCAAAACAGTATGGAACTGGCAAAACAACAACAACAACAACAACAACAACCACAACAACACCACACAGAGGCATAGATCAATAGAATAGAAATGCAGAAATGAACTCACACCTATATGGTCAATTAATTCTCAACAAAGCAGGAAAGAACATCCAATGGAAAAAAAGATAGTCTTGGGACACAGGGGTGGCTCAGTCAACAAAGCGTGTGATTGTGAATTCAGCTCAGGTTATGATCTCAGGGCAGTGCAGAGCATGCGTGGGATTCTGTCTCCATTTCTCTCTGCCCCTCTACTTCATGCTCTCTCTCTCTATCAAAAATAAGTAAATAAACTTAAAAAAAGGCTCCTCAACATATGGTTTTGGAAAAACTGGACAGCATCCTGCAAAACAAAACAAAAACAACAATGGACCACTTTCTTACAACATACACAAAAATAAATCCAACATGGATAAAGACCTATATGTGAAACCTGAAACCATAAAAATCCCACAGGATAGCAAGGGTAGTATCTTATTTGACACTGCCTGTACAAACGTCTTTGTAGATATATCTCTAGACGTAAGGGAAACACAAGCAAAAATAATGAGACTTCATAAAAATTAAAACCTTCTGTCACCTAGGAAATAATCAACAAAAGTAAAACACCTACAGAATGATATTTGCAAACGACATCAGATAAAGGTTTAGTGCCCAAAATATATACAGTTATACAGCACCCAAAAAATGAGAAATCTGATTAAAAAAGGGCAGAAGTCAAAAATGGACATTTTCCGAAGGAAGACATATACCTGGCCAAGAGACCCATGAAAAAATACTCAACAATACTGATCTTCAGGGAAATACAATTCAAAAGTACAATGAGATAACACATCACATCTGTCACAATGACGAAAATCAATGAAGGATGAAACAGCAGGTGTTGCCAAGGATGTGGGGAAAGAATAACCCTCTTGCACTGTGGGTAAGAATGCAAACTGGTGCAGCCAGTCTGGGAAACATTATGGAGATTTCTCAAAAAAAAAAACTGGAAATGGAAGTACCTTACGATCCAGCAATTTCACTACAAGGTATTTCCGCAAAGAATACAAAATCTTCAAAGGGATACATGCACCATGATGTTTACAGCAGCATTTCCTACAACAGCCAAATTACAGAAACTATCCAAGCATCCATCAACTGATGAATAAATTGAGATGTGGTATATGGAAGGTAATATTACTAGGCCGTAAAAACATGAAATCTTGCCATTTGCCATGAGCTGGATGGAGCAAGAGAATGTTACCCTGGGTGAAATAAGCCTTTCAGACAAAGACAAATACCAGATGATTTCACTAACACATGGAAATAAAACAAAACAAAGCGGGGGGGGGGGGGGCGGGGAGGAGACAGTGACAAACAGACGCTTAACTAGGAAACAAACAGGGCTTCCAGAGCAAGGTGGGGAATGGGTGAAACAGCTGCTGGGGATTAAGAAGTACACATGGGATGAGCACCGGATGACGTGTGGAAGGGTTGCTCTATATTTTACACCTGAAACTAATACTACACTGTAACTTTACTCTCTGCAATTTAAATTAAAGATAACGTACATTAATGACAGGTACCTACCAGGTTTTCTGTAGTTTGCAATCACTTAATTAGGTTGGAAAAATAACCATGAAACTTTTTAAAAGGCATGTATGATGTGGGGGACAGTTTGTGCCCTTACCTCGGTCACTGGTTCTAGCAGGACTCGGAAAGTGGGTCCCAGCTCATTCTTCTAGGAGTTCCCAAGACGAGCATTTCATTTATTCATGTCCTAACGGAATGCAGCTCCCATTCTTCTGAATTTCTGTCAGGGCTTCTTCCCGGAAACAAGCCTGAATCTGGAACAAACCATCGACTGCATCGATGAGGTGATGTCGTGGGACTCCGCAATCCACGAGACCTTTAGTAAAATACGTCTTGTTCAAATACTGTCCGGGAAGGGGAGGAATGAAACACGGGAACAGCCCAGAAAATGCAAGGGCCTGTGCAGCACAGCAACCAGCTTGCCCAGGGAAGCCACCCAGCGCCCACTCCTCAGCACTCAGTACAATAAGGGAAATTCTCTCTGGCGACTCAGGAGATGCCAAGTTGCTACAAAGCTCCCAAGATCTCCCCTGGGGCGGGCGGCACAACCTGCTGGAAATGCAGCTCTGCTCTCTGTACTGAGGCAGCGGCAGAGGCCCTGAGTACTCTGGGAGCAATCAACGCCCTTCCTGCTCTGAGGTGCCCTGGGTCAGAAAAGCCGATGTTGCGCCCTCTGCTGGCCATCACTGCCTGGGCACAGAAACCCGCCTCTCCGGGTCTGCGGTGCTCGAGCTCTCTCTGTTGGCCATCATGGGCATTCTTGCAATGTGGAAGGCCCTGGACACTCAGCTGAGACACTGAAAGTGCCTGGGCAACTAAACCTGTTCTCCACATTGGGAAAGGTTTTAATGACAGGGCCTGGGACACAAAGAAATCTTTTCCTTCTCCTTTCTTGTGAGTGAAGAATGACCGAATTTATTAACGTAATGACATCATTTGTAATGTTTTAAGCAATGTTCACAGAAAAATAGACCGCCAATTTACACTTGCTGAGCAAGTGGTAATTGTGTTTACCACCAAAATACTTAGGTTAAAGAATGAACACCTTTGAGAGAGATACCGGCATCAGCTATGGAATGAATGAGTCCTAGGGATACAAGGGACAGCCAATGCAATGGAGTCAATCCTGTAATAATACTGTTGCAGGCTTTCACAGGACAGCTACACTTGTGCTTAAGTACAATATAATTTATAGACATATGGAATGACTACAATGTATGCCTAAAACTCATACAACAAATGTGTGAACAATATTTCAATTAAAAATAGACATCCTTTACACTATTTTTAATTTCTCCTTCTTTGCCAATAAACTATAATTCCTGGGGCGTTTGGGTGGCTTAGTCGGTTAAGCGTCCGACTTTGACGCAAGTCGTGATCTTGCAGTCCATGAGTTTGAGCCCTGCGTCAGGCTCTGTCCTGAGAGCTCAGAGCCTCGAGCCTGCCTTAGTTTCAGTATCTCCCACTCTCTCCCCCCTCCCAAGCTCGGGCTCTCTCAAAAAAAGAAAAAAGAAACATTAAAAATGAAAAATCATTCCTAATTTGGAATTTGTGAAATTCCATTTATACCAGATTTTCTAACATCACCATCTTGATGTGAAGAGCTTATCTGAAAAGTCACTAATAATATTTTTGATGACACATATGTGACAAAGTCAGAATGAAACTTACAGGGAGCTATGAATCAGTTGTGAATTTACAGTATGTATCCTTGGATAATATTTCCAATGAAATGTGCTTTAGGGACATGGATGGATGAAATAATGTCCACCAGTCATATAGGTAAATATCCTATAGGACCGTTATGCCTTCAATTACTAATTGCCATCTCTTCAGCATTAAAAAAAATCTGGGACAAGAAAGTGTCTTTGAATTTGATTGAAGAGAAGACTAGAGTGCTTTAAAGTGTTCACCTACCTTCTGGAATCCTCAGATTAGTTGTGGACAGGAGGATAGCAACCCACGATTGGGATGCACACCGCTAGTCCCAGAGGGAGGATATGGACCTTATTGTCAATTTTTTAAAATCAATATCAGCAGTCCACCTCTGCCAGGTACAGACTTCAGGACCTGGGCACAACATGATGCCTGATGCCTGGGTTCAGAACTTGAGGAAGGCCAGCTGGTGGGGGAGAGGGGAAATCCAACAGGGCCTGGGGCAGTGAGAGATATGGCCCCAGGACACCTCCCCACAGGGCAGACTTGGAGTATACCTGCCAAAGAGCAGCACAATCGCCCTCAAGACATCCCTCTCCATGACAGAACACGAGGCTGAGCCTCACAATTCCAGAAGAAATGAGGGATACTCTTCTGTTCAATTCCAATGGCTTCTGCAGAGCTTGGACCCAGGGATGTTGGAGTCTTGGGGTCATGGAACTCTGATGCCCACGATACAATCCCTTTCTGCCCCAGCACGCAGAGCCATCTCATACATCCCCTCTCCCCTGATGCATCTAATGCCATCCACATACCTCGAGCAGGTGTCTACCATCCTCTTTGTACTTCCTCTTTGTCACTGTTTCTCTCTAACCACATCTATGTTTCTTCCTTTCACTCTTTAGGGAGTGGTGTAACATACAGTGCTAACCTTTATTCTTGTACATGTGAATATCCAATTTTCCCAGCACCAGTTATTCAAGAGACTATTCTTCTCCACTGTGTATTTTTGACTCCCTTGTCAAATACTAGTTGACTGTGCATGCATGGGTTTAGATTGGGCTCTCAATTTCCGTTCCAATGTCTTATGTGTGTGCTTATGCCAGTAACATAACTGACTTCTTTGTGTTAGAATGAAGCTTGAAATCGAGAAGTGTGATGCCTCCTATTTTGTCCTTTCTTGCATTGGCTACTTAGGGTCTTTTTGTGGTTCCAAATACATTTGAGGATATGTGTTTCTAATTGCATAAAAATTGCATCGGAGTCTTGATAGAGATAGCACTGAATCTCTAGAGGGCTTTGAGTAGTATGGACGTTGTATCTGTATTAATTCCTCTTACAGATGGACATGGGGTGGCTTTTCACTGACTTGTGTGTTCTGTTTCTTCCATGCAAATTGAATTTCTTCCATTTCTGCACACAGGTTTTGTAGTTATCTGTAGAGATCTTTCACCTCCTTGGCTAAATTTATTCCAATAAATTTTATTGTTTTGGATGCTATTGTAAACGTATGGCCAACTAATCTTTGACAAAGCAGGAAAGATTATCCAATGGAAAATAGACAGCCTCTTTAACAAATGGTGCTGGGAGAACTGGACAGCAACATGCAGAAGATTGAAACTAGACCACTTTCTCACACCATTCACAAAAATAAAATCAAAATGGATAAAGGATCTGAATGTGAGACAGGAAACCATCCAAACCCTAGAGGAGAAAGCAGGAAAAGACCTCTCTGACCTCAGCCATAACAATTTCTTACTTGACACATCCCCAAAGGCAAGGGAATTAAAAGCAAAATGAACTACTGGGACCTTATGAAGATAAAAAGCTTCTCCACAGCAAAGGAAACAACCAACAAAACTAAAAGGCATCCAACGGAATGGGAAAAGATATTTGCAAATGACATATCGGACACAGGGCTAGTATCCAAAATCTATAAAGAGCTCTCCAAACTCCACACCCGAAAAACAAGTAATCCAGTGAAGAAATGGGCAGAAAACATGAATAGACACTTTTCTAAAGAAGACATCCAGATGGCCAACAGGCACATGAAAAGATGCTCAATGTCGCTCCTCATCAGGGAAATACACATTCAGATATCACCTGACGCCAGTCAGAGTGGCCAAAATGAACAAATCAGGAGACTATAGATGCTGGCGAGAATGTGGAGAAACGGGAACCTTCTTGCACGCTTGGTGGGAATGCAAATTGGTGAAGCCGCTCTGGAAAACAGTGTGGAGGTTCCTCAAAAAATTAAAAATAGGCCTACCCTATGACCCAGCAATAGCACTGCTAGGAATTTACCCAAGGGATACAGGAGTACTGATGCATAGGGGCACTTGTACCCCAATGTTTATAGCAGCACTCTCAACAATAGCCAAATTATGGAAAGAGCCTAAATGTCCATCAACTGATGAATGGATAAAGAAACGGTGGTTTCTATACACAATGGAGTACTACATGGCAATGAGAAAGAATGAAATATGGCCCTGTGTAGCAACACGGATGGAACTGGAGAGTGTTATGCTAAGTGAAATAAGCCATACAGAGAAAGACAGATACCATATGGTTTCACGCTTATGTAGATCCTGAGAAACTTAACAGAAACCAATGGGGGAGGGAAAGGAAAAAAAAAGAGGTTAGAGTGGAAGAGAGCCAAAGCATAAGAGACTGTTAAAAACTGAGAACAAACTGAGGGTTGATGGGGGCTGGGAGATAGGGGAGGGTGGTTGATGGGTATTGAGGAGGGCACATTTTGGATTGAGCACTGGGTGTTGTATGGAAACCAATTTGACAATAAACTTCATATATTGAAAAAAAATAAAATAAAATGTATTTATTTAGTTTAGTTTAAATTTATGTATGCATTTCTTCAGTATTTATTTTTTCAAGTTTTTATTTAAATTCCAATTGGTTAACATACAGTGTATGTTAATTTCAGGTATAGAATGTAGTCATCCATCACTTACATACAACACCCAGTGATCCTCACTGCTAGCGCCCTCCATAGCCCATCACCCATTTAACCCATTCCCCTGCCCACCTCACTTATAGTAACCCTCCATTTGCTATTTATAGTTAAGAGTCTGGTTTCTGGTTGATTTTTATTTCATTCAATTATGTGAGGGGTCACATTTATTGATATGCATTTCTGAAACATCCTGCCTTTACAGGAAAAAAAAAAACCCTTCATCACGGTCAATGATCCTTTTCATGTGATCCTGAATTTGGTTTGCCTGTATGTTACTGGGAATGATTCATCTATATTCATCACGGGGATACTGGCCTATAGATTTCTGTTTAGGTAGTATCCTTTCTGGCTTCCTACCAGGGTAATTCCAGTCTCATGAAATGAGTTTGGTGGTGTTCATTCCTTTTGAATCAATGAGAGGACTGCTGTTAGTTCTTCTACAAACGTTTGGTTAAATTCACCAATGAATCCACCTGGTCCTGGGGTTTTCTTCCTTGGCAGAACATCGATTACTGATTCAATTTGCTTACATTGGTTATCTTCTTGTATTGATACAGTCTTCCTTTAATGGGTCTGTGCAAACCTTCCATATCTTCCTGATACAATCTTGGTAGGTTGTGCGTTTCTAAGAACCTATCCATTTCTTCTAGGTAGGTAGTTTTCTGTCATCTAATTTGGCCATAGTTGCCACTTTGTCTGCTTTATGTTTCTTTGGTATAAGGCATAATATCTTCTCTTTTATTTATAATTCTTTTGAATTTGGTCCTCTTTATGTCTTAGCATAGTCTATGTATAGTCCTGACAATTTTGTTTCACTCTTCTGAAAACCCACTGTTGGTCTTCTTCATATTTTCTATTGATTTCATGGTCTGTTTCATTGGTTTCCACTCTCATATGGATTAATTTCTCCCTTTTGAGAACAATGGGCATAGATTGTTTTTTTCTTCTAGTTCTTAGATGTTAAAGGTAGGTTGTTCATTTGAGTCTCAAATCTATCCTCCACGCATGCAAAGCCAGTGACTCATCAGAGAACCTTCAATAAGTCTTTTCTGTCCTATTTCTCATTCTCAGAACTCTGAGAAATAGAATCCGAAAATTTATTTGAAGACACAATAAATGAAAACTTCCCTAATGCGGGGAAGGAAAGAGATACAGAGCAGGAGGCACAAAGAACCCCCATTATATTCAACAGAAGCAGATCCACACCAAGTCGTATAGTAATTAAAACCCAAAATGTCGTGATAAAGAAAAATTTTCACAGCAAGAAAACAAAAGTTGACAGTTACGTACAAGGGAAACCCCACAAAGTTATCACTGGATGTATTTCAGAAGAAACTTTGAAACCGTAAGTGAGCAGCACGGTTTGGGAAAGGTGCCGAATGGAAAACATCTGCAGCCAAAGAGTCTATCCAGGAAACTATCATTCAGATGTAAGGAGAGATCAAGAGGTTCCCAAATAAATACTAAGCGAGTTCACAATCAACAAACCACCCTTGCAAGAAATGTTAAAGGGGACTCTTTAAGTGGAAAAGAAACACCTAAAGTGACAATATTAAAGTGTGAAACGCAAAAGCAATAAAAATGAGTTTATCTGTAAAACAGTCAAGGTATTCACAATATGAAAGGTTTCGAAATAGGAACACTACATAGCTACAACACGGGAAGGAGAGGAGTAAACAACTGGTTCAAACTTAAACAACTATCAACTTAATATAGACTCCTATATACAGAAGTGGTTAGGTACAAACCTAATAATACCCACAAATCAAACACTACTAATACATATGCAGAGTATAAAGACAAACAATTTCAACTGTGAAATTGTGAAGAAACCCAGCAAATCAAAATAAGAGAAAGAGAACAAAGGATCAGAAAAAATCAGAAATAACCAATATCAAGTAATAATAGGACAAGTACATGTCTATCAATTACATTGAATAGAAACAGAATACATTCTCAAATCAAAGGCACTGGGTGACAGATTGGGGCAACTGGATGGCTCAATCGCTTGAGATTTCGACTCTTGATTTCGGTTCAGGCTATGATTGCAGGATCATGGGATTGAGCGCCAACTGGGCTCTGCACTGAGCATGGAAATTGGTGAGGATTCATTCACATTCTCATTCCTTCTCTCACTCCCTCTCTGTCTCTCTCTTCCCTCATTCCCCCCACCCCGCCCTCCCATGCCTGTGCTCAGTCTCTTCATAATAAAAAGCACTGGGTGATAGAATGAGTAAATATATAGGACCCATCTATCTTCTACCTACAAGAGACTAATTATAGAACTAAGGTTTCAAAAGAAATCTGCACTAGCAGTACCTTTATCAGACAAAATAGATTTAAAAATAAAACTGTAACAAGAGACAAAGGACACTATAATAATAAAAGATACAATCGAACAAAAAGATAGAACAATTGTAAACATATATGCGCTCAACCTGAGAGCATCCAAATACACAAAACAGTACAAAACTAAAGAATTGATAGTGATCCAATAATAGTAGGGCACTTTAACACCCCAATTACATCAATGGAGAGATATTTCCATCAGAAAATCAGCAAAGAAGTAGAGATTTTGAATGACAGAGTAGACCAGATGGACTTAACCGATATATTTTAGACATTCCATCCTAAAACAGCACAATACACATTCTTTTCACGTGCACATAACATTCCCCACACTCGATATTAGGTCATAAAACAAGCCAAAACAAAATCAAACCGATTGACACCATACCATGTGTCTTTTCAGACCACAAAGCTATGAAACTAGAAGTCTACAACAAGAAAAAAAAATCTGGAAAAGGCACAAAATCATGGAAGTTAACATGCCACTAAACAAACAATGGCTCAACCAACAAATCAAAGAGAAAATTTAAAAAAACATGGAAACAAAGGAAAATGAAAACAGAAGAATCCAAACTTCTGTAAAGCAGGAAAACTGGTTCTAACAGGGAAGTTTATAACAATACAAGTCTGCCTCAGGCAAAAAGAAACAAAAAAAACAAACACTGAAGTAAACTCCAAAACTTTATAAAATAAAAACCAGACAAAGGACAACAAACAAAACTCACAAAGGACAGAATGAAGAAAATAATTAAAAACAAAAAAGAAACAAATGATGTAGAGATTAAAACTATGCACCCCATGCATCAAAAACGGATGAGGCAGTACGTGAAATCCCATCATACCTAGAGAGGCAGGGTGGCGATGTGAAACAGTCCAGAGCCAAGCAAGAATGGGGCAAGGCAAAAAGAACCTCCGGTGCAGAGAAACAGGGGAGAAAAGAATGAACACACTCCCTCCCAGATCCAGGTCGATGTCTACGCATAAACATCTCCCCGTTCCAAGTGGGAGTGCAAACATAACTTAATTCTTGTCCTTGACCCAACCCTAACACTAACCCAAATCCCAACACCTAAACATAACAGCTAACCCTAACCATAACCCTAATACTAAACCCTGTCCCTATCCCTACACCTAAACCCAAACCTAACCCTACCGAACTGAGAAAGTAAACAATCCCTGAACTAACTGTGACCCTCTAACCCTAACCATATAACTCTAACCCTAAAACCATAACCCTAATGCTCTAACTTTACCTGCTAACCCTAAAATTATAAAACCTAACACTAACCCTAACCCTAACCATAAAACTCGAACACTAACCCTAACGCTAACCGCTAATCGAATCTCCACACCCATAACCCGAACCCAAGTCCTAGACCTAGACCTCACTTTATCCCTAAACCTAACGCAAACCCTAACACTAATGCTATCAACTTACCCTAAGCCCACCATCTAACCATTACCCTAACTCTCAAACCCAAACCATAACCCTAAACCTAAGCCTAACGCAAGCCCAAACCTAATGCCTAAACCTAACACTTAACCATAACGCTAAACACTAACCATAACCCTAAACATAACCCAAATGCATAAACCTAACTCTAACCCCTAACAACAACCCTAACCATAACCCTAACACCTAACACCAAACCCAATCCCAAACCCTAACCCAACGCACACGACACACAGGAATGGTGTCACATACACACTGGTGAAGTCCCTGGTCAGAACATTAACCCTAGTTAAGAATCTTTCTAGATGGGGACCCAATTCCTATCTCTGAGAACACCACAAACAAATGGCCCAAAGCGGTACAGAATTACTCGACATGGAACATCGAACATCATTGTGAAATTTCCAATGCCCGCATGGAGCAGCACAAGGGGGCTGATGAGGCCCAACTGAAGATGGCACACACACGAGGCTGCTCCTGGAACACAAAGACTAAGCCTGAACAGCCCGTTCTCATGAGGTCCACACAAAATCCTCTCGGGAGACCACTACCCTGCGGACCTTGGAGCGCTTGGAGCTTCCTGGGACCTAACCCTAACCTTAACTGTGACACTCACATACCGCTCAAACTAAACCTCAACCCAACTCTAAACCTAACCCTACACATGACCCGCACCCGTGCATGGACCCTCATTCAGCCCTCAGGGTGATCATGGCACTGGTGTCGCTTTGGCCCTAGCAACATCCATGGAACGAACCTTAACCTTGGCAAGAGCTTTCTCCTAATGGGGACCCAATTCCCAAGTCTGAAGACATGACGGACATGGGGCCCAGAAGCGGAGGAGGATTACTCAGCATGGAACCTGGAATATCACAATGTCATTTCCAAAGACCAGAAGGAGCTCCACAGGGGACTTCTTGAGGTCTAACCGAGGAGTGGCACTGGCACCCAAAACTCAGCCTGACTGGGAACCTCCTTAGACCCCTCTACTCAGCCTTGTGGGGTGACAATGGCCCTACTGGGGGTATAGTGCCAGGAGCCTCCTGTGACCAAGCCCTAATCTTAACAGTGACCCACAGTATACACGTGAACCTAAACCTCACCTCATCTTTAATACTCACCCTACACCTGACTCGCACCATGTGTGTGCCCTCATATCATCGATTCAGGGAGATCACAGAACTTGTGTCACTTCAGCCATGGAGATTTCCCTGGCCAAAACCCTAACTGTCGCTAAGGCTTTCTGCATATGGAGACCAAATTTCCACAGTCTGACAAGAGCAGGCACAATTGGTTGAGAAGCGGTGCAGGATAATTATGTGTGAAGTGTGGAACATCACCATGTCATTTCCAAAGCAGGGCTTCAGATGCACAGGAGGATTCCTGAGGCCTACCGAAGAGTGCGGATATAGGTGTGGGGCCGTGGAACGCAAAGACTAATGCTGACCGGTACCCTTCCTTAGCACTCCAGTCAGCCATTCGGGGAAACAACTGCACTGCTGTAGGTTCAGGGTCTAGAACCTCCTGGGAACTAATCTCAACCATAAACAGAAACGTAACCCTAACGCTACACCTAAACCTAACACGAACTCTCACACTAACTCTAAACCAGACCCACACCCGCCCATGTGCCCACATTTCAGCCCTCCATGGAATTCACGAGAATGGTATCGTTTCGGCCCTGGCGACGTCCCTGTACTGAACCCTAACACTAGCTAAGGCTCTCTCCCCATGGAGACCCAATTCCAAAGTCTGATAACAGCACATACATGGGTTCCAGAATCGGTGCAGAAATACTCAACATAACATGGAACATCACCATGTCATATCTGAAGCACGACTGCAGCTACAACAGAGGATTTATGAGTACTACAAGAAGAGCATTCCATACACTTGTCTGGACTTTGTACCCAAGACAAATCCTTACTGGAAACCTCCCTTGTGTACTCCACTCAGCCCTTCGGGGAGACAGCTGTACGAGAGGATTCCTGAGCCCCACCAGAAGGGTGGGCCATACATTTGACTGGCCATGGAACCCAAAGACTAATCCTGACCGGCACCCTACCTTGTGTACTCCACTGAAACCTTCAGGGAGACAACTCCTCTGCTGTGGGTTCAGTACCTGGAGGCTCCTGGGACATAACCCTGACCCTAACCATAACCCTAACCATAAACCACCCTACACCTGACCCGATCTATCGCACTAAGTCTATACCAGACCCACAGCCGTGAATGTGCCCTCACGTCACCCTCCATGGATTCACAACACTGGTGTCACTTTGGCCCTGGCAATGTCCCTGGACCGAACCCTAACCCTAGGTAAGGCTTTCTTCCCATGGGGACCCAATTCCAAAGTCTGACAACAACACGCACACGTTCAAGAAACGGTGGAGAAATACTCGCCATGGAACGTGTAACATCACAACGTCATTTCCAAAGAGCTGTGACAGCTGCACTAGAGGACTTCTTAGGCCTAACCGAAGGGTGGCCCATATAATTGTCTGGCCTTGGAACCAAAAAACTAATCCTGACAGGCACCTTCCATTGTGTACTCCACTCAGACCTTTGGGGAGACACTGCTCTGCTGTGGGGTGTCTAGAGACTCCTGGGACCTAACCCTAACCCTAAACATAACCTTAAACATAACCCTCACACTACTCCTAACCCTATCTGTAACCCTAACCCTACACTTGACCCGCACCGTCGCATGGGCCCTCACTTCAGCCCTCGAGGGAGATCACAAGACTGGAGTTGCTTCAGCCCTGGCGATGTCACTGGACCAAACCCTAACCCTAGCTAACCCTAGCTAAGCCTCTCTCCCCATGGGGACCCAAAACCAAGTGTGACAACACCATGCACCTGGGGTCCAGAAGCGGTGCAGGATCACTCGGCATAGAACCTGGAACAACACCACGTCCTTTCAAAGACCCGGCTGCGGCATCCCGAGAGGATTCCAGAGGCCTCACTGACCAGTGGCCCAAAGAGTTGTGTGGTCTTGGAAGCCCAAGACTAATCCTGACCAGCACCCTACCATGTGCCCTCACCTTATTACTTCGGGAAGACAACTGCACTGCTGTGGGTTCAGCGACTGGAGCATCCTGGGGCCTAACACTACCCTAAACCTAAGCCTAACCAGAACCCTCAACCGAAACCTAATCCTATCTCAAACACTAACGCTCCACTTGACCATCACCGTCGCATGGGCTCTCACTTCATCCCTGGAGGGACATCACGAGACCAGAGTCGCTAGAGACCTGGCAACGTCCAGGGACAGAACCTTAACCATAGCTAAGGCTCTCTCCCCATGTGGACCCAATACCAAAGTCTGACAACACCACATGCCTGGGCTCCAGAAGCGGTGCAGGATCACTCAGGATAGAACCTGGAAGGTCCCCATGTGCTTTCGAAGGCCTGGCTATAGCTGCCTGACAGGATTCCTGACGCCTACTACACCAGTGACCCATAGAGTTGTCAGGCCTTGGAACCAAAAGAATAATCCTGACTAGCACCCTCCCTTGTACACTCAGCCCAGTGGGGAGACAACTGCACTGCTGTGCTTTCATTGCCTGGAGCCTCCTGGGACCTAATTCTAACCCTAACCCTAAACGTAATCTTAAACAGAACCCTCAACCGAAACCTAATCCTATCTTGAACTCTAACCCTACACTTGACCCGCATCATTGCTGGGCCCTCAATTCAGCCCACGAGGGAGATCACGAACCTGGAGTCGCTTCGGCCCTGCCGACTTGCCTGGACCTAACCCTAACCCTGGTTAAGGCGCTAACCCCGTGGGAACCAATTCCAAAACTGACAACAGCAAACACACGGTTTCGAGATCAGTGTAGAAATACTCTACACGGAATGTAGAACATCACCACGTCATTTCCAAAGCACGACTGCAGCTGCACGAGAGGATTCCTGAGGCCTATCCGAAGTGTCTCCCATACATTTGTCTGGAATTGGAACCCAAAGACTTATCCTGACTGAACCCTCCCCGGGGACACCACTGGTAGACAACAGCACTGTTGTGGAATCAGTGCTTGGAGCCTCCTGGGACCTAACCCTAACTGAAACCGAAACCCTAACCATATCCCTCAACCTACACTTAACCCTATCTCTAACTCTAACCCTGTACTTCACCTGAAACTTCGCATGGGCCCTCACTCAGCCCTCTAGGAAGATCACGAAACTGGAGTAGCTTCAGCTCTGGTGACTTCCCAGGACCGACCCCTAACCCTAGCTAAGGCTCTCTCCCCATGTGGAATAAATTTCAAGTCTGACAACAGCACGCACATGAGATAAACAATCAGTGCAGAAATACTCAGCATGGAACATGGAAATTCACCATGTCATTTGCAAAGCGCGACTGCAGCTGCATGAGAGGATTCCTGAGGCCTACCTGTAGGGTGGCCAATACATTTTTCTGGCCTTGGAACCCAAAGCCTAATGTTGACCGGCACCCTCCCTTGTGTCTTCAACTCAGCCCTTCGGGGAAACATCTGCACTGCCTTGGGGTCAGTGTCTAGAGGCTCCTGAGACCTAAACCTAACAGAAACCCTAACCAGAACCCTCAGGCGAACCCAAACCCTATCTCGAACTCTAACCCTACACTTGAAGCGCACCGTCACATGGGCCCCCACTTCAGCCCTCGAGGTAGGTCACGAGACTGGTCTCATCAACACTGGCGATGTCCCTGGATCGAACCCTAACCCTAGCTAAGGCTCTCTCCCCATGGGTACCCAATACCAAAGTCTGACAACCCCAAAACTTGGGGTCCTGAAGCGGTGCAGGATCACCTGGCATAGAACCTGGAACATCACTATGTTGTTTCCAAGCCCCACTGTAGCTGCCCCTGAGAATTCCTGAGGCCTACCCGACCAGTGGCCCATACAGTTGTCTGGCCTTTGAACCCAAAAATTAATCCTGACGAGCACGATCCACTGTACCCTCACTCAGCCCTTCAGGGAGACAACTGCACTGCTGTGGGGTCAGCGCTTGGATCCCCCTGGAAACTAACCCTAACCCTAACACTAGCCAGAACGCTCAACAAACCCTAACCCTATCTCAATTCAAAGCCTACTCATGACCTGCACCTTCACATGGGCCCTCACTTCAACCCTCCATGGAGATCACAAGACTGGATTCGCTTCGGCACTGGTGATGTCACTCAATCGAACCCTAAATTTAGCTAAGGTCTCTCCCCATGGGGACCCAATACCAAAGTCTGAAAACACCACGAGTCTGGGTGCATGAAGGGGTACAGAATCACTCGGCAAAAAACCTGGAACATCACCATGTCCTTTCAAAGGCCTGGCTGCAGCTGCCCAAGAGAATTCCTGAGGCCTCCCTGAAGGGTGGCCCATACATTTGTCTGGACTTGGAACTCAAAGACTAATCCTGACCTGCATCCTCCCTTGTGTACTCCACTCGGCCCTTCGGGGAGACAGTTGCTCTGATGTGGGGTCAGTGCCTGGAGTCTCCTGGGACATACCCTAGCCCTAACCGTAATCTTAACCCTAGCCCTCAACCTGCTCCTAACCCTATCTATCACACTAACTCGACAGCAGGCCCACAGCTGTGCATGTGCCGTCACCTCAGTCCTCCATGGAATTCATGATACTGGTGTCGTCTCAGCCCTGTCGATGTCCCTGGTCCGAACCCTAACCATAGCTATGGCTCTCTCCCCATGGGACCCAATTCCAAAGTCTGACTACAACACGCACACGGGTTCGAAAATAGGTGCAGAAACACTTGGCATGGAACCTGAAACATCACCATGTGATTTCCAAAGCGCGAGTGTGCCTACAAGAGAGTATTTCTTAGGCCTACCTGAAGAACGTCCCATAGAGTTGTCTGGTCTTGGAACCCAAACACTAATCCTGACTGGTACCCTCCCTTGTGTACTCCACTCAGCCCTTCGTGGAGACAAGTGCACTGTTGGGGTTTCAGTGCCTGGAGCATCCTGGGTCCTAAGTCTAACCCTAACCTTGACCCTAACCATAACCCTCAACCTACACCTAAGCCTGTCTCATTAAAAAGGACAACATCAGAATCAGAGGGCTCCCAGAAGATGAAGAGAGAGACAAAGGGATAGAAGTGTTAAGTCAGCAAATCATAGCGGATATATATATATATATATATATATATATATATATATATATATATATTTTTAACCTAGGAAAAGGCACAGACATTAAAGTCCAGGAAGCACAGAGGACTCTCATACGATTCCACAAAAATCCACCAGTAAAAGGAATATCATATTCAAATTCACAAAATGCTCAGGCAAGGAAAGAATCATGAATGCAGCAAGGGAAAAAAGTACTTAACCAACAAGGGAAGACAACAAAGATCAGGTTTGCAGCAGACCTACACACAGGGGCTTGGCAGGCCAGAAAGGAGTGGCAAGATATACTCAATGTGCTGAATCAGAAAACTATGCAGCCAAGAATTCCTTATCCAGCAAGTCTGTCGTTCAAAATAGAAGGACAGATTAAAAGTTTCCCAGACAAATAAAGCTTAAAGGAGTTCGTGACCACTAAGCAATTCCTCAAGGAATTTTCAGGGGGGCTCCCTGAGGGGAGAAAAGATAAAATAAAAAGAATTAAAAAACACCAAAAGTACCAAAGACTGGATAGCACAAAAAAACACCACCACAAAATCCAATGCTACAAGACACATAATGGCAATAATCTCATATCTGTGAGTACTCACTCTAAACGTCAATGGCATAGATGCTCCAATCGAAAGACACAAGGTAACAGGGTGGGGAAAAACACAAGTTCCATCTATATGCTGTTTACAAGAGACCCATATTAGACCTAAAGACACCTTCAGATTGAAAGTGAGGGGCTGCAGAAACATCTATCATACTAATGATCGCCAAAGAAAGACGGAGTAGCCTTACTCATATCAGACAATCTAGATGTCAAAATAAAGACTGTAACAAGAGATGAATAAGTGTGTTGTATCATATTGAGGGGGTCTATCCACCAAGAAGACTTAACAATTGTAAACATTTATGCTCCCAATGTGAAAGCACCGAAAGATATAAATCAATTAATCACAAGTATAAAGAAGCTCATTGATAATAAAACCATAATAGTATGGGACTTCAACACCCCATTATGACAACAGAAAGATCATTTAAACAGAAAATCAACAAACAAACAAACAATGGATTTGAGTGAGACACTGGACCAGATGGACTTAACAGTTATATTCAGAACATTTCATCCTAAAGCAGCAGAATGTACATTCTTCTCCAGGACACATGGAACGTCTGCACAATAGATATCATACTGGAAAACAAATCAGCCCTCAACAAGTACAAAAAGTTCGAGATCATACCGTGCATATTATCAGACCACAATGCTATAAAACTCAAAATCATCCACAAGAAAAAATTTGGAAAGATAACAAACACTTGGAGACTAAAGAACATACTACTAAAGAATGAATGGTGGAATACAAGCTGGTGCAGCCACTCTGTAAACAGTATCGAGGTTCCTCAAAAAACTAAAAACAGCATTATCTTACAACCCGACAATTGCACTGCTAGGCATTTATCGAAGGGATACAGGTGTGCTGTTTTGAAGGGACACATGCACCACCCCCATGATTATAGCAGCATTATCAACAATAGCCAAAGTATGGAAAGAGCCCAAATGTCCACCAATGGAAGAGTGATAAATATAAGTGATATATATATCACTTACATGTATATGATATATATATATAGTGATAAATATAAGTGATATATATATATCACTTATATATATATATGATTTATATATAAATATAAATATAAATCATATATATATACATGTATATATATTATATACAATATAAATATAAATATAAATCATATATATATACACATTATATATAAATCATAAATATATATATATGAGAGAAAAGATAAAATAAAAAGAATAAAAAAACACCAAAAGTACCAAAGTATGTATATATATATATACACATATCAAAAAGACTGAAATCTTGCCATTTGCAACTACGTGGTTAGAACTGTAGGGTATTATGTTAAGTGAAATTAGAGAAAGACAAAAATCACATGACTTCACTCACATGAGGACTTTAAGAGACAAAACATATGAACATAAGGGAAGGGACACAAAAATAAAATAAAAACAGTGAGTGGGACAAAACAGAATGGACTCATAACTATGTAGGACAGAGTGTTACTGGATGGGATGTGGGAGGGGGTTTGGCTAAATGGGTAAGGGGCATAAGGAATATACTCATGAAATCATTGTTGTACTATATGCTAACTAATTTGGATGTACATTTTAAAACATAAAAAATAAAATTAAAAAAAAGGAAAGAATGGGTGAACCAAGAAGTTAAAGAGAAAATTAAAAAGTACATGGAAGCCAACGAAACGGATAACACCACACCCCTATACCTCTGGGATTCAGCAAAGGTAGTCATAAGAGGAAGTTTATAGCAATCCAGGCCTTCCAAAAGAGGTACGAACGTCTCAGATACACAGCCCAACTTTATACCTTAAAGAGCTGGAAAAAGAACAACAAATAAAACCAAAACCAGCAGAAGACAAGAAATGATAAAGATTACAGCAAAAATCAATGCTTTCGAAACTGAAAACAAAAACAAAAACACACACAGAAAAAAAACAACAAATAACCCCCCTCCACCCACACACAATACAGTAGAACAGATCAATGACACCAGAAGCTTGTTCTTTGAAATAATTAATAACATTGATAAACCACTAGCCAGTTGGATCAAAAAGAAAAAGGAAAGGACCCAAAGAAATAAAATCACAAAAGAAAGAGGAGAGGTCACAACCAACACAGCAGAAATACAAATAATAAGAGAATATTATCAGCAAATATATGCCAATAAAATGGATAATCTGGAAGAAACAGACAAATTCCTAGAAATATATAAACTAACAAAACTGAAACAGGAAGAAATAGAAAATTTGAACAGACCCATAACCAGTAAAGACATTGAATTACTAATCAAAAATTTCCCAAGAAAAAGAGCCTAGGGCCAGATGGCTTTCCAGGGGAATTCTACCAAACATTTAAGGAAGAGTTAACACCTATGCCTTGAAGCTGTCCCAAAAAAAGAAATGGAAGGAAAACTTCCAAACATTTTCTCTGAACCCAGCATTACCTTGATTCCAAAACCAGAAAAAGACCCACTAAAAAGGAGAAGTATATACAAATTTTCATGATGAACATGGATACAAAAATCTTCCACAAGATATGAACCAACCAGATCCAACAATACATTTAAACGTTACTCACCACGACCAAGTGGGATTTATACCTGGAATGCAAATCGGGTTCAATATCCACAAAACAATCAATGTGACTTATCACATCGATAAAAGAAAGGACAAGAACCACATGATCCTCTCAATAGATGCAGAGAAAGCATTTGACAAAATACAGCATCCTTTCTTGATAAAATCCCTCAAGAACGTAGGGATAGAAGGATCATACCTCGAGATCATAAAAGGCATATATGAAAGACCCGACGCTAATATCATCCTCAAAGGGGCAACACTGAGAGATTTCCTCCTAAGGTCAGGAACAAGACAAGGATGTCCACTCTCGCCACTGGTATTCAATATAATATTGGAAGTATTAGCCTCAGCAATCAAACAACACAAAGAAGTAAAAGGCATCCAAATCATCCAGGAGGAGCTCAATCTTTCACTCTTCATAGATGGCATGAAACGCTATGTGGAAAACCCACAATAGTCAACAAAAAACTGCTAGAAATAATACAGGAATTCAGCAAAGTGGCAGGATACAAAATCAATGCACAGAAATCAGTTGCATTCCTATGCACCAACAATGAAGCAAGAGAAAGAGGGATCGGGGAATCGATCCCATTTAAAATTGCACCAAAACCCATACAATACCTAGCAATATCTAACCAAATAGGTGACAAATCTATACACTGAAAACTACAGAAAGCTTATGAAAGAAATTGCAGATGGCAAACACACAGAAAAGACAAATATTGCATGCTCCTGGATAGGAAGAACAAATATTGTTAAAATGTCAATAGTACCCAGAACAATCTACATAGTCAACAGAATACTTACCAAAATAATACCATCATTCTTCACAGAGCTACAACAAAGAATCCTACAATTTGTATGGAACCCGAAAAGACCCCGAATAGCCAAGGCTATCTTGAAAAAGAAAACCAAAGTAGGAGGCATCACAATCCTGGACCTCAAGCCGTATTCAAAGCAGTAATCACCAAGACAGTATGCTCTTGGCACAAGAACAGACACTCAGATGAGTGGAAGAGAATACGCACACAGAAATGGACCCAGAAACCTATGGCCAACTAATCTTTGACAAAAAGGATAGAATATCCAATGGAATAAATACAGTCTCCTCAGAAAGAGTGCTGGGAAAACTGGACAGCGACATACAGAAGAATGAGCCTGGACCACTTTCTCACACTCAAAATGGATGAAAGACACTCAAAATGGATGAAAGACCTAAATGTAACATAGGAAGCCATCAAAACCCTCGAGGAGAAAGCTGTCAGAAACCTCTTTGATGTTTGCTTCCACAACTTCTTAGTCAACAAGTCTCCAGAGGCAAGGGAAACAAAAGCAAAAATGAACGATTAGGACCTCATCAAAATAAAAAGCTTCTGCACAGTGAAGGAAACAATCAGCAAAACTAAAAGGCAACCAACAGAATGGGAGAAGATATTTGCAAACGACATATGAGATAAAGGATTAGTATACAAAATCTATAAAGAACATGTCGAACTCAATACCCAAAAAACAAGTCATCCAGTGAAGAAATGAGCAAAGACATGAGCAAACACTTTCCAAGGATGACATTCAGATGGCCAAATGAAACATGAAAAAATGCTCAACATCACTGATCATCATGGAAGTACAAATCATAAACACAATGAGATAACACCTCACCCCGTGAGAATGGCTAACACTAACAACTCAGGCAACAACAGATGTTGGTGAGGAAGCGGAGAAAGAGGACCTCTTGCACTGCTGGCGGGAATGCAAACTGGCACAGTCACTCTGGAAACCAGTAGGTAGGCTCCTCACAAAATGAAAAAGAGAACTACCCTACAACCCAGCAGTTGCACTACTAGGTATTTATCCAAATGATACAGATGTGCTATTTTGAAGGGAAAAGTGAACCCCAAAGTTATAGAAGCACCATCAACAACAGCTAAAGTATAGAAAAAACCCAAATGTTCATTGATGGATGAATGGATAAAGAAGATGTGGTGTACACACACAGACACAGACACACACACACACACACACACACACACACAATAGGGTATTGCTTAGCAATCCAAAAAAATAAAATGTTGCCATTTAACCGGCATGGATGGAACTAGAGGGTATTATGTTAAGGGAATTTAGTCAGAGAAAAACAAATATTATAGGACCTCACTCATATGAGGACTTTAAGATACAAAACAGATGAATATAAGGGATGGGAAGCAAAATAATATAAAAACATGGAGGGGGACAAAAACATAAAAAAAACCCTCTTAAATGTGGAGAATAAACAGGGTTACTGGAGGGAATGTGGGAGGGCTGATGTGCTAAATGGATAAGGGACTTTAAGTAATCTACTACTGAGATCATTGTTCCACATTATGCTAACTTGGATGTAAATTTAAAAAATAAATTAACTAAAAATTAAAAAAAAAATTAAGCCAGTAAATAAAAGACATCCCAACAGAATATTGTTGAAAAGCTGTCAGTCATGAGTCCCCACTAAGATTTGTACCTAAGTGGCTTTCTTAATTTCCCTAGTTTCTCATAAATACAGACAGTGCACTCTGACACAAATCTGCTCTTGCCCTGCCTCAAGGTGAGCAGAAAGAATATATTCACCTTTGAATTGGCTTGTTAAAAATAAAAGAGAAAAGCAAATTCATTTAAGATAAAGCAACTTTTACTCATGATGCAAAATCTGCTTGACTACTTTGGACATAATGTATTGCATTTGTTTATGGCTGACTTTGTCTAAATTAGTGAATCTATGTAAATGACCATATATTGCACATTTCGCTTAGTTGTAAACACACACACACACACACACACACAAATAGCATTAAACAAAAGTGAATACGATATAACATAAATGCCATAAGGACATAAAAGATTAGTTTTCCTATAAAACAGAAAATAACTGCTTTGGCAACAGTTTTCCATTTGATAAAGGGAAAGATGCAAGCCTATACAAATAAATAAACAAACAGAGTTATAACTTGGGCTAAGGGCAAACTGGGATTAGCACTGTGTGAGCAAATAATGGGCACAAGGGCATAGAGAAAAAAAAAAACCCGTGTAGGTAGTGACTAGGTACAACAGACAGAAACCTGTTATGGAATGGATTTGCCCCAAAAATCCATACATTGAAGTCCTAACTACCCATGGGACTGTACTTGGATACCAGATCTTGAAAGGTAAAGTGGAGGTCTAATGAGCTCATTTGCGGGGAGGGACTCTAGTCTGATAACCGGTGTCCTATAGGAAGAGAGCGGGCAACTACACACACAGAAGGAAGACCACGTGAAGACAGTGGGAAGGAGGACATCCATCAGTCATGGAGAGAGGACACCCACCCTGGCCACACCTTGATCTGAAGTGTGAGAAAATAAATAAATCAATTTCTGTTGCTTAAGCCACCCAGTCTGTGGTACATTGTGATGGCGGGCCCAGCAGAATAATACGAAATCCTAATATTTACTTGCTCAGCAAATGGTGTGTGAGCCTTTGAAGGAGTTAGGCACTGTTCGAGGGCCCTAAGGAACCAGCCCTAAACAAAGAGAGTTTGGTCTTTGGGCCCCATGGAGCCAACGATCTGGCAGGGACTGCAGTAGGCGACATCCAGCAAGCAAGCAAGAAAAACAGATGGTGCCAAGGGCCAGGAAGATAAAGAATGCAGGGAAGGGATATCGGGTGTTCAGGTCGAAGAAGGAACAGGTTTCAGTTTTACATAGAGAGCTAGCAGAGCCTCCACTGAGCAGGTGATGTCAGAGCAAGGTTATGACGGAAATGAGGGAGTATGTCTTGTTGACACGTGGAAGTATATCCCCGACAGAGCGAGGCAAAGTGAGTGCAAAGACCTGATGCAGGAGTCTGTGCCTGACAAGCTCAGGGAACAGGGAGGGGCCAGTGTGTCAGCAGCCCAGTAAAAAAGGGGAGGGGAATAAGAGAGGCCTACAAGGAGGTAGCAGAGTCTGGGGAGGGTAGCACCTGTGTGGTGCACAGCTGGAGTCAGGTGTCTGGAGACATGAACAGCTGTGGGCAGTGCATAAAGACTTAGAGGCCCCAGATGCTGGCATATAGAAGCCTGAGGCTGGCTGAGATCACCCCAGAGTAAGGGCGGATGGAAAGCAGATGGGGGGCAGGAAGAAGATGAGGACCTACCAACACAGACACTGGTGACCAGCGGCCCAGACGGTGGGAGGAGGAGGGAAGTAATTTTTAAAGAAAGGGGGTAATCAAGTGAGACTGTAAAATGGTGCCACGTAATCCACATACTGAAGTTTGAGACTTCACTGACCTTCAGCGATGTGTGTCATCCATTAAAGAGATGAGAAGTAGGGATGAGTGGGAGAGGAAGCCCATTCAGACTCAGCTGACAGACAAACAAGGGAAGTTCTGCAGGCACCGGCACGTGCACTGCTAGGCATAGGAAGACAAAGCAGGTGGTGCTGGATGGGAAGTGATTGCTCCCCGTGGGCCGGGAGAAACAGCTGCAGGTACACAGGAAACAATAATGCTAGTATGTGCAACAAGAAATATTTGTACTTGCTTAAGCTCTATCAGAGCGGATAAGCATGGATAGTTAATCATGAGATAAAAATAACCTAACTGTAAAGTCAATACCAAACCAATTGTTGACCCAACACAGATAGGCAATCAAGGAAAGATGAAAGGAAGTAAAAGTAACTCAGTGAACACAAACCCCACCTGCTTACCAGTAAAATCACCTCTAGCATTTCTAGTTTTGAGGCCCCGCCTGCCTAGGGACATTCATGAAATGGCCATGGTATCCTGACCCTGGAAAAGTAGCATAATCACTTGTTTCCTAAATAGTGACTCATTTGAATGACCACACGAGGGTTTTACTGTCTCTTCCAATCGGTGAAATGGACCTTCCCATGAAGAGACGGGAATAGAGCAAGAAGACAAGTAGACTGATGGAGCTGCTTTAAAATGTTTTTAGCTTCACTGTTTTTTGAGAGAGAGAGACAGACAGACAGAGACAGAACACACGTGGGGAAGGGGCAGACAGAGAGTGAGACACAGTATTTGAAGCAGGCTCCATGTTCAGAGTCATCAGCATAGAGGTGAAGCGAGGGTTCGAAACCACAAACTGTGAGACTATGACCTGAAGTGGGACACTTAATCCACTGAGCGGCTGAGGCAGTGCAAAAGACGTCTGGCCTAAAAGAAACATCAAGGCTACATCGCCGAAGAAGGGGTGCAGAAGGGGCACATGCATGATCCCCTCCCGTGCCAAGGTGTGGGAAAGAACATGAGTGACACCCCTCCATTGCAGAGACAGTGGCGCAATGGTGACCCCCTCCCTTGATGTGGGAGGGCGCATGTGTTAACCCCCTCCTGTCCAAAGGGGGGGGGACGCTAATGCTTGAAAACCTCTCATACCCAGGGTGGAGGAAGTACTACCTTAGCCTTACCCTACGCCTTATGTCAGTGCCAACCCTAACACTTACCTTAAGAGATGTGTGTTTCTTCAGCTGTGAAAGTGAAAGAACCATTCGTGAAATATCACATTAATAGTGACATCACTACTCTCTCCCTAAAAGGTGGCACTGTGCATGGGTGACCATCTCACACACCAACCAGCGGCAAGGCAGAATCCTGAACCACCTCTGGTGTCAAGTGGGGGGGGAGGGGGGCACATGTTTGAATGCCCTCCAATGCTGAGGGGGGTTATGTGCATGTGTGAACACCCTTCCCACTGAGGTGAGTGGGGCCAAGCATGAACATTGTCCCTTGCTGAGGGAGGGTTGTGTGCCTGTACAAATGGTCTGCCTCACAGAGCGGGGGTTATGGGCATGCCTGAACCCCCTTTGGCAAGGAGGGGGGGGCTTTGCACATGCGTGAACACCATCCTGGCGAGGGGAGCGGGGAGCATATGTCAACGCCCTCCCTGGCTGCGTTTCTTCAGCTGTGAAAGTGAAAAGAATCATTGATGAAAGGTGACATTAAATAGTGGCAACAGTACTCCCTCTCCGAGGGGTGGCACTGTTCATGGGTGACACCCTCCATTACCGAGGGGATGAGGAGCATGTGTGAACCACCTCCCATGCCGAGGGAGACAGGGCACATGTGGAAACACCCTCCCTCAACTTGGGACGGGTGGTGCAAATGTGAGAATGCGTGAACGCACTTCCAAGCTGAAGAGGATGGGGCATATGTGTGAACACCCTCCCACGCTGAAGGGGGCGGGACACACGCACGAATATTCTCCCACACTGAGGGGCGGTGCTATTCCGTGCATACACACTAGAGACGAGGGGGTAGGTGTGGAAGCATGACCTAACCCTTACCCTAACCGTTAATGGTAATGCTAACCCGAACACTTACCTTAAGAGTTGTCTGCTACTTCAGCTGTGAAATTGAAAATAACCATTCATGAAACGTCACATTTAATAATGGCATCACTATTCCCTCATTGAAAAGTGGCAATCTGCATGGGTGACCTCCTCCCACACCAAGGTGGGGCTGTGCACATGCGTAAAAACCCTCCCTGCTGAGGTGAGCAAGACACACGCATGAACCATCTCCCATGCAGAGGTGGGGTGTGCCCATGAGTGAACACCCTCCCGACCCGACAGGTGGTCATGCACATATGTGAACAATCTGTCCCGAAGGGGGGATCTACGCATGTGTGAAAGTCCTCCCCAGCAGAAGTGGAGTGGAGGACGTGCTTCAATATTTTACCACTCTCAGGGGTTGGGGTGAAAGGGTGAACACTCACCCTTGCTCAGGATAGTGGGGTAATGCGTGAAGTCTTCCCATGCTGAGGGGGGAGAGCAAGCATGACCTAGCCCTTATGTTAACCCCTAACTGTAATGCTAACCCTACCTCTGACCTTAAGAGATACATGCTCCTTCAGCTGTGAAAGTGAAAACAGCCGTCCATGAAACGTCAGATTTAATAGTAGCATCACTACTCCCTTGCTGACTAGTGGTGCTGTGCACAAGTGACCCCCTCCAGCACCTGAGGGGGGAGGGCACATGCGTGAACCCCCTCCCAGGCTGGGGGGCAGGTTCATGCACTTACCTGAACACCTTCCCAAGCCAAGGGGGCACTGTGCTCATGCGTGAACACCTCCTGAGCCAAGGAGGGCATGGTGCATGGACAAATGCCCTCCCTCGCCAAGGGTTGTGGTGTCCACCCATGAACACCCTCGCACACGAGATGGGTGCAGGCGCATACATCAACATCCCCCCCGCTGAAGGGAACTGGTTCCTATTGGTGAACACCCTGCCGAGATGAGGGGGGCGTGGCTCATGTGTGAATGCCCTCCCACTCCAAGGGAGGGTGCAGGCATGGCCTATCCCTTACACTAACCATGAACGGCAATCCTAACCATAACACTTACCTTAAGAAAAGACTGCTTCTTTAGCTGTGAAAGTGAAAAGAGCCATTCATAAAACAACACATTAAGTAGTGGCATCACTACTCCCTTATGGAGGGGAGGCAGGCTGCATGCCTGAACACCCTTCCACAAGGAGGGTGGCGGGGGTCAGGTGTGACCTTCCTCCCTTGCCAAAACGGGGGGTGCAAGCATGACCTAACCCTTATCCTAATCATCAGGGTAATCCAAACCCAAACCCTCATCATAAGAGATGCTGCTTCTTCAGCCATGAAAGTGAAAAGACTCATTCATGAAACGTCAGATTTAATAGTGGCAACACTACTCCCTTGCTGTCTCTTTCAATCAGTGAAATGGACCTTCCTGTGAAGAGGCAAGAACAGGATAAGACCCTATGGAGCTTTAATTCACTGGCCTACAGAGACAACATCAATACAGTCAATAGGGACAACACATCTCTCCATGGGCCAACAATTTAGGTTGGGGTGACCTCAGAGAATATCCTCTCTGAGGGATTTAGATGTACACTTACCAGTCAAAAGTATAACCTCCCTTATTGATCCAAAGTACATAACCAACACCTTAGGTTTGATACATGTACCCTGCTAGAGTTTCCTTTTGGGGGTGGGTGATTGTTGTCTCCACATTCGGTGCAGGGTTATGAAATGGTGGTGGTGGGTGTTTTCTCCTCTTCCATAAAGAGTTCCAAGGTGACCATTTGTGGGAGCCAAGCGGTAGTTGGTCTGCCCCTGAATCCCTGTGTGCTTCGGGTTCCCTGTTGAGCATCATAGCAGCGGCCTAGTGGAAATACGAGAGATGTCAGAAGACACTCAGGTAACCAAAGGTGCGAATGAAGAACCTCCTGAAATACCATCAGAAGACTATGGGACAGCGCTACCATCCACAGTTACAGTCCAGTTTCCGAGAGCATGTGGGATGCTCTAGAGGAATGCAGTGTTACAGTGGATGAGAGGTGTCCGGCTGGTAGAAGAAATGCTGAGCATCCCCGATGCTGGCTGGGGAAATGTCGTATATGTTGTCAGCTATGCCAAAGATAACAAAAGAACAATGAATGAGACAGACGCCTTCTTCTTCAGCAATGAAAGTGAAAAGAGCCATCCGGGAAACATCGGATTGAAAATGATTTTAGGTACATTAATTTTTGAAAGACACAAAGAACACAAGTGGGCCATGGGCAGAGAGAGAGAGAGAGAGAGAGAGAGAGAGAGAGAGATAGTATCTGAAGCAGGCTCCAGATTCAGAGCCATCAGCACAGAAGCTACTCAGGGCTCAAACCAGAAACCGAGAGCCCATGAACCAAGACGAAGCGGGACGCTTAACTCAGAGACATCCAGGTGCCAAGGAAAACATCTGAATTAAAAGGACTATCACTGCTACATCGTGGATAAAGGGAAGCAGATGTGACACAATCGGGAAGCCATCCAACACCAAGGGGGATTGCACCATGCGCTAAACCTTAACTGACACCTAACATTAATCCTAAACATAAACCTTACCTTAAGAAACGCCTACTTTTTCAGTTGTGAAAGTGAAAATAGATATTCATGATTTAATACTGGCATCAGTATCAGATTTAATACTGGCATCAGTAATCCCAATCTAAGGAGTGGTGAGGCTCATGGGTGACACCATCGCACGCAGAAGGAGTGGAGGGTTGCATGTGTGAACACAACCCATGCACCAAAAAGGATTGGGTGATACGTGAAATCCTACCATACCGAGAGAGTGTGGGGTGATGGTGTGAAAAACTCCAGAGCAAAGCTGGAATGGGCGAGGCAAGAACAACCTGCAGTGCAGAGAGACTGGGGTGATAGAAGAACACAATCCCTCAAACATGGAGGGTGGTGTCCACGCATGAACACCTTCCCGCTCAAAGTAGGGGTGCAAGCATGACCTACTCCTTGCCCAACTCCTAAACCTATCACTAAACAAAATCCCACCACCTAAACCTAACACCTAACCCTAACCATAACCCTAATGCTAAATCCTGCCGCCACCCTTCCCCTAACCACAGCCCTACCTCTAACTAACCGTAAACGTAAACATAACCCGAACTAACCCTAGCCTGACCCTAACTCTTTAACCCTAAGCCTCTAACTCTAACCCTAAAACACTCATCCTAACGCTCTAACTCTACCCGCTAAATCTAAAACTATAAACCTAAGGCCCTCTCCCCATGGGGATCCATATCGAAAGACTGATAACAGCACACACACCAGGACCAGAAACGGTTCATGAACACTCAGCATGGAATGTGGACATCACCATGTATTTCCAAACCGCGGCTGCAGCTGCACAAGAGGATTCCTGAGGCCTAACCGATGGGTGGCCCATACAGTTGTCTGGCCTTGGAACCAAAAGACTAATCCTGACGAGCACCCTCCTTTGTGTACTCCCTTCTGCCCTTCGGGGAGACAAATGCTCTGCTGTGGTTTCAGTGCGTGGAACCTCCTGGGACCTAACCCTAATGCTAACCAGGACCATATGCTAACCCTCAACCTAAACCTAACCCTATCACTCACACTAGACACATCTATCTACTCCAGACCAGATACAGTTGTCTGTCCTTAGAACCCAAAAATTAGTCCTGACCCACAGCCTCCGTTGTGCAGTCCGTTCAACCTTCCGGGAGACAACTGCACTGCTGTGGTTCAGCGCCTGGAGACTCCTGGGACCTAACTCTAAACCTAACCATAACCCTAACTATAACCCTCAACTTAAATCTAACATTTTCTATCACACTGGACCCACCTATCTACACCAGACCTTACAGAGTTGTCCGCTTTGGAACCCAAAGACTAATTTTGACGAGCAGCCTCCATTGTGCACTGACTCTGCCCTTCGGGGAAACAATTGCACTGCTGTGGGTACAGCGCCTGGATCCTTCTTTGACCTACCCTAACCCTAACCATAACCCTGAGCATAACCCTCAATCTCACCTGACCATATATCTCACAATACCTCTACACCAGACCCATACCAGCGCATGTGCCCTCACTTCAGCCCTCGAGGGAGATCACGAGACTGGAGTCCTTTGGCCCTGGCCACATCCCTGCACTGAACCCTAACCCTAGCTAAAACTCACTCCCCATGGGTGCCCAATTCCAATGTCTGACAACAGAATGCACATGGGGTCGAGAAGCAGTGCAGGATTACTCGGCGTGGGACGTGGAACATCACCATGTCATTTCCAAAGCCCGGCTGCTGCTGCTGCATAAGAGGATTCCTGAGGTCTCCCCCAAAGAGTGTCCAATACACTTGTCTAGCCTTGGAACCCAAAGACTAATCCGGACCGGCAGCCTCCGTTGTGCCTGAGAGCATTCCTGAGGCTTACCCGAAGAGTGCCAGAAACAGTTGTCTGGCCTGGCAACAGAAAGACTAATCCTGACCCGCAGCATTCATTGTGTACTCCAGTCCGCACTTCGGGGAGACCACTGCACTGCTGTGGGTTCAGCATCTGGAGCCTCCTGGGACTTATCCCCAACCCTAACCAGAACCCTGACCCTAGCACTCAACCTAAACCTAAACCTATCTCTCACACTAACTCTATACCAGACCGGTACCCTCGCAAGTTTTCTCACTTCTGCCCTCCATGAAATTCATGAGATTGGAGTCACTCTGCCCTGGTGATGTCACTGCACTGAACCCTAACCCTAGCTAAGTCTCCTTCCTCATGGCAACCCAATTCCAATGACTGACAACAGCACGCTCATGGTGTAAATCACTCGGCTTGGAACCTGGAACATCACCATGTCATTTCCAAAGCTCAGAGGGAGCTGCACAAGGGCGCTGCTGAGGCCCAACTAAGGAGTGTCCTGCACCCAAGGAGGGCCTTGACACCCTAAGACTAAGAAGGAATGGCACCATCCTTTGCACCCTCCACTCAACCCTCTAGGAGACCACTGCACTACTTAGGTTTCTGCACTTAAGCGCCTCCTGGAACCTACCCCTAACCCTCACCATGACCCTCGCTGTATTCCTCAACCGAAACCTCACCCCAATTCTAACACTAACCCTACACCTGACCTGCTACCGCGCATGGCCCTCATTAAATACTCAATGGAGATAAATGGACTGTTGTTTCTTCGGCCTTGCTTATGTCCCTGGATCTAGCTGTAATCCTACCTATTTCTCTATCCCGATGGGGATCCAATTCCTAATGCAGAGAATATCATGCACCTGTGGCCCAGAAGCGGTGCAGGATTACTCCACATGGAGCATGGACCACCACCATGTCATGTCCAAATACCAGAGGGAGGTGCCAAAGTGCTTGCTGAGGCCCAAAAGTGGCCCCCATGCAAGGCTGGCACCAGTAACCAAAGACTAAACCTGACCAGCACCCTCCCATGTGCCCTCCACTGAGCCCTCCCAGACCACTGCACTGCATGGGGTTCATCATCTGGGGACTCCTTGGAGCTATCCCTCACCCTATTCATGACCCACTCCATACTCCTCAATTGGAACCTCACCCTAAGTCTAACGCTAACCCTACACATGACCCGCATCCGTGCATGAGCCCTCATTCAGCCCTCCATGGAGGTAAAGGGATTGTTGTTTCTTCAGCCTTGCTTACGTCCCGTCCCTGGATCAAACCCTTGCCCTAGCTATGGCTCATTGCCGATGGGGACCCAATTCCTGACTCGGAGAAAACCACGTACATGGGGCCCAGATGCGGTGCAGGCTTACTTGGCATGGAACGGGGAACATCACCATACCATTTCCAATGCCCAGAGGGACCTGCACAAGGGGGTTGCTGAGGACCAACCGAAGAGTGGCCCACACAAGAGGCTGGCCTTGGCACCCAAAGAATAAGCATGACCAGCACCCTCCCATGCGCCCTCCTCTTGGTCCCCCAGGGAAACAACTGCACTGCCTTGGATTCAGCACCTTGGGCCTCCTGGAACCTAGCCATAATGCCAACTATGACCCTCCCCATACTACTCAACCTATACCTCACCCCAACGCTAATGCTAACCCTACACCTGACCCTTACCCGTGCATTGGCCCTCATACAGGCCCTCATGGAGATAACAGGACCGGTGTCTCTTCAACCCTGCTCATGTCCCTGGACAGAACCTCACCCTATCCGTGGTTCTCTCCCAATGGGTATCCAGGTCCTAATTCTGAAACACCACGCATATAGGTCAAAACCCCTACAGTATTACTCGGTATGGAATTGGAGCATCATCATTTCGTTTCCACTTCTGGGATGGAGCTGCCTGAGGAGTTTGCTGAGACCCAAATGAATAGTGGCACACATGGGAGGCTGGCCTTGAAACACAAAGAATGTCTGAACTGAAGGCTCCCATGCAGCCACCACTCAGCCTTCCGTGGAGACCACTGCGATGCTAGGGGTTCACCACCTGGAATTTCTTGGGCCCTAACCCTAACACTAACCGTGACCCTCACCATACCCTGAACCTCAAACTCATTCCTACACTAACACTAACCCTACACCTGACCCTCACCTGCACACTGGCTATCATTCATCACCCCATGGAAGTACGTGGAATGGGGTAACTTTGGCCCTCCTTATGGCCCTGGTCTGAAACCCAACTCTATCTAAAGCTCTCTCCAGATGGTGACCCGATTATTAAGTCTGAGGATATCTCCCTTCCAGAAGAAGAGGCGGATTCCTCGGCATGGAACGTGGAATATCACCATGTAATATCCAAAGCCCAGATGTTGCTTCAGAAGCCGTTCCTGAGGCTCAACCAAAGTGTGGCCCACAAAGGAGGCTCACCCTGGCTCTCAAAGACTAAGCATGACCTACACCCTCCTATGTGCTCACCACTGAACCCTGCAGGAAGACCAGCACTGCTGGTGCTTCAGCTTCTGGAGGACCTGGGACAAAACCTAACCATTATATTGACAAGAACCATACACATCATCCTCAACCTCACCCCAACTCTAAAGGTAACGCTACACATGACCTGCACCCCTGCATGGGTGCTCATTCAGCCCTCCATGTAGATAATGGGACTGGTGTTCCTTCGGCCCTGCTTATGTCTCTGGACCGAATCCTGACCCTAGCTATGACTCTCCCCCAAAGGGGATCCAGTTCCTAACTCTGAGAACACCATGCACATAGTGTCCAAACCCCTGCAGTATTCTTCAGGATGGAATTGGAACATCATCATTTCATTTGCACTGCTGGGATGGAGCTGCACAAGGAGGTTGCTGAGGCCCAACTGAAGAGTGTCACACATAGGATGCTGCCCTGGGACGCAAAGACTTAGTCTGAACTGTAGACTTCCATGCAGCTTCCACTCAGCCCTCTGTGGAGGCCACTGCACTGCTAGGCGTTCACTGCCTGGAACCTCCTGGGACCTAACACTAACACTAAACTTGACCCTCACCATACACCTCAACCTAAACTTCACACCAACTCTAACGCTAACCCTACACATGACCCGCCCCCAAGCATGGGCCCTATGGAGTCCTCCAGAATGATCACGGACTCATGTGGATTTGGCCCTATCTACATCCCTGGGCCAATATCTAAGCCTAGTAATGGCTCTCTCCCATCGAGGAACAAATTCCTAAGTCTCAGTCACCATGCATATGGGGCCCAGAAGTGCTGCAGTGTAACTCACATGGAACGTGGAACATCGACAGGTAATTTACAAAGCCCAGAGGAAGCTGCAAAAAGGGTTTGCTGAGGCCCATCTGAAGATTGCCCCACAACTGATGCTGGATTCGGCACCCAAAGACTAAGCCTGAGCAGCAACCTACCAACCTAGGTGGAGCCACCTAGGACTTGCTTTGCCCTCCACTGATTCCTCCAGTGAGACCACTGGACTGCTTGGGGTACAGCACCTCGTACCTCCTGGAACCTAACCCAAACCGTAAACGTGACCATCAACATACTCCTCAACCTCAACCTTACCCCAACTCTAAGGCTTCACCTGACACCCTACAACTGACCCTCACCCGCTCATGGGCCCTCATTCAAACCTCCATGTAGGTAATGGGATTGCTGTTGCTTCAGCCTTGCTTACCTCCCTGGACCGATCCCTAACCCTAATTGTGGCTGAATCCCGATGGGGATCCAATGCCTAACTCTGAGAGACCACACACATGGGGCCCAAAGCTTTGCAGGATTCCTCGGCATGGATCTTGGAGCAAATCGTGTCATTTCCATTACCCATAAGGAGCTGCACAAGGGGGTTCCTGAGGCCACACTGAAGAGTGACTCACACGAGAGGCTTGATCGGGCACTCAAAGACAAAGCCTGATCAGCACAATCCCATGTGGGATCCACTCAGCCCTTCTGGGAGACCACATCCTTCCTGGGGTTGTTGCACCTAGAGCCTCGTGAGACCTAACAATAACCATGACCTTCAAAGTACCCCTCAACCTAAACATCACCCCTATTCTTAACATAACCTACAACTGACTTGCACCCTCTCAGGGACCCTCTCTTCAGCCCTCCAGGGAGATCACGGGACTGCTGTCTCTTCGGCCCTGCTTATGTCCTTGGACTGAACCCTAACTCCATTTTAGGCTGTCTCCCCATGGTGATCTAATACTTCTGTGCAAACCACACACGTGGGGTTCAGAAGAGGAGCCGGATTCCTCGGCATGGAACATGGAACATGACCAGGTAATTTCCAAAGCCCAGAGGGAGCTGCACAAGGGGGTTGCTGAGGCCCAACCAAAGTGTGGTCCATATCCGAGGCTGGCCCTAGCCCCTAAAGACTAAGCCTGGCCGGCACCCTCCAATGCGACCTCCCTCAGCCCTCCAGGGAGATCACTGCACTGCTTGGGTTTCAGCACCTAGGGCCTCCTGGACCCTAACCCTAATCATGACCCTCGCAGTACTCCTCAACCTAAACCTCACTCCAACTCTAATGCTAATCCTACACCAGACCCTCACGTGCGCATGGTCCCTCATACAACACCCCATGTAGATCACATGAGGAGTGTTGCTTCAGCGCTGCTTATGGCCCTGAAGCAAACCCTAACTCAAACTAAGGCTCTCTCCTGATGGTGACTCAATTCTTTAGTCTGAGGATACCACACACATGGAGTCCAGAGGAGGAGGAGTATTACTCAGCGTGGAATGTGGAATATCACCATGTAATATCCAAAGCCCAGATGTTGCTGCAGAAGTAGTTGCTGAGGCGCAATCAAAGAATGGCCCACGATGGAGGCTTGCCCTGGCAAACAAAGACTAAGCATGACAGACAACCTGCAATATGCCCTCCACTGAGCCCTCCGGGAAGCTGACTGCATTGCTGTTCATTTATCGCTTGGAGCCACCTAGGACTTAACCCCAAACCAAATAATGAACATAACTATACACACCAACCTCACCATGAACATAACTATGAACAGAACTAAAACAATGAACATAACTATACACACCAACCTCACCAACTCTAACCGTAGCCCTACATCTGACCTGCACCTGTGCATGCGCCCTATTCAGCCCTCCATGTAGCTCAAGGGACTGGTGTCGCTTCAGCCGTGCTTATGTCGCTGGAACATACCCTAACCCTAGCGATGGCTCTCTCCCAATGGGGATCGAGTTCCGAATTCTGAGAACATCACGCCCATAGGGCCCAGAACCCTGAAGTATTATTCGGTATGGAATTGGAACATCATCATGTCAATTCCACTGCTGGCATGGAGTTTCACAAGGAGGGTGCTGAGGCCCAAGAGAAGAGTGGCACACACGGGAGGCTGGCTCTGGCATGGAAAGACGAAGCCTGAACTAGAGGATTTCATGCAGTCTCCATTCAACCCTATGTGGCGACCGCTGCACTGCTAGGGGTTCACCGCCTACAACCTCCTGGGGCCTAAACCGAACAGTAACCTTGACCTGCACCATACCCCTGAACCTAAAGTTCACACCAACTCTTACCATAATCCTAAACCTTACACGCATTAGTGCATGGGCCCTCACTGCAGCCTTCCAGGGTGATCATGGGTCTCCTGTCCATTCAGCCCTATCTAAGTCCCTGGCCCAAACCCAAACACTAGCTAAGACACTCTCTCTCTCTCTCTCTCTTCCTCTCTCTCTCTCTTCCTCTCTCTCTCTCTCTCTCTCTCTCTCTCAATGAGGACAAAATTCCTAAATCTGATATGACCACACACATGTGGGGCCAGAAGTGGTACAGCGTTACTTTCCATGGAACGTGTCCTGAAGGGCACAGACGCTCCTAGCACCTGAAGGCACACCCCATGCCTGAAGCCGCTCCCCATACCTGAAGGCGCTCCCCATGCCTGAAGACAAGCCCCTTGCCTGAAGCCGCTCCCTGTGCCTGAAGGCATGCCCAGGGCCTGAAGGCATGCCCCATGCCTAAAGACAAGCCCCTTACCTGAAGGGAAGCCCCTTGCCTAAAGCCATGCCCTGAGCATGAAGCCATGTCCCATGCCTGAAGGCAGGTCCAATGCCTGCAGGCTCACCCCTTGCCTGAAGGCTTGTCCCTTGCCTGAAGGCCCCTTGCCTGAAGGCTCGCCCCTTGCCTGATGGCTCGCCCCTTGCCTGAAGGGTTAGGCATTCCCAATGCCTGAGGGCACACCCAGTAACTGAAGTCATTCACTCCCAATATCTGAAGCCATGCCTATTGAATGAAGTCACTCCCAAAGTCACTCCCAGGGAATGAAGTCAAAGTCACTCCCACTGACTGAAGACAAAGTCACTTCCAGTGAAGAAAGTCATCCCAAAGTCACTCCCAGTGACGGAAGTCTATCCCGAAGTCACTCCCAGTGATGAAAGTCAACCCGAAGTGACTGTCAGTGACGGAAGTCACTCCAGATATCACTCCCAGTGACAGAAGTCACGCCCGAAGTCACTCCCAGTGAGGGAAGTCCCTCTCGAAGTCACTCCCAGTGATGAAAGTCACTCCCGAAGTGACTGCCAGTGACGGAAGTCACTCCAGATGTCACTCCCAGTGACAGAAGTCACCCCCGAAGTCACTCCCAGTGAGGCAAGTCCCTCTCGAAGTCACTCCCAGTGACTGAAGTCACTCCTGAAGTCACTCCCAGTGACTGAAGTGAAAGTCATTCCCAGTGACTGATGTCATAGTCACTCCCAGAGACTGAAGTCAAAGTCACTCTCAGTGTCTGCAGTTACTCCCAGTGACTGGAGTCTCCACTCACAGGGACTGCAGTCATCACTCCCAGTGCCTGAAATTGGCACTCCCAGTGCCTGAAGACACTCCAGGGGAAGGACAGAGTGAGAGGGAGACACAGAATCCCAAGCAGGCTCCAGGCTCTGTGCTCTCACCACAGAGCCTCCTGGGGAAGGACATAGAGTCCCAAGGGACTCCCAAGAGGGAGACATAGAATCCCAAGAAGCTCCTCCAGGCTCTGTACTCCCAGCACAGAAACCCTATGCTCTGTGATCACAGAACAGAGCCTCCAATGCCTGAAGGCACTCCCCTTGCCTGAAAGGCACCAGCACTCTCTATAGGCATACCCCATGCCTGAAGGCATGCCCTGAGTCTGACTGAGCTCCCTGTGCAGGATGGGGCATTCTGTGCCTGAAAGTCACAGGAGCCCCCCTTGCCTGAATGGCACAGGACCCCCTCTTGCCTGAAGCCACGCCCCATGCCTGAAGCCATGCACCATGCCTGAAGCCACTCCCTATGCCTGATGGGTCGCCCCATGCCTGACTGCGTGCCCCATGCCTGAAGAGCACAGATGCTCCCCTTGCCTGAAGGCGCACCCCTTGCATGAAGCTGCTCCCTGTGCCTGAAGGCGCTCCCAGTGCCTGAAGACAAGCCCCATGGCTGAAGGTGCACCCCTTGCCTGAAGATTCTCCCTGTGCCTGAGGCCACTCCCTGTTCCAGAAGACACGACCCATGCCTGATAGAGCTCCACATGCCTGTAGGCAAGCCCACTGCCTGAAAGTAAGCCCCTTGACTGAAGCAGCGCCCCATGAATGATGCCTAGCCCAGTGCCTGAAGGCACACCATGTGCCTGAAGGCATGTTCCATGCCTGAAGGCGCTCCCCTTGAATGAAGGGCACAGGCACTCCCTGAAGGCGCATACCATGCCTGGCAGCGCACCCCTGGCCAGAGGGCACCACGTGCCTGTAGAGCACAGACTCCCCCGTGCCTTAAGTCGCACCCTGTGCCTGAAGCCGCTCGCTGTACCTAAAAGTGCTCCCAGTGCCTGATGACAAGCCCCATGGTTGAAGGTGCGCCACGTGCCTAAAGACGCTCCCTGTGCCTGAAGCTGCTCCCTGTTCCTGAAGGCATGCCTCTTGCCTGAAACAGCTCCAGGTGCCTGTACTCAAGCCCCTTGCCTGAAGGCAAGCCCGGTGCCTGAATGCAAGCCTGGTGCCTGAAGCCTTGCCCCATGCATGAAGCCCTGCTCAGTGCCTGAAGGCACACCCCTTGCCTGAAGGCACGCCCCATGCCTGAAGGCTTGCCCCATACCTGAATGCTTGCCCCATGCCTGAATTCTCACCTGTGCCTGAAGGCTAGCCCCTGCCTGAAGGGCACAGGAATGCCCAGTGCCTGTGGACATGCCCAGTGATTGAAGTCAGTCACTCCCAATGACTGAAGTCTTGCCCAATGAATGAAGACACTCCCAAAGTCACTCCCAGTGACTAAAGTCAAAGTCATTCCCAGTAAATAAAGTTACTCCCAAAGTCACTCCCAGAGAGGGAAGTCTTTCCCGAAGTCACTCCCCGTGACGGAAGTCACTGGAAAAGGCACTCCCAGAAATGGAAGTCCCTTGCGAAGTCACACCCAGTGACGGTAGTCCCTCTCGAAGTCACTCCCCGTGACAGAAGTCACTCCAGAAGTCACTCCCAGTGACTGAAGTCACTCCTGACGTCACTCCGAGTGACTGAAGTCAAAGTCACTCCCTGTGACTGATGTCATAGTCACTCACAGTGACTGAAGTCAAAGTCACACTCAGTGTCTGCAGTTACTCCTAGTGACTGCAGTCGTCACTCCCAGTGACTGAAGTCGGCACTCCCAGTGCCTGAAGGAACTGCAGGGGAAGGACACAGAGAAAAGGAGACACAGAATTCCAAGCAGCCTCCAGGCTCTGTGGTCTCAGCACAGAGCCTCCTGGGGAAGGACAGAGAGAGAGGGAGACAGAATCCCATGAAGCCTCCAGGCCCTGTGCTGGCCACACAGAGCCTCCACTTCCTGAAGCCACTCACCATGCCTGAAGGCACTACCAGTGCTGGAAGGCACTCCCCGTGCCTGAAGGCACTCTCTTTGCCTGAAAGGCAGAGGTACTCTCTGAGGGTGCACCCCATGCCTGAGGGTATGCTGTGAGTCTCAATGAGCATCCTGTGCATGATGGGGCATCCCTTGTTGAGAGGCACATGTGCTCCCCTTACCTGAATGGCACAGGAGCTCCCTGTGCCTGAAGACGGGCCCCATGCCTGAAGATGCTCCACATGCCTGAAGGCAAGCCCCATGCCAGAAAACACTCCACTTGACTCAAGGGCACAGGCACTCCCTGAAGTTGTGCCCCATGCCTGACGGCACACCCCGTGCTGAGGGCGCCCTGTGCCTGATGGCGAGTCCAGTGCCTGATGGCGCACCCTGTGCCTGAAGAGCACAGAACTCCGCGTGCCTGAAGTCGCGCCCTGTGCATGAAGCCGTTCACTGTACCTGAAGGGGCTCCCAGTGCCTGAAGACAAGCCCCACAATCCGTGTGCCTGAAGCCACTCCCTTTGCCTGAAGGCATGCCTCTTGCCTGAAACACCTCCATGTGCCTCTAATCAAGCCCCTTGCCTGAAGGCAAGCCCAGTGCATGAAGCCCCGCCCAGTGCCTGAAAGCACACCCCTTGCCTGAAGGCACGCCCCATGCCTGAAGGCTTGCCCCATGCCTGAATGGCACAGGCATGCCCAGTGCCTGAGGGCATGCCCAGTGACTGAAGTCAGTCACCCCCAATGACTGAGTCATGCCCAGTACATGAAGTCACTCCCAAAGTCACTCCCAGTGAAGGAAGTTACTCCCAAAGTCATTCCAAGTGACCGAAGCCTCTCCCGAAGTCACTCCCAGTGACGGAAATCACTCACTATGTCACTCCCAGTGAGAGAAGTCTCTCCCGAAGTCACTCCCCATGACAGAAGTCACTCCCGATGTCACTCCCAGTGATGGAAGTCACTTGCGAATTCCCTCCCAGTGATGGAAGTCCCTCTCGAAGTCCCTCTCCCAGTGATGGAAGTCACTCCCAGGGACTGAAGTCACTCCCAGGGGTTGAAGTCAAAGTCACTCCCAGTGGCTGATGTCATAGTCACTCACAGTGACTGAAGTCAAAGTCACACTCAGTGTCTGAAGTTACTCCTAGTGCCTGAAGAAATTGCAGGGGAAGGACAGAGAGAGTGAGACACAGAAGTCCAAGCAGCCTCCAGGCTCTGTGGTCTCAGCACAGAAACTCCCGGGGAAGGACAGAGACAGAAGGAGACACAGAACCCCATGCAGCCCCCAGGCTCTGTGGTCTCACCACAGAGACTCCTGGGGAAGGACAGAGAGGGAGACACAGAATCCCAAGCAGCCCCTCCAGGCCCCGGTGCTCCCAGCACCGAGCCTCCAGGCCCCAGTGCTGGCAGCACAGAGCCTCCAGTTGCTGAAGCCACTCCCCGTGCCTGAATGCACTCCCCGTTCCTGAAGGCACTCCCTTTGCCTGAAAGGCACAAGCACTCTCTGAGTGCTCACCCCAGGGGTGAGGGCACACCCTTTGCCTGAGTGCGCCCAGTGCCTGAGGGCGCGCCCAGTGCCTGAAGCCACTCCCTGTTCCTGAAGGCACGCCTCTTGCCTGAAACAGCTCCACGTGCCTGTACTCAAGCCTCTTGCATGAAGGGGAGCCCCGTGCCCGAAGCCTTGCCCCGTGCGTGAAGCCCCGCCTAGTGCCTGAAGGCACGCCCCTCGCCTGAAGGCACGCCCCGTGCCTGAATTGCATGGGCATGCCCAGTGCCTGAGGGCATGCCCAGCGACTGAAGTCAGTCACCCCCAATGACTGAGTCATGCCCAGCGAACGAAGTCACTCCCAAAGTCACTCCAAGTGACTGAAGTCAAAGTCACTCCCAGTGATGAAAGTCACTCGCTATGTGTTGAAAAAAAAAAAAAAAAAAAAGGGGCGCCTGGGTGGCGCAGTGGGTTAAGCGTCCGACTTCAGCCAGGTCACGATCTCGCGGTCCGTGAGTTCGAGCCCCGCGTCAGGCTCTGGGCCGATGGCTCGGAGCCTGGAGCCTGTTTCCGATTCTGTGTCTCCCTCCCTCTCTGCCCCTCCCCCGTTCATGCTCTGTCTCTCTCTGTCCCAAAAATAAATAAAAAATGTTGAAAAAAAAAAAAAAGAAAGTCACTCGCTATGTCACTCCCAAGTGAGGGAAGTCTCTCCAAAAGTCACTCCCCGTGACAGAAGTCACCCCCGATGTCACTCCCAGTGACGGAAGTCACTCGCGAAGTCATTCCCAGTGACGGAAGTCACTCCCGAATTCACAACCAGTGACGGAAGTCCCTCTCAAAGTCCCTCTCCCAGTGATGGAAGTCACTCCCGAAGTCATTCCCAGGGACTGAAGTCAAAGCCACTCCCAGCTGCTGATCCAGCTGCTGATGTCATCGTGACTCCCAGTGACTGAAGGAAATGTCACACTCAGTGTCTGAAGTTACTCCTAGTGACTGCAGTCGTCACTCCCACTCCCAATGCCTGAAGTCTTCACTGCCAGTGCCTGAAGTCGGCACTCCCAGTGCCTGAAGGAATTGCAGGGGAAGGACAGAGAGAGCGAGACACAGAATTCCAAGCAGCCTCCAGGCTCTGTGGCCTCAGCACGGAAACTCCCAGGGAAGGACAGAGACAGAGGGAGACACAGAATCCCATGCAGCCCCCAGGCTCTGTACTCTCACCACAGAGCCTCCTGGGGAAGGACAGAGAGGGAGGCACAGACTCCCAAGCAGCCCCTCCAGGCTCTGTGCTCACAGCACAGAGGCTCCAGGCCCCAGTGCTGGCAGCACAGAGCCTCCCGTTCCCGAAGCCACTCACCATGCCTGAAGGCACTCCCCGTGCCTGAATGCACTCCCCGTTCCTGAAGGCATTCCCTTTGCCTGAAGGCACAAGTGCTCTCTGAGGGCGCACCCCTTGGGTGATGGCGCACCCCTTGCCTGAGGGCGCCCTGTGCCTGAGGGCGAGCCCAGTGCCTGATGACGCGCCCTGTGCCCGAAGAGCACAGAGGCTCCTCGTGCCTGAAGTCGCACCCTGTGAATGAGGCCGCTCACTGTACCTAAAGGTGCTCCCAGGGCCTGAAGACAAGCTCCATGGTTGAAGGTGCGCCCCGTGCTTCAAAACGCTCCATGTGCCTGAAGCCGCTCCCTGTTCCTGAAGGCATGCCTCTTGCCTGAAACAGCTCCAGGTGCCTGTACTCAGGCCCCTTGCCTGCAGGCAAGGCCCGTGCCTGAAGGAAAGCCCCGTGCCTGAAGCCTTGCCACAAGCATGGAGCCCCGCCCAGTGCCTGCAGGCACGCCCCTTACCTGAAGGCTTGCATCATGCCTGAATTCTCACCCTGTGCCTGAAGTCTAGCCCCCTGCCTGAAGGGCACAGGCATGCCCAGGGCCTGAGGGCATGCCCAGTGACTGAAGTCAGTCACCCCCAATGACTGAAGTCACTCTCAGTGACGGAAGTCCCTCGCGAAGTCACACACACAGACGGAAGACCCTCTTGAAGACACTCCCACTGACGGAACACTCCCGAAGTCACTCCCAGTGACTTAAGTCACTCCTGACGTCACTCCCAGTGACTGAAGTCAAAGTCACTCCCAGAGCCTGAAGTCGGCAATCCCAGTGCCTGAAGGAACTGGAGGGGAAGGACAGAGAGAGAGGGAGACACAAAATTCCAAGCAGCCTCCAGGCTCTGTGGTCTCAGCACGGAAACTTCTGGGAAGGACAGAGACAGAGGGAGACACACAATCCCATGCAGCCTCCAGGTCTGTGCTCAAACCAGAGACCACCCGGGGAAAAACAGAGAGGGAGACACAGAATCCCAAGCAGCCCATCCAGGCTCCAGTGCCAGCGGAACTGGGGCACAGGAAGCCCCAGTGACCGCGGCAGTGGAGCCTCCAGTGACCTCAGTGACCGTGGCACTGGAGCCTCCAGGGATGACCGTGCCCACGGCACTGGGCCTCCAGTGAAGTCAGTGCCCCCGGCACTACACTTTCCAGTGAAACCAGTGTCCACGGCAATGCAGCCTCCAGTGAACCCAGTGCCCGCGGCACAGCAGCCTCCAGTGAACACAGTGTCCGTGGCACTGCAGCATCCAGTGCAGCCAGTGCCTGCAGCACTACAGCCTCCAGTTATGCCAGTGACCGGTGCACTGCAGCCTGCATGAACCCATTGCCCGCAGCAATGCAGGATCCAGTGAACCTACTGCAAGTGGCACTGCAGCATGCAGTGAACCCACTGCACGTGGCACTGGAGCCTGCAGTGAACCCAGTGCCCGAGGCAGAGCAGCCTGCAGTGAACCCAGTGCCCACGGCACTGTAGTCTCCAGTGAACCCAGAGCCCGTGGCACTGCACACTCTACTGAACCCATGCCCGGGGCACTGCACCCTCCAGTGAAAAAAGTGTCCACGGCACTGCTGCCTGCAGTGAACCCAGTTCCACTGCACTACACCCTCCAGTGAACCCACTGCCCGCGGCACTGCACCCTCCAGTGATGGCAGTGCCTGCCGCACTGCACCCTCAAGTGAACCCAGGACCTGCGGCACTGCACCATGCAGTGTACTCAGTTCCAGCTTCTATGCAATCTCCAGTGAACCCACTGCCCGCGGCACTGCAGACTCCAGTGAACCCACTGCCCGCGGCACTGCATCCTGCAGTGAACACAGTGCCAACGGCACTGCAGTCTCCAGTGAACCCTGTGCCCGCCACTCTGCAGCCTCCAGTGAACACAGTGTCCGTGGCACTGCAGCCTCCAGTGAACCCAGACCCCGTGACAATGCACCCTCCAGTGAAGCCAGTGCCGCGGCACTGCAACCTCCAGTCAACCAATTGCCCGTGGTACTGCAGTCTGGAGTGAACTGTCAGCCCACTGCAGGGCAGCCTCCAGTGACGTGAGTGCCTGCAGCACTGCACCCTCCAGTGAACCCAGTTCCCGCGGTAATTCAGATTACAGGGAACCCAGTGCCCACATCACTGCAACCTCCAGTGAACCCAGTGCCAGCGACACTGCAGCCCCCAATGAACCCAGGGCCCGCGGCACTGCATACTGCAGTGAACCCAGAGCCCGTGGCACTGCAGCATCCAGTGAATCCAGTTCTGGGTGCACCGCACCCTCCAGTTAACTCAGTGGCTGCAGCACTGCAGCCTCCAGTGAACCCAGTGCCCGCCGCACTGCACCCTCCAGTGAACACAGTGTCCACGGCACTGCAGCCTCCAGTGAACCCAGTTCCCGAAGCAGTGCACATGCAGTGAACTCATTGCCCACAGCACTGCAGCCTCCATTGAACCCTGAGCCCGTGGCACTGCACACTTCAGTGAACCCTGTGCCCGCGGCACTGCACCTTGCAGTGAACCAAGTGCCAATGGCACTATAGCCTCCAGAGAACCCAGGGCCCGCCACATCGCAGCCTCCAGTGAATCCAGTGCCAACAACGGCACTGCAGCCTCCAGTGAACACAGTGTCCATGGCACAGCATCCTCCAGTGAACCCAGTGCCCACAACACTGCAACCTCCAGTGAACCAAATGCCCTAGGCACTGCAGCCTCCAGTGAACACAGTGTCTGCGGCACTGCAGCCTCCAGTGAAGCCACTGCCTGCAGCACTACAGCCTCCAGTTATCCCTGTGACCAGTGCACAGCAGCATGTATTGAACCCAGTGCCCACGGACTGCACCCTCCAGTGAACCTAGTTCCCACTGCACTGCAGCCTCCAGTGAGCCCAGTGCCCGAGGCAGAGCAGCCTCCAGTGAACCCAGTGCCCATGGTACTCCAGCCTCCAGGGAACCCAGAGCCCGTGGCACTGCACCCTCCAGTGAAGCCAGTGCTGGGTGCACTGCGCCCTCCAGTGAACCCAGTTCCCACTGCACTGCAGCCTCCAGTGAGCCCAGTGCCCGAGGCAGAGCAGCCTCCAGTGAACCCAGTGCCCATGGTACTCCAGCCTCCAGGGAACCCAGAGCCCGTGGCACTGCACCCTCCAGTGAAGCCAGTGCTGGGTGCACTGCGCCCTTCAGTTAACGCAGTGCCAGCAGAACTGCACCATCCATTGAACCCAGTTCCCACTGCACTGCAGCCTACAGTGAACCCAGGCCCGTGGCACTGCACTCTCGACTGAATCCAGTGCCCACGGCACAGCACCCTGCAGTGACCAAAGTGCCCGCGGCACTGCATCCTGCAGTGCACCCAGTGCATGGGGCACTGCAGCCTGCAGGGAACCCAGTGCCTGCGGCACTGAAGCCTGCAGTGAACGCAAAGCCCACGGCACTGTAGGCTCCGGTGAACACAGTGCTCGTGGCACTGCACCCTCGACTGAACCCAGAGCCCACGGTACTGCACACTGCAGTGAAGTCAGACCCTGTGGCACTGTACCCTCTAGTGAACGCTTGTGCCTTCGGCACTGCACCCTGTAGTGAACCCAGTCCCCGCGGCACTTCACCCTCCGATAAGGCAGTGACCAAGGCACTGCACCCACCAGTTAACACAGTGCCCTAGGCACTTCATCCTCCGGTGTACCCCATGCCTGGGGCATTGAACCCTCCAGTGAACCCAGGGTGCGCACCACTGCAGCCTCAAGTGAACCCACTGCCTGCGGCACTGCAGCCTGTAGTGAACCCAGTGCCCGAGGGACTGCAGCCTGTATTGAACCCAGTGCCCGCTGCACTGCATCCTCCATTGAACCCAGTGCCCACAGCACTGCATCTTCCATTTATCCCAGTGACCGGTGCACTGCAGCATGCAGTGAACCCTGTGTCCGCGTCACTGCACCCTCCAGTGAACCCAGTTCCCACTGCACTGCAGCCTCTATGGAATTCAGTGCCCGCGGCACTGCAGCCTACAGTGAACACACTGCGCGCGGCACTGCAGCCTCCAGTGAATGCAGTGCTGTGGCGCTGCACCCTCCAGTGAACCCAGTGCCCTCGGCACTGCAGCCACCTGTGAACCAAGATCCTGCATCACTGCACCCTCCAGTGAAGCCAATGCTGGGTGCACTGAACCCGCCAGTTAACACAGTACCCATAGCACTGCACCAACCATTGAACCCAGTGGTGGCAGCACTGCAGGCTCTACTGAACCCAGTGCAGGCGGCACTGCACCCTCCAGTGAAAAAGTGTCCGAAGCACTGCATCCTGCTGTGAACCCTGTGCCGGGGCACTGCAGCCTGCAGTGAACCCAGTTCCCACTGCACTGTAGCCTCCAGTGAACCCACTGCCCGTGGCACTGCACACTCCAGTGAAGGCAGTGCCTGCCGCACTGCACTCTCCGGTGAACCCAGTGCACGCAGCACTGCAGCCTCCAGTGAACAAAGATCCGGCGGCACTGCAGGCACCAGTGAACACAGTTCCCGCGGACCTGCAGCCTCCAGTGAACACAGTGCCGGCGAAACTGCACCATCCAGTGAACACAGTGTCAGCGGCACTAAATCCTGCAGTGAACCCAGTGCCCGCGGCAATGCAGCCTGCAGTGAACACAGTGACCGCAGCACTGCAGCCTCCAGTGAAGCCAGTCCTGAGTGCACCGCACCCTCCTGTTAACGCAGTGACCGCAGCACTGCACCCTCCAGTGAACCCAGTTCCCACCGCACTGCAGCCTGCAGGGAACCCAGTCCCGGAGGCACTGCATCCTGCAGTGAAACCAGTGTCTGATACATTACATCCTCCTTGAACCCAGTGTCCATGGCACTGCAGCCTCCAGTAAACCCAGAGCAGGCGGCACGGCAGTGTGCAGTGAACCCTGTGCTCGCGACATGCAGCCTGCCATGAACCCCGTGCCCGCAGAACTGCAGCATGCAGTGAACCAAGTGCTCGCAGCACTGCAGCCTCCAGTAAACCCAGAATCCGCGGCACTGCACACTCCAGTGAACCCAGTGCCCAAGTCACTGCACCCTCCAGTGAACCCAGTTCCTGTGGCACTGCAGACTGTTGTGAACCCACTGTCCACGGCACTGCAGCCTCCAGTGAAACCACTGCCCGCGACACTGCACCCTCCAGTGAACCCAGTGCCCGTGGCACTGCAGCCTGCTGTGATCCCAGTGCCCGCGGAACTGAAGCCACCTGTGAACCCATTGCCTGAGACACCGCACCCTGCAGTGAACCAAGTGCTCGTGGCATTGCAACCTCCAGTGACCTCGGTGCCCGTGGCACTGCAGACTGCAGTACACCCAGTGCCCGCAGCACTGCAAGCTCCAGTGAGGCCAGTTCCCACTGCACTGCTGCCTACAGTGAACACACTGCCCGCGGACTGTACCCTCCAGTGAAGGCAGTGTCAGCCGCACTGCACCCTTTAGTGAACCCAGTGCCCGTGGCACTGCAGTCTGCAGTGAACACAGAGCCCGAGGCACTGCAGCCTGCAGTGAACCCAGTGCCGTGGCACTGCACCCTCCAGTGAACCCAGTACCTGTGGCACTGCAGCCTGCTGTGAACCCACTGCCCGCAGAACTTCAGCCTCCAGTGAACCCACTTCCCGCGACACTGCACACACCAGTGAACCCAGTGCCCATGGCACTGCACCCTCCCATGACGCCAGTGCCCGCGGCACTGCAGTCTGCAGGGAACACAGTGCCCAAGGCAATCCATCCTCCAGTGAACCCAGACCCCGCGGCACTGCACCCTCCAGTGAACCCAGTGCTCACGGCACTGCATCCTGCAGTGAACCCAGTGCCTGCGGCACTACATGCTCCAGTGAACCCAGTTTCTGTGGCACTGCAGCCTCCAGTGAACCCAGTTCCCATGGCACTGCAGCCTGTTGTGAACCCACTTCCCGTGACACTGCAGCCGCCAGTGAACTCACTGCCTGCGACACTACACCCTCTAGTGAACCCAGTGCCCGCGGGACTGCAGCCTCAAGTGAACCCACTGCCCGCAACACTGCAGCCTCCACTGAAGGCAGTGCCTGCTGCACTGCACACTCCAGTGAACCCAGTGCCCGCGGCACTGCACCATGCTGTGAACCCAGTTCTCGCTTCTATGCAGCCTCCAGTGAACCCAGTGCACGCGGCACTGCAGCCTCCAGTGAAGCCAGTGCCCGACGCACTGCATCCTCCAGTGACCCCCGTGCCCGCAGCACTGCCGCTTCCAGTTATCTCAGTGACCGGTGCAATGCAGCCTGCAGTGAACCCAGTGCCCGTGCACTGCACCCTCAGGTGAAGCCAGTTCCCACTTCAGAGCAGCCTCCAGTGAACCCACTGTCCACGGCACTGCACCCTCCAGTGAAGGCAGTTTCTGCCGCACTGCACCCTTCAGTGAACTCAGTACCCGTGGCACTGCAGCCTGCAGTGAACCGAGTGCCCGCGGCACTGCACCCTTCAGTGAACCCAGTTCCCACGGCACTGCAGCCTCCAGTGATCCCACTGCCCGCGGCACTGCAACTTCCAGTGAAGGCAGCGCCCGCTGCACTGCACCCTCCAGTGAAAGCAATGCATGGGGCACTTCACCCTCCAGTGAACCAAGTGTCCTAAGCACTCCAGCCTCCAGTGAACCCAGTTCCCCTGGCACTGAACCGTGCAGTGAACCGGTGCCCACAACACTGCAGCCTCCAGTGAATAAAGTTCCCATGGCAATGCATCCAGCAGTGAACCCAGAGCCCACAGCACTGCACAATCCAGTGAACCTAGATCGATGGCACTGCACCCTCCAGTGAACCCAGTTCCCACTGCACTGCAGCCAACAGGGAACCCACTGCCCGCGGCACTGCAGCCTCCAGTGAACAAAGTGCCCGCGGCCATTGAACCTGCAGTGAACCTAGAGCCCGTGGCACTGCACACTCCAGTGAACCAAGGGCCCGCGGCACTGCACCCTCCGGTGAACACAGTGCCTGTGGCACTGCAGGCTTCTGTGAACCCACTGCCTGCGGATCTGCAGCCTCCAGTGAACACACTTCCCGCGACACTGCACCCTCCAGTGACCGTGGCACTGCACCCTCCAGTGACCCCAGTGCCCATGGCACTGCAGCCAGCCTTGAACCCAGTGCCCGCGGCACTACAGATCAAGTGAACCAATGTCCGCATCACTTCAGCCTCCACTCATCTCAGTGACTGGTACACTGCAGCCTGCAGTGAACCCAGTGCCCGCGGTACTACAGCCCTCAGTGAACCCAGTGCCCGCAGCACTGCAGCCTCCAGTGAAGCCTGACCGCCAGGCCCTGAACCCTCCAGTGAACCCACTGCCCGCGACAATGTAACTTCCAGTGCAGCTAGTACAGAGTGCACTGCACCCTCCTGTTCACGCAGTGACCGCAGCACTGCACCATCCAGTGAACCCAGTTCCCGCCACACGGCAGCCTGCAGTGAACCCAGTCACGGGGAGTGCTGTCAGCCATGGTAAGGGACTCAGGACCTGGAGGCCCTGGGCTGCGAGCTCCAGGCCTGGAGGCCCGGGGTTCGCAGGGGCTGCTACAGATTCTGTGTCTCGCATCCCTCGGACCTATCCCGGGAGATACTGAGCTGAGACCACAGGGTCTGGAGGCTGTTTGGGATTCTTGCTTGTGTCTCACTTGGGATTTTGTGCTCGCTGCACAGCCCCTGGAGTGGCTGCTTGGGATTCTGTGTCTCCCATCCCTCGGACCTTCCACGGGAGTTTCTGAGCTGAGACCACAGGGTCTGGAGGCTGTTTGGGATTCTGTGACCCCTTTCTCTCAGGTACAGGGAGCGGCTTCAGGCACACGGAGCATTTTGAGGCACGGGGCACACCTTCAACCATGGGGCTTGTCTTCAGGCACTTGGAGCAACTTCAGGTACAGGGAGATGCTTCACGCACAGTGGGCGACTTCAGGCAAGGGGAGCCTCTGTGCTCTTCAGGCACAGGGTGCGCCATCAGGCACGGTGCTCGCCGTCAGGCACAGGGCGCCCTCAGGCAAGGGGTGTGCAGTCAGGCATGGGGCAAGTCTTCAGGGAGTACTTGTGCCCTTGAGTCAAGGGGAGCCCCTTGAGGCATGAGGCTTGCCTTCAGGCACTGGGAGCTTTTTCAGGCATGGGGCGCAGCTTCAGGACGGGGAGCTCCTGTGCCATTCAGGAAAGTGGAGTACATGTGTTTTTCAACAAGGGGTGCCCCATCATGCACAGGGAACTCAAGGAGACAGAGAGACTACCCTCAGACATGGCGTGCATCCTCAGAGTGTGCCTGTGCATTTCAGGCAAGGGGAGTGCAGTCAGCCATGGGAAGTGACTCAGGACCTGGAGGCCCTGGGCTCGCAGCCCAATGCCTGGAGGCCGAGGGCTCCCAGCCCAGCTCCTGGAGGCCATGGGCTCTCAGCCCAGCACATAGAGGCCGTGCACTGCAAGCCCAGCGCATGGAGGGCCTGGGCTAGGAGCCCAGCGCGTGGAGGGCCTGGGCTACGAGCCCTGTGCCTAGCGGCTCTGGCCTGCGAGCCCAGAGCCTGGAGGACCTGGGCTGCGAGCCCAGCGCCTGGAGGCCCTGTGCTCGCAGCCCAGCAGCACCTGGAAGCCCTGGGCTCGCAGACCATCAGCGCCTGGAGCCCCTGTGCTCACAGAACATCAGCACATGGAGGCCCTGGGCTCGCAGCCCAGCAGCATGTACAGGCCCTGGGCTGGCAGACCATCAGTGCCTGGAGACCCTGGGCTAGAAGCCCAGCAGAGCCTGCAGGCCCTGGGCGCGCAGCCCAGCAGCGCCTGGAGGCCCTGGGCTAGCAGCCCAGCAACGACTGGAGGCACTGGGCTCTCAGCCCAGCAGCGCCTGGAGGCCCTGGGCTCACAGCCCAGCAGGGCAGGGAGGCCCAGGGCTAGCAGGGGCTTCTTGGGATTCTGGGTCTCGCATCCCTCGGACCTATCCCGAGAGTTTCTGAGCTGAGACCACAGGGTCTGGAGGCTTTTTGGCATTCTCGCTTGTGTCTCGCTTGGGATTTTGTGCTCACTGCACAGCTCCTGGAGGGTCTGCTTGGGATTCTGTGCCTCCCATCCCTCGGAAATTCCCCGGGAGTTTCTGAGGTGAGACCACAGGGTCAGGAGGCTGTTTGGGATTCTGTGACTCCTTTCTCTCAGGTACAGGGAGCGGCTTCATCTACCTGACGGGATGTGCCATCAGCCTTGGGAATTGACTCAGGACCTGGAGGCCTGGGGCTCGCAGGGGCTGCTACGGATTCTGTGTCTCGCATGCCTCGGACCTATCCTGGGAGTTTCTGAGCTGAGACCACAGGGTCTGGAGGCTGTTTGGGATTCTGTGACTCCTTTCCCTCAGGTACAGGGAGAGGCTTCAGCCATGGTAAGCCATGGTAAGTGACTCATGACCTGGAGGCCCGGGGCTCGCAGCAGCTGCTTGGGATTCTGTGTCTCCCATCCCTCGGACCTACCCCAGGAGTGTCTGAGCTGAGACCACAGGCTCTCGAGGCTGGTTGGGATTCTGTGACTCCTTTCTCTCAGGTACAGGGAGCGGCTTCAGCCATGGTAAGCCATGGTAGGTGACTCAGGACCTGGAGGCCCGGGGCTTGCAGCGGCTGCCACGGATTCTCTGTCTCGCATACCTCAGGCCTATCCCGAGAGTTTCTAAGCTGAGACCACAGGGTCTGGAGGCTTTTTGGGATTGTAGCTTGTGTCTCGCTTGGGATTTTATGCTCGCTGCACAGCCCATGGAGGGGTTCTTGGGATTCTTTGTCTCCCATCCCTGGGACCTTCCCTGGCAGTTTCTGTGCTGAGACCCCAGGGTCTGGAGGCTGTTTGGGATTCTGGGACTCCTTTCTCTCAGGTACAGGGAATGGTTTCACCCATGGTAAGCCATGGTAAGTGACTCAGGACCTGGAGTCCCGGGGCTTGCAGCGGCTGCTTGGGATTCTGGGTCTCCCATCCCACGGAACAATCCCAGGAGGTTCTGAGCTGAGACCACACAGTCTGGAGGCTTTTTGGCATTCTCGCTTGTGTCTCGCTTGGGATTTTGGGCTCGCTGCACAGCCCCCAGAGGGGCTGCTTGGGAATCTGTGTCTTCCATGCCTCGGACCTTCCCCGGGAGATTCTGAGCTGAGACCACAGGGTCTAGAGGCTGTTTGGGATCCTGTGACTCCCTTTTCTCAAGTACAGGAAGCAGCTTCAACTCCCTGACAGGGAATGCCGTCATCCATGGTAAGTGACTCAGGACCTGGAGGCCCGGGGCTGGCAGGGGCTGCTATGGATTCTGTGTCTCGCATCCCTCGGACATATTCCGGGGATTTCTGGCTTAGACCACAGGGTCTGGAGGCTGTTTGGGATTGTCGCTTGTGTCTCGCTTTGGATTTTGGGCTCGCTGCACAGCCCCTGGAGGGGCTACTTGGGAATCTTTGTCTCACATCCCTCGGATCTTCCCCGGGAATTTCTGAGCTGAGACCCCAGGGTCTGGAGGCTTTTTGGGATACTCGCTTGTGTCTCACTTGGGATTTTGGGCTCGCTGCACAGCCCCTGGAGGGGCTCCTTGGGATTCTGTGTCTCCCATCCGTTGGACCTTCCCCGGGACTCTGAGCTGAGACACCAGGGTCTGGAGGCTGTTTGGGATTCTGTGACTCCTTTCTGTCATGTACAGGGAGCGGCTTCAGCCATGGTGAGCCATGGTAAGTGACTCAGGGCGTGGAGGCCCGGGGCTCGCAGTGGCTGCTTGGGATTCTGTGTCTCGCATCCCACGGACCTACCCTGGGAGTTTCTGAGCTGAGACCACAGGGTCTGGAGGCCTTTTGGGATTGTAACTTGTGTGTGTCTTGGGATATTGTGCTCACTGAACAGCCCCTGGACGGGCTGCTTGGGATTCTGTGTCCCTCATTTCTCGGTCTTTCCCCGGGAGTTTCTGAGCTGCGACCCCAGGGTCTGGAGGCTGTTTGGGATTCTGTGACCCTTTTCTCTCAGGTACAGGCAGTGGCTTCAGCCATGGTAAGCCATGGTAAGTGACTCTGGCTTGGAGGCCCAGGGCTCGCAGGGGCGCTACCCATTCTGTGTCTCGCATTCCTCGGACCTATCCTGGGAGTTTCTGAGGTGAGACCACAGGGTCTGGAGGCTTTTTCGGATTCTAGCTTGTGTCTCGCTTGGGATTTTGTGCTCGCTGCACGGCCCTTGGAGTGGCTGCTTGGGATTCTGTGTCTCCCATCCCTCATACCTTCCCCGGGAGTTTCTGAGCTGAGACCCCAGGGTCTGGAGGCTGTTTGGGATTCTGTGACCCCTTTCTCTCAGGTATAGGGAGCGGCTTCAGCCATGGTAAGCTATGGTAAGTGACTCAGGACCTGGAGGCCCAGGGCTCACAGTGGATGCTTGGGATTCAATGTCTCGCATCCCTCAGACCTATCCCGGGAGTTTCTGAGCTGAGACCTCAGGGTCTGGAGGCTTTTTGGGATTGTAGCTTGTGTCTCGCTTGGGATTTTGTGGTCGCTGAACAGCCCCTGTAGGGGCTGCTTGGGATTCTGTGTCTCCCATTTCTCAGACATTCCCTGGCAGTTTCTGAACTGCGACCCCAGGGTCTGGAGGCTGTTTGGAATTCTGGGCCCCTTTCTGTCAGTTACAGGGAGCGGCTTCAGCCATGGTAAGCCATGGTAAGTGACTCTGGCCTGGAGGCCCGGGGCTCGCAGGGGCTCTACCCATCTGTGTCTCGCATCCCTAGGACCTATACTGGGAGTTTCGGAGCTGACACCCCAGGGTCTGGAGGCTTTTTCGGATTCTAGCTTGTGTCTCACTTGGGATTTTGTGCTCACTGCACAGCCCCTGGAGGGGCTGCTTGGGAATCTGTGTCTCCCATCCCTCGGACCTTCCCCGGGAATTTCTGAGCTGAGACCCCAGGTTCTGGAGGCTGTTTGGGATTCTGTGACTCCTTTCTCTCAGGTACAGGGAGCGGCTTCAGCCATGGTACGCCATGGTAAGTGACTCTGGCTTGGAGATCTGGGCCTCATAGGGGCGCAACCCATTCTGTGTCTCACATCCCTCGGACCTATACCGGGAGTTTCTGAGCTGAGACCCCAGGGTCTGGAGGCTTTTTCGGATTCTAGCTTGTGTCTCGCTTGGGATTTTTACTCGCTGCACAGCCCCTGGAGTGGCTGCTTGGGATTCTGTGTCTCCCATCCCTTGGACCTTCCCCGTGACTTTCTGAGCTGAGACCACAGAGTCTGGAGGCTGTTTGGGATATTGTGACTCCTTTTTCTCAGGTCCATGGGGCGGCTTCAGCTCCCTGAAAGGGGAATGCCGTCAGCCATGGTAAGTGACACAGGGCCAGGAGTCCTGGGTCTCGCAGGGGCTGCTTCGGATTCTGTGTTGCGCATCCCTCGGACCTCTCCCGGGAGTTTCTGACCTGAGACGACAGGATCTGGGGGCTGTTTCGGTTTCTCGCTTGTGTCTCGCTTGGGATTTTGTGCTCGCTGCGCAGCCCCTGGACGCGCTGCTTGGGATTCTGTGTCTCCCATTCCTCGGAGCTTCCCCGGGAGTTTCTGAGCTGAGACCACAGGGTCTGGAGGCTGTTTGGTAAATTGTGACTCCTTTCTCTCAGGTACACGGAGCGGCTCCAGTTCCCTGACGGGGAATGCCGTCAGCCATGGTAAGTGACATAGGGCCAGGAGGCCCGGGGCTCGCAGGGGCTGCTTCGGATTCCGTGTCTCACATCCCTTCGACCTATCCTGTGAGTTTCTGACCTGAGACCACAGGGTCTGGAGGCTGTTTCGGATTCTCGTTTGTGTTTCGCTTGGGATTTTGTGCTCGCTGCACAGCCCCTGGACGGGCTGCTTGGGATTCTGTGTCTCCCATTCCTCCCACCTTCCCCGGGAGTTTCTGAGCTGACCCACAGGGTCTGGAGGCTGTTTGGGATTCTGTGAGTCCTTTCTCTCAGGTACAGGGAGTGGCTTCAGCTCCCTGACGGGGAATGCCGTTAGTAATGGTAGGTGACACAGGGCCTGGAGGCTCGGGGCTCACAGGGCCTGCTTCGGATTCTGTGTCTCACATCCCTCGGACCTATCCTGGCAGGTTCTAACGTGAGACCACATGGTCTGGAGATTCTTTGGGATTCTCGCTTGGGATTTTGTGCTCGCTGCACAGCCTCTGGAGGGGGCCTGGGATTCTGTGTCTCCCATTCCTCGGACCTTCCCCGGGAGTTTCTGAGCTGAGTCTACAGGGTGTGGAGGGTGTTTAGGATTCTGTGACTCCTTTCTCTCAGGTACAGGGGGCGGCTTTAGGTACATGGCGTGTTTTGAGTCATGGGGCACGCTTTCAACCATGGGGCTTGTCTTCAGGCACTGGGTGCACCTTCAGGTACAGTGAGCTGCTTTATGCACAGGGCGTGACTTCAGGCAAGGGGAGCCTCTGTGCTCTTCAGGCACGGGGCGCGCCGTTAGGCACTGTGCTCGCCATCAGGCTCAGGGCACCCTCAGGCAAGGGGTGCGCAGTCAGGCATGGGGCTATTTCAGGGAGTGCCTGTGCCCTTGAGTCAAGGGGAGCGCCTTGAGTCAAGGGGCTTGCCTTCAGGCACTGGGAGCTTTTTGAGGCATGGGGCACACTTCAGGACGGCGAGCTCCTGTGCCATTCCGGAAAGGGGAGTATATGTGTCTTTCAACAACGGGTGGCCCATCATGCATAGGGAACTCAAGGAGACAGAGAGACTACTGTCAGGCATGGCATGCATCCTCAGAGTGTGCCTGTGCATTTCAGGCACGGGGAGTGCAGTCTTCCATGGTGAGCGGCTCAGGGCCTGGAGCCTCTGGGCTCGCAGCACAGAGCCTGGAGGATCTGTGCTCGTGGCACAGATCCTGGAGGCCTGGTGCTTGCGGCACTGTACCTGGAAACCTGGTGCTCGCGGCACGGAGCTTGGATGCCTGGTGCTCGCGGCACAGAACCTGGAGGCACGGTGCTCGTGGCACAGAGCCTGGAGGCTGCATGGGATTTTATGTCTCCCTCTCTCTCTGACCTTCCCCTGGAATTTCTGTGCTGAGGCGACAGAGCCTGGATGCTGCTTGGGATTCTGTGTCTCCTGTCTCTCTGTCCTTCCCTTGCAGTTCCTTCAGCACTGGGAGTGCCGACTTCAGTCACTGGGAATGACGACTGCCGTCACTAGGAGTAACTGCAGACACTGAGTGTGACTTTTACTTCAGTCACTGGGAGTGACTCAGGCAAGAGATTGTGCTGCTCTTTGGCAGGTAAACTCCAAGCCTGCCTTGTGGGGGGGGTGCCCTGGGGACATCTCCCTAACTGCCCCAGGCCCTGTTGGATTTCCCCTCTCCGCCACCAGCTAGACTTCCTCAAGTTCTGAACCCAGGCATCAGGCATCATGTTGCTCCCAGGTCCTGAAGTCTGTACCTGGAAGAGGTGGAATGCTGATATTGATAAAAAAAAATGGACAATAAAGTCCATATCCTCCCTCTGGGACTAGCGGTTTGCATCCCAATCGTGGGTTGCTATCCTCCTTTCCACACAACTGTCTGAGGATTCCAGAAGGTAAGTGAACCCTTTAAAACACTCTAGTCTTCCCTTACATCAAATTCAAAGACATTTTATTGTCCCAGCTTTCCTTTAATTCTGAAGAGATGGCAATTAGTAATTGAAGGCATAATGGTCCTATACGGTAATTACCTATATGACTGGTAGACATTATTTCATCCATCCGTGTCCCTAAAGCATGTTTCATTGGAAATATTAGCCAAGGATACATACTACAAATTCACAACTGATTCATAGCTCCCTGTAAGTTTCATTCTGACCTTGTCACATATGTGTCATCAAAGATATTATTAGTGACTTTTCAGATAAGCCCTCCACATCAAGATGGTGATGTTAGAGAATGTGGTATAAATGGAATTTCACAGATTCCAAATTAGGAATGATTTTTCATTTTTAATGTTCTTTTTTCTTTTTTTTTGAGAGAGCCCTGGCTGGGGGGTGGGGACAGAGTGGGAGATACTGAATCTGAGGCAGGCTCGAGGCTCTGAGCTCTCAGAACAGAGTCTGACGCAGGGCTCAAACTCATGGACTGCAAGATCACGACTTGCGTCAAAGTCAGACGCTTAACCAACTAAGCCACCCAAGCGCCCCAGGAATGATAGTTTATTGGCAAAGAAGGAGAAATTAAAGATAGTGTAAAGGATGTCTATTTTTAATTGAAATATTGTTCACACATTTGATGTATGAGTTTTAGGCATATATTGTAGTCATTCCATATGTCTATAAATTATATTGTACTTAAGCACAAGTGTAGCTATCCTGTGAAACCATGCAACAGTATTATTACAGGGTTGACCCCTTACATTGGCTGTCCCTTGTATCCCTAGGACTCATTCATTCCATAGCTGACTCCGGTATCTCTCTCAAAGGTGTTCATTCTTCATCTAACCTAAGTATTTTGGTGGTAAACACAATTATCTCTTGCTCAGCAAGTGTAAGTTGGCAGTCTATTTTTCTGTGAACATTGCATAAAACATTACAAATGATGTCATTACATTAATAAATTCGGTTTCATTCTTCACTCACAAGAAAGGAGAAGGAAAAGATTTCTTTGTGTCCCAGGCCCTGTCATTAAAACCTTTCCCAATGTGGAGAACAGATTTAGTTGCACTAGGCACCTTCAGTGTCTCAGCTGAGCGACCAGGGTCTTCCACATTGCAAGAATGCCCATAATGGCCAGCAGAGAGAGCTCGAGCACCACAGACACGGAGGGGCGGATTCCTCTGCCCAGGCAGTGATGGCCAGCAGAGGGCGCAACATCGGCTTTACTGACCCAGGGCACCTGAGAGCAGGAAGGGCGTTGATTGCTCCCAGAGGACTCAGGGCCTCTGCCGCTGCCTCAGTACAGAGAGCAGAGCTGCATTTCCAGCAGGTTCTGCCACCCGCCCCAGGGGAGACCTTGGGAGCTTTATAGCAACTTGGCATCTCCTGAGTCGCCAGAGAGAATTTCCCTTATTGTACTGAGTGCTGAGGAGTGGGCGCTGGGTGGCTTCCCTGGGCAAGCTGGTTGCTGAGCTGCACAGGCCCTTGCATTTTCTGGGCTGTTCCCGTGTTTCATTCCTCCCCTTCCCTGTCAGTATTTGAACAAGACGTATTTTACTAAAGGTCTCGTGGATTGCAGGGTCCCACGACATCACCTCTTCGAGGAAATCGATGGTTTGTTCCAGATTCAGGCTGTTTCTGGGAAGAAACCCTGACAGAAATTCAGAAGAATTGGAGCTGCATTCCTTTAGGACATGAATACATGAAATGCTCTTGGGAACTCCTAGAAGAATGAGCTGGGACCCGCTTTCCGAGGCCTGCTGGAACCAGAGACCGAGGTAAAGGCACAAACTTTCCCCCACATCATACATGCTTTTTAAAAAATTTCATGGTTATTTTTCCAATTTAGTGAAGTGAGTGCAAAATACAGAAAACCTGATAGGTACCAGTCATTAATGTACGTGTACTTTAATTTAAATTCCAGTGAGTAAAGATACAGTGTAGTATTACTTTCAGGTGTACAATAGAGAACAACCCTTCCACACATCACCCGGTGCTCATCCCAGGTGCACTTCTTAATCCCCAGCAGCCGTTTCACCAATTCTCCAACTTTCTCTGGAAACTCTCAGTTTCTTTCCTAGATAAAAGTCTGTTGGTCACTGTTTCCTCCCCCCTACCCCCACTTTCTTTTATTTCCATGTGTTAGTGAAATCATCTGGTATTTGTCTTTGTCTGAAAGGCTTGTTTCACCGAGGATAACATTCTCTCGCTACATCTAGCTCATGGCAAATGACAAGATTTCATGGTTTTACGGCTAAATATTACATTCCGTATACCACATCTCAATTTATTCATCACTTGATGGATGCTTGGGAACTTTCCGTAATTTGGCTGTTGTGGAAAATGCTGCTGTAAACATCACGGTGCATTTATCCCTTTGATGATTTTGTATTCTTTGTGGAAATACCTTGTAGTGAAATTTCTGGATTGTAAGGTACTTCTATTTCCAGTTTTTTTTTTTTTTTTTTTTTTTTTGGAGATTCTCCATGATGTTTTCCAGAGTGGCTGCATCAGTTTGCATTCTTACCCACAGTGTGGCACGGTCCGTCTCAGAGTAGGGTTGGGATTTGTGTTAGGTCCCAGGAGGCTCCAGGCCCTGAACCCACAGCAGGGCAGTGGTCTCCCCGAAGGGCTGAGTTGAGGGAACAAGGGAGGGTGCAGGTCAGGATCTGTGTTTGGCTGCCAAGGCCACACACGTCGATGGGCCCCTGGTCACGGAGGCCTCAGGAATCTTCTCGGGCAGCTGCACCCGGGCCTGGGAAATGACATTGCGAGCTGCCAGGTTCCTTGCCGAGTGAGCCTGAACTGCTTGTGGACCCCAGGCGCATGGTGTTGTCAGACTTTGGTATTGGGTCCCCATGGGGAGAGAGCCTTAGCTAGGGTTAGGGTTCAGTCCAGGGCGTCGCCAGGGCTGATGCGATTCCGGTCTCACGATCTCCCTCGAGGGCTGAAATGAGGGCCCATGTGAAGGGGCGGCTCAACTGAGGGTTAGGGTTTGAGGCCGGTTTAGGTTTCAGTGGAGTGGTCCGGTTCGCAATTGGGTTAGTGTTAGTGTTCGTTCCCAGGGGCCCCCAGGCGCCGAAGCCACAGCAGGGCAGTGGTTTCCCCAAAGGGCTGAGTTGAGGGCACAACAGAGGGTGCCGATCAGGATCAATCTTTGGCTGCCAAGGCCACACAAGTTGATGGGCCCCTGGTCGAAGACGCCTCGGGAATACCTTCGGGCAGCTGTGACTAGGCCTGGGAAACGACATGGTGAGATGCCAGGTTCCATGCCAAGTGAGCCTGCACTGCTTCTGGACCCCAGGCACGTGGTGTTCTCATATTTGGTATTGGGTCCCCATGGGGAGAGGGCCTTGGATAGGGTTAGGGTTAGGTCCAGGAACGTCGCCAGGCCCGAAGCGAGTCCGTTCTTGTGATCTCCCTCGAGGGCTGAAGTGAGAGCCCATGTGACGGGGTAGCTCAAGTGTAGGTTAGGGTTCGAGGCCAGATTAGGTTTCAGTGTGGGGGTCCTGTTCGTGGTAGGGTTAGGGTGAGGTACCAGGAGGCTTCTGGCCCCGTTCCCACAGCAGGGTAGTGGTCTCCCTGACAGGCTGCGTTGAGGGCACAAGGGAGCGTGCCAGTCAGGATCAGTCTTTGATTGCCACAGGCACACAAGTTGATGGGCCCCTGGTCGGGAGGCCTCAGGACTCCTCTCTGGTAGCTGCAGCTGGGCCTTGGAAAAGACATGGTGAGCTTCCATGTTCCAGGCCGAGTGAAACTGCACTGTTTGTGCACCCCAGGCGCGTGGTGTTGTCAGACTTTGCTTTTGGATCCCCATGGGGAGAGACCATAGGCAGGGATAGGGTTCGGTCCATGGAAGTCGCCAAGGCCGAAGCGACTCAGTTCTCTTGATCTCCCTCGAGGGCTGAAGTGAGGGTCCATGCGACAAGGCGGCTTAAGTGTAGGGTTAGGGATCGAGGTTGGCTTAGGTTTCGGAGGAGGGACCCGGTTCGGGGTAGGGTTAGGGTTAGGTCTCAGGAGGCTCCCAGCTCTGAAACCACACAGGGCAGTTGTCTCCCCGAAAGGCTGAGTTGAGGGCACAAGGGAGGTTGCCGGTCAGTATCAGTCTTTGGTTTCCAAGGCCACACACATCGATGGATCCCAGGTCAGGGAGGCCTCAGGAATCCTCTCAGGAAGTTGCAGCCAGGCCCAGGAAACGACTAGTTTAGCTTCCAGGTTCCATGTCGAGTGACCCTGCACTGCTTGTGCACCCCAGGCGCGTGGTGTTGTTAGACTTGGGTATTGGGTCCCCATAGGGAGAGAGCCTTACTTATGGTTAGGGTTCTGTCCAGGGACGTCGCCAGGGCCGTAGCATCTCAGTTCTCTTCATGTCCTTCGAAGGCTGAAGTGAGGGCCCATGTGACTGGACGGCTCAAGTGTAAGGTTAGGGATCCTGGCCGGTTTAGGTTTCGGTGGAGGGTCCCAGATCGGTTTAGGGTTAGGTTTAGGGTTAGGTCCCAGGAAGCACGAGGCGCCGAACCCACAACAGAGCAGTGGTGTCCCGGATGGGCTGAGTTGAGGGCAAAAGGGATGGTGCCGGTCAGGATTAGTCCTTGGCTGCCAATTCCACACACGTCGATTGCCCCCTGGTTGGGAGGCTTCAGGAATATTCTCGGGCAGCTGCAGCCGGGCCTGGGAAATGACATGGTGAGCTTCCACGTTCCATGCCGTGTGAACCTGCACCGCTTATGCACCCCAGGCATGTGGTGTTGTCAGATTTTGGTATTGGATACCCATAGGGAGATAGCCTTAGGTAGGGTTAGGGTTCTGACCAGGGACGCCGCCAAGGCCGAAGCGACACCTTTCTCTTGATCTCCCTCAGGGCTGAGGTGAGGGCCCATGCGACGTGGCGGGTCAAGTGTAGGGTTAGTGTTCGAGCACACCTTAAGGTTCGTTGGAAGATCGTGTTTCAGGGCAGGGTTAGTGTTAGGGTTAGTTCTCAGGAGGCTCCAGGCGCCAAATGCACAGCAGGGCAGTGGTCTCCCCGTAGGGCTGAGTTGAGGGCACAAGGGACGGTGACAGTTAAGATCAGTCTTTGGCTGCCAAGGCCACACACGTCGATGGGCCCTGGTCGAGGAGGCCTCCGGAATCCTCTCGGACAGCTGCAGACGGGCCTGGGAAACAACATAGTGAGCTTCCAGGTTCCATGTCGAGGTAGCCTGTACCCCTTTTGAACCGCAGGCACTAGGTGTTGACAGATATTGGAATTGGGTCCCCATGCAGATAGATCCTTAGCTAGGGTTAGCGTTCGGTCCAGGGACGTCGCCAGGACCGAAGCCACTCCGGTCTCATAATCTCCCTCGAGGGCTGAATTGAGGGCCCATGAGACAAGGTGGCTCAAATGCAGGGTTAGGGTTCGAGGCAGGCTTAGATTTCGGTGGAGGGGCCCGTTTAGGGTTAGGGTTAGGGTTAGGTCTCAGGAGGATCCAGGCTCGGAACCCACAGCAGGACAGTGGTTTCCCCAAAGGGCTGAGATGAGGGCACAAGGGATAGTGACAGTCAGGATCAGTCTTTGGCTGCCATGCCACATACGTTGATTGGCCCCAGGTCGAGGAGGCCTCCGGAATCCTCTCAGGCAGCTGCAGCCGGGAATGGGAAACGATATGGTGACTTCCAGGTTCCATGCTGAGAGAGCCTGCATGACTTGTGGACCCCAGGTGCGTGGTGTTGTGAGATTTTTGTATAGGGTCCCCATGGGGAGAATGCCTTAGTAGGGTTAGGGTCCTATCCTAGGACGTCCCCAGGGCCGAAGCGAATCTGGTCTTGTGATCTCCCTCGAGGGCGGATGTGAGGGCTCTTTCGATTGGGCGGCTCAAGTGTAGGGTCAGGTTTCGAGGCCGCTTTAGGTTTCGGTGGAGGGTCCCGGTTCGGGGTAGTGTTAGGCATAAGGTTAGGTCCCAGGAGGCTCCAGGCGCCGAACCCACAGCAGGGCAATGGTCTCCCTGAAGGGCTGAGTTGAGGGCTCAAGAGAGGGTGCCGGTCAGGATCTGTCTTTGGCTGCAAAGGCCACACACGTCAATCAATGGGCCCCTTGTTGGTGAGGTCTCACGAATGCTCTTGGGCAGCTGTAGCCGGGCCTGGGTAACGACATTGTCAGCTTTCATGTTCCATGCCAACTGAGCCTGCACTGCTAGTGGACCCCAGGTGCATGGTGTTGTCAGACTTTGGTTTGGGACCACATGGGGAGAGAGCCTTTGCTAGTGTTATAGTTCGGACCAGGGACGTCGCCAGGGCCGACGCGACTCTGGTCTAGTGATTTCCCTCGGCGGGGGACAAGTAAGGGCCCAGGCGATGGGGCGGCTCAAGTGTACGTTTACAGTTCGAGGCTGGCTTAGATTTCGTTGGAGGGTCCCGGTTCGGGGTATGGTTAGGGTTAGGGTTAGGTCCCAGGAGGCTCCTGGCGCCCAACCCACAGCAGGGCCGTGGTCTCCCCAAAGCGGTGAGTTGAGGACACAAGGGAGGGTGTCTGTCAGGATCAGTCTTAGGCTACCAAGGCCACACACGTCGATGGGCCCCTGGTCAGAGTGGTCTCAGGAATCCTCTCGGGCAGCTGCAGCTGGGCCTGGTAAACGACGTGTTCAGCTTACATGTTCCATACCGAGTAAGCCTGCACCGTTTGTGCACCCCAGGCGCGTGGTGTTATCAGATTTCTGTATTGGGTCCCCCGGGAAGAGTGCCTTAGCTAGAGTTATGGTTCAGTCCTGGGACGTCGTCAGAGCTGAAGCGACTCCGGTCTCGTGATCTCCCTCGAGGGCAGACATGAGGGCTCATGCGAAAGCGTGACTCAAGTGTAGTGTTGGGTTTCGAGGTCCGCCTAGGTTTCGGTGGAAGTTCCCGGTTCAGGGTAGGGTTAGTGTTAGGGTTAGGTCGCAGGAGGCTCCAGGCACCAAACCCACAATAGGGCAGTAGTCTCCCCGAAGGGCTGATTTGAGGTACAAGGGAAGGTGCCAGTCAGGATCGGTCTCTGGCTGCCAAGGCCACACACGTCGATGGGCACCTGGTCGGGAATGCCTCAAAATTGTCTCGGGCACTTGCAGCCGGACCTAGGAAAGGACATGGTGAGCTTCTAGGTTCCATGTCCAGTGAGCCTACACGGCTTGTGGACCCCAGGTGCATGGGGTTGTCAGACACTGGTATTGGGATCTCATGGGGAGAGAGCCTAAGCTAGGGTTAGAATTCGGACCAGGGATATCGCCAGGTCCGAAGCGACTCCAGTATCGTGATCTCCCTTGAGGGGTGAAGTGAGGGCCTAGGTGACAGTGAGGCTCAAGTGTACCTTTTGGGTTCGAGGCCCGGTTATGTTTCGGTTGAGTGTCCCGGTTTGACATAGGGTTAGGGTTAGGGTTAGGTCTCAGGAGGCTCTAGGAGACGAACGCACAGCAGGGAATTGTTCTCCCCGAAGGGCTGAATTGAAGGCACAAGGGATGGTGCCAGTCAGGAACCGTCTTTGGCTGCCAAGGCCACACACGTCGATGCGCCCCTGGTCGAGGATGGCTCCGGAATTGTCTCGGGCAGCTGCATTCGGGCCTGGGAAACGACATAGTGAGCTTCCAATTTCCATGCCGAGTCAGTCTGCACCTCTTCCGGACGCCAGGTGCGTGGTGTTGTCAGATGATAGCATTGGGTCCTCTTGGAGAGAGGGCCTTAGCTAGGCTTAGGGTTCGGTCCAGGGACATCGCAAGGGTGGAAGCGACTCCAGTGTCGTGATCTCTCTAGAGGGCGGAAGTGAGGGCCCATGCAGCAAGGTGGCTCAAGTGCATGGTTAGGGTTCGAGGCCGGGTTAGGTTTCAATTGAGTGTCCCGGTTCGGGGTACGGTTAGGGTTAGGGTTAGTTCGCAGCAGGCTACAGGCGCCGAACCCACAGCACGGCAGTGGTCTCCCCGAAGGGCTGAGTTGTGGGCACAAGGGTCGGTGCGGGTCAGGATCCGTCTTTGGCTGCCAAGGCCACAGATGTCGATCGGCCCCTGGTCGAGGAGGCCTCCGGAATCCTCTCGGTCAGCTGCAGACGGGCCTGGGAAACGACATGGTGTGCTTGCAGCTTCCATGCCGATTCAGCCTGCACAGCTTCTGGACCCCAGGCGCGTGGTGTTGTCAGACTTTGGCATGGGGTCCCCATCGGGAGGGAGCCTTAGCTAGGGTTAGGGTTTGGGTTTGGTCCAGGGACGTGGCCAGGGCTGAATCGACTCCATTCTCGTGATCTCCCTCGAGGGTTGAGGTGAGGGCCCATGCCAGAAGGCTGCTCCATAGCAGGGTTAGGGTTCGAGGCAGGCTTAGTTTGTGGTGGAGGGTCCTGGTTCGGGGTACGGTTAGGGTTAGGGTTAGGTCCCAGGAGGCCCCAGGCGCCCAACCCACAGCAGGGCAGTGGTCGCCCCCAAGGGCTAAGTTGAGGGCACAAGGGAGGCTGCTGCTCAGGATCCGTCTTTGGCTGCCAAGGCCACACACCTGATTGGGCCGCTGGTCGAGCAGGCCTCCGGATTCCTCTCGGCAGCTGCAGCCGGGCCTTGGAAACGACATGGTCAGCTTCCAGCTTCCATGCCGAGTCAGCCTGCACTTCTTCCGGACCCCAGGCACGTGGTGTTGTCAGACGTGGGCATTGGGTCCTCTTGGGGAGAGAGCCTTAGCTATGGTTAGGGTTCGGTGCAGGGACGTGGCCAGGGCCGAAGCGACTCCAGTCTCTTGATCTCCCTCGAGGGCTGAAGTGAGGGCCCATGCAGCAAGGCGCCTCAAGTGCAGGGTTACGGGTCGAGTCCGGCTTAGGTTTCGGTGGAGGGTCCCCGTTCGGTGTGGGGTTAGTGTTAGCGTTAGGTCCCAGGAGTCTCCAGGCGCCGAACCCACAGCAGGGCAGTGGTCTTCCCGAAGGGCTGAGTTGAGGGCACAAGGGACGGTGCCGGTCAGGATCCGTCTGTGGCTGTCAAGGCCACAGACGTCGATCGGCCCCTGTTCGTGGAGGCCTCCCGAATCCTCTCGGTCAGCTGCAGACGGGACTGGGAAACGATATGGTGAGCTTGCAGCTTCCATGCCTAGTCAGCCTGCACTGCTTCTAGACCCCAGGCGCGTGGTGTCGTCAGACTTTGGCATGGGGTCCCCATGGGGAGGGAGCCTTAGCTAGGGTTATAGTTTGGTCCAGGGACGTCGCCAGGGCTTTATCGACTCCGGTCTCGTGATCTCCCTCGAGGGCTGAAGTGAGTGCCTATGCCAGAAGGCGGCTCCATAGCAGGGTTAGGATTCGAGGCAGGCTTAGGTTGCGGTGGAGGTTTCCGGTTCGGGGTACGGTTAGGGTTAGGGTTAGGTCCCAGGTGGCTCCAGGCGCCCAACCACAGCAGGGCAGTCGTCGCCCCGAAGGGATGAGTTGAGGGCACAAGGGAGGCTGACGGTCAGGATCCGTCTTTGGATGCCAAGGCCACACACGTGATTGGGCCCCTTGTCGAGCAGCCTCTGGAATCCTCTCGGCAGCTGCCGCCGGGCCTGGGAAACGACATGGTGAGCTTCCAGGTTCCATGCCGAGTCAGTCTACACCTCTTCCCAACCCCAGGCGAGTGGTGTTGTCAGAAGTTGTCATTGGGTCCTCTTGGGAAGAGAGCCTTAGCTATGGTTAAGGTTCGGTCCAGGGACGTCGCCAGGGCTGAATCGACTCCAGTCTCGTGATCTCCCTTGAGGGCTGAAGTGAGCGCCCATGCAGCAAGGTGGCTCAAGTGCACGGTTAGGGTTCGAGGCCGGGTTAGGTTTCAGTTGAGTGTCCCAGTTCGGGGTACGGTTAGGGTTAGGGTTAGTTCGCAGGAGGCTACAGGCGCCGAACCCACAGCACGGCAGTGGTCTCCCCGAAGGGCTGAGGTGAGGGCACAAGGTCGGTGCCGGTCAGGATCCGTCTTTGGCTGCCAAGGCCACAGACGTCGATCGGCCCCTGTTCGAGGAGGCCTCCGGAATCCTCTCGGACAGCTGCAGACGGGCCTGGAAACGACATGGTGAGCTTCCAGGTTCCATGCCGAGTCAACCTGCACCGCGTCCGTACCCCAGGCGCGTGGTGTTGTCAGACTTTGGCATGGCGTCCTCATGGGGAAGAGCCTTAGCTAGGGTTAGGGTTCGGTCCAGAGACGTCACCAGGGGCCGAAGCGACTCTGGACACGTGATCTCCCTCAAGGGCTGAAGTGAAGGCCCATGCAGCAAGGTCGCTCAAGTGCAGGTTTAGGTTTCGAGGCCGGCTTAGGTTTCGGTGGAGGGTCCCCGTTCGGTGTAGGGTTAGGGTTTGGGTTAGGTCCTAGGAGGCTCCAGGTGCCAAACCCACAGCACGACACTGGTCTCCCCGAATGGCTGAGTTGAGGGCACAAGGGTCGGTGCCGGTGAGGATCCGTCTTTGGCTGCCAAGGCCACAGACGTCGATCGGCCCCTGGTCGAGGAGGCCTCTGGAATCCTCTCGGCAGCTGCAGCCGGGCCTGGGAAACGACATTATGAGCTTCGAGGTTCCATGCCGACTCAGCCTGCACCTCTTCCAGACCCCAGGTGCGTGGTGTTGTCAGACGTTGACATGGGGTCCCCATGGGGAGGGAGCCTTAGCTAGGGTTAGGGGTTGGTCCAGGGACGTCGCCAGGCCTGAATCGACTCCGGTCTCGTGATCTCCCTTGAGGGCTGAAGTGAGGGCCCATACCAGAAGGCGGCTCAATTGCAGGGTTAGGGTTCGAGGCAGGCTTAGGTTGTGGTGGAGGGTGCCGGTTCGGGGTACGGTTAGGGTTAGGGTTAAGTCCCAGGAGGCTCCTGGCGCCCAACCCACAGCAGGGCCGTGGTCTCCCCAAAGCGGTGAGTTGAGGACACAAGGCAGGGTGTCTGTCAGGATCAGTCTTAGGCTGCCAAGGCCACACACGTCGATGGGCCCCTTGTCAGAGTAGTCTCAGGAATCCTCTCGGGCAGCTGCAGCTGGGCCTGGTAAACGACATGTTCAGCTTACATGTTCCATACCGAGTAAGCCTGCACCGTTTGTGCACCCCAGGCGCGTGGTGTTATCAGATTTCTGTATTGGGTCCCCCGGGAAGAGTGCCTTAGCTAGAGTTATGGTTCAGTCCTGGGACGTCGTCAGGGCTGAAGCGACTCCGGTCTCGTGATCTCCCTCGAGGGCAGACATGAGGGCTCATGCGAAAGCGTGGCTCAAGTGTAGCGTTGGGTTTCGAGGTCCGCCTAGGTTTCGGTGGAAGTTTCCGGTTCAGGGTAGGGTTAGTGTTAGGGTTAGGTCGCAGGAGGCTCCAGGCACCAAACCCACAATAGGGCAGTAGTCTCCCTGAAGGGCTGAGTTGAGGTACAAGGGAGGGTGCCAGTCAGGATCGGTCTCTGGCTGCCAAGGCCACACACGTCGATGGGCACCTGGTCGGGAATGCCTCAAAATTGTCTCGGGCACCTGCAGCCGGACCTGGGAAAGGACATGGTGAGCTTCCAGGTTCCATGTCCAGTGAGCCTACACGGCTTGTGGACCCCAGGCACGTGGTGTTGTCAGACTCTGGAATTGGATCTCATGGGGAGAGAGCCTAAGCTAGGGTTAGAATTCGGATCAGGGATATCGCCAGTTCCGAAGCGACTCCAGTATCGTGATCTCCCTCGAGGGGTGAAGTGAGGGCCTAGGTGACGGGGAGGCTCAAGTGTACGTTTTGGGTTCGAGGCCCGGTTATGTTTCGGTGGAGTGTCCCGGTTTCACGTAGGGTTAGGGTTAGGGTTAGGTCTCAGGAGGTTCTAGGCGACGAACCCACCGCAGGGAATTGTTCTCCCCGAAGGGCTGAATTGAAGGCACAAGGGATGGTGCCGGTCAGGATCCGTCTTTGGCTGCCAAGGCCACACACGTCGATGCGCCCCTGGTCGAGGATGCCTCCGGAATCGTCTCGGGCAGCTGCATCCGGGCCTGGCAAACGACATGTTAAGCTTCCAGTTTCCATGCCGAGTCAGAATGCATCGCTTATGTACCCCAGGCGCGTGGTGTTGTCAGATTTTGATATAGGTTCCCCATGGCGAGAGTCCCTCAGCTAGGGTTAGGGATTGGTCCATGGACGTCGCCAGGGCCGAAGTGACTCCAGTCTCGTGATCTCCCTTGAGGGCTCCTGCGACGGGGCGGCTCCAGTGTAGGGTTAGGTTTCGAGGCCGGTTTATGTTTCGGTGGACGGTCCCGTTTTGGGATAGGTTTAGGGTTAGTATTAGGTCCCAGGAGGCTCCAGGCGCTGAACCCACAGCAGGGCAGTGGTCTCCCCAAAGGGCTGAGTTGAGGGCACAAGGGAGGCTGCCGGTCAGGATCCGTCTTTGGCTGCCAAGGTCACACACGTCTTTGGGCCCCTGGTCGGGGAGGTCTCAGGAATCCTCTCGGACAGCTGCTGCCGGGCCTGGGAAAAGACATGGTGAGCTTCCAGGTTCCATGCCGAGTGAGCCTGCACCGCTTCTGGACCCCAGGTGCATGGTGTTGTCAGACTTTGGTATTGGGTACCCATGGGGAGAGAGCCTTAGCTAGGGTTAGGATTCGGTCCAAGGATGTCACCACGGCCGAAGCGATTCCAGTCTTGTGATCTCCCTGGAGGGCTGATTTCTGGGCCCATGTTACTTGGGGAATGTAGGGTTAGTGTCCTATATAGGGTTATATTTGGTTTAGGGTTCTGGTTAGGGTTCTGTAGGTTTAATGTTTTTGTTAAGTCCTGTGCGGCTCCAGATACTGAACACACAGCAGGGTAGTTGTCTCCCCGAATGGTGATTTGATTGCAGACGGGAGGGTCCCATTCAGGACTAGTCTTTGGCTTTCAAGGCCACACAACTCTATGGGCCCCTGGTCGGGTAGGCCTCAGGAATCCTCTCGGCAAGCTGTTGCCGGTTGTGTCAAAGGATATGGTGAGGTTTCTGGTCTATGCTGAGGCATCCTGCACCGTTTCTGGACCCCAGGCGCGTAGTGTTGTCAGACTTTGGTGTTAAGTCCCTAATGGGGAGAGAGCCTCAGTTAGGGTTTGTGTTCAGTCTAGGTACATCACCAGGGCCAAAGTAACACCATTCACATGAGTTCCTTGGAGGGCTAAAATGTGGGCACTTGGGCGGTTGTCGGTCTGGTGTAGAGTTAGTGTGAGAGTTTGTATTAGGTTTAGGTTTAGGGTTAAGTTTACAGTTCTGTTTAGGGGTAAGAGTAGTGCCCAAGCATTTCCAAGCCCTTATTGTACAGTAGTGCAGTTGTCTCCCCGAAGGGCTGACTGGTGTGCAGAAGGGTACTGATCAGCATTAGTCTTTGCGTCCAAGGCCAGACATCTATTTTTGCACTCAGGATGTAGGCCTCAAGATTCCTCCTGTGCATCAGAAGCCATGCTTTGGAAATGACATGGTGATGTTCCACGTTTCACACAGAATTATCTTGCACCGCTTCTCAACCCAGTGTGTGTGCTCTTGTCATACTGTGGTATTCAGTCCCCATGTGGAGATAGCCTCAGCTCCGTTTGGGTTTTGTGCCAGGGAAATCTCCAGGGCTGAAGTGACACCAGTCCTGTGATCTCCCTGTATCGATGATGTGTGAGCACATGCATGGTGTGAGTCAGGTTTTGGGTGAGTGTTAAAGATGAGGTGAGGTTTAGGTTCACGTATATACTGTGAGTCACTGTTAAGATTAGGGCTTGGGCACAGGAGGTTCGTGGCACTATACCCCCAGTAGGGCAGTTGTCCCCCCGCAGGGCTGAGTAGAGGGGTCTAAGGAGGGTCCTAGTCAGGCTGAGTTTTGGGTGCCAGGGTCACTCCTCGGTTAGACCTCAAGAAGTCCCCTGTGGAGCTCCTTCTAGTCTTTGGAAATGAAATTGTGATATTCCAGGTTCCATGCTGAGTAATCCTCTTCCGCTTCTGGGGCCCATGTCCGTCATGTCCTCAGACTTAGGAATTGGGTCCCCATTAGGAGAAAGCTTTAGCCAAGGTTAAGTTTTGGTCCAGGGACGTTGCCAGGGCCGAAGCGACACCATTGCCATGATCACCCTGGAAGTCTGGATGAGGGTCCCTGTGCGGGTGCGGGTCATGTGTAGGGTTAGGTTTGAGTTGGGGTGAGGTTTAGTTTGAGCGGTATGTGAGGGTCACAGTTAAGGTTAGGGTTAGGTCCCACGAAGCTCCAAGCGCTGAAACTCTTGCAGGGTAGTGGTCTTCCCAGAGGATTGAGTGTAGGCCTCATTGGAGCGGGCTGTTCAGGCTTAGTCTTTGTGAGCCAGGGCCAGCTGTGTGTGGCATCTTCAGTTGGGCTTCATCAACCCCCTTGTGCAGCATCATGAGGGCATTGGAAATGTCATGATGATGTTTGATGTTCCATGCCAAGTAAGTCTGCACCGCTTTGGGCCATTTGTTCGTGGTGTTCTCAGAGATAGGTATTGGGTCCCCATCCAGAGAGATCCTTAACTAGGGTTAATGTTCTGTTCAGGGACTTCACCAGTGCCGAGGTGACACCATTCCTGTGTGTCGTGTGTGTTGGCTTAGGGTTTGGGATTGGGTTCGGTGTTAGGGGTCAGGGTTACGGTTAGGGTTGGTGTTAGGTGTTAGTGTTAGGGGCTAGAATTAGGTTTATGCTTTAGGGTGGGGTTTAGGGTTATGGTTAGTATTTAGGGTTATGGTTAGGGGTTAGGGTTTTGAGTTAGAGTTAGGTTTAGGTGTTAGCTTTGGACTTGGATTCGGCTTAGGTTTCGGGTTATTGTTTGGGTTTGAGAGTTAGGGTTAGGGTTAGATGGTAGGGTTAGGGTTAGGTGTTAGCGTTAGTGTTAGGGTTTGCCTTAGTTTTAGGGATAAGGTGAGATCTAGGTCTAGGACTTTGGTTCGCTTACGGGTTAGGGGATTGGATCAGGGGTTAGCGTTTGGGTTAGTGTTAGGATTTTATGGTTAGGGTTAGTGTTAGTGTTTGGGTTTATAATTTTAGTGTTAGCAGGTAGAGTTAGAGCATTAGGGTTAGGGTTTTAGGATTAGAGTTGTAGGATTCTGGCAAGATGGTTAGGGTGAGTACGGGATATGTATACTTTTACAGTTCGGTTGGGTTAGGGTTGGGTTTAGACCTAGGGATAGGGGCAGGGTTTAGAGTTAGTACCATGGTTTGCGTTAGCTGCTAGGTTTAGGTGTGGGATTTGTGTTAGTGTTAGCGTTAGGGCTACAGCAAGAAGTAGGTCATGTTTGCACTCCCAAATGTAGTGGGAGGATGTTCATGTGTGGACACCGCCCTCCATCCTGAGGGATTGTGTTCATTATATCGCCCCTGTCTTCCTGCACTGGAGATTGTTTTTGCCTCGCCCCTTTCCAGCTTGGGTGTGGAGTGTTTCAGGCCATCACCCTGCCCTCTCTCGGTGTGGTAGGATTTCACTTACTGCCTCATCCAATTTTGGTCCTTGGGGTGCATCCTTTTAATCTTTATATCATTTATTTCTCCTCTGCCTTTAATTATTTTCATCATTCTTCTCTTTGGGGGTAGTGTTTGTTGTCCTCTGTCTGGCTTTTATAATTATAAGCTCATGGAGTTTATTTCAGGGTTTTCTTTTTCTTGAGGCAGACATGTATTGCTGTAAAATTCCCTGTTAGAACCAGTTTTCCTGCTTTACAGAAGTTTGGATTGCTGTGTTTTCATTGTCTTTTGTTTCCATGCCATTTTGGATTTTGTCTTTGATTTTTGGTTGAACCATTGATTGTTTGTAGCATGTTATTTAACTTCCATGTTTTGTGCCTTTTCCAGATTTCTGTTTCTTGTTGTAGTCTTCTACTTTCATAGCATTCTAGTCTGAAAAGACACATGGTATGACGTCGATCAATTTGATTTTGTTTTGGCTTGTTTTATGACCTAAATTTTTATCGAGTGTGGGAATGTTCCATGTGCACATGAAAAGAATGTGTATTGTGCTGTTTTAGGATGGAATGTCTAAAATATATCGGTTAAGTCCATCTGGTCTACTCTATCATTCAAAGTCACTACTTCCTTGTTGATTTTCTGATGGAAGGATCTCTCCATTGATGTCATTGGGGTGTTAAAGTGCCCTACTATGATGGTATGGCTATCGATTCTTTACTTTAGTTTTGGACTGTTTTGTGTATTTGGATGCTCTCAGGTTGAATGCTTGTATGTTTACAATTGTTCCATCTTTTTGCTGGATGGTACCTTTTATTAGTATAGTGTCTTCTTTGTCTCTTGTTACCGTTTTATTTTTAAATCTATTTTGTTTGATATAGGTAGAGCTACTGCAGTTTTCTTTTGATGCTTTTGTTCCTTAACTAGTCTTTTCTAGGTAGGAAATAGATGGGTCCTATATTGTAATCATTCTATCACCCAGTGCTTTTTATTATGAAGAGAGTGAGCACAGGCATGGTAGGGCGGGGTGGGGGGAATGGGGGAAGAGAGAGACAAAGAGAGAAAGAGGGAGAGAGAGAATAAGAATGAGAATTAATCCTCCCCAAGGTACATGCTCAGTGCAGAGCTCAGTTGGGGCTCAATCCCATGATCCTGGGATCATAGCCTAAGTCGAAATCAAGAGTCTAAATTTCAAGCGATGGAGCCATCCAGTTGCCCCTCTCTGGCACCCAGTGCCTTTGATTTGATCATTTGTTTTGTTACCATTCCAAGTAATTGATAGACATGTATGTGTCCTATTACTACTTGATGTTAGTTGTTTCTGAATTTTTCTGATCCTTTCTTCTCTTTCTCTTTTTTTGGTTTGCTGGGTTTCATCACAATTTCACAGTTGAAATTGCTTGTCTTTATACTCTGCATATGTATTAGTGGTGTTTGTTCTGTGGTAATTATGAGGTTTGTACCTAACCACTTCTGCATATAGAAGTCTATATTAAGTTGATAGTTGCTTAAGTTTGAACCGGTTCTTTACTCCTCTCCTCCCCGTGTTATAGCTATGTAGTGTTCCTCTTCCAAAACCTTTAATATCATGAATACCTTGACTGATGTTTTACAGATATACAGCTTTTTATTGCTTCTGCATTTCGCACTTTACTATGGTCACTTTCGGTGTTTCTTTTCCACTTAAAGAGTCCCCTTTAACATTTCTTGCAGGGTTTGTTTGTTGGTGTTGAGCTGGCTGAGTATTTATTTGGGAACCTCTTGATCTCTCCTCCCATTTGAATGATAGTTTGCTGGATAGACTCTCTTTGGCTGCAGATGTTTTCCATTCAGCAACTTTACCATACCATGCTGGTCACTTACAGTTTCAAAGTTTCTTCTGAAAAACATCCAGTGATAACCTTATGGGGTTTCCCTTGTAGGTAAATGCCATCTTTTGTTTTCCTGCTTTGAAAATTTTTCTTTGTCACGCTATTTTGGGTTTTCATTACTATATGACTTGGTGTGGATCTGCTTCCATTGAATATATTGGGGGTTCTTTGTGCCTCCTGCTTCTGGATCTGTCTCCTTCCCCGCACTAGGGAAGTTTTCATCTATTGTGTCTTCAAATAAATTTTCTGATTCTAATTTCTCGGAGTTCTGAAAATGAGAAAAGGACAGAAAAGACCTATTGAAGGTTCTCTGATGAGCCACTGGATTTGCATGCGTGGAGGATAGATTTGGGAGTCAAATGAACAACCCACCTTTAACTTCAAAGAACTAGAAAAAAACAACAATCTATGTACAGTGTACTCAAAAGGGAGAAAGTAATCCATACGAGAGTGCAAACCAATGAAACTGAGACCATGAAGTCAAGAGAAAATATGAAGAAGACCAAAAGGGGTTTTCAGAAGAGTGAAACAAAATTGTCAAGACTACACATAGACTACGCTAAGACACAGAGAGTACGCAGTTCAAAATAATTATGAATAAAAGAGAAGACATTACGCCTTATACCGAAGCAACATAAAGGAGACAAAGAGGGGACTATGGCCAAATTAGATGCCAGCAAACCGCCTGCCTAGAAGAAATGGATAGGTTCTTAGAAACACACAACCTACCAAGACTGTACCAGGAAGAAATAGAAGGTTTGCACAGACCCATTAAAGGAAGACTGTATCAATACAAGAAGATAACCAATGCAAGTAAATTGAATCAGTAATCGAAGTTCTCCCAGGGAAGAAAAGCCCAGGAGCAGGTGGATTCACTGGTGAATTTGACCAAATGTTTGTAGAAGAACTAACAGCAGTCCTCTCTCAGACTGAAAAGGAATGAACACCACCAAACTCATTTCATGACACTGGAATTACCATGGTAGGAAGCCAGAGAAGGATATTACCTGAACAGAAATCTATAGGCCAGTATCCCCGTGATGAATATAGATGAATGATTCCCAATAATGGACAGGCAAACCAAATTCAGCAGCACATTAAAAGGATCATTGACCGTGATGAAGGATTTTTTTCCCTGCAAAGGAAGGATGTTTCAGAAATGCAAATCAATCAGTAGGACCCCTCACATAATTGAATGAAAGAAAATCAACCAGAAACAAGATTCTTAATTATAAATAACAAACGGAGGGTTACTATAAGGGAGGTGGGTAAGGGGATGGGTTAAATGGGTGATGGGCTAAGGAGGGCACTAGTAGTGAGGATCACTGAGTGTTGTATGTAAGTGATGGATGACTACCTTCTATACCTGACGCTAACATTACACTGTATGTTAACCAAGTGGAATTTAAATAAAAACTTGAAAAAATAAATACTAAAGAAATACATAAATACATTTAAACTAAACTAAATAAGTACATGTTAAAAAAGAAACAGAAAACTCATGTGATGATGTCAATAGACACAGAAAAACCGTTCTGAGAAAATTTGGTATCCATTTGTGCTAAAAATCTCTTTAAGATTCTGTGTAGAAGGAACATATCTCAACATAAGAAAGGCCATGTATGTGAAGCCCACAGTTAATATCATACTCAGTAGTGAAATTGTGAAAGATTTTCCACTAAGATCAGTCACAAGACAAGGATGCCCTAGATATGTGAAGGGGATTGCGTGATGCAGGCTTCTGGTGATGCAATGAATGAATCACAGCTAGAAGATATAGCATAGGGGACACAGAGAATGGTACTGGAGTAGTGATGCATGGTGACAGATGATAGCTACACCTGTGTTAGCGTAGCAGAATGTATACATTTGTCCAATCACTATGTTGTTCATCTGAAACTAATGTAACATAGTGTGTCAGCTATTTCCAAATAACATGTTTTTTTTTAAACAAGGTAAAGGACTGAAATAAAAAATGTAATGTAAAATTACCTGTTAATATCTAACCAAGAAATGCAGTGAAGTTCCAAACTAGAAAGTCACCATATCAAATTCTGTATCATTCCTATACACTAACCCAATTATCTAAGAAGAAGTAAAGAAAACAATCCCATTTACAAGAGCATCAAAAACAATAAAAATTATAGCAATACATTTAGCCAAGGAAATGAAACTCTCTTTACAGAAAACTATAAAACCTGTGTGCAAGAATGGAAGAAATTCAATTTGGGTGAACGAAAGGGGAGAACACACAAGTCAGTGAAAAGCCATCCCATGTCCAACTTTCGGAGGCCTTAATACAGATACAATGTCCATATTACCCAAAGCCATCTAGAGATTCAGTGCAATCTCTATCAAGACTCCGATGCAATTTTTATGCAATTAGAAAATCATATCCTAAAATTTATTTGGAACCACAAAAAGACCCCAAGTAGCCAACGCAACAAAGAACAAAACAGGAGGCATCACACTGCTTGCTTTCAAGCGTCATTCTAACACAAAGAAATCAATTATGTCACTGGCATAAGCACACACACAAGACAATGGAACAGAAATTGAGAGCCCAAACTAAACCCATGCATCACAGTCACCTAGCATTCGACAAGGGAGTCAATAATACACAGTGGAGAAGAGTAGTCTTTTGAATAACTGGTGCTGGGAGAATTGGATATTCCCATGTATAACAACAAAGTTTGGCACCGTATAATACACCACTCCCTAGAGAGTGAAAGGAAGAAATAGAGAGAGATGTGGTTAGAGAGAAACAGAGACAAAGAGGAAGTACGAGAAGGAAAGTAGAGACTTGGTCTGGGTATGTGGACAGGGTTAGATGGGCCAGGGGAGAGGGGATGTATGAAGTGGCTCTGAGTGCTGGGGCAGAAAGGGCTTCTATCATGGGCATCAGAGTTCCGTGGCCCCAAGACTCCAACATCCCTGGGTCCAAGTTCTGCAGAGGCCATTGGAATTGAAAAGATGGGTAGCCCTCATTTCTTCTGGAATTGTGAGGTTCAGCCTCACGTTCTGTCATGGAGAGGGATGTCTTGAGGGAGAGTGTGCTGCTCTTTGGCAGGTAAACTCCATAGCCTGCCCTGTGGGGAGGTGTCCCAGGGCCATCTCCCTCACTGCCCCAGGCTCTGTTGGATTTCCCCCCTCCCCCACCAGCTGGCCTTCCTCAAGTTCTGAACCCAGGCATCAGGCATTGTGTTGCCCCCAGGTCCTGAAGTCTGGACCAGGCAGAGGTGGACTAGTAATATGGATTAAAAAAAATATTTGTCGGGGCGCCTGGGTGGCGCAGTCGGTGGGGCGTCCGACTTCAGCCAGGTCACGATCTCGCGGTCCGTGAGTTCGAGCCCCGCGTCGGGCTCTGGGCTGATGGCTCGGAGCCTGGAGCCTGTTTCCGATTCTGTGTCTCCCTCTCTCTGCCCCTCCCCCGTCCATGCTCGGTCTCTCTCTGTCCCAAAAATAAATAAAAAAAAAAAATATTTGTCAATAAGATACATATCCTCCCTCTGGGACTAGCGGTGTGCATCCAAATCATAGGTTGCTATCCTTCTCTCCACAAACAATCTGAGGAATCGAGAAGGTAGGTGGACCCTTTAAAACACCATAGTCTTCTCTTACATCAAATTCAAAGACATTTTCTTGACCCAGCTTTCTTTTAATTCTGAAGAGATGGCAATTAGTAATTGAAGGCATAATAGTCCTATAGGAAATTGACCTATATCACTGATGGACGTTATTTCATCCATCCGTATCCCTAAAGCACATTTCATTGGAAATATTAGCCAAGGATACGCACTGTAAATTCACAACAGATGTGTAGCTCCCTGGAAGTTGCATTCTGATCTTGTCACATATGTTTCATCTAAGATATTATTAGTGACTTTTCAGGTAAGCTTTCAACATCAAGAAGGTGATGTTAGAGAATCTGGTATAAATGGAAATTCGCAGATTCTAAATGAGGAATGATTTTCCGTTTTTAATGTTTCTTTTTTTGAGAGAACCCGAGCTGGGGAGGGGGATAGAGTGGGAGACACCGAATATGAGGCAGGCTCGAGGCTCTGAGCTCTCAGAACAGAGCCTGATGTGGGGCTCAAACTCATGGACTGAAAAATCATGACTTGAGTCAAAGTCGGACGCTTAACCGACTAAGCCACCCAAGCGCCCCAGGAAGGATAGTTTAGTGGCAAAGAAGAAGAAATTGAAGATAGTGTAAAGGATGTCTATTTTTAATTGAAAGATTGTTCACACATTTGTTGTGTTAGTTTTAGGCATACATTTCAGTCATTCCATATGTCTATACATTATGTTGTACTCAACCACAGTGTAGCTATCATGTGAAAGCATGCAACAATATTATGACGGGATTGACTCCATTCCATTGGCTGTCCCTTGTATCCCTAGGACTCATTCACTCCATAGCTGGACGCCGGTATCTCTGTCTCTCAAAGGTGTCCATTCTTTATCTAACCTAAGTATTTTGGTGGTAAACAAAATTACCTCTTGTTCAGCATGTGTAAATCGGTGGTCTATTTTTCTGTGAATATTGCTTAAAACATTACAAATGATGTCGTTACGTTAATAAATTCGGTTTCATTCTTCACTCACAAGAAAGAGAAGGAAAAGATTTTGTGTCCCAGGCCCTGTCACTAAAACGTTCCCAACGAGGAGAACAGGCTTAGTTGCCCAGAGCACCTTCGGTCTCTCAGCTGAGCAACCAGGGCCTTCCACATTGAAGGAATTCCCATGGTGGCCAGCAGAGAGAGCTCAAGAACCACAGACCCCCGAGGGGCGGGTTCCTCTGCTGGGCAGTGATAGCCAGCAGAGGGCGCACCATCTGCTTTTCTGACCCAGGGCACCTCAGAGCAGGAAGGGCTTCGATTGCTCTCAGAGGACTCAGGCCTCTGCTGGTGCCTCAGGACAGAGAGCAGAGCTGCATTTCCAGCAGGTTCTGCCACCCGCCCCAGGGGAGACCTTGGGAGCTTTATAGCAACTTGGCATCTCCTGAGTCGCCAGAGAGAAGCTGCCTTGTTGTACTGAGTGCTGAGGAGGGGGCGCCGGGTGGCTTCCCTGGTCAAGCTGGTTGCTGAGCTGCACAGGCCTTTGCATTTTCTGGGCTGTTCCCGTGTTTCATTCCACCCCTTCCCGGACAGTTTTGGAACAAGACGTATTTTACTAAAGGACTTGTGGATTGCGGGGTCCCACGACATCACCTCATAGATGAAGTCGATGGTTTGTTCCAGATTCAGCCTTGTTTCCGGGAAGTAACCCTAACAGAAATTCAGAAGCACGGGAGCTGCATTCAATTAGGACGTGGATACATGAAATGCTCGTCTCACGACCTTCTAGAAGAATGAGCTGGGACCCATGTTCAGAGTCCTGCTGGAACCAGAGACGGAGGTAAGGGCACAAACAGTCCCACACATCATACATGCTTTTTTAAAAATTTCATGGTTATTTTTCCAACCTAGTGAAGCGATTGAAAACTACAGAAAACCTGGTAGGTAAGTCTCATTAACCTTATGTTATCTTTTAATTTAAATTCCAGTGAGTGAAGAAATAGTGTAATATTAGTTTCAGGTGTCCAATATAGAGCAACACTTCCACAGGTCACCCGGTGCTCTTCCCAGGTGCACTTCTTAATCCCCATCAACTGCTTCACCCATTCCCTCACCTCGCTGTGGAACTCCTCAGTTTGTTTCCTAGTTAAGAGTCCGTTTGTCTCCTCCTCCCCCACACACCTTTGTTTTGTTTTCTTGCCATGTGTTAGTGAAATCATTGGGTATTTGTCTGTCTCTGACAGGCTTATTTCACCCAGCATAACATTCTCTCTCTCCATCCACCTCGTGGCAAATGACAAGATTTCATGTTTTTATGGCTAAATAACATTACATTCCATATACCACATCTCGATTAATTCATCAGTTGATGGATGTTTGGATAGTTTCCGTAATTTGGCTTTTGTAAAAAATGCTGCTGTAAACATCACGGTGCATGTATCCCTTTGAAGATTTTGTATTCTTTGTGGAAATACTTTGTAGTGAAATCGCTGGATTGTAAGGTACTTCTATTTCCAGGTTTTTTTTTTTTGACATCTCCATGTTGTTTTCCAGAGTGGCTGCACCAGTTTGCATTCTTACCCACAGTGCAAGAGGGTTATTGTTTCCCCACATCCTTGGCAACACCTGCTGTTTCATCCTTCATTGATTTTCGTCATTGTGACAGATGTGATGTGTTATCTCATTGTACTTTTGAATTGTATTTCCCTGAAGATCAGTATTGTTGAGCATTTTTTCATGTGTCTCTTGGCCATGTATATGTCTTCCTTCGGGAAATGTCCATTTTTGTCTTCTGCCCATTTTTAATCAGATTTCTCATTTTTTGGGTGCTGTATAACTGTATATATTTTGGACACTAACCCTTTATCCGATGTCGTTTGGAAATATCATTCTGTTGATGTTTTAGTTTTGTTGATTATTTCCTTGGTGACAGAAGGTTTTAATTTTTATAAAGTCTCATTATTTTTGCTTGTGTTTCCCTTACGTCTAGAGATATATCTACAAAGACGTTTGTACAGGCAATGTCAAATAAGATACTACCCATGTTATCCTCTGGGATTTTTATGGTTTCGGGTTTCACGTATAGGTTTTTGTCCATGTTGGATTTATTTTTGTGTATGTTGTAAGAAAGTGGTCCGTTGTTTTTGTTTTGCTTTGCAGATTGCTGTCCAGTTTTTCCAAAACCATATGTTGAGGAGCCTTTTTTTAAATTTATGTATTTATTTTTGAGAGAGAGAGAGAGAGAGAGAGAGAGAGAGCGAGCATGCAGAAGAGGGGCAGAGAGAAATGGAGAGAGAGAATCCCACGCATGCTCTGCACTGCCCTGAGATCATGACCTGAGCTGAATCCACCATCACACGCTTTCGTGACTGGGCCACCCATGTGTCCCAAGACTATCTTTTTTTCCATTAGATGTTCTTTCCTGCTTTGTTGAGAATTAGTTGACCATAGAGGTGTGAGTTTATTTCTGGGTTTCCATGCTATTGATCTATGCGTATGAGTTTGTTGCTGCTGTTATTTTTTGTTGTTGTTTTGTCAGTACTGTTCAGTACTGACATACTGATCATACTGTTCTGACCAGTATAGCTTTGTAATATAACCTAAACTCTGGAATTGTGATGTCTCCAGCTTTGCTTTTCTTCTACAAGTTTGTTTTGGCTGTTTGGGGACTTTTGTCATTCCATACGAATTTTGAGATTATTTTTTCTTGTTCTGTGACAAATGTTTTTGTTAGTGTGATAGGGATTTCATTATATGTGTAGATTGTTTTGAGGAGTGTAGACATTTTAACAGTATTTTGTGCTTCCCATCCATGAACATGAAATGTATGTCCATTTCTTTGTGTCCTCTTCCATTTATTTCATCAGTGTTTCATAGCCTTTAGAGTACAGGTCTTTCACCTCTTTGGTTAGGTTTATTCCTGGTTTCTTGTGGTATTTGTGAGCCTGTCAATGGGATTGATCCCTTACTTTCTCTCGGTGTTAATTCATGATTTGTGTTAGAAATTCAATACATCTATGTTCCTTGATTTCTGTAGATTGTGACTTGTCGAATTCATATATCAATTCTAGCAATTTTTAAGGGAATCTTTCATGCTTTTTATAGAACACATCATGTCAGTTCCAAATAGCGAAAGTGCTACTTCTTCCTTGCCGATTTGGATGCCTCTTATTTCTTTTTGTTGTCTGAGTGCTCTGGTTAGGGTTTCCCGTACTATGTGGGATAACAGTGGTGAGAGGGGTCATTCCTATCTTGTCCCTGACTTTGGAAGAAAACCTTTCAATTTTTACCCATTGAGGATGAGATGCGCTGTGGGTTTTTCCTAGATGACCTTTATTATGTGCAGGTAGGTTGAGTCTCAATGTACTTTGCTGAGGGTTTTTATCATGAATGGATGTGGCATTTTATCAAATAGTTTTCCTGCATCTGTTGAAAGCATCGTATTGTTCTTATCCTTTCTTCTATTACTGTGGTGCATCATGTTGATTGATCTGTGAATGTGGAACCACCCTTGCAGCCCAGGAATATATCCCACTTGATTATGGTAAATGATTCCTTTAATGTATTGTTGACTTTAATTTGAAGGTATTTTAATGAGAATTTCGGCATACATAGTCATCAGGCTATTGCTCTGCAGTTTTATTTAAAAATTTTTAAACATTGTTTTTATTTATTTATTTATTTATTTATTTATTTTTTAATATATGAAATTTACTGTCAAATTGGTTTCCATACAACACCCAGTGCTCATCCCAAAAGGTTCCCTCCACAACACCCATCACCCACCCTGCCCTCCCTCCCACCCCCCATCAACCCTCAGTTTGTTCTCAGTTTTTAACAGTCTCTTATGCTTTGGCTCTCTCCCTCTCTAACCTCTTTTTTTTTTTTCCCTTCCCCTCTTAAATGTTTATTTCTTTCCTTAGATAGAGTACATAAAAGTGAGGGAGGGGCAGAGAGACAGGGAGGGAGAGAATCCTGGCCATGCCCCACACTGTCATGGCAGGGCCCAACGTGGGACTCGAACCCACGCACCGCAAGATAATGTCCTAATCCAAAATTAAGAGCTAACAGTAAACCGACTGACCCACACAGGTGCTCCTGCAGTTTTCAGTTTTAGTGGAGGATTCATCTGGTTTTGGTATCAGGGTAATGATGGCCTCATACGATGAATTTGTCAGTTTTCCTTCTTTTTTTTTATTTTTTGTAATAATTCGAGGAGAATACATATTACCTCTTCCTTAAATGGATGGTAGAATTCATCAATGAAGCCATCTGGCCATGAACTCTTGTGTTGGGGGGAGATTTTTTTAATTACTGATGTGGTATCTTTCTGTTTTCAGATTTTAGATATCTTCCTGTTTCAGTTTTGGTAGTTTGTGTGTTTCTAGGAATTTGTCTATTTTTCTCAGAGTGTCCAATATGTTGCATGTAGTTGTTCCTAATATTATCTTCTAATTGTATTTTTGTGGTGTTGACTGTTATTTCTCCTTTCTTATTTGTGATTTTATTTATTTGAGTCCTTTCTGTATTCTTTGTGAAGAGTCTGCCTAGGAGGTTTTCAAGTTGATTACTGTTTTCAAAGAACCAGCCCCTGGTTTCATTGATTTGGTCTAGTGTCTTTTTGGTTTCTATATTCCTTATTTCTGCCCTAAACTCTATTATTTCCTTCATTCTGCTGCTCTTTTTTCTCATTCCTTTAGGTGTAAGTTAGGATTGTTTGAGATTTTTCTTGCTCTTTAAGGTAGGCTTGTATTGCTATATACTTCCATCATAGACTGCTTTTGCCGCATTCCAAAGGGTTTTACCAGTGTATTTTCATTTTCATTTGTTTCAGTGTATTTTCTCATTGATTTCCTGTCTGACCCATTCATTTAGTAGCATGTTATTTAACCTCCCTTTATTCGTGGCCTTCCCCCCCGCCCCCAGCCCTTTTTTTGTGGTTGACTTCAAGTTTCCTAGCTTTGTGGTTAGAAAAGATGCTTGGTCTGATCTCTGTCGTTGGGTACCTCTTGAGGCCTGATTTGTGACCTAGAATGTGATCAATTCTGGAGAACGCCCCATGTATGCTTGAAAAGATTGTGTACTCTGCCATTTTAGTATGGAGTGTTCTGAATATATCTGTTAAACCCATCTGGTCCAGTGTGTCATTCAAAGCCATTGTTTCCTTGTTAACTTTCTGTTTATAGGTTCTGTCCATTGATGGGAGTGATGTGTTAAAGTCCTCTACTATCATCATCTTATTGTAAATGAGTTCCTTTATGGTTGTTGCTAAATGTTTTATATACTTGGTGATCACATCTTGGGTGCATCAAAATTTACAATCATTGGATCTTCTTGTTTGGCTGTCCCCTTTAGTATGAGATCGTTTCTGTCTTCATCTCTTGTTATAGCTTCATGTATGTATGTATGTATGTATGTATGTATGTATGTATGTATTTATTTATTTATTTATTCTAATTTAAGTCTTAGTTGACATACAGTGCATTCTCGGATTTAGGAGTAGAATTCGGTGATTCATCCTTTACATACAACATCCAGTGCTCATCACAACAAGTGCTCTCCTTAATACTCATCCTCCATCTAGCCCTGCGCTGACCCATCTCCCTCCATCAACTTTCACTTTTTTTTCTCTAACATTAAGAGACTCATGTGGTTTGTTACCACGCATCTCTTTTCCTACCTCCTTCCCTAGTTTTCATGTGTTTTGTTTCTTAAATTCCACATGAGTGAAATCATATATGTGTCTTTCTCTGATTGACATATTTCACTTAGCATAATAAATTCGAGCTCCATCCACATCGTTGCAAATGGCAAGATTTCATTCTTCTTGAAGCTGAGTTATATTTCGTTGTATATACGTATGTATGTATATCTGAACATGCATATATGTACGTATGCATATACATACATATACATACACACACACACACACACACACACACACACACCACAGCTTCTTTACACCTTCCTCAGTTGATGGATACTTGGGCTTTCTCCATAGTTTGGCTACTGTTGATAATTCTGCTATAAATATTGGGTGCATGCAATGTCACTATTAGGTATTTACCCAAAGGGTACCAAAGTAGAGTCTCGGTTTTAAAGTTTATTTTGCCTGATATAAGTATTGCTACTGGCTTTCTTTTGACATTATTGGCATGATAAATATTTCTTCATTCCCTCACTTCAAATCTGCAGGAGACTTAAGTCCAAATAAGTCTTTGTAGGCAGCATCTAGATAGACATTGTTTTTTGTTCGTTTGTTTGTTTGTTTGTTTGTTTGTTTTGTCCATTCTGACGCCCTATCCAATGTCTTTTGATTGGAGCATTTAGTCCATTTATATTCCGAGTGATTATTGATAGGTATATATTTAGTCCCATTCTACTAGTTGTTTTGTCATTGTTTCTTGATGTTTTCTCTGATCCTTTCTTGCTTGTAACACTTTTAGTCTTTCATTTCCACTCAAGAGCCCGATTTAAATATCCTTTTCTTTTGCCTGGTGGTACATTTCTTTACTTATTTTTAATATTTCTTTTTTTTTTAATTTAAGCCCAAGTTAGTTACCTTATAGAGGAATACAGTTTCAGCAGTAGAATTTAGTGATCCATCAAGTGCAAAATATACCCAATACTCATCCCAAGGTCCACCCCTAATGCCCATCACCCATTGAGCCCATACCCCTATTCAGTAACCCTCCAGGAACCCTGAGATTCTTCCCTCTATTTAACAGTCTCTTATCATTTGACTCCCTCTCTGTTTGTATCTTATTTTTGCTTTCCTTTCACTATGTTCATCAGTTTTTTTTAAATTCGACATAAGGGAGAAATCATAGGATGTGTGTCTTTCTCTGACACATGTTGCTTAGCTTAATAAAGTCAGGTTCCATCCACGTTGCAAATAGCGAGATTTCATTCTTTTTGATCGCCGAGTAATAGTCCATTGTATGAATATGCCATATCTTCTTTATCCATTCATCTGTCAGTGGTCATTTGGGCTCTTTGCATAACTTAGCTATTGTTGATAATGCTGCTATAAATACTGGAGTACATGTGCCACTTCGAATCAGCGTTAATGTATCTTTTGGATAAATACCTAGTAGTGCAATTGCTGGGTCCTAGTGTAGTTCTATGTTTTGTTTTTGTGACGAATCTCCATACTATTTTCCAGAATGGCTACACCACTTTGCATTCCCACCAGCATTGCAAAAGGGTTCCCTTTCCCTGCATCCTTGCCAACATCTGTCGTTTCCAGAGATGGTAATTTTAGCCATTCTGATAGGGGTGAGGGGATATCTCATTGTGGTTTTGATTTGTATTTCAGTGATGACGAGTGAGATTGAGCATCTTTTCATGCGTGACCAATCTGGATGTCATCGTTCTTAAAGTGTCTCTTCATGTCTTTTGCCCATTTTTTCACAGGATTATTTGGTTTCTGGGTGTTGAGTGTGATGCGTTTTTGTATAGATTTTAGATACTAACCCTTTATCTGATATGTCACCTGCAAATATCTTCTCCCATTTCATTCAGTTTCTTTTTAGTTTGGCTGATTTTGTCCCCTGCTGTGCAGAAGCTTTTTATCTTCAGGACCCAATAGTTCATTGTGGTTTTTATTGCCCTTGCTACTGGAGACATGACAAGCGAGAAGTTGCTGCGGCCAGGATCAAGGAGGTACATTGCCTGTTATCTCCTCTAGGATTTTGATGGTTCCTGACTTACATTTAGATCATTCATCCATTTTGAGGTGTGTGTGTGTGTGTGTGTGTGTGTGTGTGTGTGTGTGTGTCTGTGTGTCTGTCTGTGAGTGTGTATGTGTGTCGTTTAAGACAAGTGTCCAGGTTCATCATTCTCACTGTCCAGTATTCCTAGTACCATTTGCTGAAGAGACTCTTATTCCATTGGATATTCTTTCTGTGTTAACAAAGATTACTCACCATATGTTGGAGGGTATATTTCTGGGTTCCATATTCTGTTCCATTGACGTCTGTCTCCGTTTCTGTGCCTGTACATACTGTCTTGATGAATGCAGCTTTCTAATACACCACAAATCCAAAATAGTTATGTTTCCACCTTTGTTTTCTTTTTCAACATGACTTTGGCTTTTGGTATCTTTTCTGGATCCTTACACATTTTAGGGTTGTTCTAGCTCTGTGGAGAAAGCTCGTGTTATTTTGATAGGGATTGCATTGAGTGTGTCGATTGGTTTGGTAGTATTGACATCTTCACAAAGTTTGTTCTTCTAATTCGTGAGCATGGAATGTTTTCCATTTCTTTGGGTTTCTTCAATTTTTCTCATAGACGATTTACGGTTTGTTACTTACATCCCCATTGGGAGAGAGTCTGAGCTAGGGTTAAGGTTCGGTCCAGGACGTTGCCAGGGCCAAAGCAACTCCAGTCTCTTGATCTCCCTAGAGGAATGAAGTAAAGGACCAGGAGACAGCGGGGGTCAAGTGTTTGATTAGGTTTCAAGATTGGGTTAGGATTCGGTTGAGGTTTCAGGTTAGGGGTAGAGTTTGGTTTAGGACCCAAGATGCTCCAGGTACTGAACCCACAGCAGGGCAGTGGTCTCCCGAATGGGCTAAGTTGAGGGCACAGGGGAGAGGGCCGGTAAGGTTCAGTCTTTGGCTTCCAAGGCCATGGAACTCTATGGGCCACTGGTCAGGTAGGCCTCAGGAATTCTGTCAGACAACTGCAGCCGGGCCTGCAAAACCTCATTGTGAGGTTCCAGGCACCATGCCGAGTGACACTGCCCCGCTTCTGGAACCCCAGGCACATGGTGTTGCCAGACCTTGGAACTGGGTCCCCAAGGGGAGAGAGGCTTAGCTAGGGTTAGTGTTTGGACCAGGGACGTAGCCAGGGCCGAAGCGACTCCAGTCTTGAGATCTCCCTTGAGAGATGAAGTGAGGGCCCATGCGAGGGGGGGGTTAAAACGAAGGGTTAGGGTTCAAGGCCGGATTAGGATATGGTGGAGGGTCCGATTAAGGGTAGGGTTGGGGTTAGGTCCCAGGAGGCGCCAGGTGCTGAAGCCAGAGCAGTGCAGTGTTCTCCCCGAAGGACTGAGTTCAGGACACAAGGGAGGGTGCCGGGCAGGATCAGACTCTGTTCTTCCAGGCAACACAACTCTATGAGCGCCTGGTCGAGGAAGCCTCAGAAATCCTCTCTGGCCGCTGTAACCGGCATGGGAAAAGATATGGTGAGCTTCCAGATACCATACCGAGTGACACTGCAAACCCTCTGGACCCCAGACGTGTGGTGTTGTCAGACGTTGGTTTTGGGTCCCCATGGGGAGACAGCCTTAGCTAGGGTTAGGTTTCGGTCAAGGGACGTCACCAGGGCCGAAGCCACACTGGTCCGGCGATCTGTCTCAAGGCCTGAAATGAGTGCCCATGCGACGGGGCGGCTCAAGTGGAGGGTTAAGTTTCGAGGACGGCTGAGGTTTCGGTGGAGGGTTCCAACAAGGGTACGGTTAGGGTTAAGTTTAGATCCCAGGAGCTCCAGGAGCCTAAGACACAGCAAGTCAGTGGTCTCCCTGAAGGTCTAAGTTGAGGACACAAGGGAGGGTGCCGGTCAGGATCAGTGTAAGGCTGCCAGGACCACACACGTGGATGGGCCCCTGGTCAGGGAGGCCTCAGGAATTCTTTTGGGCAGCTGCAGCCGGGCCTGGGAAATGTATGGTGAGCTTCCAGGTTCCATGCCGAATGAGCCTGTACCGCTTGTGGACCCCAGGATCGTGGTGTTGTCAGACTTTGGTATTGGGTCCCCATGGGGAGTGAGCCTTAACTAGGGTTAGAGTTCAGTCCAGGGTCGTCACCAGGGCCGAAGCGACTCCGGTCTCGTGATCTCCCACGAGGGCTGAAGTGAGGGAACATGCGATGGGGCGGCTCAAGTGTAGGTTTAGGCTTCGAGGCACCCTTAGGTTTTGGTGGAGGGTTCAGGGTTGGGGTACGTTAGACTTAGGGTTAGGACCCAGGAGGCTCCAGGCGCCAAACACTCAGCAGGGCAGTTGTCTCCCCAAAGGGCTGAATGGAGTGCACAACGGAGAGTGCCTTTCAGGATCAGTCTTTGGCTGCCAGGCCACACACGTCGATGGCCCCTGGTCGGGGAGGCCTCAGGTATCCTCTTGTGTAGCTGCAGCCAGACCTGGGAAACAACATGGTGAGCTTCCAGGTTCCATGCCGAGTTAGCCTGTACTGCTTGTGAACCCCAGGCGCGTGGTGTTGTCAAACTTTGGTCTTGGTTCCCCATGGGGAGAGAACCTTAGCTAGGGTTAGGGTTTGGTCCAGGGACGGCGCTAGGGCTGAAGTGTCTCCGATCTCGTGAACTCCCTTGAGGGGGGAAGTGAGGGCATGTGTGACGGTGCGGCTCAAGTGAAGGGTTAGGTTAGGAGGACCCCTTAGGTTTCACTGGAGGTCCCTTTTGTGGGTAGGGTTAGGGTTAGGCTCTGGAGTCTTCAGGCGCCGAACCCACATCAGGGGACTGGTCTCCCCGATGGGCTCAGTTGAGGGCACAAGAGAGGGTGCCGGTCAGGATCAGTCTTTGGCGGCCAACACCACACAAGTTGATGGGCCCCTGGTCGGGGAGCCCTCAGGAAATCTGTCGGGCTGCTGCAACCGCACTTGGGAAACGACATGGTGAGCTTCCAGGTTCCATGCCGAGTCAGCCTGCACCTCTTCCGGACCCCAGGCGCGTGGTGTTGTCAGACGTTGGCACTGGGTCCTCTTGGGGAGACAGCCTTAGCTAGGGTTAGGGTTCGGTCCACGGACGTCGCCAGGGCCGAAGCGACTCCGGTCTCGTGATCTCCCTCGAGGGCTGAAGTGAGGGCCCATGCAGCAAGGCGGCTCAAGTGCAGGGTTAGGGGTCGAGCCCGGCTTACGTTTCAGTGGAGGGTCCCCGTTCGTTGTGGGGTTAGGGTTAGGGTTAGGTCCCAGGAGGCTCCAGGCCCCGAACCCTCAGCAGGGCAGTGGTCTTCCCGAAGGGCTGAGTTGAGGGCACAAGGGACGGTGCCGGTCAGGACCGTCTTTGGCTGCCAAGGCCACAGACGTCGATCGGCCCCTGTTCGAGGAGGCCTCCGGAATCCTCTCGGTCAGCTGCAGACGGGACTGGAAACGACATGGTGAGCTTGCAGCTTCCATGACGAGTCAGCCTGCACCGCTTCTGGACCCCAAGCGCGTGGTGTTGTCAGACTTTGGCATGGGGTCCCCATGGGGAGGGAGCCTTAGCTAGGGTTAGGATTTGGTCCAGGGATGTCGCCAGGGCTGAATCGACTCCAGTCTCGTGATCTCCCTCGAGGGCAGAAGTGAGGGCTCCTGCCAGAAGGCGGCTCCATAGAAGGGTTAGGGTTTGAGGCAGGCTTAGGTCGTGGTGGAGGGTCCCGGTTCGGGGTACACTTAGGGTTAGGGTTAGGTCCCAGGAGGCTCCAGGCGCCCAACCCACAGCATGGCAGTGGTCGCCCCCAAGGGCTGAGTTGAGGGCACAAGGGAGGCTGCCGGTCAGGATCCGTCTTTGGCTGCCAAGGCCACACACGTGTTTGGGCCCCTGGTCCAGGAGGCCTCCGCAATCCCCTCGGCAGCTGCAGCCGGGCCTGGGAAACGACATGGAGAGCCTCCAGGTTCCATGCCGAGTCAGCCTGCACCTCTTCCGGACCCCAGGCGCGTGGTGTTGTCAGACGTTGGCATAGGGTCCTCTTGGGGAGACAGCCTTAGCTAGGGTTAGGGTTCGGTCCAGGGACATCGCCAGGGCCGAAGCGACTCCGGTCTCGTGATCAACCTCGAGGGCAGAAGTGAGGGCCCATGCAGCAAGGCGGCTCAAGTGCAGGGTTAGGGGTCGAGGCCGGCTTAGATTTCGGTGTAGGGTCCCCGTTCATTGTGGGTTTAGGGTTAGGGTTAGGTCCCAGGAGGCTCCAGGCGCCGAACCCACAGCAGGGCATTGGTCACCCCCAAAGGCTAAGTTGAGTGCACAAGGGAGTCTTCCGGTCAGGATCCGTCTTTGGCTGCCAAGGCTACAGACGTCGATCGGCCCCTGTTCGAGGAGGCCTCCGGAATCCACTCGGTCAGCTGCAGACGGGCCTGGAAACGAAATGGTGAGCTTACAGCTTCCATGCCGAGTCAGCCTGCACCGCTTCTGGACCCCAGGCGCATGGTGTTGTCAGACTTTGGCATGGGGTCCCCATGGGGAGGGTGCCTTAGCTAGGGTTAGGGTTTGGTCCAGGGACGTCGCCAGGGCTGAATCGACTCCAGTCTCGTGATCTCCCTCGAGGGCAGAAGTGAGGGCCCATGCCAGAAGGCGGCTCCATAGCAGGTTTAGGGTTCGAGGCAGGCTTAGGTTGTGGTGGAGGGTCCCGGTTCGGGGTACGGTTAGGGTTAGGGTTAGGTCCCAGGAGGCAACAGGCACCCAACCCACAGCATGGCAGTGGTCGCCGCCAAGGTCTGAGTTGAGGGCACAAGGGAGGCTGCCGGTTAGGATCCGTCTTTGGCTGCCAAGGCCACACACGTGTTTGGGCCCCTGGTCGAGGAGGCCTCCGCAATCGTATCGGTAGCTGCAGCCGGGCCACCGAAACGACATGTTGAGCTTCCAGGTTCCATGCCGAGTCAGCCTGCACCTCTTCCGTACCCCAGGCGCGTGGTGTTGTCAGACGTTGGCATTGGGTACTCTTGGGGAGAGAGCCATAGCTAGGGTTAGGGTTCGGTCCAGGGACGTCGCCAGGGCCGAAGCGACTCCGGTCTCGTGATCTCCCTCGAGGGCTGAAGTGAGGGCCCATGCAGCAAGGCGGCTCAAGTGCAGGGTTAGGGGTCGAGGCCGGCTTAGGTTTTGGTGGAGGGTCCCCGTTCGGTGTGGGTTTAGGGTTAGGGTTAGGTCCCAGGAGGCTCCAGGCGCCGAACCCACAGCAGGGCAGTGGTCTTCACGAAGGGCTCAGTTGAGGGCACAAGGGACGGTACCGGTCAGGATCCGTCTTTGGCTGCCAAGGTCACAGACGTCGATCGGCCCCTGTATGAGGAGGCCTCAGGAATCCTCTCGGTCAGCTGCAGACGGGCCTGGAAACCTCATGGTGAGCTTTCAGCTTCCATGCCAACTCAGCCTGAACCACTTCTGTCCCCCAGGCGCGTGCTGTTGTCAGACGTTGGCATGGGGTCCTCATGGGGAGGGAGCCTTAGCTAGGGTTAGGGTTTGGTCCAGGGACATCGCCAGGGTTGAATCGACTCCAGTCTCGTGATCTCCCTCGAGGACTGAAGTGAAGGCCCATGCCAGAAGGCGGCTCCATAGCAGGGTTAGGGTTCGAGGCAGGCTTAGGTTGAGGTGGAGGGTCCCGGTTCGGGGTACGGTTAGGGTTAGGGTTAGGTCCCAGGAGGCTCCAGGCGCCCAACCCACAGCAGGGCAGTGGTCGCCCCCAAGGGCTGATTTGAGGGCACAAGGGAGGCTGCCGGTCAGGATCCGTCTTTTGCTGCCAAGGCCACAGACGTCGATCGGCCCCTGTTCGAGGAGGCCTCCGGAATCCTCTCGGTCAGCTGCAGACGGGCCTGGAAACAGCATGGTGAGCTTGCAGCTTCCATGCCGAGTCAGCCTGCAATGCTTCTGGACCCCAGGCGCGTGGTGTTGTTAGACTTTGGCATGGGGTCCCCATGGGGAGGGTGCCTAAGGTAGGGTTAGGGTTTGGTCCAGGGACGTCGCCAGGGCTGAATCGACTCCAGTCTCGTGATCTCCTTGAGGGCTGAAGTGAGGGCCCATGCCTGAAGGCGTCTCCATAGCAGGGTTAGGATTCGAGGCAGGCTTAGGTTGTGGTGGAGGGTCCCGGTTCGTGGTACGGTTAGGGTTAGGGTTAGGTCCCAGGAGGCTCCAGGCGCCCAACCCACAGCATGGCAGTGGTCGCCCCCAAGGGCTGAGTTGAGGGCACAAGGGATGCTGCCGGTCAGGATCCGTCTTTGGCTGCCAAGGCCACACACGTGTTTGGGCCCCTGTTCGAGGAGGTCTCCACAATCCTCTCGGCAGCTGCAGCCGGGCCTGGGAAACGACATGGTGAGCTTCCAGGTTGCATGCCGAGTCAGCCTGCACCTCTTCCGGACCCCAGGCGCGTGGTGTTTTCTGACGTTGGCATACGGTCCTCTTGGGGAGAGAGCCTTAGGTAGGGTTAGGGTTCGGTCCAGGGACGTCGCCAGGGCTGAAGCGACTCCGGTCTCGTGATCTCCCTCGAGGCATGAAGTGAGGGCCCATGCAGCAAGACGGCTCAAGTGCAGGGTTAGGGGTCGAGGCCGGCTTAGGTTTCGGTGGAGGGTCCCCGTTCGTTGTGGGGTTAGGGTTAGGGTTAGGTCCCAGGAGGCTCCAGGCGCCGAACCAACAGCAGGGCAGTGGGCTTCCCGAAGGGCTGAGTTGAGGGCACAAGGGACGCTGCCGGTCAGGATCCGTCTTTGGCTACCAAGGCCACATACGTCGATCGGCCCTGTTCGAGGAGGCCTCCGGAATCCTCTCGGTCAGCTGCAGACGGGCCTGGAAACGACATGGTGAGCTTGCAACTTCCATGACGTGTCAGCCTGCACCGCTTCTGGACCCCGAGCGCGTGTTGTTGTCAGATTTTGGCATGGGGTCCCCATGTGGAGGGAGCCTTAGCTAGGGTTAGGGTTTGGTCCAGGGACGTCGCCAGGGCTGAATCGACTCCAGGCTCGTGATCTCCCTCGAGGGTTGAGGTGAGGGCCCATGCCAGAAGGCGGATCCATAGCAGGGTTAGGGTTCGAGGCAGGCTTAGGTTGTGGTGGAGGGTCCCGGTTCGGGGTACGGTTAGGTTTAGGGTTAGGTCCCAGGAGGCTCCAGGCGCCCAACCCACAGCATGGCAGTGGTCGCCCCCAAGGGCTGAGTTGAGGACACAAGGGAGGCTGCCGGTCAGGATCCGTCTTTGGCTGCCAAGGCCACACACGTGTTTGGGCCCCTGGTCGAGGAGGCCTCCGCAATCCTCTCGGCAGCTGCAGCCGGGCCTGGGAAATGACATGTTGAGCTTCCAGGTTCCATGCCGATTCAGCCTGCACCTCTTCCGGACCCCAGGCGCGTGGTGTTGTCAGACGTTGGCATTTGGTCCTCTTGGGGAGAGAGCCTTAGCTAGGGTTAGGGTTCGGTCCAGGGACGTGGCCACGGCCGAAGCGACTCCGGTCTCGTGATCTCCCTGGACGGCTGAAGTGAGGTCCCATGCAGCAAGGCGGCTCAAGTGCAGGGTTAGGGGTCGAGGCCGGCTTAGGTTTCGTTGGAGGGTCCTCGTTCGGTGTGGGGTTAGGGTTAGGGTTAGGTCCCAGGAGGCTCCAGGCGCCGAACCCACAGCAGGGCAGTGTTCTTCACGAAGGGCTGAGTTGAGGGCACAAGGGACGGTGCCGGTCAGGATCCGTCTTTGGCTGCCAAGGTCACAGACGTCGATCGGCCCCTGTTCGAGGAGGCCTCCGGAATCCTCTCGGTCAGCTGCAGACGGGCCTGGAAACGACATGGTGAGCTTGCAGCTTCCATGCCGAGTCAGCCTGCACCGATTCTGGACCCCAGGCGTGTGGTGTTATCAGACTTTGGCATGGGGTCCCCATGGGGAGGGTGCCTTAGCTAGGGTTAGGGTTTGGTCCAGGGACGTCGCCAGGGCTGAATCGACTCCAGTCTCGTGATCTCCCTCGAGGGCTGAAGTGAGGGCCCATGCCAGAAGGTGGCTCCATCGCAGGGTTAGGGTCGAGGCAGGCTTTGGTTATGGTGGAGAGTCCCGGTTCGGGGTATGATTAGGGTTAGGGTAGGTCCCAGGAGGCTCCAGGCGATCAACACACAGCATGGCAGTGGTCGCCCCCAAGGGCTGAGTTGAGGGCACAAGGGAGGCTGCCGGTCAGGATCCGTCTTTGGCTGCCAAGGCCACACACGTGTTTGGGCCCCTGTTCGAGGAGGCCTCCACAATCCTCTCGGCAGCTGCAGCCGGGCCTGGGAAACGACATGGTGAGCTTCCCAGTTCTATGCCGAGTCATCCTGCACCTCTTCCGGACCCCAGGCGCGTGGTGTTGTCAGACGTTGGCATAGGGTCCTCTTGGGGAGACAGCCTTAGCTATGGTTAGGGTTCGGTCCAGGGACGTCACCAGGGCTGAAGCGACTCCGGTCTCGTGAACTCCCTCGAGGGCTGAAGTGAGGGCCCATGCAGCAAGGCGGCTCAAGTGCCGGGTTAGGGGTCGACGCCGGCTTAGGTTTCGGTGGAGGGTCCCCGTTCGGTGTGGGGTTAGGGTTAGGGTTAGGTCCCAGGAGGCTCCAGGCGCTGAACCCACAGCAGGGCAGTGGTCTTCCAGAAGGGCTGAGTTGAGGGCACAAGGGACGGTGCCGGTTAGGATCCGTCTTTGGCTGCCAAGGCCACAGACGTCGATCGGCCCCTGTTTGAGGAGGCCTCCGGAATCCTCTCGGTCAGCTGCAGACGGGCCTGGAAACGACATGGTGAGCTTGCAGCTTCCCTGCCAAGTCAGCCTGCACCGCTTCTGTACAACAGGCGCGTGCTGTTGTCAGACTTTGGCATGGGGTCCCCATGGGGTGGGAGCCATAGCTAGGGTTAGGGTTTGGTCCAGGGACGTCGCCAGGGCTGAACCGGCTCCAGTCTCGTGATCTCCCTCAAGGGCTGAAGTGAGGGCCCATGCCAGAATGCGGCTCCATATCAGGGTTAGGGTTCGAGGCAGGCTTAGGTTGTGGTGGATGGTCCCGGTTTGGGGTACGGTTAGGATTAGGGTTAGGTCCCAGGAGGCTCCAGGCGCCCAACCCACAGCATGGCAGTGGTCGCCCCCAAGGGCTGAGTTGGGGGCACAAGGGAGGCTGCCGGTCAGCATCCGTCTTTGGCTGCCAAGGCCACAGATGTCGATCGGCCCCTGTTCGAGGAGGCCTCCGGAATCCTCTCGGTCAGCTGTAGACGGCCTGGAAACGACATGGTGAGCTTCCAAGTTCCATGCCGAGTCAGCCTGCACCTCTTCCGGACCCCAGGCGCGTGGTGTTGTCAGACGTTGGCATTGGGTCCTCTTGGGGAGAGAGCCTTAGCTAGGGTTAGGGTTCGGTCCAGGGACGTCGCCAGGGCCGAAGCGACCCCGGTCTCGTGATCTCCCTCGAGGGCTGAAGTGAGGGCCCATGCCAGAAGGCGGCTCCTTAGCAGGGTTAGGGTTCGAGGCAGGCTTTGGTTGTGGTGGAGTGTCCCGTTTCGGGGTACGGTTTGGGTTAGGGTTAGGTCCCAGGAGGCTCCAGGCGCCCAACCCACAGCATGGCAGAGGTCGCCCCGAAGGGCTTAGTTGAGGGCACAAGGGCGGCTGCCTGTCAGGATCCGTCTTTGGCTGCCAAGGTCACACACGTGTTTGGGCCCCTGGTCGAGGAGGTCTCCGCAATTCTCTCGGCAGCTGCAGCCAGGCCTGGGAAACGACATGTTGAGCTTCCAGGTTCCATGCCGAGTCAGCCTGCACCTCTTCCGGACCCCAGGCGCGTGGTGTTGTCAGACGTTGGCATAGGGTCCTCTTGGGGAGAGAGACTTAGCTAGGGTTAGGGTTCGGTCCAGGGACGTCGCCAGGGCCGAAGCGACTCTGGTCTCGTCATCTCCCTCGAGGGCTGAAGTGAGGGCCCATGCAGCAAGGCGGCTCAAGTGCAGGGTTAGGGTTCGAGGTCGTCTTAGGTTTCGGTGGCGGGTCCCTGTTCGTTGTGGGGTTAGGATTAGGTTTAGGTCCCAGGATCCAGGTGCTGAACCCATAGGAAGGCAGTGGTCTCCCCGAAGGCTGAGTTGAGGGCAGAAGATACTGTGCCGGTCAGGTCCGTCTTTGGCTGCCAAGGCCACACATGTGATTGGCCCCTGGTCCATGAGGCCTCTGGAATCCTCTCGGTCCACCTCAGCCGGGCCTGGGAAACGACATGGTGAGCTTCCACGTTCCATGCCGAGTCAGCCTGCACCGCTTCTGGACTCCAGGCCCCTGGTCTTCTCAGACGTTGGAATTGGGTCCCTATGGGGAGAGAGCTTTAGCTAGTGTTTGGATTCGGTCCAGGGACGCCGCCAGGGCTGAAGCTACTCTGGTCTCGTGATCTCCTTCGAGGGCTGAAGTGAGGGCCCATTACATGGGACTGCTCATGTGTAGGGTAGGGTTCTTGGTCCCCTTTATTTTCTTTGGAGGTTCCCCTTTTGGAGTGGGGTTAGGGTTAGCGTTAGGTCCCTGGTGTCTCCAGGTGCCAAACCCTCAGAAGCCAGTTGTCTCCACGGAGTCCTGAGTTTAGGGCAGAAGGTTGGGTGATGGTCAGGATCACTCTTTGGCTTCCAAGGCCACAACCTCTCTGTGCGATGTTCTTGGAGGCCTCAGGGATCCTCTCGGGCTGTTGTAGCCGGGTTGGGAAATGCATGTTGAGGTTCCAGGTTCCATGCCGAGTTAGCCTGCACGCTTCTGGACCCCGGTTGCATGGTGTTGTCAGACTGTAGTATTGTGTCCCCATGGTGAGAGAGCGTTAGGTAGGTTTAGGTTTCGTTCCAGGGACGCCACCAGGACCGATGCCACCCGAGACTCATGATCTCCCTCGAGGTCTGAAGTGAGGGCCTATGTGACGGTGGGTCTCAAGTATAGGGTCAGGGTTCGAGGTCGGCTTAGACTTCGGTGGAGCTTTCCGTTTAGGGGTTGCATTAGGCTTAGGGTTAGGTCCCAGGATTCTCCAGGCGTTGAACCCACAGTTGTGCAGTGGTCTCCCCGAAGGTCTGAGTAGAGGGTACAGGGAGGGTGCCAATCAAGACCAGTCTTTGGCTTCCAATTTCACACAAATATATGGCCCCCTGTAGGTTAAGCCTCAGGAATCCTCTCGGGCAGCTGCAGCCGGGCCTGGGAAATGATATGGTGAGGTTCCACGTTCCATTCCGAGTGACCCTTTACTGCTTCTGGACCCCAGCCACGTGATATTGTCAGAGGTTTATGGTTCGATCCAGGAAAGTCACCAGGGTCGAAGCAACATCAGTGTTTTGAATTCCATGGAAGGCTGAAATGAGGGCACATGTTCCGACATGGATCTGTTGTAAAGTTAGTGTGATATATAGGGTTAGGTGTAGGGTGAGTATTCTGGTTAGGGTTACCATTAGGTTTAGGGTTAGCTCCCTGGAGGCTCCGGGTTGTTACCCCAGAGCAGAGCAGGTGTATCCCCAAAGGGCTGAGTGGAGTCACAAGGGTGTGTGCCGGTCCAGATTATTCTATGGGTTCCAAGGCTAGACATATGTATGTGCCACCCTTACTGTAGGCTTCAGGAATCCTCTCGTGCAGCTGCCGTCTCGCTTTGGAAATGACATGGTGATATTCCACGTTCCATGTCGAGAATTTCTTCATCAATTCTGGAGCCCATGTGCATGCTGTTATTAGAAAATGTACAAATGTATATTTTCTGGTGGAATGATATCTCCCTTGATGTCTTTGCAGTGTTAAAGTGCCCTTCTATGTATGTATGAGTATCAATTCTTTCCTTTAGGTTTTCAGTGTTTTGTGTATTGGATTCTCTCAGGTTGAGCACATGTATGTTTACAATTGTTGTATCTTTCGTTGGATTATACCTTTTATCATTATAATTTCCTTCTTTCCCTCTTCTTAGAGTTTTATTTTTAAATGTAAAAGGATGTCAACTTTTCATTGAAATATTCTTCACACATTTGTTGTATTAGTTTTAGGCATACATTGTAGTCATTCCATATGTCTATAAATTATGTTGTCCTTCAGCACAAGTGTAGCTATCCTGTGAAAGCATGCAACAGTATTATTACAGGATTAACTCTATTCAATTGGCTCTCTCTTGTATCCCTAGGACTCATTCGTTCCATAGCTGGAAGCAGTTATCTCTCTCAAAGGTGTCAGTTCTTTATCTAACCTAAATACTCTGGTGGTAAACACAATTACTTGCTCAGCATGTGTAAATTGGCCGTCTATTTTTCTGTGGACATTGCTTAAAACATTACAAATGATGTCATTATGTTAATAAATTCTGTTTCATTCTTCACTCAAAAAAAAGGAGAAGGAAAATGTTTCTTTGTGTCCCAGGCCCTGTCACTAAGACCCTTCCCATTGTGGAGAACAGGCGGAGTTGCCCAGAGCACCTTCAGTCCCTCAGCTGAGCGACCAAGGCCTTCAACTTTGCAGGAATTCCCATGGTAGCCAGCAGAGAGAGCTCAAGCACCACAGACCCGGAGGGGCGGCCTCCTCTGCCTAGGCAGTCATGGCCAGCAGAGGGCGCACCATCAGCTTTTCTGACCCAGGGCACTTCAGAGCAGGAAGGGCTGCTGCTGCTCCCAGAGGACACAGGGCCTCTACCACTGTCTCAGGACAGAGAGCAGAGCTGTGTTTCCAGCGGGTTCGGCCGCCCGCCCCAGGGGAGACCTTGGGAGCTTTGCAGCAACTTGGCATCTCCTGAGTCGCCAGAGAGAAGCTGCCTTGTTGTACTGAGTGCTGAGGAGGGGGCGCTGGGTGGCTTCCCTGGGCATGATGGTTGCAAAACAGCATAGGCCCTTGCATTTTCTGGGTTGTTCCCGTGTTTCATTCCTCAACTTCCTGGACAGTATTTGAACAAGTCGTATTTTACTAAAGGACTTGTGGATTGCAGGGTTCCACGACATCACCTCATAGATACAGTCGATGGTTTGTTCCAGATTCAGGCTTGTTTCCGGGAAGAAACCCTGACAGAAATTCAGAAGAACGGGAGCTGCATTCCATTAGGACTTGAATACACGAAATGTTTGTCTCAGGACCTTCTGGAAGAATGAGCTGTGACCCACTTTCCGAGTCCTGCTGGAACCAGTGACCGAGGTAAGGGCACAAACTGTCCCCCACAACATACATGCTTTTAAAAAAAAATTATGGTTATTTTTCCAACCTAATGAAGTGATTGAAAACTAGAGAAAACCCCGTAGGTAGGTGTCTTAACCTTCTGATATCTATTACTTTAAATTGCACTTAGTAAACATACAGTGTAATATTAGTTTCAGGTGAACAATGTAGTGCAACACTTCCATGCGTCACCTGGTGCTCATCCCAGGTGCACTTCGTAATCCCCAGAAGCTGTTTCATCCATTCCCCCACCTCATTGTGGAACCCCTCAGTTTGTTTTCTAGTTAAGAGTGTTTGTCACTGTCTCCTCCCCCCCCCCACTTTGTTTTGTTTTATTTCCATGTGTTAGTGAAATCGTCTGGTATTTGTGTTTCTCTGACAGGCTTTTTTCACCCAGCATAATATTCTCTCCATCCACCTCTTGGAAAATGACAAGATTTCATGTTTTTATGGCTAAATAATATTACATTCCATATACTACATCTCAGTTTATTCATCAGTTGATGGATGCTTGGTCAGTTTCCGTAATTTGGCTTTTGTAGAAAATGCTGCTGTAAACTCATGGTGCATGTATCCCTTTGAAGAATTATTTTTGTATTCTTTCTGTAAATACCTCGTAGTGAAATTGCTGGATCGTAATATAGTTCTATTTCCATTTCTTTTTTTTGACGAATCTCCATGTTGTTTTCCAGAGTGGCTGCACCAGTTTGCATTCCTTCCCACAAAGCAAGAGGGTTCCTCTTTCCCCACGTCCTTGCCAACACCTGCTGTCTCATCATTCATTGATTTTAGTCATTTTCACAGATGTGACGTGTTATCTCATTGTACTTTTGAATTGTATTTCCCTGAAGACGAGTAATGCTGAGCATCTTTTCATGTGTCTCTTGGATATGTTTATGTCACCTTGGGAAAATGTCCATTCGTGTCATCTGTCCATTTTTAATTGGATTTCTCATTTTTTGGGTGCTGTATAACTTTATATATTTTGGACAGTAAACCTTTAGCAGATGTCGTTTACAAATATTATTCTGTAGGTGTTTTAGTTTTGTTGATTATTTCCTTTGTGACAGAAGCTTTTCATTTTTATGAAGTCCCATTATTTTTGCTTGTGTTTCCCTTACCTCAGGAGATATATCTACAAAGATGTTTGTACAGCCAATGTCAAATAAGATACTGCCTGTGTTAGGTATCCTCTGGGATTTTTATGGTTTCAGGTTTCACACATAGTTCTTTATTCATGTTGGATTTATTTTTGTGTATGTTGTAAGAAAGTGGTCCGGTTGTGTTTTTGTTTTGTTTTGCAGGTTGCTGTCTAGTTTTCCAAAACCACATGTTGAGGAGACTTTTTTTTAAGTTTATGTATTTATTTTTGAGAGAGAGAGAGAGAGAGAGAGAGAGAGAGAGAGAGAGAGAACATGCAGAAGAGGATCAGAGAGAAATGGAGAGAGAGAATCCCAGGCATGCTCTGCACTGCCCTGAGATCATGGTTGGAGCTGAATCCACAGTCACACGCTGTGGAGACACACATGTGTCCCAAGAGTATCTTTTTTACCCATTGGATATCCTTTCCTGCTTTGTTGAGAATTAATTGACCATATATGTATGAGTTCATGCCTGGGTTTCCATTCTATTGGTCTCTGCGTCTATGTTTTTTTTGTTGTTGTTGGTTGCCAGTACCATACTGTTCTGTTCAGTACAGCTTTGTAATATAACCTAAAGTCTAGAAGCGTGATGTCTCCAGCTTTAGTTTTGGTCTTCAATTTCTTTTGGCTGTTTGGGGTCTTTGTCACTCCATACATATTTTGGGACTATTTGTTCTAGTTCTGTGACAAATGTTTTGTTTGTGTGATAGGGATTTCCTTACATGTGTAGATTGTTTTGTGGAGTGTAGACCTTTTAACAGTATTTTGTTCTTCCTGTCCATGAACACGAAATGTATTTTCTTTTCTTTGCGTCCTCTTCCATTTCTTTCATCAGTGTTTCAAAGCCTTTAGAGTACAGATCTTTTACCTCTTTGGTTAGGTTTATTCCAGGTATCTTGGGGTATTTGGTGCACCTGTCAATGGGATTGACCCCTTACTTTCTCTTTCTGTTAATTCATTATTTGTCTACAGAAATGCAATAGATTTATGTACATTGATTTCTGTATATTTTGATTTGTTGAATTCATGTATCAATTCTAACAATTTTGAGGGGAATCTTTCATGTTTTCTATAGAGAGCATCATGTCATTTCCAAATAGTGAAAGTTCTATTTCTTCCTTGCCAGTTTGAATGCTTCTTATTTCTTTTTGTTGTCTGATTGCTGTGGCTATAACTTACAGTACTATGTGGAATAACAGTGGTGAGAGGGATCATCCCCGTCTTGTCCCTGACCTTGGAAGAAAAATTTCAATTTTTCCCCATTGAGGATGAGATGAGCTGTGGGTTTTTCATAGATGGCCTTTATTATGTGCAGGTAGGTTGAGTACCAATATACTTGCTAGGGGGTTTTATCGTGAATGGACGTGACATTTTGTCAAATCGTTTTCCTGCATGTCTTGAAAGCATCATATTGTTCTTATCCTTTCTTTTATTACTGTGGTGCATCATGTTGATTGATCTGTGAATGTGGAACCACCCTTGCAGTCCGGGAATATATCCCACTTGATTATGGTAAATGATTCTATTAATGTATTATTGACTTTAATTTGAAGGTATCTTGATGTGAATTTATGCATACATATTCATCGGGATATTGGTCTGTAGGTTCATTTAAATTTTTTAAAACATATTTAAAGTATTTATTTACTTAGAGACATAGGGTACATAAAAGTGAGGGGGGGACAGAGAGACAGGGAGAGGGAGAATCCTGGCCATGCTCCACACTGTCAGCACAGGGTCCAACGTGGGACTCGAATCCATGTGCTGCAAGATAATGTCCTACTCCAAAATTATGATTTGGACACCAAACCCACCGAGCCACACAGGAGCCCCGGCAGTTTTCATTTTTAGTGGAGGCTTTAACTGGTTTTGGTATCAAGGTAATGATGGCCTCATAAGATGAATTTGTAAGTTTTCCTTCTTTTTTTTATTTTTTGTAATAATTCGAGAAGAATACGTATTATCTCTTCCTTAAATGGATGGTGGAATTCATTAGTGAAGCCATCTGGCCCCGAACTCTTGTGTTGGGGGGAAATTTTTTATTACTGATTTGATTTCTTTCTGTTTTCAGATTTTATGTATCTTTCCGTTTCAGTTTTGGTAGTTTGTGTGTTTCTAGGAATTGTTCCATTTTTCTCAGAGTGTCCAATTTGTTGCATATAGATTTTCATAATATTATCTTCTAACTGTATTTTTGTGGTGTTGACTGTTATTTCTCCTGTTATTTGTGATTTTATTTGAGTCCTTTCCTTCTTCTTTGTGAAAAGTATGCCTAGGAGGTTTTCATGTTGATTACTGTTTTCAAGGAACCAGCCCCTGGTTTCATTGATTTGCTCTAGTGTCTTTTTGGTTTCTATATTCCTTATTTCTGCCTTAATCTCTATTATTTCCTTCCTTCGGCTGTTCTTCTCATTCCTTTAGTTATAAGTTAGGATTGTTTGGGATTTTTCTTGCTCTTTATGGTAGGCTTGTACTGCTATATACTTCCATCATAGACTGCTTCTGCCGCATTCCAAATACTTTTACCAGTGTATTTTCATTTTCATTAGTTTCGGTGTATTTTCTCATTGATTTCCTGTTTGACCCATTCATTTGGTAGCATGTTATTTAACCTCCCTTTTATTGTGGCCTTTCCCCCTTAGTGTGTGTGTGTGTGTGTGCGTGCGCACACGTGGTTAACTTCAAGTTTCTTAGCTTTGTGGTCAGAAAAAATGCTTGGTCTGATCTCTGCCTTTGGGTACCTGTTGAGGCCTGATTTGTGACCTAGAATGTGATCAATTATGGAGAATGCCCCATGTGCACTTGAAAAGAATGTGTACTCTGTCATTTTAGTATGGAGTGTTCTGAATATATCTGTTACACCCATCTGGTCCAGTGTGTCATTCAAAGCCATTGTTTCCTTGTTGGTTTTCTGTTTACAGGTTCTGTCCATCGATGTGAGTTATGTGTTAAAGTCCTCTAATATCGTTATATTATTATAAATGAGTTCTTTTATTGTTGTTGTTAAATGTTTTATATACTTGGTGGTTGCATGTTGGGGGCATCAAAATTTACAATCATTGGATCTTCTTGTTTGGTTGTCCCCTTTAGTATGAGATAGTGTTCGTCTTCATCTCTTGTTACAGCTTTATTTATTTTTTAAATTTAAGTCTTAGTTGACATACAGTGCATTCTCGGATTCGTGAGTAGAATTCAGTGATTCATCCCTTACATACAACACCCAGTGCTCATCACAACAAGTGCTCTTCTTTGTTTTTTTTTTTTTCAACATTTTTTATTTATTTTTGGGACAGAGAGAGACAGAGCATGAACGGGGGAGGGGCAGAGAGAGAGGGAGACACAGAATCGGAAACAGGCTCCAGGCTCCGAGCCATCAGCCCAGAGCCTGACGCGGGGCTCGAACTCACGGACCGCGAGATCGTGACCTGGCTGAAGTTGGACGCTTAACCGACTGCGCCACCCAGGCGCCCCACAAGTGCTCTTCTTAATACAGGTCCCCCATCTAGCCCAGAGATGACCCATCTCCCTCCATGAATCTTCACTGTTTTTTCTCTATCATTAAGAGACACATGTGGCTTGTTACCACTCTTCTCTTTTCCTGCCCCCTTCCCATGTTTTCATCTGTTTTGTTTCTTCAATTACACATGAGTGAAATGATATATTTGTCTTTCTCTGATTGACATATTTCACTTAGCATAACACATTCTAGATCCATCCACATCGTTGCAAATGACAGGATTTCATTCTTTTTGAAGCCAAGACATATTTAATTGTATATACGTATGTATGTATGTATGTATGTATGTATGTATGAATATATACACGTACACACACACACACACACACGTGCATATACGTGAATACACAGACACACACATACACAGACCCCACAACTTCTTTATACCTTCATCACTTGTTGGATACTTGGGCTTTCTCCATAATTTAGCTACTGTTGATAAAGCTGCTATAAATATTGGGTGCATGCAATTTTCTACTAGGTATTGACCTAAAGGGTACCAAACTACAGTGTCAATTTTAAAGTTTTTTTGCCCGATATAAGTATTGGTACTGGGTTTCTTTTGATATTATTGGCATGATAAATGTTTTTTCATTCCCTCAATTTAAATCTGCAGGTGACTTAAGTCCAAATAAGGCTTTGTAGGCAGCACCTAGATAGGCCTTGGTTTTTTTGTTTGTTTGTTTCTTTCTTTTCTTTTTCTTTTCTTTTCTTTTTTTTTTGTGTCCATTCTGTCTCCCTATCCAATGTCTTTTGATTGGAGCATTTATCGATTTACATTAGAGTAATTATTGATAGGTATATATTTAGTGCCCTACTAGTTGTTTTACCATTGTATCTTGATGTTTTTTCTCTGATCCTTTCTTGTCTGTAACAATTTTGGTCTTTCATTTCCACTAAAAGAGCCCGATTTATATATTCTTTACTTTTGACTGGTAGTATATTTCTTTACTTAGTTTTAATATTTTTTTCTGTTTTAAAATTTAAGCCCAAGTTAGTTACCTTATAGTGGAATACAGTTTCAGGATTAGAATTTAGTGATCCGTCAATTACAAAATATATCCAGTACTCATCCTAAGTGCTGTCTCTAATGCCCATCACCCATTTAGCCCATACCCCTATTCAGTAACCCTCCAGGAACCCTGAGCTTCTTCCCTCTATTTAACGGTGTCTTATCGTTTGACTCCATCTCTGTTTGTATCTTATTTTTGCTTTCCTTTCACTACGTTCTTCAGTGTTATGAATTCTCTCATCTGTGGAATTTAATATGATGTGTGTCTTTCTCTGACATATTTTGCTTATCATAATAAAGTCCAGTTCACTAAACGTTGTTGAAAATAGCAAGATTTCACTCCTTTTGATCACCGTGTAATATTCCATTGTATGAATATACATCTTCTTTATCCATTCATCTGTCAATGGTCATTTGGCCTCTTTGCATAATGTAGCTATTGTTGATAATGCTGCTATAAACATTAGAGTGCATGTGCCACTTGGAGTCAGCATTAATGTATCCTTTGTGTAAAAACCTAGTAGTGCAATTGCTGGGTCCTAGTGCAGTTCTAGTTTTGGTTTTTGTAGCGAATCTCCATACTATTTTCCAGAGTGGCTACACCATTTTGCATTCCCACCAGCATTGCAAAAGCTTTCCCTTTGCATCCTTGCCAACATCTGTCGTTTCCTGAGATGTTAATTTTAGCTATTCTGATCGGCGTGAGGGGATATCTCATTGTGGTTTTGATGTGTATTTCACTTATGAGGAATGAGGTTGAGCATCTTTTCACATGTGACCAATCTGGATGTCCTGTTAAAGTGTCTCTTCATGTCTTTTGCCCATTTCTTCTCTGGATTATTTGGTTTTTGGGTGTTGAGTGTGATAAGTTCTTGATAGATTTTGGATACTAACCCTTTATCTGATATGTCACCTGTAAATATCTTCTCCCATTCCATTAAGTTTCCTTTTAGTTTTCCTCATTGTTTCCTCTGCTGTGCAGAAGCTTTTTAACTTGAGGTCCCAATAGTTTATTTTGGTTTTATTGCCCTTGCTTCTGGAGAAATGACAAGCAAGAAGTTGTTGCGGTCAGGAACAAAGAGGTAGGTTGCCTGTCTTCTCCTCTAGGATTTTGATGGTTTCCTGTCTTACATTTAGATGTTTCATCCATTTTTAGGTGTGTGTGTGTGTGTGTGTGTGTGTGTGTGTGTGTGTGAGAGAGAGAGAGAGAGAGAGAGAGAGAGAGAGAGAGAGAGAGAGAGAGAGGAAGTTTAAGAACATAGTCCAGGTTCATACTTGTCACTGTCCAGGTTTCCCAGTACCATTTGCTGAAGAGACTCTTCTTTTTCCTTTGGATATTCTTTCCTGCTTTGTGAAAGATTATTCAGCCATTTGTTTGAAGCTCCATTTCTGGGTTCCATATTCTGGTCCTTTGATCTATGTGTCTGTTCTTGTGCCCGTACCATACTGTCTTGATGATTGCGGCTTTCTAATGCACCATAAAGTCCAGAGTTGTAATGTCTCCATCTTTGTTTTTCTTTTTCAACATTACTTTGGCTCTTTGGGATCTTTTCTGGTTCCATACAATTTTAGGATTGTTGTCTCTAGCTCTGTGAAAAATGCTGGTGTTATTTTGATAGGAATTACATTGAATTTGTCGATTGCTTTGGATAGTATTGACATTTTAACAATATTTGTTCTTCTAATCCATGTACATGGGATTTTTTTTTCATTTCTTTGTGTCTTCTTCAACTTCTTTTATAGACGCTGTATGGTTTGTTCTTTTAATTTTTTAATGTTTATTTATATTTGAGAGAGTGAGCGAGCAATTGAGAGCGCATGAGCGGTGGTGGGGGGGGAGGGCAGAGAGAGAGAGAGGGAGACACAGACTCTGAGGCAGGCTCCAGACTCTGAGCTGTCAGCACAGAGCCCGTCAAGGGACTCAATCCCACAAATGCAGGATCATGCCCAGAACCGAAGACGGCACTTAACCGACTGAGCCACCCAGGAGACCCTCTATTGTTTTAACTGTACTGATCTTTTCCCTCTTTGGTTGGGTTTATCCCTGGGTATTTTATGGTTTTCAGTGCAGTTGTAAATGACATCAATTCCTTGATTTCTCTGTTGATTCATTACTGGCGTATAGAAATGCAATCAACTTCTGCATATTGATTGTATATTCTGATACTTTCCTGAATTCCTGTATCAATCCAAGAAGTTTTTTGGTGGAGTCGTTCAGATTTTCCACGGAGAGTATCGTGTCTGTGAGCAGGGAAAGATTGATTCCTCCTAGCCAACTTGGACACCTTGTATTCTTTTTGATGTCTAATTGCTGAGGCTAAGACTTCCAACAGTATGGTGCATAACAGTGCTGAGAGTGGACATCCCCGTCGTGTTCCTGACCTTAGGGGGAAAGCTCAGTTTTTCACCACTGAAGATGATATTAGCTGTGGGACTTTCATATCTGGATATTCTCATGTTGAGGAATGATACCTCTATCCCTCCTTTCATGAGGTTTTTTTTTTTCACCAAGAAAGGATGCTGCTGCATTTTGTCAAACGTTTATTCTGCATCTATTGAGAGGATCATGTGGTTGTTATCCTTTCTTTTATCAATGTGATGTATCACATCAGTTGATTTGCAGATATTGAATCTATCGTGCATTCCAGGAATAAAATCCACCTCATTGTCCTGAGTAATCCTTTTTATGTATTGTTGGATCCGGTTTGCTACTTTTTGTTGAGAATTTTCGCATCCAGGTTCATCAGGGAAATTGGTCTTTAGTTTTCCTTTCCGGTGGGGTCTTTGGCCAGTTTGGACTCAAGGCCATGCCGGCCTCATAGAATGAGTTTGGAAATGTTCCTTCCATGTCTCTGGCCATGACCTTATCTTGTTCTTTCATTTGGGATGCATTCCTCTTATCTTGGCATTTTGGTTGAGTATTTACCTTCTCTGTTACCAAAGCTCATTATGTTACCTGCCTCTGGGATGAATGGCTTTATGAAGAGGAGATCATCTAGTGTCCAGGGCCTGGCACATCACGGAGTGTCTGTGGTGTGTGTTGCACGCACTGTTTTGTGTTCTGGCTGCACTATCCTTCAAGCCAGTTGTATGAGCAATGTATGGTCCTTGGCCAGAATGTTGTGAGACTTATCTAGGTCTGCTCCGATCTGCTTGTTAAGTGAGACTTGAAATGATTGCCACTAGAAGTGAAGCCCTGCATAACTGTCTGGTCAAGAGAGGTGATATGGTCATGGGCTTCCCCTGGTCTTCTGGGGAAGGGGCCAGCTCCATTGGGACTGAAGCAAGATTGAATGACCTTGAAGGCCAGTCTCGGCAGAACACAGGAAGTTGGGGTTGTCGTAAGCAGCTTAGGCACCCAGTGTGGGGATTGCCTTGGTTCCAGCAGATGGCTCTGTGTTTTTTTTGCTGGGGGGGTGTGCAGAGCAGGGTAATGGCGCCACGAAGCTCCTCTGTCCTAGCTCTTTGTCCCCTCATTGTGAACACTGCTTCACAGGGATGCTCTCCACGATGAGTGTATAATCTCCCCCAGTGTGTGCACCAGGTGTTGTACAGATCACTGTTTCAATGCCATCTGCCTGCAAGTTGTTTGCGCTTTCTCTTCAGGAGTAGGCCAGTGCCCTCATGGCTGTATCCCAGCCAAGACTGCTAACCTTTGAAACTCCACATTCTCAGGGTGCCTGGATGGCTTGGTCAAGTGTCTGACTCTTGATCCTGGCTCAGATCATGACCTCTTGGTTGTGGGATTCTCTCTTTCCCTGTTGTCTTGCCCCTCTTTTGCATGTGCTCCCTGTCTCTAACTTGAATAAACTTAAAAAAAAATAGTGGCATGGAATTCCTTATTTAGGCAAGACTGCCTCTCTGAGGGGAATGACAGGGATCTATCAGTTAAATTTCCAGCACTGACTAGGAAATTCTTTGCTGACTGGTTAAAGGTTACATTCCTACAGGAATGAAATTAGGTTTAGTGACATGTGGCCTTAACGTAAGTAACTCCATGATGGGCCTGTGATTTTTCTTAACATTCCAAACCCAAATTTTTACACATACATTTTTTTCATTAAATGTATAGCCCTAAATAATATTTTAGGCATCTACTGCCGGCCCAAAGATCATATCCTGTGAAACTGTGACCATCTCCTAATCATAGGTGAAGATCGACTCTGTGGTTCTAAGATCTTTGTGGCTCTAAGTTACTTTGATCTATGTTACTAAGATCTTTGTGAGTATAGGTTACTGCTGACCTTTTGAAGTCTTTGACGCAGGGACCCGCAGCCAGGTTGCTGACCCATCACTTAGGCACAGAAGCACCCTTTCCATGTCACCCCGCCCTAAAGCGTTGTCTTTCCCTCTTGTACTTCTGGGACTTACCCTTTGGCAAGTCACATATCCTCATGCAAACATGTCAGTGTGGACCAGAGAAAGCTGCTTGCCTGTGACTCCCCCTTCATGGTCACATCTTATCGTTCTGAAACCCTTTGAACTCCCTATCGTTCTTCCAGTCTTTGAATATCTCTTCGATTTGGAAATATTTGATTCTCTTGTATTCCTGCTAAAAATATACGTGAAAATAGTAAAGCAAGGGTTCTTTACAATAAGTGAGCCAGTCACAATGCTTCATCTGGCCGCGTGTATGTTTTTATTTTTGACAATGTTCAGGCATGATGTGACGTACATCCTGTAAAATCTGAGTATCATTCATTATCTAGCATAACCACCTTTATGGAAAGCCATTCAATGACATGCTCGTTCAAGATCAGAAAAACATTTACATAGCACATAATAGAGTCGTATATACATACGTTATTATCTTAAAATATGTAAAGTAGATGTTTCTATGAAGTGTTTATCATGCATTCAGTTTTCTGTACCATGAATGCTATTATTTAAATTAAACAATAGTAAGAACAAGAATAGGTACATGTACATCACTAGTAACTAATACTGGAACTGGTTATGTAATCTTACGTGTAGAAAAACCATGATTACTAATAATCTATTCTTTCATGATGGGTTTCTAGTTACCAAAAAAAATTGGGAGCATAATACTGAGTATCCACATACATCAGACTGTTTTCTCACTATTGATGTCATAATGGTTGGTACATGATCACAATCAATGTATCAAAGAGATATGGTAGTATGAAGTAAAGTTTATATTTCTATTCAGATTGCTTCGGTTTTAACCTCTCCTAGCCCAGACTCATCCCAGCTGGCACATTACAGTCATCCTGTCTCCTTAGGCTCCACTTGGCCATGACAATTTTTAGATTTTTCCATATTTTTCATAAGGTGCAAAGTTTTGAGGGTACGTTTGTAGAATGTATTTTGTAGAGTGATCCTTGGTTGGGATATGTCTAACGTTTGTTGAAATGCTTAAGCCAGAGTTATTGTGATTTGGAGCAGAAGATCCAGAGGCATAGTGCCATCCATAATTATCACTTCACATAAAGATTGTTTACTCTGAAGATTGGGGTCTTTTTTGGTTCCATACAAATTTTAGGACTGTTGTCGTTCTGTGAAAACTGCTGTCGGTAATTTGATGGAAATTGCACTAATTCTGTCAATTGCTTTGGGAAGCATAGACATTTTCACTATAGTTGTACTTCTGATCCGTGGGTATGGAATGTCCTTCCATTTCTTTGTGTCATCTTGAATTTCTTTCATCACTGTTTTATACTTTTCTGAGTATAGGTCGCTCACCACTTTGGTTAGATTTATAGATATCTTATTTTTGTTGTATGACTGTAAATGGGACTGTTTTCTTAATGTCTCTTTCTACTGCTTCTGTATGGTCTACAATTGCAACCGATTTCTGTACAATGATTTTGCATCCTGTGACATTGCTGAATTCATTTATCAGTTCTAGCAGTTATTGGGTGGACTCTTTGGGGTTTTCTATATATAGTGTCATGTAATCTGCAAATAGTTTCATTTTGTTTGTCTGCTGGCTGTGGCTAGGACTTCCAGTAATTTGTTTACTAAAAGTGGTATGAGTAAACATCCTTGTCTTCTTCCTGACCTTACAGGAAAAGCTCTCAGATTTTCCCCATTAAGCTTGATTATAACTGCAGGGTTTTCATAGATAACCTTTATGATGTTAATGTATGTTTCCTGTAAACCTACTTTAGGGGGTTACATGCATGAACGGATGTTGTACTTTGTCAAATGTTCCTTTCTGCATGTATTGAAATGACTGTATGCTGCTTTTCTTTTAACGTTTACTAATTTTGAGAGAGAGCGTGAGCAGGGAGGGGCAGAGAGAGAGGGAGACATAGAAGTCGAAGGAGGCTCTTGGATCTGAGCTTTCAGCACAGAGTCTGACGCAGGACTTGAACTCAGGAATCATGAAGTCATGACCTGAGCTGATTTCAGACTGTTAAAGGATCAGCCACCCGGATTTCCTGACCATCTGGTTCTTATCCTTTCTCCTGTTGATGTATTGTATCATATTGATTGATTTGCGAATATTGAACCACCTTTGTAGCTTGGGAATAAATCCCATTTAATTGTGGGATATATTTACAGTTGTTATATCTTCTTTTGGGATTGTACCATTTACTGTTATATACTGTCCTCCTCTGTCTCTTGTTATGTACTTTTTTGAGTGTATTTTTTCTGATATAAATATTGCCACCCCAGCTTTCTTTTGACATTCATTTGTGTGATGTTTCGCTATCCTATCATGCTTGAGGTGTAAAGTGGGTCACTTGTAGGCATCAGAATCTGTTTTGTTTTGTCATCCATTCTTAGACCCTACCTCTCTAGACTGGAGCATTCACTCCATTTCCCTTCAAAATTGATTGCTATGTATATATGTATTGCCATTTTATTGCCTGTTTCGTTGTGGTTTCTAATGATTTTCTCTGATCCTTTCTTGCCTTTGTTTCATGTATTGCTTATTTTCTTTAGTGATACATTTTGATTTCTTTATTCTTAGCATATTTATGACTGGTTTTAGGATATGGCTACTGTTAGGTGTTTATATAACCTCTTCTGCATTTAGCAGTTTGTATTAAGTTGATGGTCATTTACCTTTGAACCCATTACTTTCTCCTCCCTAGGTTTTTGGCAGATGTTATTATATTTCAGATCCATTTCTCTGAGTATTTTAACTGATTTTTTCCCAGAAATGTTCATTTTTTATTTGAACTTGTCTTCTACCTCTATACTGTCACTGTTGGTCTCTCATTTCCACTCAAAGAATCCCTCTTAATATTTCTTGCAGGACTGGTTTAGTGGTACAAACTCCTTTAGTTTTTCTTTGTGAAAGTCTGTGTCTCCTTCATCCTGAAAGATAGCCTTGCTGAATAGAGTATTCTTGGCTGCTGATTTTTCCATTCAGCACTTTGAATATGTGATGTCACTCTGGTTTGCCAAGTTTCTTTTCAGAAATATGTAGTTAGCCTCATGGGTCTTCCCTTCTAAGTTAAGGACTGTTTTGCTGCTTTTATGAGTTTTTCTTTACTCTCACCCTAATTTGTAAGTTTCCTTACAATAGGTTTGTGTGTTGGCCTGATTTTGATGGGAGTTCTCTAGTCTCCTGGATGTGGATGTTTGTTTCCCTCCCCCAATTAGGGAAGTTTTCAGCTATTGTTTCCTCAAATAAATTTTCTTCCCCATTTTCTCTTCCTTCTGGGACTCCTACAATATGAATACTATTATCTTTCCTGTAGTTACTGAGTTCCCTTAGTCTCGTCTCACGTGGCAGAATTCTGTTCTCTCTCTTTGGTTCAGTGTGATTAATTTCCATCACTTAGTCTTCGAGGTCACTAGTTTGTTCGGCTGCTTCTTCCATCCCTCTGTTCATTCCAGCAAGCATGTTTCTCCTTTATTGTGTCCTCAGTGTGTAACTATGTTATATCTTACCTCTGTCAGGGGTCTCACTCTTCTACTCATTCCACAACTCCAGTGAGTATCCTTATGATCATTGCTTTCACATCTGTATCAGGTATGTTACTTATATGACTTTGGCTTAGATCTCTGGCTGTGGCTTTGACTAGGTCTTTCACTGTGGATAAACATCTGTGTGTGTCCATTTTGTCTGTCTCTCTGGCTCTATTTCTCTGTGTTAGGAAAGTCAGCTGTGCCTTCTGATCTTGAAATTAATGCCGTTATGAAGAAGAGGTCCTGGAGTCCTCAGCAGTGCACATCTCCGTTTATAGAACCTGGACCTTCAGGAGGATATCGTATGGGTATTGCTCACTCCCTGCTGTTGTGTCTGGGTTACTTTTCCTTTCAGTGCGGAGGTCTGCACTGAATGCGTGCCTGCTGTGGGCTGTGCTTGCTATCAGTGGTGTCAGTGGGACCCAGGCAGGCCAGCTGAGTCAAGAATCAAGAATCAGCATGAATACATGTGTCTCCTGTGGCCTAAGCATTGTGTGAAATGCCATGTTTACGTTGCCTCTCTACACAGGCAGGGACCTGGCTATCACTCATCCTCCTGGATCACCCAGTGCTGGGTCAGCTGACCTCCAAAGCCCAGGATCTAAACTCAAGGGAATTCAGCCCCCCTGGGTTTTAATGCCCAATGTTATGAAGATTAGTCTTCCCTGGTGTGAGGGCTCACTTTTTCTGCCCCTTCTGCAGGCAGCCAGACTCCACCTTTCTGATGCAGCTTCTATTTAGGTGTGGAGTTTGTTCTGCCAGTCTTTGGATCGTTCTCTGGTTCATGGACATGGATGTGGATGTTATGCAGTTGAAAACATGGGACAGTGTGAGCTCAGGGTCTGCTGAGTCTGCTATCAATTTTTTAAGTGTCTTATTATTTTGGATTTTTGAGACATGGGCAGACAGACTCATCTCACCCATGCACTTCAGGATTTGAAAGGAACGTTCCCACATTTGGTTCTAGTATTTTGTGCTTTGAAACTCTCTTTAATGAGGTATAATTTACATATAACAAAGAGCCTCAAATTAAAGGGTATAATTTGATGAGAATTGATCTCTTGGATACAGCACCATGAAGTCACATGCTTTCTCTCTAAACCTTAAATCATGATCCCTTTGTGTCTAGAGCTAATGTTGCTTTTGGAGTAAGGACTTTTTTTTTTTTTACATTTTCAGATATTGCCCAGGTGTCTGAAGGCCTGCACTAGGGTACCTACCTCCTTTTCTGATAGACTGTATGCCCGAAAGTATTGCAGTCATTCTACCTTTGGACTTTATCCTGTGTTTTATCTTTCAGTCTGTTCACTTAATTTTGTTGGAGTACTTTAATGCTGAGGGATGCATAATTGGATTGATTTTCACTAAATGGTACGAGCTGCAGTTCCAATCATGACAGAAAGCACGTGCTTCCTGTGTTAGGTACTCAAGAGCAAGGCAGATACCCTGGGCACTTGAGCTGAGTATGTCATTCTGTCTTTTTGCCAGCCCTCTTCCCTTCCCTGGGAGACAAGCGTCTCATTTTGGTCACACAGAAATGTAGGTGAAGTCAGCAGAGAAGGGTCCCTTCTCTTCTCTTTCCTTTGTCTCTCAAACTCCCTATTGCTGCCTTCTGCCTGTCCCTTCCCCTGACTCAATCCCCCAGGCCCACTGCTCCACTCCAGCCATGATCAGGGTGTCCTCCAGCTGCTGTCCTTCTGCTCTGGCCATCGCTCAGTGAGGAAACTGCAGGATGATTATGTAGTCCATGGGTCTGATCAAGAAATCTCTGCTCCTCAGAGTCCTCCTACACGTGGTGCTGTCTATGAACACCTGGCATCCTGGGCATGGGTCTGACCCTCACTCCTCTACCACAGTCACTGCTGGTCCCTCATCCTTCTCCACCATTAGATCTCAGCCATTTCCTAAGGACAGATACCTATCTGACCCGAAGGCATCATGGACTCAGGGAATATTTCCAAAATAAATGAGCATAAGCACCTAGATATAGGAAGGTCCCATCACCCCAGAAAACTCCCTCCACCATTTCCGGTACTTTGTTACCTTTGTGTACAGGAACCCCACTGTGTGCAACAATGGGGAGTGAGAGTAGATGGTCCTAGAAGCAGACGCTGACACAGAGACATAACGATGAAAGGTGGATTAGAGGACAGTAGGAAGGACAAAGTGGAGGGGACAGGATGGGCATGGAAAGCATTCAGGTAGATCTGGCACATTCTGAAAATGTATATACAAACATGATAGTCTGTCACCATGCACAGTCCTCTTCAAATTTCAAAAGAGTTGTCCTACAAGGCAAAGAGATTTTGGTTTATTTTCCTGTGATCTTATGTTTTCCTACATGCATTCTGTCTTCTGTAGTTTATCTGTGGCTGTGGCCTCAGATGAACACTGTAGTGTGTGGCTGCATCTGTGAGATTATGTGTAATAGAAAATGATTGTCTTCAGATCTAGGTCTCTGAATGCACACATTCTCATAATTAGCTTTTCTTTCACTGTGTGGCAGGGCCCGAATTCTAATAGAAAAACGAGGGACATTGTCTTATTTTTTAAAACCGTGATTCCCACTCCCTGGGCTGAGTTGTTAACAGTCCTAGTTTAATGAACTCCTGTGGCCATCTTTTTTGGAGGATCATTGTGTGGAGATATCTTAACTGAAACTGTGAGAAGCGTGTTCCCAGAGATTTTGCAGATGCTTTATACACTGAATGTCTTCTTTTTCTCTTGTTCTTAGAAACAAATATTACCCCTGTTTTCACAGATAACACAGCTGAGGCTCTGTGTAGGTCCCACTGAGAACTGTTATTAGGGCTGAGACAGCAGGAACACAGGCAAAGCCTCAGGATATTGTGAGAGAAGTTTGAGGAGATGCAAAGCTGTAGTCAGGGTGATGACAGGGGTCCAGCAGGGGTGGCATCTGGCCAGCCCTGAATTGTAGGATGACTCAGCTGATCTAGAACCTGTCTCCACTTTTAGTCTCACTGAGGGATATGAACTTGGGCATACAGCATTTTCATAAGAACAAGTTAAATTCCCTATATTTCCAGGGATCTTTTCCCCCACAATTATGTAGAACCTTCAGGAAAATCCAGGGAGACAAGAATCTTTTTAGGTGATTACCTGCGTGCACTTTGGCAACACACTGACATTTTGGAGCTGAACAGTGCATTGTGCACTGAGAGCGGTCCCACATAGCAGCTCTGTATGGACCTCACACTCCCTGCTCAGGCTGTGGCCAGGAATGACCTCCAGCTGCATCTCACTGACCCCCAACACCCTCCCCTCTGCACCTCCTCAAACTCTGCTTATTGTGCTCAACTTCCCTTCTATTCCTGTATGATTCAAGTCTCCCCCGGTTTTGCACTGGATCCTTCACTGGTGTTTCCATCATGGTGATCACAAGGTCTGCATCGTTTAATGAATGTCCCTCTTTCACACAGGACACCTGATGCTCTAAAAGTTAGAGAACCCAACACATTGTGTCTCCAACATACGCCCCAGTACTGCTGATACGTCTGCTTTTGTGTAAAAAACCTCTTTCATTTGACAAGAGAAACGTATAGCTCACTGTATTACAGGGACATGACACTGCCCATTGTATGTATGTCCTGAGAAACTTGAGATATGCTACAGTGTCCTCAGGCAGTTTGTAGTTGGATTGCCAAGACTCACAACCATCTCTACATCGTTGCCACAAAGTCAATCATGAAGAAGATGAATATACTTTACCAGCCACTCATCCAGTTCAGGTCATCTTAACAAAGAGAGTAGGTGGAGGAGGGGGATGTGGCCTATAGCCCATGACTGGTGGTGAAGGGTGGTCCACAGGGTACAGCCTGCAAGGCAATCCTGGGAAAGGACCAGGACTCTTGCATACAAAATAGCCTGCGGAAAAGAAATGAGAGGTCTGTTCATAGGACAGAACCGAGCACCAACACCAGCAAAAAGCGGAAACCCAGAGCAGCAGTGCTCTTATCCTACTAGCTTCCCCACCACCAGGTTCCAAGAGGGCAGCATCAGTGCCAAAATCTCTACCCATACTTTGGGTTCCACTTACAGCTTTGGGGTGGGAAGAGGATGTGATTGGGGTAAACTAATGTCCCCACGTGTCTGGAAACATAGAAACAGCAAGCGTCCTTTTCCTAGAAGATTTATAGGCTGAATACTAAATTAACAAAATAGCATATTCCAGATAGGAAGTCAACTATGTCCAGGATCACACTCCACCCTTCATCCCCTCCACCACAGAGGCTGTTTATTGTGTATGTGAAGAACTACAGAATGAGAAGGAATGACAAAGCCAGTGTCCACACATGGAATCATAGCCCTCGTGGCTCAAAGTTCTGCCTCTAAGCCCCTGCCTGTGTCCAAACTACTGTCCCGACAATGGGATCTCCTCCTCTCTGGAAGTGCTATCCATGGGCACAGTGAGGGCCTGTAGAGGACCTGGGAAAGCATGCTCTTAGAGAAACAGGTAGCCTATACATGTTAGTTGGGTTCAGCTAATTTATTTGAATTCAGAGGTACTTCTCAGCTTAAGTGCAGTACACTCTGCAGGGTAATTGTGTCCTCTGGAAAAATGAGCTGAAATTCTAAAAGACAAAATTAACACAAATGCACTTTGATGTCTGGTGTAAGTTTCCATGTTTTAGCTGTACCTGTGACACAGGACACGAGAGAATGTGCTCATGTGAACACAAGTGAAGGACACCGTGGGGACTTGACACACAGGTAATTTTGGATTTTTTCTCTTCACAACTTAAGTTTCAGTGCATGTTTTCTATGGCAAATATGCCACCTCTTATAGTTCAGATATTTGTGCCCAGGGCACACCTGAAGGGACTCTGGACAGCATGTTTACCAAAATGCTGATGGGTATGAAATTTACTTTGTCTAAGACCACTGTAAATGACACATACAAAAATATAAGTTGGAGTGAAGGCGGTTTGCATTTTCAAATTGTAAGGATACCCACAGATTGTTCTGAGCATGTTAAAACCCTCAATAGAAGGAAACAGGAGAGGAAGAAACAGCAAGAGCAATGATTCCACATTGAGGAGATCCACAAAGAATGAGGCAAGGTAGGAGACTTCCAAGTGGAGTGTGGTGTCATCCTCCTTGATTTATTCCAGGAACACATTGGAAAAGCCCTATGGTTCTCACCCTTAAGCACGCTTAGCTTCTAAAGTTACCACAAAGAGATGCCAGCTGGAAAATAGGGAATCCCATAGACTCGGTGGTAAAGGTTTTGCATTTGGGAAAAAAACAAAAAAAACAGCAGACAGGCCATACTTCACACAAACCAGAGACAATGACAGGAGTGTGTCCTGTACAGAAAGATGTGGCGGTCCGTAAAGACTTAGAACTGAAAATGGCCACAGTATTTACTTTGTGCTTCTTGGTTGTTTTGGCAGAGCCAGTGTCGATGTCACTCTTGGTTGTGACACCTACTTCTGGACCTGCAAAAAGCTCTAGAAGGAATGGAGGTTTATTCTGACTTGAGTAGACTGTTTGGAGGTCAAAAACAAAACAAAAATCCCTCCCCTCATACTTCCGTCAACTTAAACTCTTTGTCCCAGTGAGATCCCAAATTACATGCACAGGGTGTCCCACATGCCTCCGGTGATACCCAAAAAGAACTTGAAGAACCATCCCTCATAACTTGATGAAGACTCCTAAAAGCCCTGATTCAGATGTATTCATCACTCATAGAACAACTATGGATGGCTGTGAGCACAACTAGATGGACGTACGTTACATTGTGCCTCATGCCTCACAGATCCCAGCAAGTGGACTGTGTACAGGGCATTTCTGCTGAAGCGCTATGTCTGCTTTTCTGCATACGGCCCCATTCCTTTTCCACAAGAGATGCCTGTACCAACCCATGGTGGGGGAAAGGACAAAGATGAGATCCTGAGCAACTTGAGGAATATGGTAATGGCAGCAGACACATTCCCCTTGCATCACAATGGTCTGTGGTACCGCCTCTGCACCTTGGCCCAAGACCTAACAGCAACAAAATAAGGTGAGCGTGTTTTAGAGTCAAATCCTAGTGCTTAGATCATCTTACCAAGTGTTGCAGGTGGAGGGGTTCCGGGTGGCCTCAGGGCCACTAAGGTTCAGGAGGTGGACGTGCCTAGTAGTCCATGGGGGCGGGGCATGTCTAGGGTAGGGCATGCAGAATCATCCAGTTAACGGAGGAGGTCCCCAGGATCCAGACTGCCCTGCAGAACAGAAGTGACAGCTACATCCATATGCCAGACAAGAGAACCAATACCAAAAGCAGCTGTAACCCAGAGAAGAAGGCGTCAGCACCTGCCACCTCTCTACCACCAGGATCCAAGAGAGTAGCATCAGTACCTGAAAAGTCTGTCCCTGCCACTGGATACCACCTACAGCTTGGGGTAGTAGATGCAAGAGGTTAACCTATTGCCACCACACATCATTGCCCATGTCTGCGGAAGTAAAATGGCAAGGGTCCTGTCCTAGAGGGTTAACAGAAGTAATTACAGATTAATGAAGTAGCATTCTCCCGACAGGCAGCCATCGATGTCCAGGTTCACCCTGCATCCCTCCTCTACGGCGACTCCAGATGCTCTGCTTTTGCTATATTAAGAACACCAAAAAAAATGATTGGGAATAAACGACTCATATTCTGCTCATGGAATCACAGCCACTCCTGGCAAAACGTTCTGCAGCCGGACCCTCACTGTGCCTCCTCTGGTCCTTTCCCTGAGAAAGGAGTCTTCCCTCTTGAAGTGTTGTCAAAGGCCTACGAGACCTCTGGGGAGTGGAGGATGCCTGGAATCTTGCAGGGGAATGAGAGTCTTCTGTGAAGAACGAGTTACTTGTGGTGAATGTCTACAAAGTTCAGATGTGTTCATCTTAATTCATAGGGAATTCTGACTTTAAGCATACTAAAGGACACAGAGTAGTTATGTGCAACGGAAAAAAAGAGGGAGAAATTCACATAACAGATTTCATGCAAGTGTTTTGGTATAAAACTGGTATGTGTCATGAGATTACACCAGCTCTAACAGTGACTGGGGACACAACCAGAAACTGCTCATAGAAACACAACTGAAGGACACAGTGTGCAAATTGTTTTTTACCTAAGGTATAGCTGGAGGATTCCAGACAAGTCATTTACCAACAAAGACAGAAAGGTGATGACATTGGCTTTCTCTATGACCACTCTAAATGGCACAGGGCACATAATAAAAAGTTGGAGTCATGATGTCGTTTCTAACCGGTTCATCTCCTAGCCAGAATCAAGAAAGGAAGACACAGCAGCCACACTGTTCCCACAGAGGTGAGGTCTGGAAGGGATCACCCAGGCCGGGAGACCTCTGTTTGGAGTGTGCAGTCATCCTCCTCTCATTATTTCCTGAAACTCATGGAAAAACCTTAAGGTACTCAGTCTCTGAGCGCTTTTGGCTTCTAAACTTACCACAGAAAGCTGACAGACTAAAAATTGAGAAGCCTGTGGGCTCCTGGGTTATGAGTGTGCATTTGGAAAAGAAAGAACAAACAGACATATCACACAACACGCAAAATGAGACAAGGCCGGGGGAGCATGCTGTACATAAAGATGAGGGTTTCCCAAAAGAGTTACAACTGAGAATGGCCCTGGCATTTACCTTGTCCTTGTATGCATTCTTGGTACAGTCAGAGCCGCTGTAACCCACAAAGGTTTCAGCAGTTTCTCGATCTACTAAAGACCCTAGAAGGGACAGAGGTTTATTCTGCTTTTAGAGGACTGTGCGGAATGAAAACAATCCCTCAACTCATTCCTCAAATATCTTAAACTTTTCCCTGTGGTCAGGTCCCCAAGGATAAGGGGGAGAACCGTCCCCTCACCTTGATAAAGACCTCATGGTGCCCTAGTTCATGTAGTTTCATAATTAATCACATAACTGTGGACAGGCCAGGCAAACTAGCAATTTAGAATTCACCAGTAAAACAGTTTTCTCAGTATACATCATGGGAAATCACGATTCCATTACAGATCAAGAATTAATCTGAGGATGCTTGGATTCAGCATCCAACTCTTAATTTTGGCTCAGGTCACGATCTCACAGCTTGTGAATTCAAGCCCAGCATTGGGTTCCTCACTGACAGTGTGGCGCCTGCTTGGCATTCTGTCTATGCGTCTCTCAAAATAAATAAAATTAACAAAAAAGAATAACATTGAGAATACTGGTTTGGTGTATATCCTCAATGAGTCCTCAAGAAGGGTGCATTTCTTCAGGCTTCAGGCAAATTGTTCAATCTCCCAGCTTATCTACAAGCTGCCTTCCACATAAGAGCAGTTAGTATATAAGGAAAGACTAATTTGACACTATCGAGAAAAGGAAAACTGTCAGAAGTTAGCAGTGAAGCTGCAGAGTTGCACTGATACCATCAGAGGACTAAGCTAAGCTTTATGGAACTTGAAATGAGGGATGTAGGGCTACAGTTCCCAAAACAAACAAAAAGAAAGACTGTTAAAACTAGTGAATAAATGACCTTCTCCTCAAATAAACTAAAGTCTTCGTATTGTGTCCGGGTGGGAAGAAGGTTTCCAGGCTATTCAGACACCGGGATGGTAGAGGAGGTGGGAGGGTCACTGTCAGAGGAGGGGCATGAGTTCCACCAGTCACAGGGACAAGTGCCTCACTGTCTGCGACACCAGAAGAGAACGCCCCTCTGTCACCCCTTCAGACCACCTGCCGTCCTGACTGCTTGTGATTCTTTCCAGACCACACGATGATCACACACAGGAACAGGCTGCACAGCAGAAATTAGACTGCGGCACATCACAACGTGCTCCTTACCTCTCCGTGGAGGGTTCTTGCAGTGATTGGTTTCTGCCTCATGTATCCCTCAGGCAGCCTCTTTGCTTCCATCCCGTCCAGTCTTGGATACAGAAAAATAATGGACTTCTAGAAGAGTTGCAACACCGCGTCGTCTACTAGACAACAAACAGTGCAGGCGTCATCCCTGGAAACACCCATAAAAACGCAAGTCAAATGACCACACCTGTATTTCAAGTAAGCGACCTCCCTGCCCTGCTCCGCCATCTCCCTGTCCCAGATCTGAGTCTTGATCTGGGGGAGAAAAAACACATCCACCTTCAGTCGGAAGGTGGTGCCACACTGTGCACCAAAGAAAGAGGAGGAAACAAGAAAACACTTACCTAGTTGTCCTGAGCATTCTTCTCATGAACTGCAAGCTGAAAAAGCCAACAATGAAAGGCCCGTGGTCAGGGATTCCAAGGGCCACTACACTCACCCGCGTGAGGCACTAAGGGTTCGGTATGTCAGGCAGAACTCAGGTTACCTGGTATCTAAAGGGGAGCACTGCCTGCTGCAGCTGTTCCCGTGTTTGTTCAATTTGTTGCCTGTGAGTTACAATTGCTCTTGTCAGATAAGGCCCGATATTGGGTATGATTTTAAATAAGCTGCCCACGTTCCCAACAACCTCATATTTGTCCCAGGATACAATTTATTCTTACGCATGAAACACTTTGCACATGATTATCAATGACCAGTAGGATCAAAGCTATTGTTACATCTTTTCCTTACTCATTATTCCATGCCTGTAGGGTTCAGAGTTCATAGAATTCCTTCCCATTTTCAATCTTTCTCTAACTCATCATGTGACAAGTGTCTTTTATCATAAAGATCTATTCTTCTATAACTTATATCCTTACCATGTTTCCCAGGGTTGCAAAGATGAGGGCCATGAAATGGCACTACCACGTTGATGGGTATGATTCATTGTATGACACACTGCTTTCCTACATATGATGACAATTGACACCACCTCCGAGGAATGTTAGCATGGACAAAGTTTCCACACAGTCTGGCCACTACTTGAGATCTGCAAATGTTTAGAAACTTAATTGTTTTATTCTTTCTAAACTTACCTTTTTTTATCTGTTAATACTCTATGCATATGTTGACTTTAAACACTGCACAAAGATTAAAAACCAAAAAATGAACAGCGGTTTCATGAGCTGCTGGTAATTACTAGCTGAACTCACTTGTACTTGTTTATTTCTTCTGTAGCTATTTTCTTTTTTTTCCTAATGTTTATTTTTGAGACAGAGAGAGAGTGAGCACATGCATGAGCGGGGGAGGGACAGAGAGAGATGTAACAGAATCTGAAACAGGCTCCAGGCTCTGATCTGTCAGCACAGAGCCTGACACGGGGCTCGAACTCCCGGACTGTGAAATTATGACCTGAGCTGAAGTTGGACGCTTAAACGACTGAGCCACCCGGGCGCCCCTTCTGTATCTATTTTCAAATTTTACCTGCAGCTGCCAGCTGATTCTTCTTTGCCACCAGTTCACAGTGTCATTTTCAGCTTCCTATGATGGGAAAGATACATACACAGTCAGGAACAAGGTCCAGAGGTTCTCCCTTTTTACCTCCCAGCACTCTTGAAGTCCTATGCAAATATCCCTTCCCCCACTTCTCCCATAAATGCACAGACTGACAACCCAATCAGAGAAATGAAGTGAACACCCCATTTAAGTTCAAGAAAATTCAACTTCTGTCTGCTGCCACGTCTCTACTATTGGAACTGTCTTTCTAGTTCTCGTTTCCTCTCCTTTATCATAAAGTCATCAAATAACATTGTACTTTGTGCCTTCCCAGAGTTGGTCTTTTGTTTGAGATGGTGAAGACTCATTTCATCAGTGAGTGAAAAACCATATCTGACCAACTGTACCCATTAGGATGAAGCAGGGGATCATCACTAGTCTTACACCTCCATGGGGAGCCCTGATTCTCAGTCCAAAAGTTGTACCATGACACAGGCAATCACCTGAAAGACGACCTTCCAGAATATGGTTTCACTAACATTGCAGCTCACTCCCAGACATCGCTAGAGTTCAGGACTGCAACCCCTGCCTCCACCTTCAAAAGGCCAATCTTAGAACAACATCATCTCCTGACGTACAACATGATATGAACTGTCACACAGTCTGGGATTACTTCCAGGAAAGAGGTTTCAGGTGGAAAACTCTCAGCTTCATGGAGCCAAATCTACTTTAACAAGACTCATTCCATTGATAATGAAGGCAGCAAAAGGCAATGCTTGGCAAGGCTGGGTTGCTGTGTTACCCTCAGACTATTTTCTTTGTGGTGTTGATTGAGATGGTTTCAACTTGACACTTGATGTACTCAAGAATCACATGCAAAATTGAAAATCTCTTAGAAAATGACACAAAAGCACTAGACAGAGAAAGGCACATGCATTTCCTTCTGGCCTCTCAGGCAGTCCTTCGGCAAATGCTTGCTGGAGTGGTTGTAATGGAGTGGCTCTGTTGTAAGGGGTTGAAGATAGACAGGTGGTCAGGGTGCTGCACCCACTCACAGAAAGTGCTTACGAGTTAACAAAACCAAGATGCCAGTGAGACAGAGCAAGCCCTAACCCCAGCTGTGGGAAGGACAAATATAAGGTGAGTCTCCAGGGAAATAGACTTCATTTTCCAACAGGAGTGAGGGACTCTAAAGTCCCGCATCTCCTCCTGAGAACAAAAGGAAATACTGTACAAAGGAGGAAACATGTTACCGAATGCACCAAGTGTCTGACAACCCCACAAAGACACACAAGACCAAGATGGAGAAGAAGGAAGCCCAGGACAAAGCCAGCCTGGCAGTTGGACCCAAACTCCCTAGGACTCATCATTGAGGTGGGGGGCATACATTTGAATGGCAAAGAAGCTGAACAAGTTTATGGGCACAGACTTAGAAGTAAACAAGTGTAGTTCAGGGGCGGCCAGCAAAGATGAGCCCTAGTGAAGCTGCGGGCTTTGGCCAAGACTCAGAAGAGTTACACTTAAAAAATCAGGGGACAGGAAACAACTTGACTTTCTTAGGGATTGGGCCTGCAGTGAACAATCTCACTGGCAGAATGGATGCAGGGATCCAGTACTGCTGGTACCCCTACCCACTTTCCAGAAAGCAACTTCCATTGTTTCTGCAGCAAGATATTTCATTTTTTTTCCCCACACATTTTTGACCCATGTCTGGTCCTGAAGAAAAATGACCTAATTGCTGGGTGACAAAACAGTGTGATGCGATTGAAACCTGTAGGACAGTGTAGGTGGATCCAGAGTGGATCCAGGTATTAAAGTTATTAATGATGGTACCTTCCCTCTTCCACCCCCAAAACATGACACAACGTGTGGCAAGCACTTAGGACAGAAAGGAAAATGCAGGTTACATTACAGAAAGCAAGGTAGGAAGGGAAGGTCCAATACTACTGAATGCATTGGGCAAAAATACTCTGGACCCAGTTCCAAAAGAAATACAATTATCTCTACTGGCTGCCATGTTCTCCCATACAATCCGGTCCTTGTGACAGTTCTCACATGATCATCATACTTTTCTAAAATTTTTTTAACGTTTATGCATTTTTTGATACAGACAGAGTGCGAGTTGGGTAGGGCCAGAGGAAGATATAGAATGCAAAGCAAGCTCCAGGCTCTGAACTGTCAACACAGAGCCCGACATGGGGCTTGAACTCATGGACCGTGAGATCATGACCTGAGCCGAATTTGGACGTTCAACCGACTGAGCCACCCAAGCGCCCCCATGTTACTTTTTTGTAGGCACTTTTCTTTGTTCATAGAATTCTTCCAGGTTATGTGCTTTCTCCTTCAGCTGTTTGACTTTTGCTTCCTTTGTGGCTTTCAAAGACCTCAATGCATCACACTTGTCTTCCAGGGCGTTTTTATTTTCTGGAAAAAAAGAAAAAGGTGTTTTCTTGATAAACGTGCACATGACCTGAGTCTTGATTTTGGTGAGACAGAAAAAAGGCAAGAACCACGAAGGCATGAAAGTATTCTTTCCCTTACCAATGCAAAGTCATTGCCATCATATGGGGATTTCTCCCCAACAGAAAATATAACTTCTAGTTGACAGTTATTGGACCTGAAGGCTCTTAGCTCTACATCCTTGAATTCAACATTTGCATCTTGTGGTTAAGACAGATATGAGGAAAGACTTTCACGGAAAACTGATCACACAATAATTTGTGCCTCACACAGCAAGATCGTGCATTAGAATCAACAAACACCTTGAGGCATGAATATAACTAGAAGACAAAGATGATGGAAAATAGTTCATGTCTAACAACTCATGGCTTTCTTAGTGGTACACGTATGTATGTATGTATGTATGTATGTATGTATGTATGTATGCATGCATGTTTATCCCCCATTCACGTTGAAAATTTACTATTCAGCATTCAGAGAGAAAGAGACTATTGAGCACCTGGGTGGCTCAGTCAGTTGAGCATCAGATTCTTGATTTTGGGTCAGGTCATGATTGTAGGATCATGTGACCCAGACCTGTGTTGGGCTCCACACTGAGTGTGAATCCTGCTTAAGATTCTCTCTCTTTCCCTCTGCCCCTCTCCCCCACTTGCATGCCCCCTCACTAAAATTTAAAAAAAATCATAAAGCATAATTTAAACATATTTTTTAAAGGGAAAGGATTATACACTTTGGCTATCACCCTTTCTCTCTCAACTATATTTGGGTATTTTCTACATATCTTGGAGGGCAAAGTTGAATGATGTGATAATTACCTACTTGTGAAAATAAAAGATAACTCCTAGTCCTTGAAATAGCAAATCTCATCTTGGCGGTCCTACTAAAATTCCAACTCATTGGTCAGAAAGAGTTTTGGCTCCCAGAGGCCCATTGTCCACTGTGGTAAATGGCAGGCAAATATGCTGTGCTCACTTCACCCAATGAACAAAAACCCTCCAAAGCCAAATTACGGTAAAACTCAGCAGCCAACTCTTAACCACTTCCTGATTCTTCACATTTCTTTCTCTCTCTCTCTGAGTTTGCAAGGTAGCAAGTGCACTTTGAACGGTGTCATTTAAAATTTCATTAAAGTGGGTGCCTGGGAGGCTCATTCAGTTAAGCATCTGACTTGAGCTCAGGTCGTCATCTCATGGTTTGTGAGTTGGAGCCCTGTGTCGGACTCTGTGCTGACAGCTCAGAGCCTGAGGCCTGCTTCGGATTCTTTGTCTCCCTCTCTCTCTGCCCCTCCCCCGCTCATGCTCTGTCTCTCTCTCTAAAATAAGTAAACATAAATAATTTTATGTTTACTTGTACTCAACAAGTACAAAAAGATAGAGATCAAACCGTGCACAGTTTCAGACCCCAATGCTATGAAACTCGAAATCAACCACCAGAAAAAATTTGGAAAGATAACAAATACTTGTAGAATAAAGAACATCCTACTGAACAATGAATAGTGGAATGCAAGCTGCTGCAGCCACTCTGGAAAACAGTACGGAGGCTCCTCAAAAACCTAAAAAGAGAACTATCCTACGACACAGCAATTGCAATACTAGGCATTTATCTAAGGGACACAGGTGTGCTGTTTTGAAGGGACACATGCACCCCCATGATTATAGCACCACTATCAACAATAGCCAAAGTATGGAAAAAGCCCAAATGTCCATCGATGGATGAATGGATATAGACGTACATACACACACACACACACGGTATGTATATGTGTGTGTGCGTGCGTGTGTGTGTGTATACACATACATACATACACACACCCTGGAATATTACTTAGCCATCAAAAAGAATAAAATCTTGCCATTTGAAACTACATGGATGGAGAGCCTCCTGGGACCTAACACTAACCGTAAACATAACCCTAACCATAACCCTCACCCTACACTTAACCCTATCTAGCACATGAAAAGTAAACCGGATCCACAGCCGCACATGTGCCCTCATTTCAGACCTCCATGGAATTAACAACATTGGTGTCGCTTCAGCCTTACCAACTTCCCTGTACCGAACACTTACCCTAGCTAAGTGTCTATCCCCATGGAGACCCAATTCCAAAGTCTGACAACAGCACGCACACGGGTTCGAGAATCGGTGCAACAATACCCGGAATTGAACATGGAACATCACCACCATTTCTTTTGCAAGGTGTGATTGCAGCTGCACGACAGGATTCCTGAGGCCTATTCCAAGGGTGGCCCAAACATCTCTCTGGTCTCTCATCTTATGAACTGATACTGACCGGCAGGCTCCCTTATGTACTCCACTCAGCCCTTCGGGGAGACAACTGCACTGTTGTGGGTTCAGTGCCTGGAGCCTCCTGGGACCTAAAACTAACCCTACCCATAACCCTAAACATAACCCTCAACTTACAGCTAACCCTATCTCTAATTGAACCCTATACTTGACCCCCACCTGCTCTAGGGCCCTCAACACAGCCCTCGAGGGAGATCATTAGACTGGAGTCGCTTCAGCCCTGTCGACTTCCTTGGACTGAACCCTAACCCTAGCTAAGGCTTTCTCCCCATGGGGACGCAATTCTAAAATCTGACAACAGCACCCACAAGGATTCGAGAATCGGTTAAAAAATACTCAGCATGGAACATGGAACATAACCATGTCATTTCAAAAGCACGACTGCAGTTGCACAAGAGGATTCCTGAGGCCTACCCGAAGGGTGGCCCATACATATGCCTGGCCTTGGAACCCAAAGACTAATCCTGACAGACACCCTCCCTTGTGTCCTACACTCAGCCCTTCGGGGATACAATTGTTCTGCTGTGCGTTCAGTGCCTGGAGCTTGATGGGTTAGGACCTAACCCTAACCCTAATCATAACCCTAATCGTAAACTTCAACCTACACCCAACCCTATCTCTAACCCAAACACTACACTTGACCTGCACACTCGCATGGACACTCAATTCAGCCCTCCAGCGAGATCACGACACTGGAGTCTCTTCGTCCATGGCCACACCGCTGGAACGAACTCTAACCCTAGCTCTGGCTCTGTATGCATTGGGACCCAATTCCAATGTCTGACAACAGCTCTCACACTGGTTCAAGAATTCGTCCAGAAATAGTTGGCATGGAACTTGGAACATCACCATGTCACTTCCAAAGTGCAACTGCAGCTGCACGGGAGGAATCCTGAGGCCTACCCAAAGGGTGGCCCATACATTTGTTTGGTCTTGGAACCCAAATAGGAAGAGTGACGGGCACCCTCCCTTGTGTACTACACTCAGCTCTTCAGGTTGACACCTGCTCTGTTTGGGGTCAGTGTCTGGAGTCTCGTGGGACCTAAACTTAAACCTAACAGTACCCCTAACCATAAATATCACCCTACACCGAACCCTATCTATCTCATTAAGTCTACACCAGACCCACAGCTGCGCATGTGCCCTGACTTCAGAGCTCCATGGAATTCACAACACTGGAGTTGCTTTGGCCCTGGTGACATTCCTGGACCAAACCCTAAACCTATATAAGTGTCTCTCCCATGGGGAAACAAGTCCAAAATCTGACAATAGCACACACAAGGTTCGAAAACAGGTGTAGAAATACTTGGCATGGAACATATATCATCACCATGTTATTTCCAAACCATAACCCTAACTGTAAACCTAACTGTACCCCTAACAATTACCCTCACCCTACACCTACCCCTATATCTAACCCTACCCTACATTGAACCACACCCTCGCATGTGCCCTCAATTCAGCCCTCGCGGGAGATCACGAAAAGGGAGTTGCTTCAGGACTGGCAACTTCCCTGGACCAAACCCTAATGCTAGCTAAGGCTCGGGGACCCAATTCCAAAGTCTGACAACAGTACACAAATGGGCTCGAGAATCAGTGCAGAAATCCTTGGCATGGAACGTGGAACATCACCATGTCATTTCCAAAGCGCGACTGCAGCTGCACGAGAAGCTTCCTGAGTCCTACACGAAGGGTGACACATACATTTCTCTGGCTTTGGAAGACAAAGGCTAATCCTGACCGGCACCCTCCCTTGTGTACTCCACTCAGCCCCTCGGGTTAACACCAGCTCTGCTATGGGATCAGTGTCTGGTGTCTTCTGAGACCTAAAACTAACCCTAATCCTAAATATAATCCTTACCCAACACCTATCAACCCTATCAACCTCAATAAGCTACACCAGACCCATAGCCACGCACATACCCTCACTTCAGCCCCCCATGGAATTGACAAAACTGCTATGGCTTCTGCCATGCTGACCCCCCTGGACCGAAACCTAACCCTAACTGAGGCTCTGTCCCCATGGGGACCCAATTCCAAAGTCTGACAAGAGCACGCACATAGGTTCGAGTATCAGTGCAGAAATACTTGACATGGAACGTGGAACATCACTATGTCATTTTCAAGGCAGAACTGCAGCTGAACGAGAGGGTTCCTGAGGCCTATATGAAGCTTGCCCAATATTTGTTTGGCATTGGAAACCAAAGACTAATCCTGACTGACACCTTCCTTTGTGTACTCCACTCAGCCCATCGGGGAGACAACTGCTCTGCGGTGGGGTCAGTGCCTAGAGACTCCTGGGACCTAACCCTAGCCCTAACGTAACCCTAACCATAACCCTCACCCTACACCTAACCCTAACATTAACCCAAATCCTACACTTGACCCGAACTGTCGCATGGGCCCTCAATTCAGTCCTCGAGGAAGATCACGAAACTGGAGTCGATTCACTCCTGCTGACTTCCCTAGACCTAACACAAACCCTAGGTAAGGGTCTCTCCGCGTCAGAACCCAATTCCAAGTCTGACAACAGTATGCACACGGTTTCGAGAATCTGTACACAAATACTCGACATGGAATGTGGAACATCACTATCTCATTTCAAGCGCGACTGCAGCTGCACGAGACGAATCCTGAGGCCTACCTGAAGGGTGACCCTTACATTTGTCTGGCCTTGGAACCCAAAGACTAGTCCTGACTGACACCCTCCCTTGGGGTCACCACTCACCCCTTCGTGGAGACAACACCACTGTTGTGGGTTCAGTGCCTAGAGCCTCCTGAGACCTAACCCTAACCCTAATCATAACCCTAAACACAAGCTTCACCCTACACCTAACCCTATCTAGCACACTAACTCTAAACCAGATTCACAGCCCATATGTGCCCTCACTTCAGCCCTCCATGGAATTCAAAACACTGGTGTCGCTTCGGACTTGGCGACTTCCCTATACTGAACCCTGACCCTAGCTAAGTGTCTATCCCCATGGGGACTCATTTACAAAGTCTGACATCAGCACGTACATGGGATCGAGAATCGGTGCATAAATACTAGGCATGAAACATGGAACATCACCATGTCATATGCAAAGCACGACAGCAGCTGCACGAGAAGAATCCTGAGGCCTAACCGAAGGGTGGGCCATATGTTTGTCTGGCTTTGGAACCCAAAGATTAATGCTAACGAAAACCCTCCCTTCTGTACTGCACTCAGGCCTTCAGGAAGACAACTGCTTTGCTGTAGAGTCACTGCCTTCACTCACCTGGGACCTAACCCTAACGGTGAACCGAGACATAACCCTCACCCTAAACCTAACTGTATCTAGCACACTAACTCTGCAGCAGACTCACAGCCACACATCAGCCCTCCATTGAATTCACAACAGTGGTGTTGTTTCAGCCTGGCGACAACCCTGGATGGAACCATACCCTAGCTAAGGCTCTTACCCATGGGCACCCAAAACCAAAGTCTGACAACACCACACGCCTGGGGTCCAGAAGCAGTGCAGGATCATTCCGGATAGAACCTGGAACCTCAGCATGTTGTTTCTCAGGCCCGGCTGCAGCTTTCCGAAAGGATTGCTGAGGCCTACACGATCAATGGTCCATACACTTGTCTGGAATTGGAAAGGAAATACTAAAAATGACCAGCATCCTCCCATGTGCCCTCAACCCAGCCCTTCGGGGAGACAACTGCACTGCTGTGGACTCAGTGCCAGAGGCTTCCTGGGACCTAACACTATTCCTAACCAGAACCCTCAACCAAAACCTAATGCTACACTTGACCCGCACTGTCACATGGGCCCTCACTTCAGCCCTCGAGGAAGATCACGAGACTTGAGTCGCTTTGCATCTGGGGACATCCCTGGACCGAACCCTAACCCTAGCTAGGGCTCTCTCCCCATGGGGACCCACCAACGTCTCGCAACAGCATGTGCTTGGGGGCCAGAAGCGATGTAGGATCATTCGGCATAGAAACTGGAACATCACCGAGTCATTTCCAAGGCCTGAGTACAGGTGCACAAGAGAATTCCTGAGTCCTAACTGATGAGTGGTCCATAGAATTGTATGGTCTGGGACCCAAAGACTAATCCTGAGCGGCACCCTCCCTTGTGCCCTCAACTCAGCCTTTCAAGGAGACAACTGCTCTGCTGTGGGTTCAGTGTAGGGAGAATCCTGGGACCTAACCCTAACCCTAACCAGAACCCTCAACAGAAACCTAACGGTATCTCGAACCCAAACCCATGACTCACACCGTTGCATGGACCCTCAATTCAGCCATTGAGGGAGATCACGAGACTGGAGTCGCTTCGGCCCTGGTGTTGTCTCTGGACCGAACCTTAACACTAGTTAAGGCTCTCTCCCCATAAGGACCCAATACCAAAGTGACAACACCACGCACCTATGGTCCAGAAGCAGTGCAGGATCACTCAGCATAGAATCTGGAACATCACCATGTCATTTCCAAGGCCCGGTGGCAGCTGTCCAAGAGTATTCCTGAGGCCTACTCGAACACTGGCCCACAGTGTTGTCTGGCCTTGGAATCCAAAGACTCATCCTGAGGGCACCCTCCCTTGTGCACTCAATTCAGCCCTTCGGGGAGTCAATTGCACTGCTGTGGCTTCAGCGCCTGGAGCCTGTTGGGACCTAACGTTAACAAGAACTCTCAAGCAAAACCTAACCCTAACTCGAAAACTAACCCTACATTGAGCACACCGTCACATTGTCTCTCACTTCAGCCCTTGAGGGAGATCACAAGACTGGAGTGGCTTTGGCCCTGGCGATGTCCCTAGACCGAAACCTATCACAAGCTAAGATTCTTTCCCAGTGGGGACCTCATACCAAAGTCTGACAACACCAAGCGACTGGGGTGCAGAAATGGTGCCGGATCATTCAACATATACTCTGGATCATCACCATGTCGTTTCCAAAACCCGGCTGCAGCTATCTGAGAGGAATCCTGACGCCTACCCAACAAGTGGCCCATAGAGATATCTGGAATAGGAACCCAAAGACTAATCCTGACCAGCACCCTCCCTTGAGCCCTCAGCTCAGCCCATTGGGTAGACAACCACACTGCTGTAGGTTCAGTGCCTGGAGCCTATTGGGACCTAACCATAACCCTAACCCTAACCCCAACCAGAACCGCCAACCAAAACCTAACCTAGTCTCGAACCCTAACCGTACACTTGACCCATACCATCACCTAGGCCCTCACTTCAGCCCTCGAGGAAGATCACGAGACGGGAGTTGCTTCAGCTCTGGTGACGTCCCTGGACCAAACCCTAACCCTAGCTAAGGCTCTCTTTCCATGGGGACCGAATACCAAAATCTGACAACACCACGCGCCTGGGGTCCAGAAGCGGTGCAGGATCACTCCACATAGAACCTGGAACATCACCATGTCATTTCCAAGGCTGGGATTCAGGTGCTCGAAAGTATTCCTGAGGCCTAACCGACCAGTGGCCCATAGAATTGTCTGGCCTTGGAACCCAAAGACAAATCCTGACCGGCACCCTCCCTTGTGCCCTCAACTCAGCCCTTCAGGGAGACAAGTGCACTGCTATGTGTTTAGCGCCTTGAACCTCCTGGGAACAAACCCCGAACCCTACTTCTAACCCTAATCGGAAACCTCAACTGAAACCGAACCTAACTCGAACCCAAACCCTACAATTGCTCCGCATCGTCATATTGGCCCTCACTTCAGACCTCAAGGGAGATGACAAGACTGGTTTCACTTGGAGCTGGAAACGTCACTGGACCGAACCCTAACCCTAGCTAAGGCTGTCTCGCTATTAGACCCAATAACAACATATGAAAACACCACATGCCTAGGGAACACAAGCGGTGCAGCATCACTCCTCATAGGACACATAATATACTATGTCCTTTTGAAGGACCAGTTGGAGCTCCAGAGAGATTTCCAGAGGCCTACCTGACTGTTGGCCCATACAGTTGTCTAGCCTTGGAACTCAAAGACTAATCCTAATCGGCACCCTCCATTGTTCCTTCAAATTAGACTTTCAGGGAAACAACTGCACTGCTCTGGTTTCAGCGACTAGATCTCCTGGAACATATCCCTAAACCTATGCCTAAACCTAACAGAACCCTCACCCGAATTCTAACACTATCTCAACCCTAACCCTACAGTTGAGAAGCAACGTCGCATGGGTCCGCAATTCAGCCCTAGAGGGAGATCACGAAACTAGAGTCGCTTACGCCCTGGCGGCGTCCGTGTAACAAACCATAACCCTAGTTAAGGCTCTCTACCCATGCAGACCCAATAACAAAGTATGACAAAACCACGCCCTAGGTACAAGAGTGGTGCAGGATCACTTGGCTTAGAACCTGGAACATCACCATGTCGTTTCCAAAGGCTGGCTGCAGCTGCCCGAGAATATTCCTGAGGCCTGATAGAACATTCTCCCATACAGTTGTCTGGATTGGAACCAAAAGACTAATCCTGACAGGAAACTGACCTTGGAACCTCTAATCAGCCCTTTGGGGAGACAACTGCAATGCTGTGGGATCAGTCCCTGCAATGTGCTAGGACCTATACCTAACTACTATTCCTAACCCTAACCCAAACACAAACCCTAACCTGAATCATAGCCCTAAATCCTATCCCTAACACAAACCATGGCACTGAACTACCCTAACCCGAACCGCAACAATGATACTAACCCTAAACCCTACACCGAAACGCTGAACCCTAAACCCCAAATCCTAATCCAAATCCTAACTGTAACCATAAACGTAAACCCTAGACCTGAACACTAAACTCTAACCCTAATCCGTAAACCATAAATCCTAAACACTAACCCTAAACCAAACACTGACCCTGACCATAACCCTAAAACCTAACCACTAACACGTAACCACGAAAACCTAAAACCTACCCCAAAACCTAAAACCTAAACTCTAAACAATAAAACTTAATTCCTAACCCCTATCCCCTGACCCTGACACTACCCTGACCGTGACCCTAACCCTGAAGCTAATGCTGATACTAACACTAACACCTAAGCCCTACCCTAACACTAACCATCACCCCAACCCTAGCCCCAAAACCCTAAACCTAACCTTCACCCTAATCCTAACATTTAAATCTAACCATCTAATCCTAATCCTCACCCTAACCCCGAACCGCTAACCCTAACCCCTAACCCTAACCCCATGGAAAGTCCTTCATCACCAGTCATGGACTATGAACTACCCCCCCCCCATCCTCTGCCTCCTCTATTTGGGTAGATAAACTGAAGTGGTTAGGGATTTCTAAAGCATATTCATCTCCTTCGTGAAACACTTTGTGGGAAAAATGTAGAGATGGTTGTTAGGGCTTGGCAATTCAACTACGAAACTGCCTGAGGACTTTGTAACATATCTCAAGTTTCTCAGGACATATGTTCAATGGACTGTATCATTTCCCCGTAATGAGGTCAGCTTTAGGTTTCTCCTGTCAAAAAGAAAGAGGATTTTTACACAGACAGATGTATCGGGTGTACTGGTGCATATTTTACAGACACAATGTTTTGAGTTCTGTGAAGAATGAGATGCATCACTAAGTGTAGGTGCCTTAGGTGTCCTGTGTGAAATGGGGCACATGCATTATATGACACAGACCTTGTGGTCACCATAATGGAAGCACCAGTGAAGGAGTGGGAGAAACTTGAATCACACAGGAATAGAAAATTGAGAAATTAGAGGACAGTAAGCAGAGTTTGAGGAAGTGCAGAGGGGAGGGTACTGGGTTCAGTGAGATGCAGTTGCAGGCCATTCCTGACCACAGCCTGAGCAGGGAGCATGAGTTCCACACGGAGCTACTATGTGGGATCACTCTCATTGCACAATGCAAGGTTCCTCTCCAAAATGTCATATTTGTCAAAGTGCACCCAGGTGATCATCTAAAAAGGTTGTTGTCTCCCTGCGTTGTCTGAAGGTTCTGGATATTTATGGGTGAAAAAATGCCCTGGATATAAGGGAAATTTAACTTGGTCTTAAGGAAATGCTTGTCTGCCTAAGTTCATATCCTTCAGTGAGACTAAAAGTGAAGACAGGATCTAGATCAGCTGAGTGCCTGCATTGGCCTTTAGCCTGGGTAAACCTACAATTCAGGGATGCCCAGATGCCACCCCTGCTGGACCCCTGACATAACCTGACTACAGCTTTCCATCTATCTCCTTAAACTTCTTTCACAATATCCCGAGGGTTTCCCTGTGTTCCTGTTATCTCAGCCAGAACACCAATTCTCAGTGGGACCTACACAGAGCCTGAGATGGGTTATCTGTGAAAGAGGGGTAATATTTGTTTCTAAGGACATAATGAAAAGAAGACATTGAATACAGAATGCATCTGCAAAATGTCTGGGAAATGTCCACTCACCCTTCTCACAGTTTCAATTAAGATATCTCCACACAAATGATCATCAAAAAAAGATGGTCACAGAAGTTCATTAAACTAAGACGGTTAATGCCTCAGCCCAGGGATTGGGGATCGCCACTTTAAAGAAGACAACGGCACACTTATTCTATTAAGATTCAGGCCTTACCAGGCAAAGAAAGAAAAAGATAATTACGAGAATGTGTATATCAGAGTTCTACATCTGAGATCTGAAGACAATCATATTCCATTACATATAGAATTGCAGATGCATCCACACACTAAAGTGTTCATCTGAGGCCACAGATTAAGTACCGAAGAGGGAATGCATATAGGAAAACATAAGACCATAGGGAAATAACCCCAAATCTCGTAAATCTCACTGTCTTATACGACAACTATTTTGAAATTTGAAGAGGACTGTGTGAGGTGGCAGAGTATGGTGATTATATATCTTAAAAATGTGTCAGATCTGCCCACATGCTTTCTCTGGTCACCCTGCGCTCTCCACTTTGTTTTTCTTAGTATCCCTTAATAGTACTTTTACTGTTCTGTCTCTGTTTCAGTGTTTGCTTCTAGGAGGACCTACTCTCACCCCCCATCGAATGCACACAGTGCGGTTCCTATACACACAGGTAACAAACTAGCAGAAATTGCAGTGATGGAGGATAGTAGCAAGATCGCCCTTTTTGCAGAGGAGCCCGAGAGAGTTTTCTGGGGTGATGGTAACTTCCTATATCTAGATGCATGGGGTGCTTGTGCTCATTTATTTTAGAAATATTCACTGACTCCTGGTGCTTGGGGTCAGATAGACAGGTACCTGACCCTAGCATTTGGCGGATTTCTAATGGTGGGTAAGGATCAGGGACCAGCAGTGACTGTGGGAGATGAGTGAGGGGGCCACACATGGCGTCAGATCCTCACCCAGGATGCCATGTCTCCACGACAGCAACCTTGTGCAGGCGGGCTCTGAGGATCACATATTTCTTGATCAGTCCTGTGAAATGCATAATCCTACTCCAGATTTCTCACTGAGGGATGGACAGGGCAGAGGCCAGCACCTGGAGGACACCCTGATCATGGCTGGAGTGGAAGAGTGGGCCTGAGAGAATGAGTCAGAGAAAGGGAAAGGCAGAAGATAGTGGCAAGGATTTTGAGATATAAAGGGAAGAGGAGAGAAGGCAACGTTTTCTACTGACTTCACCCACATTTCTGTGTGAACAAAAGGAGATTCTTGTCTCGCAGGGAAGGGAAGAGAGCTGGCAAAAAGACAGGGTGACATTCTCAGCTCAAGTGCTCAGGATATCTGCCTCGCTCTTGAATACATATCACAGGAAGCCTGTGCCTTCTGTCATAAGTGGAACTGCAGCTCATACCATTTGGTGAAAATTAAAGCGATGGTGAAGACCTCATCATTAAAGTATTGCAACGAGAGCATGTGAACATACAGAGAGATACAATAGAAGCAAAAGTCCAAAGGTAAACCAACTTCAAAACTTACGGGAATATAGACTATCGGAAAAGGAGATACCCCAATGCCAGCTTTCAGACACCTGGGCAATATGTGAAAATGTGGGGAAAAAAGTAGTCCTTACTTCAAAAGCAACATTAGCATTAGACACAAGGGCTCATGATGGAAGGTTTAGGGAGAAACCCTATGATTTCATGGTGCTGTACCCATGGTCCTGTACCCTCAATCTCATCAAAGTATACCCTTTAACTTGAGGTTTGTTATATGTAATCATATCTCATTAAAGAGAGTTTCAAAACATAAAATAATAGAAGCAAATGTGGGAAAGTTCCTTTCCAATCCTGAAGTGCATGTGTAACATGAGTTTGTCTTCCCATGTCTCAAAAATCCAAAATAATAAGACATTTAAAAAATTAATAATAGCAAAGTAAGAGGACCCTGAGCTCACCCTGTCCCATATTTTCAACTGCATAACATCCACATTCAAGTCCATGAACCAAAGAGTGATCCAAAGCCTGGCAGAACAAACTCCACACCAAAGTAGAGAGAAGCTGCATCAGAAAGGTTAGGAATGTTAGGAATTTCAGAAAGGTGGAGGCTGTCTGCCTGCAGAAGGGGCAGAAAAAGTGAGCCTTCACTCCAGGGAGGTCATACAGGGAAGACTAATCTCCATAACATTGGGCATTAAAACTTAGAGGGGCTGAATGCCTTTGTGTTCACAGACAGGAGGTTTGGAGGTCAGCTGACCCAGCACTGGGAGATCCAGGAGGATGAGTGATATCCATATCCCTGCATGTGTAGAGAGGCAATGTGTAGAGAGGCATTTTACACAATGCCGAGGAAACAGGAGACAGATGTATTCATGATGATTCTGGAGTGTGTTGGAGGACTTCTCCAACAATGAGGGAGCTCACAGGCACCACTCTTCTCCCCCAGCCTCCCAGAATAAGCATAGAAGCACCCACAAGAGGGTTAGGCTGCACAGAAACTTGCTAACTAACCCATTAGCAGTGCACCAGTCCCAAGGGTTCACTAGGGGACTCACCAAACCAAGCCTGCTGGTCTCAGGGCAAACATTTTTCAAACCACAAGGGCACCCTGTCTGACAAGCTGCATGCATAGCTGCCACAACATGCTGTGCACATCTGCACCTCACCCAGCTTTACATATCCAGGTACCCTCATCTGTCTCACTAAGCCACATGTCCCCAGGCACAGACATGCTCTGTGCATATCCTCAAGCCCCTACCTTCCACCACTGGGCCACAGCCCCTAGCCACCAAAGGTCATCGGGAAATCTGGTATAGGACTTGTAGCCCTGTGAAATTTTGCTAACACTTCTGCCCTGTGCCCAAGTTATCCAGCGGACATACCACCCCACAGCTGGCCTGCCTGGGTCCCACTAACACCACTGAGACAAAGCACAGCCCAAAACAGCACGCAGTCAGTGCAGACACCTGCACTGACAGGAAAAGTAACCCAGACACAGCAGCAGGCTGTGAACAGTACCTATACGATAGCCTCCTGAAGGTCCAGGTCCTATAAACGGAGATGTGCACTGCTGAGTTCTCCAGGACCTCTTCTTCATCACGTTATTAGTTTCAAGAGCAGAAGGTACAGCTGACTTTCTTAACACAGACAAATAGAGACAGAGAGACAGACAAAATGGACACACAGAGATGTTTATCCACAATGAAAGTCCTAGTCAAAGTCACAGCCAGAGATCTAAGCCAAAGAGATGTAGGTAACATACCTGATACAGATTTGAAAGCAATGATCATAAGGGTACTCATTAGAGTTGTGAAATGAGTAGAAGAGTGAGACTGACTAGAGATAAGAAATAGTACAGTAGACATTGAGGACACGATAAAGGAGAGACATGCTGCTGGAACTAACAAAAGGATAGAAGAAGCAGAGGAGCAAACCAGTGTCCTCGAAGACTGAGTAATGGAAATTAATCACATTGAACCAAAGAGAGAGAACAGAATTCTGCAACGTGAGATGAGACTAAGGGACCTCAGTGACTACAGCAAAGATAACAATATTGATATTGTAGGAGTCTCAGAAGAAAGAGAAAAGGCGGCAGAAAATTTATTTGTGGAAACAATAGCTGAAAAATGCCCTAATTGGGGGAGGAAACAAACATCCCCATGCGGGAGGCTAGAGAATTCACATCGAAATGAACAAAATCAGGCCAACATCCAGACATATTGTAAGCAAACTTGCAAATTACAGTGACAATAAAGAAAAACTCTTAAATGCAGCAACACAAAGAGACCTTCACTTAGAAGGCTAGCTACCAGATTTCTGAACAGATACTTGGCAAGCGAGAAGCAAGTGACATCACATATTCAAAGTGCTGAATGGAAAAATCAGCAGCCAAGAATACTCTATCCAGCAAGTCTATCATTCAGAATGGAAGGAGACACAGACTTTCCCAAACAAAAACTAAAGGTGTTTGTACCACTAAATCAGTCCTGCAAGAAATATGAAGAGGGACTCTTTGAGTGGAAAGGAGAGACCAAAAGTGACACTATAGAGGTAAAAGACACAAATCAAGTAAAACATGAATATTTTTGTAAAAAATTGTTAAGGAACTCAGAGATATGGATTTGAAATATAATAACATCTACCAAAAACCTAGGGAGAAGAACATAATGGGTTCCAAGGTAAATGACCATCAGCTTAGTACAAACTGCTAAACGCAGAAGAGGTTATGTAAATAACCCAGCAGTAACCATATATCAAAAACCAGTCACAAATATGCTAAGAATAAAGATAAAGAAATTAAAATACTTCACTAAAGAAAATAAGCAAAACATGAAAGACAGACAAGAAAGGATCGGAGAAAATCATTAGAAACCACAAGAAAACAGGTAATATAATGGCAATACATACATACATACATAGCAATCATTTCTTTGAAGGTAAATGGAATGAATGCTCCAATCTAGAGACATAGGGTGTAAGAACGGATGAAAAAAAAAATTAGAGTAGCAATACTTGTATCAGAAAAAATACACTTAAAACAAAGTACATAACAAGAGACAGAGGAGGACGTTATAGAACAGTAAAGGGTACAGTCCAAAAGGAGATATAACAACTGTAAGTATATCCCACAATGAAGTGGGATTTATTTCCAAGCTGCAAGGGTGGTTCCGTATTTGCAAATCAATGTGATACAATATATCAACAGGAGAAAGGATAAGAACCATATGATCGGGGCACCTGGGTGGCTCAATCCTTTAGCAGTCTGACATCAGCTCAGGTCATGACCCCATGATTCGTGATTTCAAGTCCCACATCAGACTCTGTGCTGAAAGCTCAGAGCCAAGAGCCTCCATCGAACTCTGTGTCTCCCACTCTCTTTCTGCCCCTTCCCTGCTCACACTCTGTCTCTCTCAAAAGTAATAAACGTTAAAAGAAAAGAACCATACGGTCATTTCAATACATGAAGAAAAAGCATTTGACATACTACAACATCCATTCATGATTATAACCCCCTAAAGTAGGTTTACAGGGAACATACATCAATGCAATAAATGTTTTCTATGAAAACCCTGAAGCTATAATCAACCTTAATGGAGAAAATCTGAGAGCTTTTCCTATAAGGTCAGGGAAAACACAAGGATGTTTACTCTTACCACTTTTAAAAAACATAGCACTGGAAGTCCAAGCTACAGCCAGCAGATAAATCAAATGAAATGAAACTAAACAAAACGAAACGAAACAAAACAACGTAAATTAAAGTAAAAGAAAAGAAAAGAAAAAAAAAAGAAAAGAAAAGACAAAAGAAAAGAAAAGAAAAGAAAAGAAAAGAAAAGAAAAGAAAAGAAAAGAAAAGAAAAGAAAAACTAATCCAAATCTGGAAGAAGTGAATCTTTCACACTTTGCAGATTCCATGACACTATATATAGAAAACCCCAAAGAGTCCACCCAATAACTGCTAGAAGTGATAAATGAATACAGCAATGTCACCGGATATAAAAATCATTGTACAGAAATCTGTTGCATTTCTAGACAATAACGAATCAGTAGAGAGAGAAATTAAGAAAACAGTCCCATTTACAGTTGTACACCAAATAAAAAGTTATCTATGAATAAATCTATCCAAGGTGGTGAGCGACCTATACTGTGAAAATTATAAAAAAGTGATGAAATAAATACAAGATGACACAAAAAAGTGGAAGGATATTCCATACTCATGGATCGGAAGTACAAATTTCATGGAAATGTCTATACTTCCCAAAGCAACTGACACGATTAATGCAATCGCCATCAAAATAGCAACAACATTTTTCATAGAACTAGAACAGTCCTAAAATTTGTACAGAACCACGAAACACCCAAATCTTCAGAGTAAACAACCTTTATGTGAAGTGATAATTATGGATGGAACTATGCCTCTGGATCTTCTGCTCCAAAACACAGTAGTCAGCCTAAGCATTTGAACAAACGTTAGACATATCCCAACCAAAGATCATTCTACAAAATACATTCTACAAACGTACCCTCAAAACTTTGCAGATCATGAAAAATATGGAAAAATCTAAAAATTGTCATGGCCAAGTGGAGCCGAAGGAGACAGGATGACTGTAATGTGCCAGCTGGGATGAGTCTGGGACAGAAGAGGTTAAAACGGAAGCAATCTGAATACAAATATAAAGTTAGTTAATACTACCATATCTCTTTGGGATATTGATTGTGATCATGTATCGACTTAGAGGACATCAATAGTCAGAAAACACTCTGATGTGTGTGGAGACTCAATAATATCTTCCCAATTTTTCTGGTAACTAGAAGCCCACCACGGTTGAAAATATTAGTAGTAATCATGGGTTTATGTTTTCACACCTAATATTATATGACTAGTTCTAGTATTAGTTACTAGTGATGGCCATGTACCTAGTCTTGTTGTTCTTACTATTGTGTAATTTAAATAATAGCATTCATGGTACAGAAAACTGAATGCATGATATACGCTTCATAGAAACATCCACTTTACAAATTTTAAGATAATAACGTATGTAGACACCACTGTATTATGTGGTATGTCAGTTAAGTGTTTTTCGGATCTTGAATGAACATGTCATTAAATGGCTTTCCATAAAGGCGGTTATCCTAGATAATGAAGGATACTCAGATTTTACAGGATGTACTTCACATCATGCCTGAAGAGTGTCCAAAAAAGAAAACATACGTACACACGGCCAGATGGATCACTGTGACTGGCTCACTTATTGTAAAGAATCCTTGCTTTAATATTTTCACGCATATTTTTAGCAGGAATACAAGAGAATGAAATATTTCCAAATCAAAGAGATGTTCAAAGTCTGGAAGAATGATAGGGTGTTCAAGGGGTTTCAGAAGGAAAAGATGTGACCATGAAGTGGCAGTCACAGGCAAGCAGGTTTTTCTCACCCACTTTGACAGGTTTTCATGAGGGGATGTCCATCACAGCATGTGATCTGCAAAAGGGTAAGACCCAGAAGTACCAGAGGGAAAGACACACTTTAGGAAGAGGTGACTTGGAAAGGGTGCTTCTGTGCCTAAGTGATGACTCAGAAACCTGGCTGGGTGTCCCTGGGTCAACGATTTCAGGAGGCCAGCAGTAACCTAGACTCACAAAGATCTAAGTAACATACATCAATGTAATTTAGAGTCACAAAAATCTTAGAGCCACAGAGTTGATCTTCATCTATGATTAGGAGATGGTCACAGTTTTACAGGATATGATCATCGGGCAGGCAGTAGATGGCTAAAATATGATTTAGGGTTATGTTTTTAATAAAAAAAATTGATGTGCAAAAATATGGGTTTGGAATGTAAAGAAAACTCACAGGACCATCATGGAGTTACTTACGTTAAGGCCTCATGTCACTATCCCTAAATTCATTCCTGTAGGAATGTAACCTTTAACCAGTCAGCAATGAAATTCCTAGTCATTGCTGGAAATTTAACTGACAGACCCCCGCCATTCCCTCAGGGAGGAAATCTCGCCTAAATAAGGTATTCCATGCCACTAAATTTGTTTTAAGTTTATTTATTTTGAGAGAGAGAGAGAGAGAGAAAGAGAGCACATGCAAGGGAGGGGCAGGAATAGAGGGAGAGAGAGAAGCCAATGACCACGAGGTCATGATCTGAGCCAGGATCAAGACTCGGACACTTAACCAAGCGATCCAGACCCTGAGAATGTGGAGTATCAAAGGTTAGCAGGCTTGGCTGGGATACAGCCCTGAGGGCACTGGCCTCATCCTTGAGAGAAGGCAGCAAACTACTTACAGGCAGATGGTATGGAAACAGTGACCTGTACATCGCCTGGTGCACGCAGTGGGGCGATTATACACTCATCATGGAGAGCATCCCTGAGAGGCAGTGTTCACAACAAGGGGACAAAGGAGCTAGGACAGAGGAGGTGTGTGGGACCATTTTCCTCCTCTTCCCCACAGCATAAACACAGAGCCATCTGCTGGAAACAATGTCATGCCCACACTGGCTGCCTAACATGCTTACATCAACCCCACATTCCTGTGCTCTGGTGAGACTGGCCTTCTAGGTCAATCAGGCTTGCTTCAGTCCCAATGTAGGTGACCCCTTCCCCCAGGAGACCAGCGGAAGCCCATGACCACATCACCTCTCTTGACCAGACAGTTCTGCAGAGCTTCACTTCGAGTGGCAGTCATTTCAAGTCTCACTTAAGAAGCAGATCGGAGCTGACCTAGATAAAACTCAGCACATTCTGGCCAAGGACCATACATTGTCCATACAACTGGCCTGAAGGACAGTGCAGCCAGAACACAAAACAGTGTATGCAACACACACCACGGACACTCCCTGATGGTCAGGCCCTGGACACTAGATGACCTCCTTTTCATAAAGCCATTCATCTCACAGGCAGCTAACATAATGAGCTTTTGTAACACAGAGAAGGTAAATACTCAGCCAAAGTGCCAAGACAAGAGGAATGCATCCCAAATGAAAGAAAAAGATACGGTCATGGCCAGAGAAATGGAAGGAACACTTCCAAACTCATTCTATGAGGCCAGCTTGGCCTTGAGTCCAAACTGGACAAAGACCCCACCAGAAAAGAAAACTACGGACCAATTTCCCTGATGAACCTGGATGCAAAAATTCTCAACAAAAAGTAGTGAACCGGATCCAACAATACATACAAATAATTATTCACCACAATGAATTCGATTTATTCCTGGGATGCACCACGAATTCAATATCTGCAAATCAACTGATGTGATACATCACATTGATAAAAGAAAGGATAACAACCATATGATCCTCTCAATAGATGCAGAAAGAGCATTTGACACAATGCAGCTTCCTTTCTTGATGGAAAAAAAAAGTACTCATGAAAGGAAGGATAGAAAGATCTTGTCTGAATATCAGTATGTCCAGATACAAAAGTCCCACAGCTAATATCATCTTCATTGAGGAAAAACTGAGAGCTTTCCCCCTAAGGTCAGGAACACGACTGGGATGTCCACTCTCACCACTGTTATTCCACAAACTGTTGGAAGTCCTAACCTCAGCAAGCAGACAACAAAAAGAAATACAAGGCGTCCAAATTGGCAAGGATGGTCAAACTTTCCCTCTTCACAGACATGATACTTTCCAAGGAAATCCAAAACACTCCATGGAAAAACTCTTAGGACTGATACTGGAATTCAGGAAAGTCTCAGGATATAAAATCAATATACAGAAGTTGACTGCATTTCTATACACCAATAATGAGTCAGCAGAGAGAAATCAAGGATTGATGTACTTTACAACTGCACTGAAAACCATCAAATACCCAGAGGTAAACATAACCAAAGAGGTAAAAGATCAGTACACTTAAAACAATAGAGGGGCGCCTGGGTGGCTCAGTCGGTTAAGTGCCAACTTCGGTTCAGAACATGATCCCTCATTTGTGGGTCTGAGTCCCGTGATGGGCACTGTGCTGACCGCTCGGAGTCTGGAGCCTGCTTCAGAGTCTGTGTCTCCCTCTCTCTCTTTCTGCCCCTCCCCTGCTCATGTGCTCTCTCTCTCTTTCTCTCTCTCTCTCTCTCAAAAATAAACAAACATTAAAAAAATAAAGGAACAAACCATACAACATCTATGAAAGAAATGGAAGAAACACAAAGAAATGGAAAAACATTCCATGCTCATGGATGAGAAGAACAAATATTATTAAAATGTCAATACCACCCAAAGCAATCGACACATTCAATGCAATCCCTATCAAAATAACAACAGCATTTCTCACAGAACTAGAACAAACAACCCTAAAATTTGTAGGGAGCCAGAAAAGACCCCAGATCGCCAAAGTCATGTTGAAAAAGAAAACAAAGCTGGAGACGTTAAAATCTAGACTTTATGGTGTATTAGAAAACAGCAATCATCAAGACAGTATGGTACGGGCACAAAAACGGACACAGACATCAATGGAATGGAATAGGGAACCCATAAATAGACCCACAAACATATGGCCGAGTAATCTTTGATAACACTGGAAAGAGCATCCAAGGGAAAAACAAAAGTCTCTTCAGCAAATGGTACTGGGAAAACTGGACAGTGAGAAGATTGGACCTGGACTATGTTCTTAAACCACACACACACACACACACACACACACACACACACACACACACACACACCTCAAAATGGATGAAAGATATAAATGTAAGAAAGGGACCATCAAAATCCTAGAGGAGAAAACAGGCAATCTACCTCCTTGATACTGGCCACAACAACTTCTTGCTTGTCATGTCTCCAAAGCAAGGGCAATAAAAACCAAAATGAACTATTGGGACCTCAAGATAAAAAGCATCTGCACAGCAGAGGACACAATCAGCAAAACTGAAAGGCCACTGAATGAAATGGGAGAAGATATTTGCAGGTGACATATCAGATAAAGGATTAGTATCCAAAATCTATAAAAAATCATCACACTCAACACCCAAAAACCAAATAATCCGGTGAAGAAATGGGCAAAAGACGTGAAGAGACACTTTAAGAAAGATGACATTCAGATTGGTCACACATGAAAAGATGCTCAATCTCACTCGTCATCACTGAAATACAAATCGAAACCACAATGAGATATCCCCTCACACCTATCAGAATGGCTAAAATTAACATCTCCGAAAAGGACAGATTTGGCAAGGATGCAGAGAAAGGGAACGCTTTTGAAATGCTGGTGGAAATGCAAAGTGGTGTAGCCACTCTGGAAATAGTATGGAGATTTGTCAGAAAAACTAAAAATAGAACTACACTAGGCCCCAGCAATTGCACTACCACGTGTTTATCCAAAGGATACACTAACGCTGAGTCGAAGTGGCACATGCACTGCAATGTTTATAGCAACATTATCAACAATAGCTAAACTATGCAAAGAGCCCAAATGACCATTGACAGATGAATGGAGAAAGAAGATGTGGTATATTCATACAATGGAATATTACTCGGCGATCAAAAAGAATGAAATCTTGCTCTTTGAAACAACATGGATGGAACCCGACTTGATTATGCTAAGCAAAATATGTCAGAGAAAGACACACATCATATGATTTCTCTCATCTGTGGAATTTAATACAACTGATGAACGTAGTGAAAGGAAAGCAAAAGTAAGATACAAACAGAGAGGGAGTCAAACGATAAGAGACTCTGAAATACAGAGAAGGAACTCAGGGTTCCAGGAGGGTTATTGAATAGGGGTATGGGCTAAATGGGTGATGGGCATTACGGGCGCACTTGGGATGAGTATTGCGTATATTTTGTACTTGATGGATCACTAAATTCTACTGCTGAAACAGTATTCCACTATAAAGTAACTAACTTGAGCTTAAATTTTAAAAAAAGAGAGATATTAAAAAGAAGTAAAGAAATGTACTACCAGTCAAAAGAAAAGAATATTTAAATCGGGCTCTTTGAGTGGAAATCTAGGACTAAAAGTGTTACAGACAAGAAAGGATCAGAGAAAACACCAAGAAACAATGGCAAAATAACGAGTAGAATGGCACTAAATATATACCTATTGATAACTACTCTAAATGTACATGGATTAAATGCTCCAATCATAAGACATTGGATAGGGCGTCAGAATGGACAAAACAAACAAACAAACAAACAAAAACAACACCTATCTAGATGCTGTCTACAAAGATTTATTTGGACTTAAGCCACCTTCAGATTTAAAGTGAGGGAATAAAGAAACACTTATTATGCCAATAATGTCAAAAGAAAGCCAGTAGCAATACTTGTATCAGGCAAAATAACCTTTAAAACCGAGACTCTATTTTGGTACACTTTGGGGAAATACCTAATAGTGACATTTCATGAACCCAGTATTTATAGCAGCATTATCAACAGTAGCCAAACTACAGAGAAAACCCAAGTATCCATCAACTGATGAAGGTATAAAGAAGTGGTTTGTGTGTGTGTGTGTGTGTGTGTATGTATACGCATATATATATGTGCATATGTGTACGTTCATATATACAAACATATGTATATACAAAGAAATATAACTCAACTTCAAGAAGAATGAAATCTTGCCATTTGCAATGATGTGGATGGAGCTAGAATGTATTATGCTAAGTGAAATATGTCAATCAGAGAAACACAAATATAGGATTTCACTCATGTGGAATTGAAGTAACAAAACAGATGAAAACATGGGAAGGGGGAAGGAAACGAGAAGAGTGGTAACAAACCACATGAGTCTCTTAATGTTAGAGAAAAAAAACGAAGGTTGATGGAGGGAAATGGGTCAGCGCTGGGCTAGATGTCAGATGAGTATTAAGGAGAGCACTTGTTGTGATGAGCACTGGGTATTGTATGTAAGGGATGAATCACCAAATTCTGCTCCCGAATCCGAGAATGCACTGTATGTCAACTATGACTTAAATTAAAAGAAATAAATAAATGAATAAGTAAATAAGTAAATAAGTAAATAAATAAATAAATAAAGCCATAACAAGAGATGAAGACGGATGCTATCTCATACTAAAGGGGACAATGAAACAAGAAGATCCAATGATTGTAAATTTTGATGCACCCAACATGCGATCACTAAGTATATAAAATATTTAACAACCACATAAAGGAACTCATTTTTTATAATATAACGATAGTAGAGGACTTTAGCACATCACTCACATCAATGGACAGAAGCTGTAAACAGAAAATCAGCAAGGAAACAATGGCTTTGAATGACACACTGGACCTGATGGGTTTAACAGATATATTTAGAACACTCCAGGGGCGCCTGGGTGGCGCAGTCGGTTAAGCGTCCGACTTCAGCCAGGTCACGATCTCGCGGTCCGTGAGTTCGAGCCCCGCGTCAGGCTCTGGGCCGATGTCTCGGAGCCTGGAGCCTGTTTCCGATTCTGTGTCTCCCTCTCTCTCTCCCCCTCCCCCGTTCATGCTCTGTCTCTCTCTGTCCCAAAATTAAAAAAAAAAAAAAAAAAAAAAACGTTGAAAAAAGAACACTCCATACTAAAATGGCAGAGTACATATTCTTTTCAAGCGCACATGGGACATTCTCCAGAATTGATCATATTCTAGGTCACATATCAGAAGAAGAACAGCAGAAGGAAGGAAGTAATAGAGATTCACAGGGAAATAAGGGATATTCAAACCAAAAAGACACTAGACAAAATCAATGAAACCAGGGGCTGGTTCTTTGAAAACAGTAATCAACATGAAAACTTCTAGGCAGACTTTTGAGTAAGAAGAGAGAAAGGACTCAAATAAATAAAATCACAAATAAGAAAGGAGAAATAACAGTCCACACCACAAAAATACAGTTAGAAGTTAATATTATGAACAACTATATGCAACAAATTGGAAACTCTGAGAAAAATGGATAAATTCCTATAAACACACAAACTACCAAAACTGAAACAGGAAGATACATAAAATCTGAAAACAGAAAGAAATCAAATCAGTAATAAAAAAATCTCCCCCCAACACAAGAGTTCTGGGCCAGATGGTTTAACTGATGAATTCTACCATCCATTTAAGAAAGAGGTAATATTTAATCTCCTCGAATTATTACCAAAAATAAAAAAGAAGGAAAACTTATAAATTCATCTTAAGAGGCCATCATTACCCTGATACCAAAACCAGATAAAGCCTCCACTAAAACCGAAAACTGGTGGGGCGCCTGTGTGACTCGGGCTGTTTACTGTTCAACTCTTAATTTCGGATTAGGACATTATCTTGCGGTGCGTGGGTTTGAGTCCCATGTTGGACCCTGCCATGACAGTGTAGGGCATGGCCAGGATTCTCTCTCTCCCTATCTCTGAGCCCCTCCCTCACTTTTATGTACTCAAAGGAAAGAAATAAACATTTAAAAAATGTTAAGAAATTTTTTAAATAAAACTGCAGCCCGATAGCCTGATGACTATGTATGCAGAAATTCTTATTAAAATACCTTCAAATTAAAGTCACCAATAAATTAATAGAATCATTTACCATAATCAAGTGGGATATATTCCTGGGCTGCAAGGGTGGTTCCACATTCACAGATCAATCAACATGATGCACCACAGTAATAGAAGAAAGGATAAGAACAATACGATGCTTTCAACAGATGCAGGAAAACTATTTGACAAAATGTCACATCCATTCATGATAAAACCCCTCAGCAAAGTACATTGAGACTCAACCTACCTGCACATAATAAAGGTCATCTAGGAAAAACCCACAGCTCATCTCACCTCAATGGGGAAAAATTGAAAATTTTTCCTCCAAGGTCAGGGAGAAAACAGGGATGACCCCTCTCACCACTGTTATTCCACATAGTACGGGAAACCCTAACCACAGCACTCAGACAACAAAAAGAAATAAGAGGCATCCAAATTGGCAAGGAAGATGTAGCGCTTTCGCTATTTGGAACTGACATGATGTGTTCTATAAAAAACATGAAAGATTCCCTTAAAACTTGCTAGAATTGATATATGAATTCCACAAGTCACAATATACAGAAATCAAGCTACATAGATGTATTGAATTTCTAACACAAATCATGAATTAACACCGAGAGAAAGTAAGGGATCAATCCCATTGACAGCCTCACAAATACCACAAGAAACCAGGAATAAACCTAACCAAAGAGTTGAAAGACCTGTACTCTAAAGTCTATGAAACATTGATGAAATAAATGGAAGAGGACACAAAGAAATGGACATACATTTCATGTTCATGGATGGGAAGTACAAAATACTGTTAAAATGTCTACACTCCTCAAAACAATCTACACATATAATGAAATCCCTATCACAGTAACAAAAACATTTGTGACAGAACAAGAACAAATAATCTCAAAATTTGTACGGAATAACAAAAGTCCCCATACAGCCAAAACAAACTTGAAGAAGAAAAGCAAAGCTGGAGACATCACAATTCCAGACTTTAGGTTCTATTACAAAGCTATACTGATCATAACAGTATGGAACTGGCAAAACAACAACAACAACAACAACAACAACCACAACAACACCACACAGAGGCATAGATCAATAGAATAGAAATGCAGAAATGAACTCACACCTATATGGTCAATTAATTCTCAGCAAAGCAGGAAAGAACATCCAATGGAAAAAAAGATAGTCTTGGGCACAGGGGTGGCTCAGTCAACAAAGCGTGTGATTGTGAATTCAGCTCAGTTTATTATCTCAGGACAGTGCAGAGCATGCGTGGGATTCTCTGTCTCCATTTCTCTCTGCCCCTATTCTTCATGCTCTCTCTCCCTATCAAAAATAAGTAAATAAACTTAAAAAAAGGCTCCTCCACATATGGTTTTGGAAAAACTGGACAGCATCCTGCAAAACAAAACAAAAACAACAATGGACCACTTACTTACAACATACACAAAAATAAATCCAACATGGATAAAGACCTATATGTGAAACCCGAAACCATAAAAATCCCAGAGGATAACACGGGTAGTATCTTATTTGACAATGCCTGTACAAACGTCTTTGTAGATATATCTCTAGAGGTAAGGGAAACACAAGCAAAAATAATGAGACTTCATAAAAATTAAAACCTTCCGTCACCTAGGAAATAATCAACAAAACTAAAACACCTACAGAATGATATTTGCAAACGACATCAGATAAAGGTTTAGTGCCCAAAATATATACAGTTATACAGCACCCAAAAAATGAGAAATCTGATTAAAAATGGGCAGAAGACAAAAATGGACATTTCCCAAAGGAAGACATATACATGGCCAAGAGACCCATGAAAAAATACTCAACAATACTGATCTTCAGGGAAATACAATTCAAAAGTACAATGAGATAACACATCACATCTGTCACAATGACGAAAATCAATGAAGGATGAAACAGCAGGTGTTGCCAAGGATGTGGGGAAAGAATAACCCTCGTGCACTGTGGGTAAGAATGCAAACTGGTGCAGCCAGTATGGAAAACATTATGGAGATTTCTCAAAAAAAAAAAAAAAACAAAAACAAAACTGGAAAAGGAAGTACCTTACGATCCAGCAATTTCACTACAAGGTATTTCCACAAAGAATACAAAATCTTCAAAGGGATACATGCACCATGATGTTTACAGCAGCATTTCCTACAACAGCCAAATTACAGAAACTATCCAAGCATCCATCAATTGATGAATAAATTGAGATGTGGTATATGGAATGTAATATTACTAGGCCGTAAAAACATGAAATCTTGCCATTTGCCATGAGCTGGATAGAGCAAGAGAATGTTACCCTGAGTGAAATAAGCCTTTCAGACAAAGACAAATACCAGATGATTTCACTAACACATGGAAATAAAACAAAACAAAGCGGGGGGGGGGGCGGGGAGGAGACAGTGACAAACAGACTCTTAACTAGGAAACAAACAGGGCTTCCAGAGAAAGGTGGGGAATGGGTGAAACAGCTGCTGGGGATTAAGAAGTACAACTGGGATGAGCACCGGATACGTGTGGAAGGGTTGCTCTATACTTTACACCTGAAACTAATACTACACTATAACTTTACTCACTGCAATTTAAAGATAACGTACGTTAATCACAGGTACCTACCAGGTTTTCCGTAGTTTGCAATCACTTACTTAGGTTGGAAAAATAACCATGAAACTTTTTAAAAGGCATGTATGTTGTGGGGGACAGTTTGTGCCCTTACCTCGGTCACTGGTTCTAGCAGGACTCGGAAACTGGGTCCCAGCTCATTCTTCTAGGAGTTCCCAAGACGAGCATTTCATGTATTCATGTCCTAACGGAATGCAGCTCCCATTCTTCTGAATTTCTGTCAGGGTTTCTTCCCGGAAACAAGCCTGAATCTGGAACAAACCATCGACTGCATCGATGAGGTGATGTCGTGGGACTCCGCAATCCACAAGACCTTTAGTAAAATACGTCTTGTTCAAATACTGACCGGGAAGGGGAGGAATGAAACACGGGAACAGCCCAGAAAATGCAAGGGCCTGTGCAGCTCAGCAACCAGCTTGCCCAGGGAAGCCACCCAGCGCCCACTCCTCAGCACTCAGTACAATAAGGCAAATTCTCTCTGGCGACTCAGGAGATGCCAAGTTGCTACAAAGCTCCCAAGATCTCCCCTGGGGCGGGCAGCACAACCTGCTGGAAATGCAGCTCTGCTCTCTGTACTGAGGCAGCGGCAGAGGCCCTGAGTACTCTGGGAGCAATCAATGCCCTTCCTGCTCTGAGGTGCCCTGGGTCAGAAAAGCCGATGTTGCGCCCTCTGCTGGCCATCACTGCCTGGGCAGAGAAACCCGCCTCTCCGGGTCTGCGGTGCTCGAGCTCTCTCTGTTGGCCATCTTGGGCATTTTTGCAATGTGGAAGGCCCTGGTCACTCAGCTGAGACACTGAAGGTGCCTGGGCAACTAAACCTGTTCTCCACATTGGGAAAGGTTTTAATGACAGGGCCTGGGACACAAAGAAATCTTTTCCTTCTCCTTTCTTGTGAGTGAAGAATGAAACCGAATGTATTAACGTAATGACATCATTTGTAGTGTTTTAAGCAATGTTCACAGAAAAATAGACCGCCAATTTACACTTGCTGAGCAAGTGGTAATTGTGTTTACCACCAAAATACTTAGGTTAGATAAAGAATGAACACCTTTGAGAGAGATACCGGCATCAGCTATGGAATGAATGAGTCCTAGGGATACAAGGGACAGCCAATGCAATGGAGTCAATCCTGTAATAATACTGTTGCATGCTTTCACAGGATAGCTACACTTGTGCTTAAGTAGAATATAATTTATAGACATATGGAATGACTACAATGTATGCCTAAAACTCATACAACAAATGTGTGAACAATATTTCAATTAAAAATAGACATCCTTTACACTATTTTTAATTTCTCCTTCTTTGCCAATAAACTATAATTCCTGGGACGTTTGGGTGGCTTAGTCGGTTAAGCGTCCGACTTTGATGCAAGTCGTGATCTTGCAGTCCATGAGTTTGAGCCCTGCGTCAGGCTCTGTCCTGAGAGCTCAGAGCCTCGAGCCTGCCTTAGTTTCAGTATCTCCCACTCTCTCCCCCCTCCCCAGCTCGGGCTCTCTCAAAAAAAGAAAAAAGAAACATTAAAAATGAAAAATCATTCCTAATTTGGAATTTGTGAAATTCCATTTATACCAGATTTTCTCACATCACCATCTTGATGTGAAGAGCTCATCTGAAAAGTCATTAATAATATCTTTGATGACACATATGTGACAAGGTCAGAATGAAACTTACAGGGAGCTATGAATCAGTTGTGAATTTACAGTATGTATCCTTGGATAATATTTCCAATGAAATGTGCTTTAGGGACATGGATGGATGAAATAATGTCCACCAGTCATATAGGTAAATATCCTATAGGACCGTTATGCCTTCAATTACTAATTGCCATCTCTTCAGCATTAAAAAAAATCTGGGACAAGAAAGTGTCTTTGAATTTGATTGAAGAGAAGACTAGAGTGCTTTAAAGTGTTCACCTACCTTCTGGAATCCTCAGATTAGTTGTGGACAGGAGGATAGCAACCCACGATTGGGATGCACACCGCTAGTCCCAGAGGGAGGATATGGACCTTATTGTCAATTTTTAAAAATCAATATCAGCAGTCCACCTCTGCCAGGTACAGACTTCAGGACCTGGGGACAACATGATGCCTGATGCCTGGGTTCAGAACTTGAGGAAGGCCAGCTGGTGGGGGAGAGGGGAAATCCAACAGGGCCTGGGGCAGTGAGAGAGATGGCCCCAGGACACCTCCCCACAGGGCAGACTTGGAGTATACCTGCCAAAGAGCAGCACAATCGCCCTCAAGACATCCCTCTCCATGACAGAACACGAGGCTGAGCCTCACAATTCCAGAAGAAATGAGGGATACTCTTCTGTTCAATTCCAATGGCTTCTGCAGAGCTTGGACCCAGGGATGTTGGAGTCTTGGGGTCATGGAACTCTGATGCCCACGATACAATCCCTTTCTGCCCCAGCACGCAGAGCCATCTCATATATCCCCTCTCCCCTGACGCATCTAATGCCATCCACATACCTCGAGCAGGTGTCTACCTTCCTCTTTGTACTTCCTCTTTGTCACTGTTTCTCTCTAACCACATCTATGTTTCTTCCTTTCACTCTTTAGGGAGTGGTGTAACATACCGTGCTAACCTTAATTCTTGTACATGTGAATATCCAATTTTCCCAGCACCAGTTATTCAAGAGACTATTCTTCTCCACTGTGTATTTTTGACTCCTTTGTCAAATACTAGTTGACTGTGCATGCACGGGTTTAGATTGGGCTCTCAATTTCCGTTCCATTGTCTTATGTGTGTGCTTATGCCAGTAACATAACTGACTTCTTTGTGTTAGAATGAAGCTTGAAATCGAGAAGTGTGATGCCTCCTATTTTGTCCTTTCTTGCATTGGCTACTTAGGGTCTTTTTGTGGTTCCAAATACATTTGAGGATATGTGTTTCTAATTGCATAAAAATTGCATCGGAGTCTTGATAGAGATAGCACTGAATCTCTAGAGGGCTTTGAGTAGTATGGACGTTGTATCTGTATTAATTCCTCCTACAGATGGACATGGGGTGGCTTTTCACTGACTTGTGTGTTCTGTTTCTTCCATGCAAATTGAATTTCTTCCATTTCTGCACACAGGTTTTGTAGTTATCTGTAGAGATCTTTCACCTCCTTGGCTAAATTTATTCCAATAAATTTTATTGTTTTGGATGCTATTGTAAACGTATGGCCAACTAATCTTTGACAAAGCAGGAAAGATTATCCAATGGAAAAAAGACAGTCTCTTTAACAAATGGTGCTGGGAGAACTGGACAGCAACATGCAGAAGATTGAAACTAGACCACTTTCTCACACCATTCACAAAAATAAACTCAAAATGGATAAAGGATCTGAATGTGAGACAGGAAACCATCCAAACCCTAGAGGAGAAAGCAGGAAAAGACCTCTCTGACCTCAGCCGTAACAATTTCTTACTTGACACATCCCCAAAGGCAAGGGAATTAAAAGCAAAATGAACTACTGGGACCTTATGAAGATAAAAAGCTTCTCCACAGCAAAGGAAACAACCAACAAAACTAAAAGGCATCCAACAGAATGGGAAAAGATATTTGCAAATGACATATCGGACACAGGGCTAGTATCCAAAATCTATAAAGAGCTCTCCAAACTCCACACCCGAAAAACAAGTAATCCAGTGAAGAAATGGGCAGAAAACATGAATAGACACTTTTCTAAAGAAGACATCCAGATGGCCAACAGGCACATGAAAAGATGCTCAATGTCGCTCCTCATCAGGGAAATACACATTCAGATATCACCTGACGCCAGTCAGAGTGGCCAAAATGAACAAATCAGGAGACTATAGATGCTGGCGAGAATGTGGAGAAACGGGAACCTTCTTGCACGCTTGGTGGGAATGCAAATTGGTGCAGCCGCTCTGGAAAACAGTGTGGAGGTTCCTCAAAAAATTAAAAATAGGTCTACCCTATGACCCAGCAATAGCACTGCTAGGAATTTACCCAAGGGATACAGGAGTACTGATGCATAGGGGCACTTGTACCCCAATGTTTATAGCAGCACTCTCAACAATAGCCAAATGATGGAAAGAGCCTAAATGTCCATCAACTGATGAATGGATAAAGAAACGGTGGTTTCTATACACAATGGAGTACTACATGGCAATGAGAAAGAATGAAATATGGCCCTGTGTAGCAACACGGATGGAACTGGAGAGTGTTATGCTAAGTGAAATAAGCCATACAGAGAAAGACAGATACCATATGGTTTCACGCTTATGTAGATCCTGAGAAACTTAACAGAAACCAATGGGGGAGGGGAAGGAAAAAAAAAGAGGTTAGAGTGGAAGAGAGCCAAAGCATAAGAGACTGTTAAAAACTGAGAACAAACTGAGGGTTGATGGGGGGTGGGAGGTAGGGGAGGGTGGGTGATGGGTATTGAGGAGGGCACATTTTGGATTGAGCACTGGGTGTTGTATGGAAACCAATTTGACAATAAACTTCATATATTGAAAAAAAATAAAATAAAATGTATTTATTTAGTTTAGTTTAAATTTATGTATGCATTTCTTCAGTATTTATTTTTTCAAGTTTTTATTTAAATTCCAATTGGTTAACATACAGTGTATGTTAATTTCAGGTATAGAATGTAGTCATCCATCACTTACATACAACACCCAGTGATCCTCACTGCTAGCGCCCTCCATAGCCCATCACCCATTTAACCCATTCCCCTGCCCACCTCACTTATAGTAACCCTCCATTTGCTATTTATAGTTAAGAGTCTGGTTTCTGGTTGATTTTTATTTCATTCAATTATGTGAGGGGTCACATTTATTGATATGCATTTCTGAAACATCCTGCCTTTACAGGGAAAAAAAAACCCTTCATCACGGTCAATGATCCTTTTCATGTGATCCTGAATTTGGTTTGCCTGTATGTTACTGGGAATGATTCATCTATATTCATCACGGGGATACTGGCCTATAGATTTCTGTTCAGGTAGTATCCTTTCTGGCTTCCTACCAGGGTAATTCCAGTCTCATGAAATGTGTTTGGTGGTGTTCATTCCTTTTGAATCAATGAGAGGACTGCTGTTAGTTCTTCTACAAACGTTTGGTTAAATTCACCAATGAATCCACCTGGTCCTGGGGTTTTCTTCCTTGGCAGAACATCGATTACTGATTCAATTTACTTACATTGGTTATCTTCTTGTATTGATACAGTCTTCCTTTAATGGGTCTGTGCAAACCTTCCATATCTTCCTGATACAATCTTGGTAGGTTGTGCGTTTCTAAGAACCTATCCATTTCTTCTAGGTAGGTAGTTTTCTGTCATCTAATTTGGCCATAGTTGCCACTTTGTCTGCTTTATGTTTCTTTGGTATAAGGCATAATATCTTCTCTTTTATTTATAATTCTTTTGAATTTGGTCCTCTTTATGTCTTAGCATAGTCTATGTATAGTCCTGACAATTTTGTTTCACTCTTCTGAAAACCCACTGTTGGTCTTCTTCATATTTTCTATTGATTTCATGGTCTGTTTCATTGGTTTCCACTCTCATATGGATTAATTTCTCCCTTTTGAGAACAATGGGCATAGATTGTTTTTTTCTTCTAGTTCTTAGAAGTTAAAGGTAGGTTGTTCATTTGAGTCTCAAATCTATCCTCCACGCATGCAAAGCCAGTGACTCATCAGAGCCTTCAATAAGTCTTTTCTGTCCTATTTCTCATTCTCAGAACTCTGCGAAATAGAATCCGAAAATTTATTTGAAGACACAATAAATGAAAACTTCCCTAATGCGGGGAAGGAAAGAGATACAGAGCAGGAGGCACAAAGAACCCCCATTATATTCAACAGAAGCAGATCCACACCAAGTCGTATACTAATTAAAACCCAAAATGTCGTGATAAAGAAAAATTTTCACAGCAAGAAAACAAAAGTTGACAGTTACCTACAAGGGAAACCCCATAAAGTTATCACTGGATGTATTTCAGAAGAAACTTTGAAACCGTAAGTGAGCAGCACGGTTTGGTAAAGGTGCCGAATGGAAAACATCTGCAGCCAAAGAGTCTATCCAGCAAACTATCATTCAGATGGAAGGAGAGATCAAGAGGTTCCCAAATAAATACTAAGCGAGTTCACAATCAACAAACCACCCTTGCAAGAAATGTTAAAGGGGACTCTTTAAGTTGAAAAGAAACACCTAAAGTGACGATGTTAAAGTGTGAAACGCAAAAGCAATAAAAATGAGTATATCTGTAAAACATCAGTCAAGGTATTCACAATATGAAAGGTTTCAAAATAGGAACACTACATAGCTACAACACGGGAAGGAGAGGAGTAAACAACTGGTTCAAACTTAAACAACTATCAACTTAATATAGACTCCTATATACAGAAGTGGTTAGGTACAAACCTAATAATACCCACAAATCAAACACTACTAATATATATGCAGAGTATAAAGACAAACAATTTCAACTGTGAAATTGTGAAGAAACCCAGCAAATCAAAATAAGAGAAAGAGAACAAAGGATCAGAAAAAATCAGAAATAACCAATATCAAGTAATAATAGGACAAGTACATGTCTATCAATTACATTGAATAGAAACAGAATACATTCTCAAATCAAAGGCACTGGGTGACAGATAGGGGCAACTGGATGGCTCAATCGCTTGAGATTTCGACTCTTGATTTCGGTTCAGGCTATGATTGCAGGATCATGGGATTGAGCCCCAACTGGGCTCTGCACTGAGCATGGAACTTGGTGAGGATTCATTCACATTCTCATTCTCTCTCTCACTCCCTCTCTGTCTCTCTCTTCCCTCATTCCCCCCACCCCACCCTCCCATGCCTGTGCTCACTCTCTTCATAATAAAAAGCACTGGGTGATAGAATGAGTAAATATATAGGACCCATCTATCTTCTACCTACAAGAGACTAATTATAGAACTAAGGTTTCAAAAGAAATCTGCACTAGCAGTACCTTTATCAGACAAAATAGATTTAAAAATAAAACTGTAACAAGAGACAAAGGACACTAAAATAATAAAAGATACAATCGAACAAAAAGATAGAACAATTGTAAACATATGTGCGCTCAACCTGAGAGCATCCAAATACACAAAACAGTCCAAAACTAAAGAATTGATAGTCATCCAATAATAGTAGGGCACTTTAACACCCCAATTACATCAATGGAGAGATATTTCCATCAGAAAATCAGCAAAGAAGTAGAGATTTTGAATGACAGAGTAGATCAGATGGACTTAACCGATATATTTTAGACATTCCATCCTAAAACAGCACAATACACATTCTTTTCACGTGCACATAACATTCCCCACACTCGATATTAGGTCATAAAACAAGCCAAAACAAAATCAAACCGATTGACACCATACCATGTGTCTTTTCAGACCACAAAGCTATGAAACTAGAAGTCTACAACAAGAAAAAAAAATCTGGAAAAGGCACAAAATCATGGAAGTTAACATGCCACTAAACAAACAATGGCTCAACCAACAAATCAAAGAGAAAATTAAAAACAACATGGAAACAAATGAAAATGAAAACAGAAGAATCCAAACTTCTGTAAAGCAGGAAAACTGGTTCTAACAGGGAAGTTTATAACAATACAAGTCTGCCTCAGGCAAAAAGAAACAAACAACAACAACAAAAAAACACTGAAGTAAACTGCATAACTTTATAAAATAAAAACCAGACAAAGGACAACAAACAAAACTCACAAAGGACAGAATGAAGAAAATAATTAAAATCAAAAAAGAAACAAATGATGTAGAGATTAAAACTATGCACCCCATGCATCAAAAACGGATGAGGCAGTACGTGAAATCCCATCATACCTAGAGAGGCAGGGTGGCGATGTGAAACAGTCCAGAGCCAAGCAAGAATGGGGCAAGGCAAAAAGAACCTCCGGTGCAGAGAGACAGGGGCGAAAAGAATGAACACACTCCCTCCCAGATCCAGGTCGATGTCTATGCATAAACATCACCCCGTTCCAAGTGCGAGTGCAAACATAACTTAATTCTTGTCCTTGACCTAACCCTAACACTAACCCAAATCCCAAAACCTAAACATAACAGCTAACCCTAACCATAACCCTAATACTAAACCCTGTCCCTATCCCTACACCTAAACCCAAACCTAACCCTACCGAACTGAGAAAGTAAACAATTCCTGAACTAACCGTGACCTTGTGCCTAAAACTCTAACCCTAACCATATAACTCTAACCCTAAAACCATAACCCTAATGCTCTAACTTTACCTGCTAACCCTAAAATTATAACACCTAACACTAACCCTAACCCTAACCATAAAACTCGAACACTAACCCTAACGCTAACCGCTAATCGAATCTCCACACCCATAACCCGAACCCAAGTCCTAGACCTAGACCTCACTTTATCCCTAAACCTAACGCAAACCCTAACACTAATGCTATCAACTTACCCTAAGCCAACCATCTAACCATTACCCTAACTCTCAAACCCAAACCATAACCCTAAACCTAAGCCTAACCCAAGCCCAAAACTAATGCCTAAACCTAACACTTAACCATAACGCTAAACACTAACCATAACCCTAAACATAACCCAAATGCATAAACCTAACTCTAACCCCTAACAACAACCCTAACCATAACCCTAACACCTAACACCAAACCCAATCCCAAACCCTAACCCAACGCACACGACACACAGGAATGGTGTCACATACACACTGGTGAAGTCCCTGGTCAGAACATTAACCCTAGTTAAGAATCTTTCTAGATGGGGACCCAATTCCTATCTCTGAGGACACCACAAACAAATGGCCCAAAGCGGTACAGAATTACTCGACATGGAACATCGAACATCATCATGAAATTTCCAATGCCCGCATGGAGCAGCACAAGGGGGCTGATGAGGCCCAACTGAAGATGGCACACACACGAGGCTGATCCTGGAACACAAAGACTAAGCCTGAACAGCCCGTTCTCATGAGGCCCACACACAATCCTCTGGGGAGACCCCTACCCAGCGGAGGTTCAGCGCTTGGAGCTTCCTGGGACCTAACCCTAACCTTAACTGTGACACTCACATACCGCTCAAACTAAACCTCAACCCAACTCTAAACCTAACCCTACACATGACCCGCACCCATGCATGGACCCTCATTCAGCCCTCAGGGTGATCATGGCACTGGTGTCGCTTTGGCCCTGGCAACATCCATGGAACGAACCTTAACCTTGGCAAGAGCTTTCTCCTAATGGGGACCCAGTTCCCAAGTCTGAGGACATGACGGACATGGGGCCCAGAAGCGGAGGAGGATTACTCAGCATGGAACCTGGAATATCACAATGTCATTTCCAAAGACCAGAAGAGCTCCACAGGGGACTTCTTGAGGTCTAACCGTGGAGTGGCACTGGCACCCAAAACTCAGCCTGACTGGGAATCTCCTTAGACCCCCTCTACTCAGCCTTCTGGGGTGACAATGGCCCTACTGGGGGTATAGTGCCAGAAGCCTCCTGTGACCAAGCCCTAATCTTAACAGTGACCCACAGTATACACGTGAACCTAAACCTCACCTCATCTTTAACACTCACCCTACACCTGACTCGCACCATGCGTGTACTCTCATATCATCGATTCAGGGAGATCACAGAACTTGTGTCACTTCAGCCATGGAGATTTCCCTGGCCAAAACCCTAACTGTAGCTAAGGCTGTCTGCATATGGAGACCGAATTTCCACAGTCTGACAAGAGCAGGCACAATTGGTTGAGAAGTGGTGCAGGATAATTATGTGTGAAGTGTGGAACATCACCATGTCATTTCCAAAGCAGGGCTTCAGATGCACAGGAGGATTCCTGAGGCCTACCGAAGAGTGCGGATATAGGTGCGGGGTCGTGGAACGCAAAGACTAATGCTGACCGGTACCCTTCCTTCTGCACTCCAGTCAGCCATTCGGGGAAACAACTGCACTGCTGTAGGTTCAGGGTCTAGAATCTCCTGGGAACTAATCTCAACCATAAACAGAAACGTAACCCTAACGCTACACCTAAACCTAACACGAACTCTCACACTAACTCTAAACCAGACCCACACCCGCCCATGTGCCCTCATTTCAGCCCTCCATGGAATTCACGAGAATGGTATCGTTTCGGCCCTGGCGACGTCCCTGTACTGAACCCTAACCTTGCTAAGGCTCTCTCCCATGGAGACCCAATTCCAAAGTCTGATAACAGCACGTACATGGGTTCCAGAATCGGTGCAGAAATACTCAACATAACATGGAACATCACCATGTCATATCTGAAGCACGACTGCAGCTACAACAGAGGATTTATGAGTACTACAAGAAGAGCATTCCATACACTTGTCTAGACTTTGTACCCAAGACAAATCCTTACTGGAAACCTCCCTTGTGTACTCCACTCAACCCTTCGGGGAGACAGCTGTACGAGAGGATTCCTGAGCCCCACCAGAAGGGTGGGCCATACATTTGACTGGCCATGGAACCCAAAGACTAATCCTGACCGGCACCCTACCTTGTGTACTCCACTGAAACCTTCAGGGAGACAACTCCTCTGCTGTGGGTTCAGTACCTGGAGGCTCCTGGGACATAACCCTGACCCTAACCATAACCCTAACCATAACCCACCCTACACCTGACCCGATCTATCACACTAACTCTATACCAGACCCACAGCCGTGAATGTGCCCTCACGTCACCCTCCATGGATTCACAACACTGGTGTCACTTTGGCCCTGGCAATGTCCCTGGACCGAACCCTAACCCTAGGTAAGGCTTTCTTCCCATGGGGACCCAATTCCAAAGTCTGACAACAACACGCACACGTTCAAGAATCGGTGGAGAAATACTCGCCATGGAACGTGTAACATCACAACGTCATTTCCAAAGAGCTATGACAGCTGCACTAGAGGACTTCTTAGGCCTAACCGAAGGGTGGCCCATATAATTGTCTGGCCTTGGAACCAAAAAACTAATCCTGACAGGCACCTTCCATTGTGTACTCCACTCAGACCTTTGGGGAGACACTGCTCTGCTGTGGGGTGTCTAGAGACTCCTGGGACGTAACCCTAACCCTAAACATAACCTTAAACATAACCCTCACACTACTCCTAACCCTATCTGTAACCCTAACCCTACACTTGACCCGCACCATCGCATGTGCCCTCACTTCATCCCTCGAGGGAGATCACAAGACTGGAGTTGCTTCAGCCCTGGTGATGTCACTGGACCAAACCCTAACCCTAGCTAACCCTAGCTAAGCCTCTCTCCCCATGGGGACCCAAAACCAAGTGTGACAACACCATGCACCTGGGGTCCAGAAGCAGTGCAGGATCACTCGGCATAGAACCTGGAACAACACCACGTCCTTTCAAAGACCCGGCTGCGGCATCCCGAGAGGATTCCAGAGGCCTCACTGACCAGTGGCCCAAAGAGTTGTGTGGTCTTGGAAGCCCAAGACTAATCCTGACCAGCACCCTACCATGTGCCCTCACCTTATTACTTCGGGAAGACAACTGCACTGCTGTGGGTTCAGCGACTGGAGCATCCTGGGTCCTAACACTACCCTAAACCTAAGGCTAACCAGAACCCTCAACCGAAACTTAATCCTATCTCAAACACTAACGCTCCACTTGACCATCACCGTCGCATGGGCTCTCACTTCATCCCTGGAGGGACATCACGAGACCAGAGTCACTTCAGACCTGGTGACGTCCAGGGACAGAACCTTAACCATAGCTAAGGCTCTCTCCCCATGTGGACCCATTACCAAAGTCTGACAACACCACATGCCTGGGCTCCAGAAGCGGTGCAGGATCACTCAGGATAGAACCTGGAAGGTCCCCATGTGCTTTCGAAGGCCTGGCTATAGCTGCCTGACAGGATTCCTGACGCCTACTACACCAGTGACCCATAGAGTTGTCAGGCCTTGGAACCAAAAGAATAATCCTGACTAGCACCCTCCCTTGTACACTCAGCCCAGTGGGCAGACAACTGCACTGCTGTGCTTTCATTGCCTGGAGCCTCCTGGGACCTAATTCTAACCTTAACCGTAAACGTAATCTTAAACAGAACCCTCAACCGAAACCTAATCTTATCTTGAACTCTAACCCTACACTTGACCCGCATCATTGCTGGGCCCTCAATTCAGCCCACGAGGGAGATCACTAACCTGGAGTCACTTCGGCCCTGCCGACTTCCCTGGACCTAACCCTAACCCTGGTTAAGGCGCTAACCCCGTGGGAACCAATTCCAAAACTGACAACAGCAAACACACGGTTTCGAGATCAGTGTAGAAATACTCTACACGGAATGTAGAACATCACCACGTCATTTCCAAAGCACGACTGCAGCTGCACGAGAGGATTCCTGAGGCCTATCCAAAGTGTCTCCCATACATTTGTCTGGAATTGGAACCCAAAGACTTATCCTGACTGAACCCTCCCCGGGGACACCACTTGGCCCCTCAGGTAGACATCAGCACTGTTGTGGAATCAGTGCTTGGAGCCTCCTGGGACCTAACCCTAACTGAAACCGAAACCCTAACCATATCCCTCAACCTACACTTAACCCTATCTCTAACTCTAACCCTGTACTTCACCTGAAACTTCGCATGGGCCCTCACTCAGCCCTCTAGGAAGATCACGAAACTGGAGTAGCTTCAGCTCTGGTGACTTCCCAGGACCGACCCCTAACCCTAGCTAAGGCTCTCTCCCCATGTGGAATAAATTTCAAGTCTGACAACAGCACGCACATGAGATAAACAATCAGTGCAGAAATACTCAGCATGGAACATGGAAATTCACCATGTCATTTGCAAAGCGCGACTGCAGCTGCATGAGAGGATTCCTGAGGCCTACCTGTAGGGTGGCCAATACATTTTTCTGGCCTTGGAACCCAAAGCCTAATGTTGACCGGCACCCTCCCTTGTGTCTTCAACTCAGCCCTTCGGGGAAACATCTGCACTGCCTTGGGGTCAGTGTCTAGAGGCTCCTGAGACCTAAACCTAACAGAAACCCTAACCAGAACCCTCAGGCGAACCCAAACCCTATCTCGAACTCTAACCCTACACTTGAAGCGCACCGTCACATGGGCCCCCACTTCAGCCCTCGAGGTAGGTCACGAGACTGGTCTCATCAACACTGGCGATGTCCCTGGATCGAACCCTAACCCTAGCTAAGGCTCTTTCCCCATGGGTACCCAATACCAAAGTCTGACAACCCCAACACTTGGGGTCCTGAAGCGGTGCAGGATCACCTGGCATAGAACCTGGAACATCACTATGTTGTTTCCAAGCCCCACTGTAGCTGCCCCTGAGAATTCCTGAGGCCTACCCGACCAGTGGCCCATACAGTTGTCTGGCCTTTGAACCCAAAAATTAATCCTGACGAGCACGATCCACTGTACCCTCACTCAGCCCTTCAGGGAGACAACTGCACTGCTGTGGGGTCAGCGCTTGGATCCCCCTGGAAACTAACCCTAACCCTAACACTAGCCAGAACTCTCAACAAACCCTAACCCTATCTCAATTCAAAGCCTACTCATGACCTGCACCTTCACATGGGCCCTCACTTCAACCCTCCATGGAGATCACAAGACTGGATTCGCTTCGGCACTGGTGATGTCACTCAATCGAACCCTAAATTTAGCTAAGGTCTCTCCCCATGGGGACCCAATACCAAAGTCTGAAAACACCACGAGTCTGGGTGCATGAAGTGGTACAGAATCACTCGGCAAAAAACCTGGAACATCACCATGTCCTTTCAAAGGCCTGGCTGCAGCTGCCCAAGAGAATTCCTGAGGCATCCCTGAAGGGTGGCCCATATATTTGTCTGGACTTGGAACTCAAAGACTAATCCTGACGTGCATCCTCCCTTGTGTACTCCACTCGGCCCTTCGGGGAGACAGTTGCTCTGATGTGGGGTCAGTGCCTGGAGTCTCCTGGGACATATCCTAACCCTAACCGTAATCTTAACCCTAGCCCTCAACCTGCTCCTAACCCTATCTATCACACTAACTCTACAGCAGGCCCACAGCTGTGCATGTGCCGTCACCTCAGTCCTCCATGGAATTCATGATACTGGTGTCGTCTCAGCCCTGTCGTTGTCCCTGGTCCAAACCCTAACCATAGCTATGGCTCTCTCCCCATGGGACCCAATTCCAAAGTCTGACTACAACACGCACACGGGTTCGAAAATAGGTGCAGAAACACTTGGCATGGAACCTGAAACATCACCATGTGATTTCCAAAGCGCGAGTGTGCCTACAAGAGAGTATTTCTTAGGCCTACCTGAAGAACGTCCCATAGAGTTGTCTGGTCTTGGAACCCAAACACTAATCCTGACTGGTACCCTCCCTTGTGTACTCCACTCAGCCCTTCGTGGAGACAAGTGCTCACTGCCTGGAGCATCCTGGGTCCTAAGTCTAACCCTAACCTTAACCCTAACCATAACCCTCAACCTACACCTAACCGTCTCATTAAAAAGGACAACATCAGAATCAGAGGGCTCCCAGAAGATGAAGAGAGACACAAAGGGATAGAAGTGTTAAGTCAGCAAATCATAGCGGATATATATATTTTTTTTACCTACGAAAAGGCACAGACATTAAAGTCCAGGAAGCACAGAGGACTCTCATAAGATTCCACAAAAATCCACCAGTAAAAGGAATATCATATTGAAATTCACAAAATACTCAGGCAAGGAAAGAATCATGAATGCAGCAAGGGAAAAAAGTCCTTAACCAACAAGGGAAGACAACAAAGATCAGGTTTGCAGCAGACCTACACACAGAGGCTTGGCAGGCCAGAAAGGAGTGGCAAGATATACTCAATGTGCTGAATCAGAAAACTATGCAGCCAAGAATTCCTTATCCAGCAAGTCTGTCGTTCAAAATAGAAGGACAGATTAAAAGTTTCCCAGACAAATAAAGCTTAAAGGAGTTCGTGACCACTAAGCAATTCCTCAAGGAATTTTCAGGGGGGCTCCCTGAGGGGAGAAAAGATAAAATAAAAAGAATAAAAAAACACCAAAAGTACCAAAGACTGGATAGCACAAAAAAACACCATCACAAAATCCAACGCTACAAGACACATAATGGCAATAATCTCATATCTGTGAGTACTCACTCTGAACGTCAATGGCATAGATGCTCCAATCGAAAGACACAAGGTAACAGGGTGGGGAAAAACACAAGATCCATCTATATGCTGTTTACAAGAGACCCATATTAGACCTAAAGACACCTTCAGATTGAAAGTGAGGGGCTGCAGAACCATCTATCATACTAATGATCGCCAAAGAAAGACGGAGTAGCCTTACTCATATCAGACAATCTAGACGTCCAAATAAAGACTGTAACAAGAGATGAATAAGTGTGTTGTATCATATTGAGGGTGTCTATCCACCAAGAAGACTTAACAATTGTAAACATTTATGCTCCCAATGTGAAAGCACCCAAAGATATATATCAATTAATCACAAGTATAAAGAAGCTCATTGACAATAAAACCATAATAGTATGGGAATTCAACACCCCATTATGACAACAGAAAGATCATTTAAACAGAAAATCAACAAACAAACAATGGATTTGAGTGAGACACTGGACCAGATGGACTTAACAGTTATATTCAGAACATTTCATCCTAAAGCAGCAGAATGTACATTCTTCTCCAGGACACATGGAATGTCTGCAGAATAGATATCATACTGGAAAACAAATCAGCCCTCAACAAGTACAAAAAGTTCAAGATCATACCGTGCATATTATCAGACCACAATGCTATAAAACTCAAAATCATCCACAAGAAAAAATTTGGAAAGATAACAAACACTTGGAGACTAAAGAACATACTACTAAAGAATGAATGGTGGAATACAAGCTGGTGCAGCCACTCTGTAAACAGTATGGAGGTTCCTCAAAAAACTAAAAACAGCATTATCCTACAACCCGACAATTGCACTCCTAGGCATTTATCGAAGGGATACAGGTGTGCTGTTTTGAAGGGACACATGCACCACCCCCATGATTATAGCAGCATTATCAACAATAGCCAAAGTATGGAAAGAGCCCAAATGTCCACCAATGGAAGAGTGATAAATATAAGTGATATATATATATCACTTATATGTATATGATCTATATATATAGTGATAAATATAAGTGATATATATATATATATATCACTTATATATATGATGAAATCTTGCCATTTGCAACTACGTGGTTAGAACTGTAGGGTATTATGTTAAGTGAAATTAGAGAAAGACAAAAATCACATGACTTCACTCACATGAGGACTTTAAGAGACAAAACATATGAACATAAGGGAAGGGACACAAAAATAAAATAAAAATAGTGAGTGGGACAAAACAGAATGGACTCATAACTATGTAGGACAGAGTGTTACTGGATGGGATGTGGGAGGGGGTTTGGCTAAATGGGTAAGGGGCATAAGGAATATACTCATGAAATCATTGTTGCACTATATGCTAACTAATTTGGATGTACATTTTAAAACATAAAAAATAAAATTAAAAAAAAGGAAAGAATGGGTGAACCAAGAAGTTAAAGAGAAAATTAAAAAGTACATGGAAGCCAACGAAACGGATAACACCACACCCCTAAACCTCTGGGATTCAGCAAAGGTAGTCATAAGAGGAAGTTTATAGCAATCCAGGCCTTCCAAAAGAGGTACAAAGGTCTCAGATATACAGCCCAACTTTATACCTTAAAGAGCTGGAAAAAGAACAACAAATAAAACCAAAACCAGCAGAAGACAAGAAATGATAAAGATTACAGCAAAAATCAATGCTATCGAAACTGAAAACAAAAACAAAAACACACACAGAAAAAAAACAACAACAAATAACCCCCCCACCCACACACAAAACAGAACAGATCAATGAAACCAGAAGCTTGTTCTTTGAAATAATTAATAACATTGATAAACCACTAGCCAGTTGGATCAAAAAGAAAAAGGAAAGGACCCAAAGAAATAAAATCACAAAAGAAAGAGGAGAGGTCACAACCAACACAGCAGAAATACAAATAATAAGAGAATACTGTCAGCAAATATATGCCAATAAAATGGATAATCTGGAAGAAACAGACAAATTCCTAGAAATATATAAACTAACAAAACTGAAACAGGAAGAAATAGAAAATTTGAACAGACCCATAACCAGTAAAGACATTGAATTACTAATCAAAAATTTCCCAAGAAAAAGAGCCTAGGGCCAGATGGCTTTCCAGGGGAATTCTACCAAACATTTAAGGAAGAGTTAACACCTATGCTCTTGAAGCTGTCCCAAAAAATGAAATGGAAGGAAAACTTCCAAACATTTTCTCTGAACCCAGCATTACCTTGATTCCAAAACCAGAAAAAGACCCACTAAAAAGGAGAAGTATATACAAATTTTCATGATGAACATGGATACAAAAATCTTCCACAAGATATGAACCAACCAGATCCAACAATACATTTAAACGTTACTCACCACGACCAAGTGGGATTTATACCTGGAATGCAAATCGGGTTCAATATCCACAAAACAATCAATGTGACTTATCACATCGATAAAAGAAAGGACAAGAACCACATGATCCTCTCAATAGATGCAGAGAAAGCATTTGACAAAATACAGCATCCTTTCTTGATAAAATCCCTCAAGAACGTAGGGATAGAAGGATCACACCTCGAGATCATAAAAGGCATATATGAAAGAAAGACCCGACGCTAATATCATCCTCAAAGGGGCAACACTGAGAGCTTTCCTCCTAAGGTCAGGAACAAGACAAGGATGTCCACTCTCGCCACTGGTATTCAACATAATATTGGAAGTATTAGCCTCAGCAATCAAACAACACAAAGAAATAAAAGGCATCCAAATCGTCCAGGAGGAGCTCAACCTTTCACTCTTCATAGATGGCATGAAACGCTATGTGGAAAACCCACAATAGTCAACAAAAAACTGCTAGAAACAATACAGGAATTCAGCAAAGTGGCAGGATACAAAATCAATGCACAGAAATCAGTTGCATTCCTATGCACCAACAATGAAGCAAGAGAAAGAGGGATCAGGGAATCGATCCCATTAAAAATTGCACCAAAACCCATACAATACCTAGCAATATCTAACCAAATAGGTGACAAATCTATACACTGAAAACTACAGAAAGCTTACGAAAGAAATTGCAGATGGCAAACACACAGAAAAGACAGATATTGCATGCTCCTGGATAGGAAGAACAAATATTGTTAAAATGTCAATAGTACCCAGAACAATCTACCTAGTCAACAGAATACTTACCAAAATAATACCATCATTCTTCACAGAGCTACAACAAAGAATCCTACAATTTGTATGGAACCAGAAAAGACCCCGAATAGCCAAGGCTATCTTGAAAAAGAAAACCAAAGTAGGAGGCATCACAATCCTGGACCTCAAGCTGTATTCAAAGCAGTAATCACCAAGACAGTATGCTCTTGGCACAAGAACAGACACTCAGATGAGTGGAAGAGAATACGCACACAGAAATGGACCCAGAAACCTATGGCCAACTAATCTTTGACAAAAAGGATAGAATATCCAATGGAATAAATACAGTCTCCTCAGAAAGAGTGCTGGGAAAACTGGACAGCGACATACAGAAGAATGAGCCTGGACCACTTTCTCACACTCAAAATGGATGAAAGACACTCAAAATGGATGAAAGACCTAAATGTAACATAGGAAGCCATCAAAACCCTCGAGGAGAAAGCTGTCAGAAACCTCTTTGATGTTTGCTTCCACAACTTCTTAGTCAACAAGTCTCCAGAGGCAAGGGAAACAAAAGCAAAAATGAACGATTAGGACCTCATCAAAATAAAAAGCTTCTGCACAGTGAAGGAAACAATCAGCAAAACTAAAAGGCAACCAACAGAATGGGAGAAGATATTTGCAAACGACATATGAGATAAAGGATTAGTATACAAAATCTATAAAGAACATATCGAACTCAATACCCAAAAAACAAGTCATCCAGTGAAGAAATGAGAAAAGACATGAGCAAACACTTTCCAAGGATGACATTCAGATGGCCAAATGAAACATGAAAAAATGCTCAACATCACTGATCATCATGGAAGTACAAATCATAAACACAATGAGATAACACCTCACCCCGTGAGAATGGCTAACACTAACAACTCAGGCAACAACAGATGTTGGTGAGGAAGCGGAGAAAGAGGAACTCTTGCACTGCTGGCGGGAATGCAAACTGGCACAGTCACTCTGGAAACCAGTAGGTAGGCTCCTCACAAAATGAAAAAGAGAACTACCCTACAACCCAGCAGTTGCACTACTAGGTATTTATCCAAATGATACAGATGTGCTATTTTGAAGGGAAAGGTGAACCCCCAAGTTATAGAAGCACCATCAACAACAGCTAAAGTATAGAAAAAACCCAAATGTTCATTGATGGATGAATGGATAAAGAAGATGTGGTGTACACACACAGACACACACACACACACACACACACACACACACACACACACTAGGGTATTGCTTAGCAATCCAAAAAAATAAAATGTTGCCATTTAACCTGCATGGATGGAACTAGAGGGTATTATGTTAAGGGAATTTAGTCAGAGAAAAACAAATATTATAGGACCTCACTCATATGAGGACTTTAAGATACAAAACAGATGAATATAAGGGATGGGAAGCAAAATAATATAAAAACATGGAGGGGGACAAAAACATAAAAAAAAACCCTCTTAAATGTGGAGAATAAACAGGGTTACTGGAGGGACTGTGGGAGGGCTGATGTGCTAAATGGATAAGGGACTTTAAGTAATCTACTACTGAGATCATTGTTCCACATTATGCTAACTTGGATGTAAATTTAAAAAAAATTAACTAAAAATTAAAAAAAAAATTAAGCCAGTAAATAAAAGACATCCCAACAGAATATTGTTGAAAAGCTGTCCGTCATGAGTCCCCACTAAGATTTGTACCTAAGTGGCTTTCTTAATTTCCCTAGTTTCTCATAAATACGGACAGTGCGCTCTGACACAAATCTGGTCTTGCCCTGCCTCAAGGTGAGCAGAAAGAATATATTCACCTTTGACTTGGCTTGTTAAAAATAAAAGAGAAAAGCAAATTCATTTAAGATAAAGCAACTTTTACTCATGATGCAAAATCTGCTTGACTACTTTGGACATAATGTATTGCATTTGTTTATGGCTGACTTTGCCTAAATTAGTGAATCTATGTAAATGACCATATATTGCACATTTCGCTTAGTTGTAAACACACACACACACACACACACACACACACAAATAGCATTAAACAAAAGTGAATAGGATATAACATAAATGCAGTAAGGACATAAAAGATTAGTTTTCCTATAAAACAGAAAATAACTGCTTTGGCAACAGTTTTCCATTTGATAAAGGGAAAGATGCAAGCCTATACAAATAAATAAACAAACAGAGTTATAACTTGGGCTAAGGGCAAATTGGGATTAGCACTGTGTGAGCAAATAATGGGCACAAGGGCATAGAGAAAAAAAAAAAAAACCCGTGTAGGTAGTGACTAGGTACAACAGACAGAAACCTGTTATGGAATGGATTTGCCCCAAAAATCTATACATTGAAGTCCTAACTACCCATGGGACTGTACTTGGATACCAGATCTTGAAAGGTAAAGTGGAGGTCGAATGAGCTCATTTGCGGGGAGGGACTCTAGTCTGATAACCGGTGTCCTATAGGAAGAGGGTGGGCAACTACACACACAGAAGGAAGACCACGTGAAGACAGTGGGAAGGAGGACATCCACCAGTCATGGGGAGAGGACACCCACCCTGGCCACACCTTGATCTGAAGTGTGAGAAAATAAATAAATCAATTTCTGTTGCTTAAGCCACCCAGTCTGTGGTACATTGTGATGGCGGGCCCAGCAGAATAATACGAAATCCTAATATTTACTTGCTCAGCAAATGGTGTGTGAGCCTTTGAAGGAGTTAGGCACTGTTCGAGGGCCCTAAGGAACCAGCCCTAAACAAAGAGAGTTTGGTCTTTGGGCCCCATGGAGCCAACAATCTGGCAGGGACTGCAGGAGGCGACATCCAGCAAGCAAGAAAGAAAAACAGATGGTGCCAAGGGCCAGGAAGATAAAGAATGCAGGGAAGGGATATCGGGTGTTCAGGTCGGAGAAGGAACAGTTTTCAGTTTTACATAGAGAGCTAGCAGAGACTCCACTGAGCAGGTGATGTCAGAGCAAGGTTATGACGGAAATGAGGGAGTATGTCTTGTTGACACGTGGAAGTATATCCCCGACAGAGCGAGGCAAAGTGAGTGCAAAGACCTGATGCAGGAGTATGTGCCTGACAAGCTCAGGGAACAGGGAGGGGCCAGTGTGGCAGCAGCCCAGTAAAAAAGGGGAGGGGAATAGGAGAGGCCTACAAGGAGGTAGCAGAGTCTGGGGAGGGTAGCACCTGTGTGGTGCACAGCTGGAGTCAGGTGTCTGGAGACATGAAAAGCTGTGGGCAGTGCATAAAGACTTAGAGGCCCCAGATGCTGGCATATAGAAGCCTGAGGCTGGCTGAGATCACCCCAGAGTAAGGGCGGATGGAAAGCAGATGGGGGGCAGGAAGAAGATGAGGACCTACCAACAGAGACACTGGTGAGCAGCGGCCCAGACGGTGGGAGGAGGAGGGAAGTAATTTTTAAAGAAAGGGGGTAATCAAGTGAGACTGTAAAATGGTGCCACGTAATCCACATACTGAAGTTTGAGACTTCACTGTGACCTTCAGCGATGTGTGTCATCCATTAAAGAGATGAGAAGTAGGGATGAGTGGGAGAGGAAGCCCATTCAGACTCAGCTGACAGAGAAACAAGGGAAGTTCTGCAGGCACCGGCACGTGCACTGCTAGGCATAGGAAGACAAAGCAGGTGGTGCTGGATGGGAAGTGATTGCTCCCCGTGGGCCGGGAGAAACAGCTGCAGGTGCACAGGAAACAATAATGCTAGTATGTGCAACACGAAATATTTGTACTTGCTTAAGCTCTATCAGAGCGGATAACCATGGATAGTTAACCATGAGATAAAAATAACCTAACTGTAAAGTCAATACCAAACCAATTGTTGACCCAACACAGATAGGCAATCAAGGAAAGATGAAAGGAAGTAAAAGTAACTCAGTGAACACAAACCCCACCTGCTTACCAGTAAAATCACCTCTAGCATTTCTAGTTTTAGAGGCCCCGCCTGCCCAGGGACATTGATGAAATGGCCATGGTATCCTGACCCTGGAAAAGTAGCATAATCACTTGTTTCCTAAATAGTGACTCATTTGAATGACCACACGAGGGTTTTACTGTCTCTTCCAATCGGTGAAATGGACCTTCCCATGAAGAGGCGGGAATAGAGCAAGAAGACAAGTAGACTGATGGAGCTGCTTTAAAATGTTTTTAGCTTCACTGTTTTTTGAGAGAGACAGACAGACAGACAGAGACAGAACACACGTGGGGAAGGGGCAGACAGAGAGTGAGACACAGTATTTGAAGCAGGCTCCATGTTCAGAGTCATCAGCATAGAGGTGAAGCGAGGGTTCGAAACCACAAACTGTGAGACTATGACCTGAAGTGGGACACTTAATCCACTGAGTGGCTGAGGCAGTGCAAAATACGTCTGGCCTAAAAGAAACATCAAGGCTACATCACCGAAGAAGGGGTGCAGAAGGGGCACATGCATGATCCCCTCCCGTGCCAAGGTGTGGGAAAGAACATGAGTGACACCCCTCCATTGCAGAGACAGTGGCGCAATGGTGACCCCCTCCCTTGATGTGGGAGGGCGCATGTGTTAACCCCCTCCTGTCCAAAGGGGGGGGGGGACGCTAATGCTTGAAAACCTCTCATACCCAGGTTGGAGGAAGTACTACCTTAGCCTTACCCTACGCCTTATGTCAGTGCCAACCCTAACACTTACCTTAAGAGATGTGTGTTTCTTCAGCTGTGAAAGTGAAAGAACCATTCGTGAAATATCACATTTAATAGTGACATCACTACTCTCTCCCTAAAAGGTGGCACTGTGCATGGGTGACCATCTCACACACCAACCAGGGGCAAGGCAGGATCCTGAACCACCTCTGGTGTCAAGTGGGGGGGGAGGGGGCACATGTTTGAATGCCCTCCAATGCTGAGGGGGGTTATGTGCATGTGTGAACACCCTTCCCACTGAGGTGAGTGGGGCCAAGCATGAACATTGTCCCTTGCTGAGGGAGGGTTGTGTGCCTGTACAAATGGTCTGCCTCACAGAGCGGGGGTTATGGGCATGCCTGAACCCCCTTTGGCAAGGAAGGGGGGGCTTTGCACATGCGTGAACACCATCCTGGCGAGGGGAGCGGGGAGCATATGTCAACGCCCTCCCTGGCTGCGTTTCTTCAGCTGTGAAAGTGAAAAGAACCATTCATGAAACATCACATTCAATAGTGACATCAGTACTTCCTCCCTGAGGGGTGGCGCTGAGCATGGGTGACCGACTCACATGCTGACAGGGGGCCAGGCGAAAGCCTGAACCACCTCCTGTGCTAAGTGGGGCAGGGTGCATGCACCAACGACCTCCCTGGCTGAGGTGGTGGTTCTGTGCATGCCTGAACACCCTTCCTTGCCCAGGGGAGGGGGACGCATGTGCAAATGCCTTCCCTCATTGAGGGTAGCTGTGTGCATGCGTGAACATACACCAGTAGGGGGGGCTGTGCGCATGCCTGTACAGCCTCCTGCGGTAGTGGGCAAGGAGCATGCATGCATGCCCTCCCTCACTGATGGGGATTGTGCTCATGTGGAAACGCCCTACCTCTTGGAGCAGGAGTTTTGTGCATGTGTGAACACTCTTCCGCCAGTAGGGAGAGCTGTGCACATGTGTGAACAGCACCCAGTGGTATGGGGCGGGGCCCACGTGCGAATGGCATCCCTCCCCTAGCCGGGGTTGTTCAGAAGTGTGAACACACTTCCGCCATAACGGGGGCTGTGCACATCTATGAACACCCTCCAGCGCTGAGGGGGTAAGGTGCATAGGTCAACACCATCCCGTGCCAAAATGGGTATGGGGCAAATGCGTGAACCATTCCCTTGTTAAGGGATGCATGGCGCATATGTGAATGCCCTCTTTCATGGAGGGGTTGTTGTGCGCATGCATGAATACCGTCCCTCACTGACTGGTGGCTGTGCGCATGCATGAACACCCTCCCGGGCAGAGGGGGACGGGGCAGATGCGTGAATACTCCCCCATGCTGACGTGTCACGTCACATAGGTCAACACCTTCCCATGCCAAAGTGGGGGGATGGTGCACATGGGTGAACGCCCTTCCTCCAGCAGGGGGGCCTTACACACGTGAGAACAAACTCCCGCACTAATGGGACAGGGTGCGTGAACAAAAGCCCTCCATCGCCAAGGAGGGTTGTGCGTGAGAACACCATTCTACACGGACAGAGGGCTGTGCCCATCTGTGCCAAAGGGGGCAGGGAGTATTAGTGAAACACCTCTCGCAGAGAGGCGGAGCAAGCATGACCTAAACCTTACCCACAAGCCTAAATGTAATGCTAACCCTAACCCTTACCTTAAGTGATGCATACTTCTTCAGCTGTGAAAGTGAAAAGAATCATTGATGAAAGGTGACATTTAATAGTGGCAAGAGTACTCCCTCTCCGAGGGGTGGCACTGTTCATGGGTGACACCCTCCATTACCGAGGGGATGAGGAGCATGTGTGAACCACCTCCCATGCCGAGGGAGACAGGGCACATGTGGAAACACCCTCCCTCAACTTGGGACGGGTGGTGCAAATGTGAGAATGCGTGAACGCACTTCCAAGCTGAAGAGGATGGGGCATATGTGTGAACACCCTCCCACGCTGAAGGGGGCGGGACACATGCACGAATATTCTCCCACACTGAGGGGCGGTGCTATTGCGTGCATACACACTAGAGACAAGGGGGTGGGTGTGGAAGCATGACCTAACCCTTACCCTAACCGTTAATGGTAATGCTAACCCGAACACTTACCTTAAGAGTTGTCTGCTATTTCAGCTGTGAAATTGAAAATAACCATTCATGAAACGTCACATTTAATAATGGCATCACTATTCCCTCATTGAAAAGTGGCAATCTGTATGGGTGACCTCCTCCCAAACCAAGGTGGGGCTGTGCACATGCGTAAAAACCCTCCCTGCTGAGGTGAGCAAGACACACGCATGAACCATCTCCCATGCAGAGGTGGGGTGTGCCCATGAGTGAACACCCTCCCGACCCGACAGGTGGTCATGCACATATGTGAACAATCTGTCCCGAAGGGGGGATCTACGCATGTGTGAAAGCCCTCCCCAGCAGAAGTGGAGTGGAGGACGTGCTTCAATATTTTACCACTCTCAGGGGTTGGGGTGAAAGGGTGAACACTCTCCCTTGCTCAGGATAGTGGGGTAATGCGTGAAGTCTTCCCATGCTGAGGGGGGAGAGCAAGTATGACCTAGCCCTTATCTTAACCCCTAACTGTAATGCTAACCCTAACCCTGACCTTAAGAGATGCATGCTCCTTCAGCTGTGAAAGTGAAAACAGCCGTCCATGAAACGTCAGATTTAATAGTAGCATCACTACTCCCTTGCTGACTAGTGGTGCTGTGCACAAGTGACCCCCTCCAGCACCTGAGGGGGGAGGGCACATGCGTGAACCCCCTCCCATGCTGGGGGGCAGGTTCATGCACTTACCTGAACATCTTCCCAAGCCAAGGGGGCACTGTGCTCATGCGTGAACACCTCCTGAGCCAAGGAGGGCATGGTGCATGGACAAATGCCCTCCCTCGCCAAGGGTTGTGGTGTCCACCCATGAACACCCTCGCACACGAGATGGGTGCAGGCGCATACATCAACATCCCCCCCGCTGAAGGGAACTGGTTCCTATTGGTGAACACCCTGCCGAGATGAGGGGGGCGTGGCTCATGTGTGAATGCCCTCCCACTCCAAGGGAGGGTGCAGGCATGGCCTATCCCTTACACTAACCATGAACGGCAATCCTAACCATAACACTTACCTTAAGATATGCCTGCTTCTTCAGCTGTGAAAATGAAAAGAGCCATTCATAAAACAACACATTAAGTAGTGGCATCACTACTCCCTTGTGGAGGGGAGACAGGCTGCATGCCTGAACACCCTTCCACAAGGAGGGTGGCGGGGGTCAGGTGTGACCTTCCTCCCTTGCCAAAACGGGGGGGGTGCAAGCATGACCTAACCCTTACCCTAATCATCAGGGTAATCCAAACCCAAACCCTCATCATAAGAGATGCTGCTTCTTCAGCCATGAAAGTGAAAAGACTCATTCATGAAACATCAGATTTAATAGTGGCAACACTACTCCCTTGCTGTCTCTTTCAATCAGTGAAATGGACCTTCCCGTGAAGAGGCAAGAACAGGATAAGACCCTATGGAGCTTTAATTCACTGGCCTACAGAGACAACATCAATACAGTCAATAGGGACAACACATCTCCCCATGGGCCAACAATTTAGGTTGGGGTGACCTCAGAGAATATCCTCTCTGAGGGATTTAGATGTACACTTACCAGTCAAAAGTATAACCTCCCTTATTGATCCAAAGTACATAACCAACACCTTAGGTTTGATACATGTACCCTGCTAGAGTTTCCTTTTGGGGGTGGGTGATTGTTGTCTCCACATTCGGTGCAGGGTTATGAAATGGTGGTGGTGGGTGTTTTCTCCTCTTCCATAAAGAGTTCCAAGGTGACCATTTGTGGGAGCCAAGCGGTAGTTGGTCTGCCCCTGAATCCCTGTGTGCTTCGGGTTCCCTGTTGAGCATCATAGCAGCGGCCTAGTGGAAATACGAGAGATGTCAGAAGACACTCAGGTAACCAAAGGTGCGAATGAAGAACCTCCTGAAATACCATCAGAAGACTATGGGACAGCGCTACCATCCACAGTTACAGTCCAGTTTCCGAGAGCATGTGGGATGCTCTAGAGGAATGCAGTGTTACAGTGGATGAGAGGTGTCCGGCTGGTAGAAGAAATGCTGAGCATCCCCGATGCTGGCTGGGGAAATGTCGTATATGTTGTCAGCTATGCCAAAGATAACAAAAGAACAATGAATGAGACAGACGCCTTCTTCTTCAGCAATGAAAGTGAAAAGAGCCATCCAGGAAACATCGGATTGAAAATGATTTTAGGTACATCAATTTTTGAAAGACACAAAGAACACAAGTGGGGCATGGGCAGAGAGAGAGAGAGAGAGAGAGAGAGAGAGAGAGAGAGAGAGAGAGAGAGAGAGTATCTGGAGCAGGCTCCAGATTCAGAGCCATCAGCACCGAAGCTACTCAGGGCTCAAAGCAGAAACCGAGAGCCCATGAACCAAGACGAAGCGGGACGCTTAACTCAGAGACATCCAGGTGCCAAGGAAAACATCTGAATTAAAAGGACTATCACTGCTACATCGTGGATAAAGGGAAGCAGATGTGACACAATCGGGAAGCCACCCAACACCAAGGGGGATTGCACCATGCGCTAAACCTTAACTGACACCTAACATTAATCCTAAACATAAACCTTACCTTAAGAAACGCCTACTTTTTCAGTTGTGAAAGTGAAAATAGATATTCATGATTTAATACTGGCATCAGTATCAGATTTAATACTGGCATCAGTAATCCAAATCTAAGGAGTGGTGAGGCTCATGGGTGACACCATCGCACGCAGAAGGAGTGGAGGGTTGCATGTGTGAACACAACCCATGCACCAAAAAGGATTGGGTGGTACGTGAAATCCTACCATACCGAGAGAGTGTGGGGTGATGGTGTGAAAAACTCCAGAGCAAAGCTGGAATGGGCGAGGCAAGAACAACCTGCAGTGCAGAGAGACTGGGGTGATAGAAGAACACAATCCCTCAAACATGGAGGGTGGTGTCCACGCATGAACACCTTCCCGCTCAAAGTAGGGGTGCAAGCATGACCTACTCCTTGCCCAACTCCTAAACCTATCACTAAACAAAATCCCACCACCTAAACCTAACACCTAACCCTAACCATAACCCTAATGCTAAATCCTGCCGCCACCCTTCCCCTAACCATAGCCCTACCTCTAACTAACCGTAAACGTAAACATAACCCGAACTAACCCTAGCCTGACCCTAACTCTCTAACCCTAAGCCTCTAACTCTAACCCTAAAACACTCATCCTAACGCTCTAACTCTACCCGCTAAATCTAAAACTATAAACCTAAGGCCCTCTCCCCATGGGGATCCATATCGAAAGACTGATAACAGCACACACACCAGGACCAGAAACGGTTCATGAACACTCAGCATGGAATGTGGACATCACCATGTATTTCCAAACCGCAGCTGCAGCTGCACAAGAGGATTCCTGAGGCCTAACCGATGGGTGGCCCATACAGTTGTCTGGCCTTGGAACCAAAAGACTGATCCTGACCAGCACCCTCCTTTGTGTACTCCCTTCTGCCCTTCGGGGAGACAAATGCTCTGCTGTGGTTTCAGTGCGTGGAACCTCCTGGGACCTAACCCTAATGCTAACCAGGACCATATGCTAACCCTCAACCTAAACCTAACCCTATCACTCACACTAGACACATCTATCTACTCCAGACCAGATACAGTTGTCTGTCCTTAGAACCCAAAGATTAATCCTGACCCGCAGCCTCCGTTGTGCAGTCCGCTCAACCCTTCCGGGAGACAACTGCACTGCTGTGGTTCAGCGCCTGGAGACTCCTGGGACCTAACTCTAAACCTAACCGTAACCCTAACAATAACCCTCAACTTAAATCTAACATTTTCTATCACACTGGACCCACCTATCTACACCAGACCTTACAGAATTGTCCGTCTTTGGAACCCAAAGACTAATTCTGACGAGCAGCCTCCATTGTGCACTGACTCTGCCCTTCGGGGAAACAATTGCACTGCTGTGGGTACAGCGCCTGGATCCTTCTTTGACCTACCCTAACCCTAACCATAACCCTGAGCATAACCCTCAATCTCACCTGACCATATATCTCACAATACCTCTACACCAGACCCATACCAGCGCATGTGCCCTCACTTCAGCCCTCGAGGGAGATCACGAGACTGGAATCCTTTGGCCCTGGCCACATCCCTGCACTGAACCCTAACCCTAGCTAAAACTCACTCCCCATGGGTACCCAATTCCAATGTCTGACAACAGAATGCACATGGGGTCGAGAAGCAGTGCAGGATTACTCGGCATGGAACGTGGAACATCACCATGTCATTTCCAAAGCCCGGCTGCTGCTGCATAAGAGGTCCCGAGGTTTCCCCCAAAGATTGTCCAATACACTTGTCTAGCCTTGGAACCCAAAGACTAATCCGGACCGGCAGCCTCCGTTGTGCCTGAGGGCATTCCTGAGGCTTACCCGAAGAGTGCCAGAAACAGTTGTCTGGCCTGGCAACCGAAAGACTAATCCTGACCCGCAGCATTCATTGTGTACTCCAGTCCGCACTTCGGGGAGACCACTGCACTGCTGTGGGTTCAGCATCTGGAGCCTCCTGGGACTTATCCCCAACCCTAACCAGAACCCTGACCCTAGCCCTCAACCTAAACCTAAACCTATCTCTCACACTAACTCTAAACCAGACCGGTACCCTCGCAAGTTTTCTCACTTCTGCCCTCCATGAAATTCATGAGATTGGAGTCACTCTTCCCTGGTGATGTCACTGCACTGAACCCTAACCCTAGCTAAGTCTCCTTCCTCATGGCAACCCAATTCCAATGACTGACAACAGCACGCTCATGGTGTAAATCACTCGGCTTGGAACCTGGAACATCACCATGTCATTTCCAAAGCTCAGAGGGAGCTGCACAAGGGCGCTGCTGAGGCCCAACTAAGGAGTGTCCTGCACCCAAGGAGGGCCTTGACACCCTAAGACTAAGAAGGAATGGCACCATCCTTTGCACCCTCCACTCAACCCTCTAGGAGACCACTGCACTACTTAGGTTTCTGCACTTAAGCGCCTCCTGGAACCTACCCCTAACCCTCACCATGACCCTCGCTGTATTCCTCAACCAAAACCTCACCCCAATTCTAACACTAACCCTACACCTGACCTGCTACCGCGCATGGCCCTCATTCATACCCAATGGAGATAAATGGACTGTTGTTTCTTCGGCCTTGCTTATGTCCCTGGATCTACCTGTAATCCTACCTATTTCTCTATCCCGATGGGGATCCAATTCCTAATGCAGAGAATATCATGCACCTGTGGCCCAGAAGCGGTGCAGGATTACTCCTCATGGAGCATGGACCACCACCATGTCATGTCCAAATACCAGAGGGAGGTGCCAAAGTGCTTGCTGAGGCCCAAAAGTGGCCCCCATGCAAGGCTGGCACCAGTAACCAAAGACTAAACCTGACCAGCACCCTCCCATGTGCCCTCCACTGAGCCCTCCCAGACCACTGCACTGCATGGGGTTCATCATCTGGGGACTCCTTGGAGCTATCCCTCACCCTATTCATGACTCACTCCATACTCCTCAATTGGAACCTCACCCTAAGTCTAACGCTAACCCTACACATGACCCGCATCCGTGCATGAGCCCTCATTCAGCCCTCCATGGAGGTAAAGGGATTGTTGTTTCTTCAGGCTTGCTTACGTTCCGTCCCTGGATCAAACCCTTGCCCTAGCTATGGCTCATTCCCGATGGGGACCCAATTCCTGACTCGGAGAAAACCACGTACATGGGGCCCAGATGCGGTGCAGGCTTACTTGGCATGGAACGGGGAACATCAACATACCATTTCCAATGCCCAGAGGGACCTGCACAAGGGGGTTGCTGAGGACCAACCGAAGAGTGGCCCACACAAGAGGTTGGCCTTGGCACCCAAAGAATAAGCATGACCGGCACCCTCCCATGCGCCCTCCTCTTGGTCCCCCAGGGAAACAACTGCACTGCCTTGGATTCAGCACCTTGGGCCTCCTGGAACCTAGCCATAATGCCAACTATGACCCTCCCCATACTACTCAACCTATACCTCACCCCAACGCTAATGCTAACCCTACACCTGACCCTTACCCGTGCATTGGCCCTCATACAGGCCCTCATGGAGATAACAGGACCGGTTTCTCTTCAGCCCTGCTTATGTCCCTGGACAGAACCTCACCCTATCCGTGGTTCTCTCCCAATGGGTATCCAGGTCCTAATTCTGAAACACCACGCCTATAGGTCAAAACCCCTACAGTATTACTCGGTATGGAATTGGAGCATCATCATTTCGTTTCCACTTCTGGGATGGAGCTGCCTGAGGAGGTTGCTGAGACCCAAATGAATAGTGGCACACATGGGAGGCTGGCCTTGAAACACCTAGAATGTCTGAACTGAAGGCTCCCATGCAGCCACCACTCAGCCTTCCGTGGAGACCACTGCGATGCTAGGGGTTCACCACCTGGAATTTCTTGGGCCCTAACCCTAACACTAACCGTGACCCTCACCATACCCTGAACCTCAAACACATTCCTACACTAACACTAACCCTACACCTGACCCTCACCTGCACACTGGCTATCATTCATCACCCCATGGAAGTAAGTGGAATGGGGTAACTTTGGCCCTCCTTATGGCCCTGGTCTGAAACCCAACTCTATCTAAAGCTCTCTCCAGATGGTGACCCGATTATTAAGTCTGAGGATACCTCCCTTCCAGAAGAAGAGGCGGATTCCTCGGCATGGAACGTGGAATATCACCATGTAATATCCAAAGCCCAGATGTTGCTTCAGAAGCCGTTCCTGAGGCTCAACCAAAGTGTGGCCCACAAAGGAGGCTCACCCTGGCTCTCAAAGACTAAGCATGACCTACACCCTCCTATGTGCTCACCACTGAACCCTGCAGGAAGACCAGCACTGCTGGTGCTTCAGCTTCTGGAGGACCTGGGACAAAACCTAACCATTATATTGACAAGAACCATACACATCATCCTCAACCTCACCCCAACTCTAAAGGTAACGCTACACCTGACCTGCACCCCTGCATGGGTGCTCATTCAGCCCTCCATGTAGATAATGGGACTGGTGTTGCTTCGGCCCTGCTTATGTCCCTGGACCGAATCCTGACCCTAGCTATGACTCTCCCCCAAAGGGGATCCAGTTCCTAACTCTGAGAACACCATGCACATAGTGTCCAAACCCCTGCAGTATTCTTCAGGATGGAATTGGAACATCATCATTTCATTTGCACTGCTGGGATGGAGCTGCACAAGGAGGTTGCTGAGGCCCAACTGAAGAGTGTCACACATAGGATGCTGCCCTGGGACGCAAAGACTTAGTCTGAACTGTAGACTTCCATGCAGCTTCCACTCAGCCCTCTGTGGAGGCCACTGCACTGCTAGGCGTTCACTGCCTGGAACCTCCTGGGACCTAACACTAACACTAAACTTGACCCTCACCATACACCTCAACCTGAACTTCACACCAACTCTAACGCTAACCCTACACATGACCCGCCCCCAAGCATGGGCCCTATGGAGTCCTCCAGAATGATCACGGACTCATGTGGATTTGGCCCTATCTACATCCCTGGGCCAATACCTAACCCTAGTAATGGCTCTCTCCCATCGAGGAACAAATTCCTAAGTCTCAGTCACCATGCATATGGGGCCCAGAAGTGCTGCAGTGTTACTCACACGGAACGTGGAACATCGACAGGTAATTTACAAAGCCCAGAGGAAGCTGCAAAAAGGGTTTGCTGAGGCCCATCTGAAGATTGCCCCACAACTGATGCTGGCTTCGGCACCCAAAGACTAAGCCTGAGCAGCAACCTACCATTTGCCCTCCACTGATTCCTCCAGTGAGACCACTGGACTGCTTGGGGTACAGCACCTCGTACCTCCTGGAACCTAACCCAAACCGTAAATGTGACCATCAACATACTCCTCAACCTCAACCTTACCCCAACTCTAAGGCTTCACCTGACACCCTACACCTGACCCTCACCCGCTCATGGGCCCTCATTCAAACCTCCATGTAGGTAATGGGATTGCTGTTGCTTCAGCCTTGCTTACCTCCCTGGACTGATCCCTAACCCTAATTGTGGCTGAATCCCGATGGGGATCCAATGCCTAACTCTGAGAGACCACACACATGGGGCCCAAAGCTTTGCAGGATTCCTCGGCATGGATCTTGGAGCAAATCGTGTCATTTCCATTACCCATAAGGAGCTGCACAAGGGGGTTCCTGAGGCCACACTGAAGAGTGACTCACACGAGAGGCTTGATCGGGCACTCAAAGACAAAGCCTGATCAGCACAATCCCATGTGGGATCCACTCAGCCCTTCTGGGAGACCACATCCTTCCTGGGGTTGTTGCACCTAGAGCCTCGTGAGACCTAACAATAACCATGACCTTCAAAGTACCCCTCAACCTAAACATCACCCCTATTCTAAACATAACCTACAACTGACTTGCACCCTCTCAGGGACCCTCTCTTCAGCCCTCCAGGGAGATCACGGGACTGCTGTCGCTTCGGCCCTGCTTATGTCCTTGGACTGAACCCTAACTCCATTTTAGGCTGTCTCCCCATGGTGATCTAATACTTCTGTGCAAACCACACACGTGGGGTTCAGAAGAGGAGCCGGATTCCTCGGCATGGAACGTGGAACATGACCAGGTAATTTCCAAAGCCCAGAGGGAGCTGCACAAGGGGGTTGCTGAGGCCCAACCAAAGTGTGGTCCATATCCGAGGCTGGCCCTAGCCCCTAAAGACTAAGCCTGGCCGGCACCCTCCAATGCGACCTCCCTCAGCCCTCCAGGGAGATCACTGCACTGCTTGGGTTTCAGCACCTAGGGCCTCCTGGACCCTAACCCTAATCATGACCCTCGCAGTACTCCTCAACCTAAACCTCACTCCAACTCTAATGCTAATCCTACACCAGACCCTCACGTGCGCATGGTCCCTCATACAACACCCCATGTAGATCACATGAGTAGTGTTGCTTCAGCGCTGCTTATGGCCCTGAAGCAAACCCTAACTCAAACTAAGGCTCTCTCCTGATGGTGACTCAATTCTTTAGTCTGAGGATACCACACACATGGAGTCCAGAGGAGGAGGAGTATTACTCAGCGTGGAATGTGGAATATCACCATGTAATATCCAAAGCCCAGATGTTGCTGCAGAAGTAGTTGCTGAGGCTCAATCAAAGAATGGCCCACGATGGAGGCTTGCCCTGGCAAACAAAGACTAAGTATGACGGACAACCTGCAATATGCCCTCCACTGAGCCCTCCGGGAAGCTGACTGCATTGCTGTTCGTTTATCGCTTGGAGCCACCTAGGACTTAACCCCAAACCAAATAATGAACACAACTATACACACCAACCTCACCATGAACATAACTATGAACAGAACTAAAACAATGAACATAACTATACACACCAACCTCACCAACTCTAACCGTAACCCTACATCTGACCTGCACCTGTGCATGCGCCCTATTCAGCCCTCCATGTAGCTCAAGGGACTGGTGTCGCTTCAGCCGTGCTTATGTCGCTGGAACATACCCTAACCCTAGCGATGGCTCTCTCCCAATGGGGATCGAGTTCCGAATTCTGAGAACATCACGCCCATAGGGCCCAGAACCCTGAAGTATTATTCGGTATGGAATTGGAACATCATCATGTCAATTCCACTGCTGGCATGGAGTTTCACAAGGAGGGTGCTGAGGCCCAACTGAAGAGTGGCACATATGGGAGGCCGGCTCTGGCATGGAAAGACGAAGCCTGAACTAGAGGCTTTCATGCAGTCTCCATTCAACCCTATGTGGAGACCACTGCACTGCTAGGGGTTCACCGCCTACAACCTCCTGGGACCTAAACCTAACAGTAACCTTGACCCGCACCATACCCCTCAACCTAAAGTTCACACCAACTCTTACCATAATCCTAAACCTTACACGCATTAGTGCATGGGCCCTCACTGTAGCCTTCCAGGGCGATCACGGGTCTCCTGTCCATTCAGCCCTATCTAAGTCCCTGGCCCAAACCCAAACACTAGCTAAGACTCTCTCTCTCGATCTCTCTCTCTCTCTCTCTCTCTCTCTCTCTCTCTCTCTCTCAATGAGGACAAAATTCCTAAATCTGATATGACCACACACATGTGGGGAGAGAAGTGGTACAGCGTTACTTTCCATGGAAAGTGTCCTGAAGGGCACAGACGCTCCCAGTACCTGAAGGCACACCCCATGCCTGAAGCTGCTCCCCATACCTGAAGGCGCTCCCCATGCCTGAAGACAAGCCCCTTGCCTGAAGCCGCTCCCTGTGCCTGAAGGCATGCCCAGGGCCTGAAGGCATGCCCCATGCCTAAAGACAAGCCCCTTACCTGAAGGCAAGCCCCTTGCCTAAAGCCATGCCCTGAGCATGAAGCCATGTCCCATGCCTGAAGGCAGGTCCAATGCCTGCAGGCTCACCCCTTGCCTGAAGGCTTGCCCCTTGCCTGAAGGCCCCTTGCTTGAAGCCTTGCCCCTTGCCTGAAGGCTCCTCCTGCCTGAAGGCTCTCCACATGCCTGAAGGCTCGCCCCTTGCCTGAAGGGTTAGGCATGCCCAGTGCCTGAGGGCATACCCAGTGACTGAAGTCATTCACTCCCAATGTCTGAAGGCATGCCTATTGAATGAAGTCACTCCCAAAGTCACTCCCAGGGAATGAAGTCAAAGTCACTCCCAGTGACTGAAGACAAAGTCTCTCCCAGTGAAGAAAGTCATCCCAAAGTCACTCCCAGTGACGGAAGTCTCTCCCGAAGTCACTCCCAGTGATGAAAGTCAACCCGAAGTGACTGTCAGTGACGGAAGTCACTCCACATATCACTCCCAGTGACAGAAGTCATGCCCAAAGTCACTCCCAGTGAGGGAAGTCCCTCTCGAAGTCACTCCCAGTGATGAAAGTCACACCCGAAGTGACTGCCAGTGACGGAAGTCACTCCAGATGTCACTCCGTGACAGAAGTCACGCCTGAAGTCACTCCCAGTGAGGGAAGTCCCTCTCGAAGTCACTCCCAGTGACTGAAGTCACGCCCGAAGTCACTCCCAGTGACTGAAGCCAAAGTCATTCCCAGTGACTGATGTCATAGTCACTCCCAGAGACTGAAGTCAAAGTCACTCTCAGTGTCTGCCGTTACTCCCAGTGACTGGAGTCTCCACTCACAGGGACTGCAGTCATCACTCCCAGTGCCTGAAATTGGCACTCCCAGTGCCTGAAGACACTCCAGGGGAAGGACAGAGTGAGAAGGAGACACAGAATCCCAAGCAGGCTCCAGGCTCTGTGCTCTCACCACAGAGCCTCCTGGGGAAGGACAGAGACATAGAATCCCAAGAAGCTCCTCCAGGCTCTGTACTCCCAGCACAGAAACCCTATGCTCTGTGATCACAGGACAGAGCCTCCAATGCCTGAAGGCACTCCCCTTGTCTGAAGGCACTCCCCTTGCCTGAAAGGCACCAGCACTCTCTATAGGCATACCCCATGCCTGAAGGCATGCCCTGAGTCTGACTGAGCTCCCTGTGCAGGATGGGGCATTCTGTGCCTGAAAGTCACAGGAGCCCCCCTTGCCTGAATGGCACAGGACCTCCTCTTGCCTGAAGCCACGCCCCATGCCTGAAGCCATGCATCATGCCTGAAGCCACTCCCTATGCCTGATGGGTCGCCCCATGCCTGACTGCGTGCCCCATGCCTGAAGAGCACAGATGCTCCCCTTGCCTGAAGGCGCACCCCTTGCATGAAGCTGCTCCCTGTGCCTGAAGGCGCTCCCAGTGCCTGAAGACAAGCCCCATGGCTGAAGGTTCACCCCTTGCCTGAAGATTCTCCCTGTGCCTGAGGCCACTCCCTGTTCCAGAAGACAGGACCCATGCCTGATAGAGCTCCACATGCCTGTAGGCAAGCCCACTGCCTGAAAGTAAGCCCCTTGACTGAAGCAGCGCCCCATGAATGATGCCTCGCCCAGTGCCTGAAGGCACACCATATGCCTGTAGGCGTGTTCCATGCCTGAAGGCGCTGCCCTTGAATGAAGGGCACAGGCACTCCCTGAAGGCGCATACCATGCCTGACAGCGCACCCCTGGCCAGAGGGCGCCCCGTGCCTGTAGAGCACAGACTCCCCCGTGCCTTAAGTCGCACCCTATGCCTGAAGCCGCTCTCTGTACCTAAAAGTGCTCCCAGTGCCTGATGACAAGCCCCATGGTTGAAGGTGCGCCACGTGCCTAAAGACGCTCCCTGTGCCTGAAGCTGCTCCCTGTTCCTGAAGGCATGCCTCTTGCCTGAAACAGCTCCAGGTGCCTGTACTCAAGCACCTTGCCTGAAGGCAAGCCCGGTACCTGAATGCAAGCCTGGTGCCTGAAGCCTTGCTCCATGCATGAAGCCCTGCTCAGTGCCTGAAGGCACACCCCTTGCCTGAAGGCACGCCCCATGCCTGAAGGCTTGCCCCATGCCTGAATTCTCACCCTGTGCCTGAAGGCTAGCCCCCTGCCTGAAGGGCACAGGCATGCCCAGTGCCTGTGGACATGCCCAGTGATTGAAGTCAGTCACTCTCAATGACTGAAGTCTTGCCCAATGAATGAAGACACTCCCAAAGTCACTCCCAGTGACTAAAGTCAAAGTCATTCCCAGTAAATAAAGTTACTCCCAAAGTCACTCCCAGAGAGGGAAGTCTTTCCCGAAGCCACTCCCCGTGATGGAAGTCACTGGAAAAGTCACTCCCAGAAATGGAAGTCCCTTGCGAAGTCACACCCAGTGACGGTAGTCCCTCTCGAAGTCACTCCCCGTGACAGAAATCACTCCAGAAGTCACTCCCAGTGACTGAAGTCACTCCTGACGTCACTCCGAGTGACTGAAGTCAAAGTCACTCCCTGTGACTGATGTCATAGTCACTCACAGTGACTGAAGTCAAAGTCACACTCAGTGTCTGCAGTTACTCCTAGTGACTGCAGTCGTCACTCCCAGTGACTGAAGTCGGCACTCCCAGTGCCTGAAGGAACTGCAGGGGAAGGACACAGAGAAAAGGAGACACAGAATTCCAAGCAGCCTCCAGGCTCTGTGGTCTCAGCACAGAGCCTCCTGGGGAAGAACAGAGAGAGAGGGAGACAGAATCCCATGAAGCCTCCAGGCCCTGTGCTCGCCGCACAGAGCCTCCACTTCCTGAAGCCACTCACCATGCCTGAAGGCACTACCAGTGCTGGAAGGCACTCCCCGTGCCTGAAGGCACTCTCTTTGCCTGAAAGGCAGAGGTACTCTCTGAGGGTGCACCCCATGCCTGAGGGTATGCTGTGAGTCTCAATGAGCATCCTGTGCATGATGGGGCATCCCTTGTTGAGAGGCACATGTGCTCCCCTTACCTGAATGGCACAGGAGCTCCCTGTGCCTGAAGACGGGCCCCATGCCTGAAGATGCTCCACATGCCTGAAGGCAAGCCCCATGCCAGAAAACACTCCACTTGACTCAAGGGCACAGGCACTCCCTGAAGTCGTGCCCCATGCCTGACGGCACACCCCGTGCTGAGGGCGCCCTGTGCCTGATGGCGAGTCCAGTGCCGGATGACGCACCCTGTGCCTGAAGAGCACAGAACTCCGCGTGCCTGAAGTCGCGCCCTGTGCATGAAGCCGTTCACTGTACCTGAAGGGGCTCCCAGTGCCTGAAGACAAGCCCCACGCTCCGTGTGCCTGAAGCCACTCCCTTTGCCTGAAGGCATGCCTCTTGCCTGAAACACCTCCATGTGCCTCTAATCAAGCCCCTTGCCTGAAGGCAAGCCCCGTCCATGAAGCCCCGCCCAGTGCCTGAAAGCACACCCCTTGCCTGAAGGCACGCCCCATGCCTGAATGGCACAGGCATGCCCAGTGCCTGAGGGCATGCCCAGTGACTGAAGTCAGTCACCCCCAATGACTGAGTCATGCCCAGTACATGAAGTCACTCCCAAAGTCACTCCCAGTGACTGAAGTGAAAGTCACTCCCAGTGAAGGAAGTTACTCCCAAAGTCATTCCAAGTGACGGAAGCCTCTCCCGAAGTCACTCCCAGTGACGGAAATCACTCACTATGTCACTCCCAGTGAGGGAAGTCTCTCCCGAAGTCACTCCCCGTGACAGAAGTCACTCGCGATGTCACTCCCAGTGATGGAAGTCACTCGCGAATTCCCTCCCATTGATGGAAGTCCCTCTGGAAGTCCCTCTCCCAGTGATGGAAGTCACTCCCAGGGACTGAAGTCACTCCCAGGGGCTGAAGTCAAAGCCACTCCCAGTGGCTGATGTCATAGTCACTCACAGTGACTGAAGTCAAAGTCACACTCAGTGTCTGAAGTTACTCCTAGTGCCTGAAGAAATTGCAGGGGAAGGACAGAGAGAGTGAGACACAGAAGTCCAAGCAGCCTCCAGGCTCTGTGGTCTCAGCACAGAAACTCCCGGGGAAGGACAGAGACAGAAGGAGACACAGAACCCCATGCAGCCCCCAGGCTCTGTGGTCTCACCACAGAGACTCCTGGGGAAGGACAGAGAGGGAGACACAGAATCCCAAGCAGCCCCTCCAGGCCCCGGTGCTCCCAGCACCGAGCCTCCAGGCCCCAGTGCTGGCAGCACAGAGCCTCCAGTTGCTGAAGCCACTCACCATGCCTGAAGGCACTCCCCGTGCCTGAATGCACTCCCCGTTCCTGAAGGCACTCCCTTTGCCTGAAAGGCACAAGCACTCTCTGAGTGCTCACCCCATGGGTGAGGGCACACCCTTTGCCTGAGTGCGCCCAGTGCCTGAGGGCGCGCCCTGTGCCTGAAGAGCACAGAGGCTCCCCGTGCCTGAAGTCGCACCCTGTGCATGAGGCCGCTCACTGTACCTGAAGGTGCTCCCAGGGCCTGAAGACAAGCTCCATGGTTGAAGGTGCACCCCGTGCTTCAAAACGCTCCATGTGCCTGAAGCCGCTCCCTCTTCCTGAAGGCATGCCTCTGGCCTGAAACAGCTCCAGGTGCCTGTACTCAGGCCCCTTGCCTGCAGGCAAGGCCCGTGCCTGAAGGAAAGCCCCGTGCCTGAAGCCTTGCCACAAGCATGGAGCCCTGCCCAGTGCCTGCAGGCACGCCCCTTGCCTGAGGGCTTGCACCATGCCTGAATTCTCACCATGTGCCTGAAGTCTAGCCCCCTGCCTGAAGGGCACAGGCATGCCCAGGGCCTGAGGGCATGCCCAGTGACTGAAGTCGGTCACCCCAATGACTGAAGTCACTCCCAGTGACGGAAGTCCCTCGCGAAGTCACACACACTGACGGAAGACCCTCTTGAAGTCACTCCCAATGACCGAACACTCCCGAAGTCACTCCCAGTGACTTAAGTCACTCCTGACGTCACTCCCAGTGACTGAAGTCAAAGTCACTCCCAGAGCCTGAAGTCGGCAATCCCAGTGCCTGAAGGAACTGGAGGGGAAGGACAGAGAGAGAGGGAGACACAAAATTCCAAGCAGCCTCCAGGCTCTGTGGTCTCAGCACTGAAACTCCTGGGGAAGGACAGAGACAGAGGGAGACACACAATCCCATGTAGCCTCCAGGTCTGTGCTCAAACCAGAGACCATCCGGGGAAAAAGAGAGAGGGAGACACAGATTCCCAAGCAGCCCATCCAGGCTCCAGTGCCAGCGGAACTGGGGCACAGGAGGCCCCAGTGACTGCGGCAGTGGAGCCTCCAGTGACCTCAGTGACCGTGGCACTGGAGCCTCCAGGGATGACCGTGCCCACGGCACTGGGCCTCCAGTGAAGTCAGTGCCCCCGGCACTACACTTTCCAGTGAACCCAGTGTCCAAGGCAATGCAGCCTCCAGTGAACCCAGTGCCCGCGGCACAGCAGCCTCCAGTGAACACAGTGTCCGTGGCACTGCAGCATCCAGTGCAGCCAGTGCCTGCAGCACTACAGCCTCCAGTTATGCCAGTGACCGGTGCACTGCAGCCTGCATGAACCCATTGCCCGCAGCAATGCAGGATCCAGTGAACCTACTGCAAGTGGCACTGCAGCATGCAGTGAACCCACTGCACGTGGCACTGCAGCCTGCAGTGAACCCAGTGCCCGAGGCAGAGCATCCTGCAGTGAACCCAGTGCCCACGGCACTGTAGTCTCCAGTGTACCCAGAGCCCGTGGCACTGCACACTCTACTGAACCCATGCCCGGGGCACTGCACCCTCCAGTGAAAAAAGTGTCCACGGCACTGCAGCCTGCAGTGAACCCAGTTCCACTGCACTACACCCTCCAGTGAACCCACTGCCCCCGGCACTGCACCCTCCAGTGATGGCAGTGCCTGCCGCACTGTACCCTCAAGTGAACCCAGGACCTGCGGCACTGCACCATGCAGTGTACTCAGTTCCAGCTTCTATACAATCTCCAGTGAACCCACTGCCCGCGGCACTGCAGACTCCAGTGAACCCAGTGCCTGCGGCACTGAAGCCTGCAGTGAACGCAAAGCCCACGACACTGTAGGCTCCAGTGAACTCAGTGCTCTTGGCACTGCACCCTCGACTGAACCCAGAGCCCGCGGTACTGCACACTGCAGTGAAGTCAGAGCCTGTGGCACTGGACCCTCTAGTGAACCCTTGTGCCTTCGGCACTGCACCCTGTAGTGAACCCAGTCCCCGCGGCACTTCACCCTCCGATAAGGCAGTGACCAAGGCACTGCACCCACCAGTTAACACTGTGCCCTAGGCACTGCATCCTCCGGTGTACCCCGTGCCTGGGGCATTGAACCCTCCAGTGAACCCAGGGTGCGCACCACTGCAGCCTCAAATGAGCCCACTGCCTGCGGCACTGCAGCCTGTAGTGAACCCAGTGCCCGAGGCACTGCAGCCTGTATTGAACCCAGTGCCCGCTGCACTGCATCCTCCAGTGAACCCAGTGCCCACAGCACTGCATCTTCCATTTATCCCAGTGACCGGCGCACTGCAGCATGCAGTGAACCCTGTGTCCGCGGCACTGCACCCTCCAGTGAACCCAGTTCCCACTGCACTGCAGCCTCTATGGAATTCAGTGCCCGCGGCACTGCAGCCTCCAGTGAACACACTGCCCGCGGCACTGCAGGCTCCAGTGAATGCAGTGCCGTGGCACTGCACCCTCCAGTGAACCCAGTGCCCTCGGCACTGCAGCCACCTGTGAACCAAGATCCTGCATCACTGCACCCTCCAGTGAAGCCAATGCTGGGTGCACTGAACCCGCCAGTTAACACAGTACCCATAGCACTGCACGAACCATTGAACCCAGTGGTGGCAGCACTGCAGGCTCTACTGAACCCAGTGCACGCGGCACTGCACCCTCCAGTGAAAAAGTGTCCGAAGCACTGCATCCTGCTGTGAACCCTGTGCCGGGGCACTGCAGCCTGCAGTGAACCCAGTTCCCACTGCACTGCAGCCTCCAGTGAACCCACTGCCCGTGGCACTGCACACTCCAGTGAAGGCAGTGCCTGCCGCACTGCACCCTCCGGTGAACCCAGTGCACGCAGCACTGCAGCCTCCAGTGAACAAAGATCCGGCGGTACTGCAGGCACCAGTGAACACAGTTCCCGCGGACCTGCAGCCTCCAGTGAACACAGTGACGGCGAAACTGCACCATCCAGTGAACACAGTGTCAGCGGCACTAAATCCTGCAGTGAACCCAGTGCCCGCGGCAATGCAGCCTGCAGTGAACACAGTGCCCGCAGCACTGCAGCCTCCAGTGAAGCCAGTCCTGAGTGCACCGCACCCTCCTGTTAACGCAGTGACCGCAGCACTGCACCCTCCAGTGAACCCAGTTCCCGCCGCACTGCAGACTGCAGGGAACCCAGTCCCGGAGGCACTGCATCCTGCAGTGAAACCAGTGTCTGATACATTACATCCTCCTTGAACCCAATGTCCATGGCACTGCAGCCTCCAGTAAACCCAGAGCAGGCGGCACGGCAGTGTGCAGTGAACCCTGTGCTCGCGACATGCAGCCTGCCATGAACCCCGTGCCCGCAGAACTGCAGCATGCAGTGAACCAAGTGCTCGCAGCACTGCAGCCTCCAGTAAACCCAGAATCCGCGTCACTGCACACTCCAGTGAACCCAGTGCCCAAGTCACTGCACCCTCCAGTGAACCCAGTTCCTGTGGCACTGCAGACTGTTGTGAACCCACTGTCCACGGCACTGCAGCCTCCAGTGAAACCACTGCCCGCGACACTGCACCCTCCAGTGAACCCAGTGCCCGTGGCACTGCAGCCTGCTGTGATCCCAGTGCCCGCGGAACTGAAGCCGCCTGTGAACCCATTGCCTGAGACACCGCACCCTGCAGTGAACCAAGTGCTCGTGGCATTGCAACCTCCAGTGACCTCGGTGCCCGTGGCACTGCAGTCTGCAGTAAACCCAGTGCCCGCAGCACTGCACCCTCCAGTGAAGCAAGTTCCCACTGCACTGCTGCCTACAGTGAACACACTGCCCGCGGAGTGTACGCTCCAGTGAAGGCAGTGCCAGCCGCACTGCACCCTTTAGTGAACCCAGTGCCCGCGGCACTGCAGTCTGCAGTGAACACAGAGCCCGAGGCACTGCAGCCTGCTGTGAACCCACTGCCCGCGGAACTTCAGCCTCCAGTGGACCCACTTCCCGCGACACTGCACACTCCAGTGAACCCAGTGCCCATGGCACTGCACCCTCCCATGACGCCAGTGCCCGCGGCACTGCAGTCTGCAGGGAACACAGTGCCCAAGGCAATGCATCCTGCAGTGAACCCAGAGCCCACGGCACTGCACAGTCCAGTGAATCTAGTTCCCGCCACACTGCACCCTCCACTGAACCCAGTCGCAGTGCCCATGGCACTGCAGACAGCCTTGAACCCAGTGCCCGCGGCACTACAGATCAAGTGAACCCAATGTCCGCATCACTTCAGCCTCCACTCATCTCAGTGACTGGTACACTGCAGCCTGCAGTGAACCCAGTGCCCGCGGTACTACAGCCCCCAGTGAACCCAGTGCCCGCAGCACTGCAGCCTCCAGTGAAGCCTGAACGCCAGGCCCTGAACCCTCCAGTGAACCCACTGCCCGCGACAATGTAGCTTCCAGTGCAGCTAGTACAGAGTGCACTGCACCCTCCTGTTCACGCAGTGACCGCAGCACTGCACCATCCAGTGAACCCAGTTCCCGCCGCACGGCAGCCTGCAGTCAACCCAGTCACGGGGAGTGCTGTCAGCCATGGTAAGGGACTCAGGACCTGGAGGCCCTGGGCTGCGAGCTCCAGGCCTGGAGGCCCGGGGTTCGCAGGGGCTGCTACAGATTCTGTCTCGCATCCCTCGGACCTATCCCGGGAGTTACTGAGCTGAGACCACAGGGTCTGGAGGCTGTTTGGGATTCCTGCTTGTGTCTCACTTGGGATTTTGTGCTCGCTGCACAGCCCCTGGTGTGGCTGCTTGGGATTCTGTGTCTCCCATCCCTCGGACCTTCCACGGGAGTTTCTGAGCTGAGACCACAGGGTCTGGAGGCTGTTTGGGATTCTGTGACCCCTTTCTCTCAGGTACAGGGAGCGGCTTCAGGCACACGGAGCATTTTGAGGCACGGGGCACACCTTCAACCATGGGGCTTGTCTTCAGGCACTTGGAGCAACTTCAGGTACAGGGAGATGCTTCATGCACAGTGGGCGACTTCAGGCAAGGGGAGCCTCTGTGCTCTTCAGGCACAGGGTGCACCATCAGGCACTGTGCTCGCCATCAGGCACAGGGTGCCCTCAGGCAAGGGGTGTGCAGTCAGGCATGGGGCAAGTCTTCAGGGAATACTTGTGCCCTTGAGTCAAGGGGAGCCCCTTGAGGCATGAGGCTTGCCTTCAGGCACTGGGAGCTTTTTCAGGCATGGGGCGCAGCTTCAGGACGGGGAGCTCCTGTGCCATTCAGGAAAGTGGAGTACATGTGTTTTTCAACAAGGGGTGCCCCATCATGCACAGGGAACTCAAGGAGACAGAGAGACTACCCTCAGACATGGCGTGCATCCTCAGAGTGTGTGCCTATGCATTTCAGGCAAGGGGAGTGCAGTCAGCCATGGGAAGTGACTCAGGACCTGGAGGCCCTGGGCTCGCAGCCCAATGCCTGGAGGCCGTGGGCTCTCAGCCCAGCACATGGAGGCACTGGGCTCTCAGCCCAGCACACGGAGGCACTGGGCTCTCAGCCCAGAGCCTGGAGGCCCTGGGCCGCAAGCCCAGCGCATGGAGGGCCAGGGCTAGGAGCCCAGCGCATGGAGGGCCTGGGCTACGAGCCCTGTGCCTAGCAGCTCTGGCCTGCGAGCCCAGGGCCTGCAGGCCCAGGGCAGCGAGCCCAGTGCCTGGAGGCCCTGGGCTAGCAGACCAGCAACGCCTGGAGGCCCTGGGCGCACAGCCCAGCAACGCCTGGAAGCACTGGGCTCTCAGCCCAGCAGGGCCTGGAGGCCCTGGGCTCACAGCCCAGCAGGGCAGGGAGGCCCTGGGCTAGCAGGGGCTTCTTGGGATTCTGGGTCTCGCATCCCTCGGACCTATCCCGGGAGTTTCTGAGCTGAGACCACAGGGTCTGGAGGCTTTTTGGCATTCTCGCTTGTGTCTCGCTTGGGATTTTGTGCTCACTGCATAGCTCCTGGAGGGTCTGCTTGGGATTCTGTGCCTCCCATCCCTCGGAAGTTCCCCGGGAGTTTCTGAGGTGAGACCACAGGATCAGGAGGCTGTTTGGGATTCTGTGACTCCTTTCTCTCAGGTACAGGGAGCGGCTTCATCTACTTGACGGGATGTGCCGTTAGCCATGGAAATTGACTCAGGACCTGGAGGCCTGGGGCTCGCAGGGGCTGCTACGGATTCTGTGTCTCGCATGCCTCGGACCTATGCTGGGAGTTTCTGAGCTGAGACCACAGGGTCTGGAGGCTGTTTGGGATTCTGTGACTCTTTTCCCTCAGGTACAGGGAGAGGCTTCAGCCATGGTAAGCCATGGTAAGTGACTCATGACCTGGAGGCCCGGGGCTCGCAGCAGCTGCTTGGGATTCTGTGTCTCCCATCCCTCGGACCTACCCCAGGAGTGTCTGAGCTGAGACCACAGGCTCTCGAGGCTGGTTGGGATTCTGTGACTCCTTTCTCTCAGGTACAGGGAGCGGCTTCAGCCATGGTAAGCCATGGTAGGTGACTCAGGACCTGGAGGCCCGGGGCTCACAGTGGATGCTTGGGATTCTGTGTCTCGCATCCCTTGGGCCTATCCTGGGAGTTTCTGAGCTGAGACTCCAGGGTCTGGAGGCTTTTTGGGATTGTAGCTTGTGTCTCGCTTGGGATTTTGTGCTCACTGCACAGCCCCTGGAAGGGCTGCTTGGGCTTCTGTATCTCCCATCTCTCAGACCTTCCCCGGGAGTTTCTGAGCTGAAACCACAGTGTCTGGAGGCTGTTTGTGATTCTGTGACTCCTTTCTCTCAGGTACAGGGAGCGGCTTAAGCCATGGTAAGCCATGGTAAGTGACTCAGGGCCTGGAGGCCAGGGGTCGCAGTCCGGGGCCTAGAGGGTCGGGGCTTGCAGGGGCTGCCACGGATTCTCTGTCTCACATACCTCGGGCCTATCCCGAGACTTTCTAAGCTGAGACCACAGGGTCTGGAGGCTTTTTGGGATTCTAGCTTGTGTCTCGCTTGGGATTTTATGCTCGCTGCATAGCCCATGGAGGGGTTGCTTGGGATTCTTTGTCTCCCATCCCTGGGACCTTCCCTGGCAGTTTCTGTGCTGAGACCCCAGGGTCTGGAGGCTGTTTGGGATTCTGGGACTCCTTTCTCTCAGGTACAGGGAACGGTTTCACCCATGGTAAGCCATGGTAAGTGACTCAGGACCTGGAGTCCCGGGGCTCGCAGCGGCTGCTTGGGATTCTGGGTCTCCCATCCCACGGAACAATCCCAGGAGGTTCTGAGCTGAGACCACACGGTCTGGAGGCTTTTTGGCATTCTCGCTTGTGTCTCGCTTGGGATTTTGGGCTCGCTACACAGCCCCCAGAGGGGCTGATTGGGAATCTGTGTCTTCCATGCCTCGGACCTTCCCCGGGAGATTCTGAGCTGAGACCACAGGGTCTAGAGGCTGTTTGGGATCCTGTGACTCCCTTTTCTCAAGTACAGGAAGCAGCTTCAGCTCCCTGACAGGGAATGCCGTCACCCATGGTAAGTGACTCAGGACCTGGAGGCCCGGGGCTGCCAGGGGCTGCTATGGATTCTGTGTCTCGCATCCCTCAGACATATACCATGGATTTCTGGCTTAGACCACAGGGTCTGGACGCTGTTTGGGATTGTCGCTTGTGTCTCGCTTGGGATTTTGGGCTCGCTGCACAGCCCCTGGAGGGGCTGCTTGGGAATCTTTGTCTCACATCCCTCGGATCTTCCCCGGGAATTTCTGAGCTGAGACCCCAGGGTCAGGAGGCTTTTTGGGATACTCGCTTGTGTCTCGCTTGGGATTTTGGGCTCGCTGCACAGCCCCTGGAGGCGCTCCTTGGGATTCGGTGTCTCCTATCCGTTGGACCTTCCCCGGGACTCTGAGCTGAGACACCAGGGTCTGGAGGCTGTTTGGGATTCTGTGACTCCTTTCTGTCATGTACAGGGAGCGGCTTCAGCCATGGTGAGCCATGGTAAGTGACTCATGGCCTGGAGACCCGGGGCTCGCAGCGGCTGCTTGGGATTCTGTGTCTCGCATTCCTCGCACCTATCCCAGGATTTTCTGAGCTGAGACCACAGGGTTTGATGGCTTTTAGGGATTCAGGCTTGTGTCTCGCTTGGGATTTTGTGCTCGCTACACAGCCCCTGGAGGGGCTGCTTGGGATTCTGTGTCTCCCATTTCTCGGACCTTCCCCGGGAGTTTCTCAGCTGAGACCCCAGGGTCTGGAGGCTTCTTCGGATTCTAGCTTGTGTCTTTCTTGTGATTTTGTGCTCACTGCACAGTCCCTGGAGAGGCTGCTTGGGGTTCTGTGTCTTCCTTCACTCTGACCTTACCCTGGAGTTTCTGAGCTGAGACCCCAGGGTCTGGAGGCTGTTTGGGATTCTGTGACCCCTTTCTCTCACGTACATGGAGCGGCTTCAGCCATGGTGAGCCATGGTAAGTGACTGAATATCTGGAGGCCCGGGGCTCGCAGTGGCTGCTTGGGATCCTGTGTCTCGCATCCCTCGGACCTACCCTGGGAGTTTCTGTGCTGAGACCACAGGGTCTGGAGGCCTTTTAGGATTGTAACTTCTGTGTGTCTTGGGATATTGTGCTCACTGAACAGCCCCTGGACAGGCTGCTTGGGATTCTGTGTCTCTCATTTCTCAATCTTTCCCCGGGAGTTTCTGAGCTGCGACCCCAGGGTCTGGAGGCTGTTTGGGATTCTGTGACCCTTTTCTCTCAGGTACAGGCAGCGGCTTCAGCCATGGTAAGCCATGGTAAGTGACTCTGGCTTGGAGGCCTGGGGCTCGCAGGGGCGCTACCCATTCTGTGTCTCGCATTCCTCGGACCTATCCTGGGAGTTTCTGAGGTGAGACCACAGGGTCTGGAGGCTTTTTCGGATTCTAGCTTGTGTCTCGCTTGGGATTTTGTGCTCGCTGCACGGCCCTTGGAGTGGCTGCTTGGGATTCTGTGTCTCCCATCCCTCATACCTTCCCCGGGAGTTTCTGAGCTGAGACCCCAGGGTCTGGAGGCTGTTTGGGATTCTGTGACCCCTTTCTCTCAGGTATAGGGAGCGGCTTCAGCCATGGTAAGCTATGGTAAGTGACTCAGGACCTGGAGGCCCAGGGCTCACAGTGGCTGCTTGGGATTCAATGTCTCGCATCCCTCAGACCTATCCCGGGAGTTTCTGAGCTGAGACCTCAGGGTCTGGAGGCTTTTTGGCATTGTAGCTTGTGTCTCGCTTGGGATTTTGTGGTCGCTGAACAGCCACTGTAGGGGCTGCTTGGGATTCTGTGTCTCCCATTTCTCAGACATTCCCTGGCAGTTTCTGAACTGCGACCCCAGGGTCTGGAGGCTGTTTGGAATTCTGGGCCCCTTTCTGTCAGTTACAGGGAGCGGCTTCAGCCATGGTAAGCCATGGTAAGTGACTCTGGACTGGAGGCCCGGGGCTCGCAGAGGCTCTACCCATCTGTGTCTCGCATCCCTAGAACCTATACTGGGAGTTTCGGAGCTGACACCCCAGGGTCTGGAGGCTTTTTCGGATTCTAGCTTGTGTCTCACTTGGGATTTTGTGCTCACTGCACAGCCCCTGGAGGGGCTGCTTGGGAATCTGTGTCTCCCATCCCTCGGACCTATCCTGGGAGTTTCTGAGCTGAGACCCCAGGTTATGGAGGCTGTTTGGGATTCTGTGACTCCTTTCTCTCAGGTACAGGGAGCGGCTTCAGCCATGGTACGCCATGGTAAGTGACTCTGGCTTGGAGATCTGGGCCTCATAGGGGCGCAACCCATTCTGTGTCTCACATCCCTCGGACCTATCCCGGGAGTTTCTGAGCTGAGACCCCAGGGTCTGGAGGCTTTTTCGGATTCTAGCTTGTGTCTCGCTTGGAATTTTTACTCGCTGCACAGCCCCTGGAGTGGCTGCTTGTGATTCTGTGTCTCCCATCCCTTGGACCTTCCCCGTTACTTTCTGAGCTGAGACCACAGGGTCTGGAGGCTGTTTGGGATATTGTGACTCCTTTCTCTCAGGTCCATGGGGCGGCTTCAGCTCCCTGAAGGGGAATGCCGTCAGCCATGGTAAGTGACACAGGGCCAGGAGGCCTGGGTCTCGCAGGGGCTGCTTCGGATTCTGTGTTGCGCATCCCTCGGGCCTCTCCCGGGAATTTCTGTCCTGAGACGACAGGGTCTGGGGGCTGTTTCGGTTTCTCGCTTGTGTCTCGCTTGGGATTTTGTGCTCCCTGAGCAGCCACTGGATGCGCTGCTTGGGATTCTGTGTCTCCCATTCCTCGGAGCTTCCCCGGGAGTTTCTGAGCTGAGACCACAGGGTCTGGAGGCTGTTTGGTAAATTGTGACTCCTTTCTCTCAGGTACACGGAGCGGCTCCAGTTCCCTGACGGGGAATGCCGTCAGCCATGGTAAGTGACATAGGGCCAGGAGGCCCGGGGCTCGCAGGGGCTGCTTCGGATTCCGTGTCTCGCATCCCTTCGACCTATCCTGTGAGTTTCTGACCTGAGACCACAGGGTCTGGAGGCTGTTTCGGATTCTCGTTTGTGTTTCGCTTGGGATTTTTTGCTCGCTGCACAGCCCCTGGACGGTCTGCTTGGGATTCTGTGTCTCCCATTCCTCCCACCTTCCCCGGGAGTTTCTGAGCTGACCCACAGGGTCTGGAGGCTGTTTGGGATTCTGTGAGTCCTTTCTCTCAGGTACAGGGAGTGGCTTCAGCTCCCTGACGGGGAATGCCGTTAGTAATGGTAGGTGACACAGGGCCTGGAGGCTCGGGGCTCGCAGGGCCTGCTTCGGATTCTGTGTCTCACATCCCTCGGACCTATCCTGGCAGGTTCTAACCTGAGACAACATGGTCTGGAGATTCTTTGGGATTCTTGCTTGGGATTTTGTGCTCGCTGCACAGCCTCTGGAGGGGGCCTGGGATTCTGTGTCTCCCATTCCTTGGACCTTCCCCGGGAGTTTCTGAGCTGAGTCTACAGGGTGTGGAGGGTGTTTAGGATTCTGTGACTCCTTTCTCTCAGGTATAGGGGGCGGCTTTAGGTACACGGTGCTTTTTGAGTCATGGGGCACGCCTTCAACCATGGGGCTTGTCTTCAGGCACTGGGTGCACCTTCAGGTACAGTGAGCTGCTTTATGCACAGGGCGTGACTTCAGGCAAGGGGAGCCTCTGTGCTCTTCAGGCACGGGGCGCGCGGTTAGGCACTGTGCTCGCCATCAGGCTCAGGGCACCCTCAGGCAAGGGGTGCGCAGTCAGGCATGGAGCTATTTCAGGGAGTGCCTGTGCCCTTGAGTCAAGGGGAGCGCCTTGAGTCAAGGGGCTTGCCTTCAGGCACTGGGAGCTTTTTGAGGCATGGGGCACACGTCAGGATGGCGAGCTCCTGTGCCATTCCGGAAAGGGGAGTATATGTGTCTTTCAACAAGGGGTGGCCCATCATGCACAGGGAACTCAAGGAGACAGAGAGACTACTCTCAGGCATGGCATGCATCCTCAGAGTGAGCCTGTGCATTTCAGGCACGGGGAGTGCAGTCTTCCATGGTGAGCGGCTCAGGGCCTGGAGCCTCTGGGCTCGCAGCACAGAGCCTGGAGGATCTGTGCTCGTGGCACAGATCCTGGAGGCCTGGTGCTTGCGGCACTGGACCTGGAAACCTGGTGCTCGCGGCACGGAGCTTGGATGCCCGGTGCTCGCGGCACAGAACCTGGAGGCACGGTGCTCGTGGCACAGAGCCTGGAGGCTGCATGGGATTTTATGTCTCCCTCTCTCTCTGACCTTCCCCTGGAATTTCTGTGCTGAGGCGACAGAGCCTGGATGCTGCTTGGGATTCTGTGTCTCCTGTCTCTCTGTCCTTCCCTTGCAGTTCCTTCAGCACTGGGAGTGCCGACTTCAGTCACTGGGAATGACGACTGCCGTCACTAGGAGTAACTGCAGACACTGAGTGTGACTTTTACTTCAGTCACTGGGAGTGACTCAGGCAAGAGATTGTGCTGCTCTTTGGCAGGTAAACTCCAAGCCTGCCTTGTGGGGGGGTGTCCTGGGGACATCTCCCTAACTGCCCCAGGCCCTGTTGGATTTCCACTCTCCGCCACCAGCTGGTCTTCCTCAAGTTCTGAACCCAGGCATCAGGCATCATGTTGCTCCCAGGTCCTGAAGTCTGTACCTGGAAGAGGTGGAATGCTGATATTGATAAAAAAAAAAATTGACAATAAAGTCCATATCCTCCCTCTGGGACTAGCGGTTTGCATCCCAATCGTGGGTTGCTATCCTCCTTTCCACACAACTGTCTGAGGATTCCAGAAGGTAAGTGAACACTTTAAAACACTCTAGTCTTCCCTTACATCAAATTCAAAGACATTTTCTTGTCCCAGCTTTCCTTTAATTCTGAAGAGATGGCAATTAGTAATTGAAGGCATAATGGTCCTATACGGTAATTACCTATATGACTGGTAGACATTATTTCATCCATCCGTGTCCCTAAAGCATGTTTCATTGGAAATATTAGCCAAGGATACATACTACAAATTCACAACTGATTCATAGTTCCCTGTAAGTTTCATTCTGACCTTGTCACATATGTGTCATCAAAGATATTATTAGTGACTTTTCAGATAAGCCCTCCACATCAAGATGGTGATGTTAGAGAATCTGGTATAAATGGAATTTCACAGATTCCAAATTAGGAATGATTTTTCATTTTTAATGTTTCTTTCTTCTTTTTCTTGAGAGAGCCCCCGCTGGGGGGTGGGGACAGAGTGGGAGATACTGAATCTGAGGCAGGCTCGAGGCTCTGAGCTCTCAGAACAGAGTCTGACGCAGGGCTCAAACTCATGTACTGCAAGATCACGACTTGCGTCAAAGTCAGACGCTTAACCAACTAAGCCACCCAAGCGCCCCAGGAATGATAGTTTGTTGGCAAAGAAGGAGAAATTAAAGATAGTGTAAAGGATGTCTATTTTTAATTGAAATATTGTTCACACATTTGATGTATGAGTTTTAGGCATATATTGTAGTCATTCCATATGTCTATAAATTATATTGTACTTAAGCACAAGTGTAGCTATCCTGTGAAACCATGCAACAGTATTATTACAGGGTTGACCCCTTACATTAGCTGTCCCTTGTATCCCTAGGACTCATTCATTCCATAGCTGATGCCGGTATCTCTCTCAAAGGTGTTCATTCTTTATCTAACCTAAGTATTTTGGTGGTAAACACAATTATCTCTTGCTCAGCAAGTGTAAATTGGCGGTCTATTTTTCTGTGAACATTGCTTAAAACATTACAAATGATGTCATTACATTAATAAATTCGGTTTCATTCTTCACTCACAAGAAAGGAGAAGGAAAAGATTTCTTTGTGTCCCAGGCCCTGTCATTAAAACCTTTCCCAATGTGGAGAACAGATTTAGTTGCACTGAGCACCTTCAGTGTCTCAGCTGAGCGACCAGGGTCTTCCACATTGCAAGAATGCCCATAATGGCCAGCAGAGAGAGCTCGAGCACCACAGACCCGGAGGGGCGGATTCCTCTGCCCAGGCAGTGATGGACAGCAGAGGGCGCAACATCGGCTTTACTGACCCAGGGCACCTGAGAGCAGGAAGGGCGTTGATTGCTCCCAGAGGACTCAGGGCCTCTGCCGCTGCCTCAGTACAGAGAGCAGAGCTGCATTTCCAGCAGGTTCTGCCACCCGCCCCAGGGGAGACCTTGGGAGCTTTATAGCAACTTGGCATCTCCTGAGTCGCCAGAGAGAATTTCCCTTATTGTACTGAGTGCTGAGGAGTGGGCGCTGGGTGGCTTCCCTGGGCAAGCTGGTTGCTGAGCTGCACAGGCCCTTGCATCTTCTGGGCTGTTCCCGTGTTTCATTCCTCCCCTTCCCGGTCAGTATTTGAACAAGACGTATTTTACTAAAGGACTCGTGGATTGCAGGGTCCCACGACATCACCTCTTCGAGGAAATCGATGGTTTGTTCCAGATTCAGGCTGTTTCTGGGAAGAAACCCTGACAGAAATTCAGAAGAATTGGAGCTGCATTCCTTTAGGACATGAATACATGAAATGCTCTTGGGAACTCCTAGAAGAATGAGCTGGGACCCGCTTTCCGAGGCCTGCTGGAACCAGAGACCGAGGTAAAGGCACGAACTTTCCCCCACATCATACATGCTTTTTAAAAAATTTCATGGTTATTTTTCCAATTTAGTGAAGTGAGTGCAAAATACAGAAAACCTGGTAGGTACCAGTCATTAATGTACGTGTACTTTAATTTAAATTCCAGTGAGTAAAGATACAGTGTAGTATTACTTTCAGGTGTACAATAGAGAACAACCCTTCCACACATCACCCGGTGCTCATCCCAGGTGCACTTCTTAATCCCCAGCAGCCGTTTCACCAATTCTCCAACTTTCTCTGGAAACTCTCAGTTTCTTTCCTAGATAAAAGTCTGTTGGTCACTGTTTCCTCCCCCCTACCCCCACTTTCTTTTATTTCCATGTGTTAGTGAAATCATCTGGTATTTGTCTTTGTCTGAAAGGCTTGTTTCACCGAGGATAACATTCTCTCGCTACATCTAGCTCATGGCAAATGACAAGATTTCATGGTTTTACGGCTAAATATTACATTCCATATACCACATCTGAATTTATTCATCACTTGATGGATGCTTGGGAACTTTCCGTAATTTGGCTGTTGTGGAAAATGCTGCTGTAAACATCACGGTGCATTTATCCCTTTGATGGTTTTGTATTCTTTGTGGAAATACCTTGTAGTGAAATTTCTGGATTGTAAGGTACTTCTATTTCCAGTTTTTTTTTATTTTTATTTTTTTATTTTTTGGAGATTCTCCATGATGTTTTCCAGAGTGGCTGCATCAGTTTGCATTCTTACCCACAGTCTTGTATGGTCCGTCTCAGAGTAGGGTTGGGATTTGTGTTAGGTCCCAGGAGGCTCCAGGCCCTGAACCCACAGCAGGGCAGTGGTCTCCCCGAAGGGCTGAGTTGAGGGAACAAGGGAGGGTGCAGGTCAGGATCTGTGTTTGGCTGCCAAGGCCACACACGTCGATGGGCCCCTGGTCAGGGAGGCCTCAGGAATCTTCTCGGGCAGCTGCACCCGGGCCTGGGAAATGACATTGCGAGATGCCAGGTTCCTTGCCGAGTGAGCCTGAACTGCTTGTGGACCCCAGGCGCATGGTGTTGTCAGACTTTGGTATTGGGTCCCCATGGGGAGAGAGCCTTAGCTAGGGTTAGGGTTCAGTCCAGGGCGTCGCCAGGGCTGATGCGATTCCGGTCTCACGATCTCCCTCGAGGGCTGAAATGAGGGCCCATGTGAAGGGGCGGCTCAACTGAGGGTTAGGGTTTGAGGCCGGTTTAGGTTTCAGTGGAGGGGTCCGGTTCGCAATTGGGTTAGTGTTAGTGTTCGTTCCCAGGGGCCCCCAGGCGCCGAAGCCACAGCAGGGCAGTGGTTTCCCCAAAGGGCTGAGTTGAGGGCACAACAGAGGGTGCCGATCAGGATCAATCTTTGGCTGCCAAAGCCACACAAGTCGATGGGCCCCTGGTCGAAGACGCCTCGGGAATACCTTCGGGCAGCTGTGACTAGGCCTGGGAAACGACATGGTGAGATGCCAGGTTCCATGCCAAGTGAGCCTGCACTGCTTCTGGACCACAGGCACGTGGTGTTCTCATATTTGGTATTGGGTCCCCATGGGGAGAGGGCCTTGGATAGGGTTAGGGTTAGGTCCAGGAACGTCGCCAGGCCCGAAGCGAGTCCGTTCTTGTGATCTCCCTCGAGGGCTGAAGTGAGAGCCCATGTGACGGGGTAGCTCAAGTGTAGGTTAGGGTTCGAGGCCAGATTAGGTTTCGGTGTGGGGGTCCTGTTCGTGGTAGGGTTAGGGTGAGGTACCAGGAGGCTTCAGGCACCGTTCCCACAGCAGGGTAGTGGTCTCCCTGACGGGCTGCGTTGAGGGCACAAGGGAGCGTGCCAGTCAGGATCAGTCTTTGATTGCCACAGGCACACAAGTTGATGGGCCCCTGGTCGGGAGGCCTCAGGACTCCTCTCTGGTAGCTGCAGCTGGGCCTTGGAAAAGACATGGTGAGCTTCCATGTTCCAGTCCGAGTGAAACTGCACTGTTTGTGCACCCCAGGCGCGTGGTGTTGTCAGACTTTGCTTTTGGATCCCCATGGGGAGAGACCATAGGCAGGGATAGGGTTCGGTCCATGGAAGTCGCCAAGGCCGAAGCGACTCAGTTCTCTTGATCTCCCTCGAGGGCTGAAGTGAGGGTCCATGCGACAAGGCGGCTTAAGTGTAGGGTTAGGGATCGAGGTTGGCTTAGGTTTCGGAGGAGGGACCCGGTTCGGGGTAGGTTAGGGTTAGGTCTCAGGAGGCTCCCAGCTCTGAAACCACACAGGGCAGTTGTCTCCCCGAAAGGATGAGTTGAGGGCACAAGGGAGGTTGCTGGTCAGTATCAGTCTTTGGTTTCCAAGGCCACACACATCGATGGGTCCCAGGTCGGGGAGGCCTCAGGAATCCTCTCAGGAAGTTGCAGCCAGGCCCAGGAAACGACTAGTTTAGCTTCCAGGTTCCATGTCGAGTGACCCTGCACTGCTTGTGCACCCCAGGCGCGTGGTGTTGTTAGACTTGGGTATTGGGTCCCCATAGGGAGAGAGCCTTACTTATGGTTAGGGTTCTGTCCAGGGACGTCGCCAGGGCCGTAGCATCTCAGTTCTCTTCATGTCCTTCGAAGGCTGAAGTGAGGGCCCATGTGACTGGACGGCTCAAGTGTAAGGTTAGGGATCCTGGCCGGTTTAGGTTTCGGTGGAGGGTCCCAGATCGGTTTAGGGTTAGGTTTAGGGTTAGGTCCCAGGAAGCACGAGGCGCCGAACCCACAACAGAGCAGTGGTGTCCCGGATGGGCTGAGTTGAGGGCAAAAGGGATGGTGCCGGTCAGGATTAGTCCTTGGCTGCCAATTCCACACACGTCGATTGCCCCCTGGTTGGGAGGCTTCAGGAATATTCTCGGGCAGCTGCAGCCGGGCCTGGGAAATGACATGGTGAGCTTCCACGTTCCATGCCGTGTGAACCTGCACCGCTTATGCACCCCAGGCATGTGGTGTTGTCAGATTTTGGTATTGGATACCCATAGGGAGATAGCCTTAGGTAGGGTTAGGGTTCTGACCAGGGACGCCGCCAAGGCCGAAGCGACACCTTTCTCTTGATCTCCCTCAGGGCTGAGGTGAGGGCCCATGCGACGTGGCGGGTCAAGTGTAGGGGTAGTGTTCGAGCACACCTTAAGGTTCGTTGGAAGATCGTGTTTCAGGGCAGGGTTAGTGTTAGGGTTAGTTCTCAGGAGGCTCCAGGCGCCAAATGCACAGCAGGGCAGTGGTCTCCCCGTAGGGCTGAGTTGAGGGCACAAGGGACGGTGACAGTTAAGATCAGTCTTTGGCTGCCAAGGCCACACACGTCGATGGGCCCTGGTCGAGGAGGCCTCCGGAATCCTCTCGGACAGCTGCAGCCGGGCCTGGGAAACAACATAGTGAGCTTCCAGGTTCCATGTCGAGGTAGCCTGTACCCCTTTTGAACCGCAGGCACTAGGTGTTGACAGATATTGGAATTGGGTCCCCATGCAGATAGATCCTTAGCTAGGGTTAGCGTTCGGTCCAGGGACGTCGCCAGGACCGAAGCCACTCCGGTCTCATAATCTCCCTCGAGGGCTGAATTGAGGGCCCATGAGACAAGGTGGCTCAAATGCAGGGTTAGGGTTCGAGGCAGGCTTAGATTTCGGTGGAGGGGCCCGTTTAGGGTTAGGTTTAGGGTTAGGTCTCAGGAGGATCCAGGCTCGGAACCCACAGCAGGGCAGTGGTTTCCCCAAAGGGCTGAGATGAGGGCACAAGGGATAGTGACAGTCAGGATCAGTCTTTGGCTGCCATGCCACATACGTTGATTGGCCCCTGGTCAAGGAGGCCTCCGGAATCCTCTCAGGCAGCTGCAGCCGGGAATGGGAAACGATATGGTGACTTCCAGGTTCCATGCTGAGAGAGCCTGCATGACTTGTGGACCCCAGGTGCGTGGTGTTGTGAGATTTTTGTATAGGGTCCCCATGGGGAGAATGCCTTAGTAGGGTTAGGGTCCTATCCTAGGACGTCCCCAGGGCCGAAGCGAATCTGGTCTTGTGATCTCCCTCGAGGGCGGATGTGAGGGCTCTTACGATTGGGCGGCTCAAGTGTAGGGTTAGGTTTCGAGGCCGCTTTAGGTTTCGGTGGAGGGTCCCGGTTCGGGGTAGTGTTAGGCTTAAGGTTAGGTCCCAGGAGGCTACAGGCGCCGAACCCACAGCAGGGCAATGGTCTCCCTGAAGGGCTGAGTTGAGGGCTCAAGAGAGGGTGCCGGTCAGGATCTGTCTTTGGCTGCCAAGGCCACACACGTCAATCAATGGGCCCCTTGTTGGTGAGGTCTCACGAATGCTCTTGGGCAGCTGTAGCCGGGCCTGGGTAACGACATTGTCAGCTTTCATGTTCCATGCCAACTGAGCCTGCACTGCTAGTGGACCCCAGGCGCATGGTGTTGTCAGACTTTGGTTTGGGACCACATGGGGAGAGAGCCTTAGCTAGTGTTATAGTTCGGACCAGGGACGTCGCCAGGGCCGACGCGACTCTGGTCTAGTGATTTCCCTCGGCGGGGGACAAGTAAGGGCCCAGGCGATGGGGCGGCTCAAGTGTACGTTTACAGTTCGAGGCTGGCTTAGATTTCGTTGGAGGGTCCCGGTTCGGGGTATGGTTAGGGTTAGGGTTAGGTCCCAGGAGGCTCCTGGCGCCCAACCCACAGCAGGGCCATGGTCTCCCCAAAGCGGTGAGTTGAGGACACCAGGGAGGGTGTCTGTCAGGATCAGTCTTAGGCTACCAAGGCCACACACGTCGATGGGCCCCTGGTCAGAGTGGTCTCAGGAATCCTCTCGGGCAGCTGCAGCTGGGCCTGGTAAACGACATGGTCAGCTTACATGTTCCATACTGAGTGAGCCTGCACCGCTTGTGCACCCCAGGCGCGTGGTGTTATCAGATTTATGTATTGGGTCCCCCGGGAAGAGTGCCTTAGCTAGAGTTATGGTTCAGTCCTGGGACGTCGTCAGAGCTGAAGCGACTCTGGTCTCGTGATCTCCCTCGAGGGCAGACATGAGGGCTCATGCGAAAGCGTGACTCATGTGTAGCATTGGGTTTCGAGGTCCGCCTAGGTTTCGGTGGAAGTTTCCGGTTCAGGGTAGGGTTAGTGTTAGGGTTAGGTCCCAGGAGGCTCCAGGCACCAAACCCACAATAGGGCAGTAGTCTCCCCGAAGGGCTGATTTGAGGTACAAGGGAAGGTGCCAGTCAGGATCGGTCTCTGGCTGCCAAGGCCACACACGTCGATGGGCACCTGGTCGGGAATGCCTCAAAATTGTCTCAGGCACTTGCAGCCGGACCTAGGAAAGGACATGGTGAGCTTCTAGGTTCCATGTCCAGTGAGCCTACACGGCTTGTGGACCCCAGGTGAATTGGGTTGTCAGACACTGGTATTGGGATCTCATGGGGAGAGAGCCTAACCTAGGGTTAGAATTCGGACCAGGGATATCGCCAGGTCCGAAGCGACTCCAGTATCGTGATCTCCCTTGAGGGGTGAAGTGAGGGCCTAGGTGACAGGGAGGCTCAAGTGTACGTTTTGGGTTCGAGGCCCAGTTATGTTTCGGTTGAGTGTCCCGGTTTGACGTAGGGTTAGGGTTAGGTTTAGGTCTCCGGAGGCTCTAGGAGACGAACGCACAGCAGGGAATTGTTCTCCCCGAAGGGCTGAATTGAAGGCACAAGGGATGGTGCCGGTCAGGAACCGTCTTTGGCTGCCAAGGCCACACACGTCGATGCGCCCCTGGTCGAGGATGGCTCCGGAATTGTCTCGGGCAGCTGCATTCGGGCCTGGGAAACGACATAGTGAGCTTCCAATTTCCATGCCGAGTCAGTCTGCACCTCTTCCGGACGCCAGATGCGTGGTGTTGTCAGATGATAGCATTGGGTCCTCTTGGGGAGAGGGCCTTAGCTAGGCTTAGGGTTCGGTCCAGGGACATCGCAAGGGTGGAAGCGACTCCAGTGTCGTGATCTCTCTAGAGGGCTGAAGTGAGGGCCCATGCAGCAAGGTGGCTCAAGTGCATGGTTAGGGTTCGAGGCCGGGTTAGGTTTCAGTTGAGTGTCCCGGTTCGGGGTACGGTTAGGGTTAGTTCGCAGCAGGCTACAGGCGCCGAATCCACAGCACGGCAGTGGTCTCCCCAAAGGGCTGAGTTGAGGGCACAAGGGTCGGTGCGGGTCAGGATCCGTCTTTGGCTGCCAAGGCCACAGATGTCGATCGGCCCCTGGTCGAGGAGGCCTCCGAAATCCTCTCGGTCAGCTGCAGACGGGCCTGGAAACGACATGGTGTGCTTGCAGCTTCCATGCCGATTCAGCCTGCACAGCTTCTGGACCCCAGGCGCGTGGTGTTGTCAGACTTTGGCATGGGGTCCCCATTGGGAGGGAGCCTTAGCTAGGGTTAGGGTTTGGGTTTGGTCCAGGGACGTGGCCAGTGCTGAATCGACTCCAGTCTCGTGATCTCCCTCGAGGGTTGAGGTGAGGGCCCATGCCAGAAGGCTGCTCCATAGCAGGGTTAGGGTTCGAGGCAGGCTTAATTTGTGGTGGAGGGTCCCGGTTCGGGGTACGGTTAGGGTTAGGGTTCGGTCCCAGGAGGCTCCAGGCGCCCAACCCACAGCAGGGCAGTGGTCGCTCCCAAGGGCTAAGTTGAGGGCACAAGGGAGGCTGCTGCTCAGGATCCGTCTTTGGCTGCCAAGACCACACACCTGATTGGGCCCCTGGTCGAGCAGGCCTCCGGATTCCTCTCGGCAGCTGCAGCCGGGCCTTGGAATCGACATGGTCAGCTTCCAGCTTCCATGCCGAGTCAGCCTGCACCTCTTCCGGACCCCAGGCACGTGGTGTTGTCAGACGTGGGCATTGGGTCCTCTTGGGGAGAGAGCCTTATCTAGGGTTAGGGTTCGGTGCAGGGACGTGGCCAGGGCCGAAGCGACTCCGGTCTCGTGATCTCCCTCGAGGGCTGAAGTGAGGGCCCATGCAGCAAGGCGCCTCAAGTGCAGGCTTACGGGTCGAGTCCGGCTTAGGTTTCGGTGGAGGGTCCCCGTTCGGTGTGGGGTTAGTGTTAGGGTTAGGTCCCAGGAGTCTCCAGGCGCCGAACCCACAGCAGGGCAGTGGTCTTCCCGAAGGCCTGAGTTGAGGGCACAAGGGACGGTGCCGGTCAGGATCCGTCTGTGGCTGTCAAGGCCACAGACGTCGATCGGCCCCTGTTCGTGGAGGCCTCCCGAATCCTCTTGGTCAGCTGCAGACGGGACTGGGAAACGATATGGTGAGCTTGCAGCTTCCATGCCGAGTCAGCCTGCACTGCTTCTAGACCCCAGGCGCGTGGTGTCGTCAGACTTTGGCATGGGGTCCCAATGGGGAGGGAGCCTTAGCTAGGGTTATGGTTTGGTCCAGGGACATCGCCAGGGCTTTATCGACTCCGGTCTCGTGATCTCCCTCGAGGGCTGAAGTGAGTGCCTATGCCAGAAGGCTGCTCCATAGCAGGGTTAGGATTCGAGGCAGGCTTAGGTTGCGGTGGAGGTTTCCGGTTCAGGGTACGGTTAGGGTTAGGGTTAGGTCCCAGGTGGCTCCAGGCGCCCAACCCACAGCAGGGCAGTCGTCGCCCCGAAGGGATGAGTTGAGGGCACAAGGGAGGCTGACGGTCAGGATCCGTCTTTGGCTGCCAAGGCCACACACGTGATTGGGCCCCTTGTCGAGCAGCCTCTGGAATCCTCTCGGCAGCTGCCGCCGGGCCTGGGAAACGACATGGTGAGCTTCCAGGTTCCATGCCGAGTCAGTCTACACCTCTTCCCGACCCCAGGCGAGTGGTGTTGTCAGAAGTTGTCATTGGGTCCTCTTGGGAAGAGAGCCTTAGCTATGGTTAAGGTTCGGTCCAGGGACGTCGCCAGGGCTGAATCGACTCCAGTCTCGTGATCTCCCTTGAGGGCTGAAGTGAGCGCCCATGCAGCAAGGTGGCTTAAGTGCACGGTTAGGGTTCGAGGCCGGGTTAGGTTTCAGTTGAGTGTCCCGGTTCGGTGTACGGTTAGGGTTAGGGTTAGTTCGCAGGAGGCTACAGGCGCCGAACCCACAGCACGGCAGTGGTATCCCCGAAGGGCTGAGGTGAGGGCACAAGGTCGGTGCCGGTCAGGATCCGTCTTTGGCTGCCAAGGCCACAGACGTCGATCGGCCCCTGTTCGAGGAGGCCTCCGGAATCCTCTCGGTCAGCTGCAGACGGGCCTGGAAACGACATGGTGAGCTTCCAGGTTCCATGCCGAGTCAACCTGCACCGCTTCCGTACCCCAGGCGCGTGGTGTTGTCAGACTTTGGCATGGCGTCCTCATGGGGAAGAGCCTTAGCTAGGGTTAGGGTTCGGTCCAGAGACGTCACCAGGGGCCGAAGCGACTCTGGACACGTGATCTCCCTCAAGGGCTGAAGTGAAGGCCCATGCAGCAAGGTCGCTCAAGTGCAGGTTTAGGTTTCGAGGCCGGCTTAGGTTTCGGTGGAGGGTCCCCGTTCGGTGTAGGGTTAGGGTTTGGGTTAGGTCCTAGGAGGCTCCAGGTGCCAAACCCACAGCATGGCACTGGTTTCCCCGAATGGCTGAGTTGAGGGCACAAGGGTTGGTGCCGGTGAGGATCCATCTTTGGCTGCCAAGGCCACAGACGTCGATCGGCCCCTGGTCGAGGAGGCCTCTGGAATCCTCTCGGCAGCTGCAGCCGGGCCTGGGAAACGACATTATGAGCTTCGAGGTTCCATGCCGACTCAGCCTGTACCTCTTCCGGACCCCAGGCGTGTGGTGTTGTCAGACGTTGGCATGGGGTCCCCATGGGGAGGGAGCCTTAGCTAGGGTTAGGTGTTGGTCCAGGGACGTCGTCAGGCCTGAATCGACTCCGGTCTCGTGATCTCCCTTTGGGGCTGAAGTGAGGGCCCATGCCAGAAGGCGGCTCAATTGCAGGGTTAGGGTTCGAGGCAGGCTTAGGTTGCGGTGGAGGGTCCCGGTTCGGGGTACGGTTAAGGTTAGGTTTATTTCCCAGGAGGCTCCAGACGCCCAACCCACAGGAGGGCCTTGGTCTCCCCGAAGGTCTGAGTTGAGGGCACAAGGGAGGCTGCCGGTCAGGATGCGTCTTTGGCTGCAAAGGCCACACACGTCAATGGGCCCCTTGTTGGTGAGGTCTCACGAATGCTCTCGGGCAGCTGTAGCCGGGCCTGGGTAACGACATTGTCAACTTCCATGTTCCATGCCGACTGAGCCTGCACTGCTAGTGGACCGCAAGCGCATGGTGTTGTCAGACTTTGGTTTGGGACCTCATGGGGAGAGATCCTTAGCTAGTGTTAAAGTTCGGACCAGGGACGTCGCCAGGGCCGACGCGACTCTGGTCTAGTGATTTCCCTCGGGGAGGGCAAGTGAGGGCCCAGGCGATGGGGCGGCTCAAGTGTACGTTTACGGTTCGAGGCCGGCTTAGATTTCGTTGGAGGGTCCCGGTTCTGGGTACGGTTAGGGTTAGGGTTAACTCCCAGGAGGCTCCTGGCGCCGAACCCACAGCAGGGCCGTGTTCTCCCCAAAGCGGTGAGTTGTGGACACAAGGCAGGGTGTCTGTCAGGATCAGTCTTAGGCTGCCAAGGCCACACACTTCGATGGGCCCCTGGTCAGAGTGGTCTCAGGAATCCTCTCGGGCAGCTGCAGCTGGGCCTGGTAAACGACATGTTCAGCTTACATGTTCCATACCGAGTAAGCCTGCACCGTTTGTGCACCCCAGGCGCGTGGTGTTATCAGATTTCTGTATTGGGTCCCCCGGCAAGAGTGCCTTAGCTAGAGTTATGGTTCAGTCCTGGGACGTCGTCAGGGCTGTAGCGACTCTGGTCTCGTGATCTCCCTCGAGGGCAGACATGAGGGCTCATGCGAAAGCGTGACTCAAGTGTATCGTTGGGTTTCGAGGTCCGCCTAGGTTTCGGTGGAAGTTTCCGGTTCAGGGTAGGGTTAGTGTTAGGGTTAGGTCCCAGGAGGCTCCAGGCACCAAACCCACAATAGGGCAGTAGTCTCCCCGAAGGGCTGAGTTGTGGTACAAGGGAGGGTGCCAGTCAGGATCGGTCTCTGGCTGCCAAGGCCACACACGTCGATGGGCACCTGGTCGGGAATGCCTCAAAATTGTCTCGGGCACCTGCAGCCGGACCTGGGAAAGGACATGGTGAGCTTCCAGGTTCCATGTCCAGTGAGCCTACACGGCTTGTGGACCCCAGGCACGTGGTGTTGTCAGACTCTGGAATTGGGATCTCATGGGGAGAGAGCCTAAGCTAGGGTTAGAATTCGGATCAGGGATATCGCCAGTTCCGAAGCGACTCCAGTATCGTGATCTCCCTCGAGGGGTGAAGTGAGGGCCTAGGTGATGGGGAGGCTCAAGTGTACGTTTTGGGTTCGAGGCCCGGTTATGTTTCGGTGGACTGTCCCAGTTTGACATAGGGTTAGGGTTAGGGTTAGGTCTCAGGAGGTTCTAGGCGACGAACCCACAGCAGGGAATTGTTCTCCCCAAAGGGCTGAATTGAAGGCACAAGGGATGGTGCCGGTCAGGATCCGTCTTTGGCTGCCAAGGCGACACACGTCGATGCGCCCCTGGTCGAGGATGCCTCCGGAATCGTCTCGGGCAGCTGCATCCGGGCCTGGCAAACGACATGGTAAGCTTCCAGTTTCCATGCCGAGTCAGCCTGCATCGCTTATGTACTCCAGGCGCGTGGTGTTGTCAGATTTTGATATAGGTTCCCCATGGCGAGAGTCCCTCAGCTAGGGTTAGGGTTTGGTCCAGGGACGTCGCCAGGGCCGAAGTGACTCCAGTCTCGTGATCTCCCTTGAGGGCTGAATTGAGGGCTCCTGCGACGGGGCGGCTCCAGTGTGGGGTTAGGTTTCGAGGCCGGTTTACGTTTCGGTGGACGGTCCCGTTTTGGGATAGGTTTAGGGTTAGTATTAGGTCCCAGGAGGCTCCAGGCGCTGAACCCACAGCAGGGCAGTGGTCTCCCCAAAGGGCTGAGTTGAGGGCACAAGGGAGGCTGCCGGTCAGGATCCGTCTTTGGCTGCCAAGGTCACACACGTCTTTGGGCCCCTGGTCGGGGAGGTCTCAGGAATCCTCTCGGACAGCTGCTGCCGGGCCTGGGAAAAGACATGGTGAGCTTCCAGGTTCCATGCCGAGTGAGCCTGCACCGCTTCTGGACCCCAGGTGCATGGTGTTGTCAGACTTTGGTATTGGGTACCCATGGGGAGAGAGCCTTAGCTAGGGATAGGATTCGGTCCAAGGATGTCACCACGGCCGAAGCGATTCCAGTCTTGTGATCTCCCTGGAGGGCTGATTTCTGGGCCCATGTTACTTGGGGGCTGGGGAATGTAGGGTTAGTGTCCTATATAGGGTTATATTTGGTTTAGGGTTCTGGTTAGGGTTCTGTAGTTTTAGTGTTTTTGTTAAGGCCTGTTCGGCTCCAGATGAGGAACACACAGCAGGGTAGTTGTCTCCCCGAATGGTGATTTGATTGCAGACGGGAGGGTCCCAATCAGGACTAGTCTTTGGCTTTCAAGGCCACACAACTCTATGGGCCCCTGGTCGGGTAGGCCTCAGGAATCCTCTCGGCAAGCTGTTGCCAGTTGTGTCAAAGGATATGGTGAGGTTCCTGGTCTATGCTGAGGCATCCTGCACACTTCTGGACCCTAGGCGCGTAGTGTTGTCAGACTTTCGTATTAAGTCCCTAATGGGGAGAGAGCCTCAGTTAGGGTTTGTGTTCAGTCTAGGTACATCACCAGGGCCAAAGTAACACCATTCACATGAGTTCCTTGGAGGGCTAAAATGTGGGCACTTGGGCGGTTGTCGGTCTGGTGTAGAGTTAGTGTGAGAGTTTGTATTAGGTTTAGGTTTAGGGTTAAGTTTACAGTTCTGTTTAGGGGTAAGAGTAGTGCCCAAGCATTTCCAAGCCCTTATTGTACAGTAGTGCAGTTGTCTCCCCGAAGGGCTGACTGGTGTGCAGAAGGGTACTGATCAGCATTAGTCTTTGCGTCCAAGGCCAGACATCTATTTTTGCACTCAGGATGTAGGCCTCAAGATTCCTCCTGTGCATCAGAAGCCATGCTTTGGAAATGACATGGTGATGTTCCACGTTTCACACAGAATTATCTTGCACCGCTTCTCAACCCAGTGTGTGTGCTCTTGTCATACTGTGGTATTCAGTCCCCATGTGGAGATAGCCTCAGCTCCGTTTGGGTTTTGTGCCAGGGAAATCTCCAGGGCTGAAGTGACACCAGTCCTGTGATCTCCCTGTATCGATGATGTGTGGGCACATGCATGGTGTGAGTCAGGTTTTGGGTGAGTGTTAAAGATGAGGTGAGGTTTAGGTTCACGTATATACTGTGGGTCACTGTTAAGATTAGGGCTTGGGCACAGGAGGTTCGTGGCACTATACCCCCAGTAGGGCAGTTGTCCCCCCGCAGGGCTGAGTAGAGGGTTCTAAGGAGGGTCCTAGTCAGGCTGAGTTTTGGGTGCCAGGGTCACTCCTTGGTTAGACCTCAAGAAGTCCCCTGTGGAGCTCCTTCTAGTCTCTGGAAATGAAATTGTGATATTCCAGGTTCCATGCTGAGTAATCCTCTTCCGCTTCTGGGGCCCATGTCCGTCATGTCCTCAGACTTAGGAATTGGGTCCCCATTAGGAGAAAGCTTTAGCCTAGGTTAAGTTTTGGTCCAGGGACGTTGCCAGGGCCGAAGCGACACCATTGCCATGGTCACCCTGGAAGTCTGGATGAGGGTCCATGTGCGGGTGTGGGTCATGTGTAGGGTTAGGTTTGAGTTGGGGTGAGGTTTAGTTTGAGCGGTATGTGAGTGTCACAGTTAAGGTTAGGGTTAGGTCCCACGAAGCTCCAAGTGCTGAAACTCTTGCAGGGTAGTGGTCTTCCCAGAGGATTGAGTGTAGGCCTCATTGGAGCGGGCTGTTCAGGCTTAGTCTTTGTGAGCCAGGGCCAGCTGTGTGTGGCATCTTCAGTTGGGCTTCATCAACCCCCTTGTGCAGCATCATGAGGGCATTGGAAATGTCATGATGATGTTTGATGTTCCATGCCAAGTAAGTCTGCACCACTTTGGGCCATTTGTTTGTGGTGTTCTCAGAGATAGGAATTGGGTCCCCATCCAGAGAGATCCTTAACTAGGGTTAATGTTCTGTTCAGGGACTTCACCAGTGCCGAGGTGACACCATTCCTGTGTGTCGTGTGTGTTGGCTTAGGGTTTGGGATTGGGTTCGGTGTTAGGAGTCAGGGTTACGGTTAGGGTTGGTGTTAGGTGTTAGTGTTAGGGGCTAGAATTAGGTTTATGCTTTAGGGTGGGGTTTAGGGTTATGGTTAGTGTTTAGGGTTATGGCTAGGGGTTAGGGTTTTGAGTTAGAGTTAGGTTTAGGTGTTAGCTTTGGACTTGGATTCGGCTTAGGTTTCGGGTTATTGTTTGGGTTTGAGAGTTAGGGTTAGGGTTAGATGGTAGGGTTAAGGTTAGGTGTTAGCGTTAGTGTTAGGGTTTGCCTTAGGTTTAGGGATAAGGTGAGATCTAGGTCTAGGACTTTGGTTCGCTTACGGGTTAGGGGATTGGATCAGGGGTTAGCGTTTGGGTTAGTGTTAGGATTTTATGGTTAGGGTTAGTGTTAGTGTTTGGGTTTATAATTTTATTGTTAGCAGGTAGAGTTAGAGCATTAGGGTTAGGGTTTAGGATTAGAGTTGTAGGATTCTGGCAAGATGGTTAGGGTTAGTACGGGATATGTTTACTTTTACAGTTCGGTTGGGTTAGGGTTGGGTTTAGACCTAGGGATAGGGGCAGGGTTTAGAATTAGTACCATGGTTAGCGTTAGCTGCTAGGTTTAGGTGTGAGATTTGGGTTAGTGTTAGCGTTAGGGCTACAGCAAGAAATAGGTCATGTTTGCACTCCCAAATGTAGTCGGAGGATGTTCATGTGTGGACACCGCCCTCCATCCTGAGGGTATGTGTTCATTATATCGCCCCTGTCTTCCTGCACTGGAGATTGTTTTTGCCTCGCCCCTTTCCAGCTTGGGTGTGGAGTGTTTCACGCCATCACCCTGCCCTCTCTCGGTGTGGTAGGATTTCACTTACTGCCTCATCCAATTTTGGTCCTTGGGGTGCATCCTTTTAATCTCTATGTCATTTATTTCTCCTCTGCCTTTAATTATTTTCATCATTCTTCTCTTTGGGGGTTGTGTTTGTTTTCCTCTGTCTGGCTTTTATAATTATAAGCTCATGGAGTTTATTTCAGGGTTTTCTTTTTCTTGAGGCAGACATGTATTGCTGTAAAATTCCCTGTTAGAACCAGTTTTCCTGCTTTACAGAAGTTTGGATTGCTGTGTTTTCATTGTCTTTTGTTTCCATGCCATTTTGGATTTTGTCTTTGATTTCTTGGTTGAACCATTGATTGTTTGTAGCATGTTATTTATCTTCCATGTTTTGTGCCTTTTCCAGATTTTTGTTTCTTGTTGTAGTCTTCTACTTTCATAGCATTCTAGTCTGAAAAGACACATGGTATGACGTCGATCAATTTGATTTTGTTTTGGCTTGTTTTATGACCTAAATTTTTATCGAGTGTGGGAATGTTCCATGTGCACATGAAAAGAATGTGTATTGTGCTGTTTTAGCATGGAATGTCTAAAATATATCGGTTAAGTCCATCTGGTCTACTCTATCATTCAAAGTCACTACTTCCTTGTTGATTTTCTGATGGAATGATCTCTCCATTGATGTCATTGGGGTGTTAAAGTGTCCTACTATGATGGTATGGCTATCGATTCTTTACTTTAGTTTTGGACTGTTTTGTGTATTTGGATGCTCTCAGGTTGAATGCTTGTATGTTTACAATTGTTCCATCTTTTTGCTGGATGGTACCTTTTATTAGTATAGTGTCTTCTTTGTCTCTTGTTACCGTTTTATTTTTAAATCTATTTTTTTTGATATAGGTAGAGCTACTGCAGTTTTCTTTTGATGCTTTTGTTCCTTAACTAGTCTTTTCTAGGTAGGAAATAGATGGGTCCTATATTGTAATCATTCTATCACCCAGTGCTTTTTATTATGAAGAGAGTGAGCACAGGCATGGTAGGGCGGGGTGGGGGGAATGGGGGAAGAGAGAGACAAAGAGAGAAAGAGGGAGAGAGAGAATAAGAATGAGAATTAATCCTCCCCAAGTTACATGCTCAGTGCAGAGCTCAATTGGGGCTCAATCCCATGATCCTGGGATCATAGCCTAAGTCGAAATCAAGAGTCTAAATTTCAAGCGATGGAGCCATCCAGTTGCCCCTCTCTGGCACCCAGTGCCTTTGATTTGATCATTTGTTTTGTTACCATTCCAAGTAATTGATAGACATGTATGTGTCCTATTACTACTTGATGTTGGTTGTTTCTGAATTTTTCTGATCCTTTCTTCTCTTTCTCTTTTTTTGGTTTGCTGGGTTTCATCACAATTTCACAGTTGAAATTGCTTGTCTTTATACTCTGCATATGTATTAGTGGTGTTTGTTCCGTGGTTATCATGAGGTTTGTACCTAACCACTTCTGCATATAGAAGTCTATATTAAGTTGATAGTTGCTTAAGTTTGAACCGGTTCTTTACTCCTCTCCTCCCCGTGTTATAGCTATGTAGTGTTCCTCTTTCAAAACCTTTAATATCATGAATACCTTGACTGATGTTTCACAGATATACACCTTTTTATTGCTTCTGCATTTCGCACTTTACTATGGTCACTTTCGGTGTTTCTTTTCCACTTAAAGAGTCCCCTTTAACGTTTCTTGCAGGGGTGGTTTGTTGGTGTTGAGCTCGCTGAGTGTTTATTTGGGAACCTCTTGATCTCTCCTCCCATTTGAATGATAGTTTGCTGGATAGACTCTCTTTGGCTGCAGATGTTTTCCATTCAGCAACTTTACCATACCATGCTGGTCACTTACAGTTTCAAAGTTTCTTCTGAAAAACATCCAGTGATAACCTTATGGGGTTTCCCTTGTAGGTAAATGCCATCTTTTGTTTTCCTGCTTTGAAAATTTTTCTTTGTCACGCTATTTTGGGTTTTCATTACTATATGACTTGGTGTGGATCTGCTTCCATTGAATATATTGGGGGTTCTTTGTGCCTCCTGCTTCTGGATCTGTCTCCTTCCCCGCACTAGGGAAGTTTTCATCTATTGTGTCCTCAAATAAATTTTCTGATTCTAATTTCTCGGAGTTCTGAAAATGAGAAATAGGACAGAAAAGACCTATTGAAGGTTCTCTGATGAGCCACTGGATTTGCATGCGTGGAGGATAGATTTGGGAGTCAAATGAACAACCCACCTTTAACTTCAAAGAACTAGAAAAAAACAGCAATCTATGTACAGTGTACTCAAAAGGGAGAAAGTAATCCATACGAGAGTGCAAACCAATGAAACTGAGACCATGAAGTCAAGAGAAAATATGAAGAAGACCAACAGAGGTTTTCAGAAGAGTGAAAGAAAATTGTCAAGACTACACATAGACTACGCTAAGACACAGAGAGTACGCAGTTCAAAATAATTATGAATAAAAGAGAAGACATTACGCCTTATACCGAAGCAACATAAAGGAGACAAAGAGGGGACTATGGCCAAATTAGATGCCAGCAAACCGCCTGCCTAGAAGAAATGGATAGGTTCTTAGACACACACAACCTACCAAGACTGTACCAGGAAGAAATAGAAGTTTTGCACAGACCCATTAAAGGAAGACTGTATCAATACAAGAAGATAACCAATGCAAGTAAATTGAATCAGTAATCGAAGTTCTCCCAGGGAAGAAAAGCCCAGGACCAGGTGGATTCACTGGTGAATTTGACCAAATGTTTGTAGAAGAACTAACAGCAGTCCTCTCTCAGACTGAAAAGGAATGAACACCACCAAACTCATTTCATGACACTGGAATTACCATGGTAGGAAGCCAGAGAAGGATATTACCTGAACAGAAATCTATAGGCCAGTATCCCCGTGATGAATATAGATGAATGATTCCCAATAATGGACAGGCAAACCAAATTCAGCAGCACATTAAAAGGATCATTGACCGTGATGAAGGATTTTTTTCCCTGCAAAGGAAGGATGTTTCAGAAATGCAAATCAATCAGTAGGACCCCTCACATAATTGAATGAAAGAAAATCAACCAGAAGCAAGATTCTTAATTATAAATAACAAACGGAGGGTTACTATAAGGGAGGTGGGTAAGGGGATGGGTTAAATGGGTGATGGGCTAAGGAGGGCACTAGTAGTGAGGATCACTGGGTGTTGTATGTAAGTGATGGATGACTACCTTCTATACCTGACGCTAACATTACACTGTATGTTAACCAAGTGGAATTTAAATAAAAACTTGAAAAAATAAATACTAAAGAAATACATAAATACATTTAAACTAAACTAAATAAGTACATGTTAAAAAAGAAAAAGAAAACTCATGTGATGATGTCAATAGACACAGAAAAACCGTTCTGAGAAAATTTGGTATCCATTTGTGCTAAAAATCTCTTTAAGATTCTGTGTAGAAGGAACATATCTCAACATAAGAAAGGCCATGTATGTGAAGCCCACAGTTAATATCATACTCAGTAGTGAAATTGTGAAAGATTTTCCACTAAGATCAGTCACAAGACAAGGATGCCCTAGATATGTGAAGGGGATTGCGTGATGCAGGCTTCTGGTGATGCAATGAATGAATCACAGCTAGAAGATATAGCATAGGGGACACAGAGAATGGTACTGGAGTAGTGATGCATGGTGACAGATGATAGCTACACCTGTGTTAGCGTAGCAGAATGTATACATTTGTCCAATCACTATGTTGTTCATCTGAAACTAATGTAACATAGTGTGTCAGCTATTTCCAAATAACATGTTTTTTTTTAAACAAGGTAAAGGACTGAAATAAAAAATGTAATGTAAAATTACCTGTTAATATCTAACCAAGAAATGCAGTGAAGTTCCAAACTAGAAAGTCACCATATCAAATTCTGTATCATTCCTATACACTAACCCAATTATCTAAGAAGAAGTAAAGAAAACAATCCCATTTACAAGAGCATCAAAAACAATAAAAATTATAGCAATACATTTAGCCAAGGAAATGAAACTCTCTTTACATAAAACTATAAAACCTGTGTGCAGGAATGGAAGAAATTCAATTTGGGTGAAAGAAAGGGGAGAACACACAAGTCAGTGAAAAGCCATCCCATGTCCAACTTTCGGAGGAATTAATACAGATACAATGTCCATATTACCCAAAGCCATCTAGAGATTCAGTGCAATCTCTATCAAGACTCCGATGCAATTTTTATGCAATTAGAAAATCATATCCTAAAATTTATTTGGAACCACAAAAAGACCCCAAGTAGCCAACGCAACAAAGAACAAAACAGGAGGCATCACACTGCTTGCTTTCAAGCGTCATTCTAACACAAAGAAATCAATTATGTCACTGGCATAAGCACACACACAAGACAATGGAACAGAAATTGAGAGCCCAAACTAAACCCATGCATCACAGTCACCTAGCATTCGACAAGGGAGTCAATAATACACAGTGGAGAAGAGTAGTCTTTTGAATAACTGGTGCTGGGAGAATTGGATATTCCCATGTATAACAACAAAGTTTGGCACCGTATAATACACCACTCCCTAGAGAGTGAAAGGAAGAAATAGAGAGAGATGTGGTTAGAGAGAAACAGAGACAAAGAGGAAGTACGAGAAGGAAAGTAGAGACTTGGTCTGGGTATGTGGACAGGGTTAGATGGGCCAGGGGAGAGGGGATGTATGAAGTGGCTCTGAGTGCTGGGGCAGAAAGGGCTTCTATCATGGGCATCAGAGTTCCATGGCCCCAAGACTCCAACATCCCTGGGTCCAAGTTCTGCAGAGGCCATTGGAATTGAAAAGATGGGTAGCCCTCATTTTTCTGGAATTTTGAGGTTCAGCCTCACGTTCTGTCATGGAGAGGGATGTCTTGAGGGAGAGTGTGCTGCTCTTTGGCAGGTAAACTCCATAGCCTGCCCTGTGGGGAGGTGTCCCAGGGCCATCTCCCTCACTGCCCCAGGCTCTGTTGGATTTCCCCCCTCCCCCACCAGCTGGCCTTCCTCAATTTCTGAAACCAGGCATCAGGCATTGTGTTGCCCCCAGGTCCTGAAGTCTGGACCAGGCAGAGGTGGACTAGTAATATGGATTAAAAAAAATATTTGTCAATAAGATACATATCCTCCCTCTGGGACTAGCGGTGTGCATCCAAATCATAGGTTGCTATCCTTCTCTCCACAAACAATCTGAGGAATCGAGAAGGTAGGCGGACCCTTTAAAACACCATAGTCTTCTCTTACATCAAATTCAAAGACATTTTCTTGACCCAGCTTTCTTTTAATTCTGAAGAGATGGCAATTAGTAATTGAAGGCATAATAGTCCTATAGGAAATTGACCTATATGACTGATGGACGTTATTTCATCCATCCGTATCCCTAAAGCACATTTCATTGGAAATATTAGCCAAGGATACGCACTGTAAATGCACAACAGATGTGTAGCTCCCTGGAAGTTGCATTCTGATCTTGTCACATATGTTTCATCTAAGATATTATTAGTGACTTTTCAGGTAAGCTTTCAACATCAAGAAGGTGATGTTAGAGAATCTGGTATAAATGGAAATTCGCAGATTCTAAATGAGGAATGATTTTCCGTTTTTAATGTTTCTTTTTTTGAGAGAACCCGAGCTGGGGAGGGGGATAGAGTGGGAGACACCGAATATGAGGCAGGCTCGAGGCTCTGAGCTCTCAGAACAGAGCCTGATGTGGGGCTCAAACTCATGGACTGAAAAATCATGACTTGAGTCAAAGTCGGACGCTTAACCGACTAAGCCACCCAAGCGCCCCAGGAAGGATAGTTTAGTGGCAAAGAAGAAGAAATTGAAGATAGTGTAAAGGATGTCTATTTTTAATTGAAAGATTGTTCACACATTTGTTGTGTTAGTTTTAGGCATACATTTCAGTCATTCCATATGTCTATACATTATGTTGTACTCAACCACAGTGTAGCTATCATGTGAAAGCATGCAACAATATTATGACGGGATTGACTCCATTCCATTGGCTGTCCCTTGTATCCCTAGGACTCATTCACTCCATAGCTGGACGCCGGTATCTCTGTCTCTCAAAGGTGTCCATTCTTTATCTAACCTAAGTATTTTGGTGGTAAACAAAATTACCTCTTGTTCAGCATGTGTAAATCGGTGGTCTATTTTTCTGTGAATATTGCTTAAAACATTACAAATGATGTCGTTACGTTAATAAATTCGGTTTCATTCTTCACTCACAAGAAAGAGAAGGAAAAGATTTTGTGTCCCAGGCCCTGTCACTAAAACGTTCCCAACGAGGAGAACAGGCTTAGTTGCCCAGAGCACCTTCGGTCTCTCAGCTGAGCAACCAGGGCCTTCCACATTGAAGGAATTCCCATGGTGGCCAGCAGAGAGAGCTCAAGAACCACAGACCCCCGAGGGGCGGGTTCCTCTGCTGGGCAGTGATAGCCAGCAGAGGGCGCACCATCTGCTTTTCTGACCCAGGGCACCTCAGAGCAGGAAGGGCTTCGATTGCTCTCAGAGGACTCAGGCCTCTGCTGGTGCCTCAGGACAGAGAGCAGAGCTGCATTTCCAGCAGGTTCTGCCACCCGCCCCAGGGGAGACCTTGGGAGCTTTATAGCAACTTGGCATCTCCTGAGTCGCCAGAGAGAAGCTGCCTTGTTGTACTGAGTGCTGAGGAGGGGGCGCCGGGTGGCTTCCCTGGTCAAGCTGGTTGCTGAGCTGCACAGGCCTTTGCATTTTCTGGGCTGTTCCCGTGTTTCATTCCACCCCTTCCCGGACAGTTTTGGAACAAGACGTATTTTACTAAAGGACTTGTGGATTGCGGGGTCCCACGACATCACCTCATAGATGAAGTCGATGGTTTGTTCCAGATTCAGCCTTGTTTCCGGGAAGTAACCCTAACAGAAATTCAGAAGCACGGGAGCTGCATTCAATTAGGACGTGGATACATGAAATGCTCGTCTCACGACCTTCTAGAAGAATGAGCTGGGACCCATGTTCAGAGTCCTGCTGGAACCAGAGACGGAGGTAAGGGCACAAACAGTCCCACACATCATACATGCTTTTTTAAAAATTTCATGGTTATTTTTCCAACCTAGTGAAGCGATTGAAAACTACAGAAAACCTGGTAGGTAAGTCTCATTAACCTTATGTTATCTTTTAATTTAAATTCCAGTGAGTGAAGAAATAGTGTAATATTAGTTTCAGGTGTCCAATATAGAGCAACACTTCCACAGGTCACCCGGTGCTCTTCCCAGGTGCACTTCTTAATCCCCATCAACTGCTTCACCCATTCCCTCACCTCGCTGTGGAACTCCTCAGTTTGTTTCCTAGTTAAGAGTCCCTTTGTCTCCTCCTCCCCCACACACCTTTGTTTTGTTTTCTTGCCATGTGTTAGTGAAATCATTGGGTATTTGTCTGTCTCTGACAGGCTTATTTCACCCAGCATAACATTCTCTCTCTCCATCCACCTCGTGGCAAATGACAAGATTTCATGTTTTTATGGCTAAATAACATTACATTCCATATACCACATCTCGATTAATTCATCAGTTGATGGATGTTTGGATAGTTTCCGTAATTTGGCTTTTGTAAAAAATGCTGCTGTAAACATCACGGTGCATGTATCCCTTTGAAGATTTTGTATTCTTTGTGGAAATACTTTATAGTGAAATCGCTGGATTGTAAGGTACTTCTATTTCCAGGTTTTTTTTTTTGACATCTCCATGTTGTTTTCCAGAGTGGCTGCACCAGTTTGCATTCTTACCCACAGTGCAAGAGGGTTATTGTTTCCCCACATCCTTGGCAACACCTGCTGTTTCATCCTTCATTGATTTTCGTCATTGTGACAGATGTGATGTGTTATCTTATTGTACTTTTGAATTGTATTTCCCTGAAGATCAGTATTGTTGAGCATTTTTTCATGTGTCTCTTGGCCATGTATATGTCTTCCTTCGGGAAATGTCCATTTTTGTCTTCTGCCCATTTTTAATCAGATTTCTCATTTTTTGGGTGCTGTATAACTGTATATATTTTGGACACTAACCCTTTATCCGATGTCGTTTGGAAATATCATTCTGTTGATGTTTTAGTTTTGTTGATTATTTCCTTGGTGACAGAAGGTTTTAATTTTTATAAAGTCTCATTATTTTTGCTTGTGTTTCCCTTACGTCTAGAGATATATCTACAAAGACGTTTGTACAGGCAATGTCAAATAAGATACTACCCATGTTATCCTCTGGGATTTTTATGGTTTCGGGTTTCACGTATAGGTTTTTGTCCATGTTGGATTTATTTTTGTGTATGTTGTAAGAAAGTGGTCCGTTGTTTTTGTTTTGCTTTGCAGATTGCTGTCCAGTTTTTCCAAAACCATATGTTGAGGAGCCTTTTTTTAAATTTATGTATTTATTTTTGAGAGAGAGAGAGAGAGAGAGAGCGAGCATGCAGAAGAGGGGCAGAGAGAAATGGAGAGAGAGAATCCCACGCATGCTCTGCACTGCCCTGAGATCATGACCTGAGCTGAATCCACCATCACACGCTTTCGTGACTGGGCCACCCATGTGTCCCAAGACTATCTTTTTTTCCATTAGATGTTCTTTCCTGCTTTGTTGAGAATTAGTTGACCATAGAGGTGTGAGTTTATTTCTGGGTTTCCATGCTATTGATCTATGCGTATGAGTTTGTTGCTGTTGTTATTTTTTGTTGTTGTTTTGTCAGTACTGTTCAGTACTGACATACTGATCATACTGTTCTGACCAGTATAGCTTTGTAATATAACCTAAACTCTGGAATTGTGATGTCTCCAGCTTTGCTTTTCTTCTACAAGTTTGTTTTGGCTGTTTGGGGACTTTTGTCATTCCATACGAATTTTGAGATTATTTTTTCTTGTTCTGTGACAAATGTTTTTGTTAGTGTGATAGGGATTTCATTATATGTGTAGATTGTTTTGAGGAGTGTAGACATTTTAACAGTATTTTGTGCTTCCCATCCATGAACATGAAATGTATGTCCATTTCTTTGTGTCCTCTTCCATTTATTTCATCAGTGTTTCATAGCCTTTAGAGTACAGGTCTTTCACCTCTTTGGTTAGGTTTATTCCTGGTTTCTTGTGGTATTTGTGAGCCTGTCAATGGGATTGATCCCTTACTTTCTCTCGGTGTTAATTCATGATTTGTGTTAGAAATTCAATACATCTATGTTCCTTGATTTCTGTAGATTGTGACTTGTCGAATTCATATATCAATTCTAGCAATTTTTAAGGGAATCTTTCATGCTTTTTATAGAACACATCATGTCAGTACCAAATAGCGAAAGTGCTACTTCTTCCTTGCCGATTTGGATGCCTCTTATTTCTTTTTGTTGTCTGAGTGCTCTGGTTAGGGTTTCCCGTACTATATGGGATAACAGTGGTGAGAGGGGTCATTCCTATCTTGTCCCTGACTTTGGAAGAAAACCTTTCAATTTTTACCCATTGAGGATGAGATGAGCTGTGGGTTTTTCCTAGATGACCTTTATTATGTGCAGGTAGGTTGAGTCTCAATGTACTTTGCTGAGGGTTTTTATCATGAATGGATGTGGCATTTTATCAAATAGTTTTCCTGCATCTGTTGAAAGCATCGTATTGTTCTTATCCTTTCTTCTATTACTGTGGTGCATCATGTTGATTGATCTGTGAATGTGGAACCACCCTTGCAGCCCAGGAATATATCCCACTTGATTATGGTAAATGATTCCTTTAATGTATTGTTGACTTTAATTTGAAGGTATTTTAATGAGAATTTCGGCATACATAGTCATCAGGCTATTGCTCTGCAGTTTTATTTAAAAATTTTTAAACATTGTTTTTTTTGTTTTTTTTTTAATTTATTTTTTAATATATGAAATTTACTGCCAAATTGGTTTCCATACAACACCCAGTGCTCATCCCAAAAGGTGCCCTCCTCAATACCCATCACCCACCCTGCCCTCCCTCCCACCCCCCATCAACCCTCAGTTTGTTCTCAGTTTTTAACAGTCTCTTATGCTTTGGCTCTCTCCCTCTCTAACCTCTTTTTTTTTTCCCTTCCCCTCTTAAATGTTTATTTCTTTCCTTAGATAGAGTACATAAAAGTGAGGGAGGGGCAGAGAGACAGGGAGGGAGAGAATCCTGGCCATGCCCCACACTGTCATGGCAGGGCCCAACGTGGGACTCGAACCCACGCACCGCAAGATAATGTCCTAATCCAAAATTAAGAGTTGACAGTAAACCGACTGACCCACACAGGTGCTCCTGCAGTTTTCGGTTTTAGTGGAGGATTCATCTGGTTTTGGTATCAGGGTAATGATGGCCTCATACGATGAATTTGTCAGTTTTCCTTCTTTTTTTTATTTTTTGTAATAATTCGAGGAGAATACATATTACCTCTTCCTTAAATGGATGGTAGAATTCATCAATGAAGCCATCTGGCCATGAACTCTTGTGTTGGGGGGAGATTTTTTTAATTACTGATGTGGTATCTTTCTGTTTTCAGATTTTAGATATCTTCCTGTTTCAGTTTTGGTAGTTTGTGTGTTTCTAGGAATTTGTCTATTTTTCTCAGAGTGTCCAATATGTTGCATGTAGTTGTTCCTAATATTATCTTCTAATTGTATTTTTGTGGTGTTGACTGTTATTTCTCCTTTCTTATTTGTGATTTTATTTATTTGAGTCCTTTCTGTATTCTTTGTGAAGAGTCTGCCTAGGAGGTTTTCAAGTTGATTACTGTTTTCAAAGAACCAGCCCCTGGTTTCATTGATTTGGTCTAGTGTCTTTTTGGTTTCTATATTCCTTATTTCTGCCCTAAACTCTATTATTTCCTTCCTTCTTCTGCTCTTTTTTCTCATTCCTTTAGGTGTAAGTTAGGATTGTTTGAGATTTTTCTTGCTCTTTAAGGTAGGCTTGTATTGCTATATACTTCCATCATAGACTGCTTTTGCCGCATTCCAAAGGGTTTTTACCAGTGTATTTTCATTTTCATTTTCATTTGTTTCAGTGTATTTTCTCATTGATTTCCTGTCTGACCCATTCATTTAGTAGCATGTTATTTAACCTCCCTTTATTCGTGGCCTTCCCCCCCGCCCCCAGCCCTTTTTTTGTGGTTGACTTCAAGTTTCCTAGCTTTGTGGTTAGAAAAGATGCTTGGTCTGATCTCTGTCGTTGGGTACTTCTTGAGGCCTGATTTGTGACCTAGAATGTGATCAATTCTGGAGAACGCCCCATGTATGCTTGAAAAGATTGTGTACTCTGCCATTTTAGTATGGAGTGTTCTGAATATATGTGTTAAACCCATCTGGTCCAGTGTGTCATTCAAAGCCATTGTTTCCTTGTTAACTTTCTGTTTATAGGTTCTGTCCATTGATGGGAGTGATGTGTTAAAGTCCTCTACTATCATCATCTTATTGTAAATGAGTTCCTTTATGGTTGTTGCTAAATGTTTTATATACTTGGTGATCACATCTTGGGTGCATCAAAATTTACAATCATTGGATCTTCTTGTTTGGCTGTCCCCTTTAGTATGAGATCGTTTCTGTCTTCATCTCTTGTTATAGCTTCATGTATGTATGTATGTATGTATGTATGTATGTATTTATTTATTTATTTATTCTAATTTAAGTCTTACTTGACATACAGTGCATTCTCGGATTTAGGAGTAGAATTCGGTGATTCATCCTTTACATACAACATCCAGTGCTCATCACAACAAGTGCTCTCCTTAATACTCATCCTCCATCTAGCCCTGCGCTGACCCATCTCCCTCCATCAACTTTCACTTTTTTTTCTCTAACATTAAGAGACTCATGTGGTTTGTTACCACGCATCTCTTTTCCTACCTCCTTCCCTAGTTTTCATGTGTTTTGTTTCTTAAATTCCACATAAGTGAAATCATATATGTGTCTTTCTCTGATTAACATATTTCACTTAGCATAATACATTCGAGCTCCATCCACATCATTGCAAATGGCAAGATTTCATTCTTCTTGAAGCTGAGTTATATTTCGTTGTATATACGTATGTATGTATATCTGAACATGCATATATGTACATATGCATATACATACATATACATATACACACACACACACACACACACACACACACACACACACCACAGCTTCTTTACACCTTCCTCAGTTGATGGATACTTGGGCTTTCTCCATAGTTTGGCTACTGTTGATAATTCTGCTATAAATATTGGGTGCATGCAATGTCACTATTAGGTATTTACCCAAAGGGTACCAAAGTAGAGTCTCGGTTTTAAAGTTTATTTTGCCTGATATAAGTATTGCTACTGGCTTTCTTTTGACATTATTGGCATGATAAATATTTCTTCATTCCCTCACTTCAAATCTGCAGGAGACTTAAGTCCAAATAAGTCTTTGTAGGCAGCATCTAGATAGACATTGTTTTTTGTTTGTTTGTTTGTTTGTTTGTTTGTTTTGTCCATTCTGACGCCCTATCCAATGTCTTTTGATTGGAGCATTTAGTCCATTTATATTCCGAGTGATTATTGATAGGTATATATTTAGTCCCATTCTACTAGTTGTTTTGTCATTGTTTCTTGATGTTTTCTCTGATCCTTTCTTGCTTGTAACACTTTTAGTCTTTCATTTCCACTCAAGAGCCCGATTTAAATATCCTTTTCTTTTGCCTGGTGGTACATTTCTTTACTTATTTTTAATATTTCTTTTTTTTTAATTTAAGCCCAAGTTAGTTACCTTATAGAGGAATACAGTTTCAGCAGTAGAATTTAGTGATCCATCAAGTGCAAAATATACCCAATACTCATCCCAAGGTCCACCCCTAATGCCCATCACCCATTGAGCCCATACCCCTATTCAGTAACCCTCCAGGAACCCTGAGATTCTTCCCTCTATTTAACAGTCTCTTATCATTTGACTCCCTCTCTGTTTGTATCTTATTTTTGCTTTGCTTTCACTATGTTCATCAGTTTTTTTTAAATTCGACATAAGGGAGAAATCATAGGATGTGTGTCTTTCTCTGACACATGTTGCTTAGCTTAATAAAGTCAGGTTCCATCCACGTTGTTGCAAATAGCGAGATTTCATTCTTTTTGATCGCCGAGTAATAGTCCATTGTATGAATATGCCATATCTTCTTTATCCATTCATCTGTCAGTGGTCATTTGGGCTCTTTGCATAACTTAGCTATTGTTGATAATGCTGCTATAAATACTGGAGTACATGTGCCACTTCGAATCAGCGTTAATGTATCTTTTGGATAAATACCTAGTAGTGCAATTGCTGGGTCCTAGTGTAGTTCTATGTTTTGTTTTTGTGACGAATCTCCATACTATTTTCCAGAATGGCTACACCACTTTGCATTCCCACCAGCATTGCAAAAGGGTTCCCTTTCCCTGCATCCTTGCCAACATCTGTCGTTTCCAGAGATGGTAATTTTAGCCATTCTGATAGGGGTGAGGGGATATCTCATTGTGGTTTTGATTTGTATTTCAGTGATGACGAGTGAGATTGAGCATCTTTTCATGCGTGACCAATCTGGATGTCATCGTTCTTAAAGTGTCTCTTCATGTCTTTTGCCCATTTTTTCACAGGATTATTTGGTTTCTGGGTGTTGAGTGTGATACGTTTTTGTATAGATTTTAGATACTAACCCTTTATCTGATATGTCACCTGCAAATATCTTCTCCCATTTCATTCAGTTTCTTTTTAGTTTGGCTGATTTTGTCCCCTGCTGTGCAGAAGCTTTTTATCTTCAGGACCCAATAGTTCATTGTGGTTTTTATTGCCCTTGCTTCTGGAGACATGACAAGCGAGAAGTTGCTGCGGCCAGGATCAAGGAGGTACATTGCCTGTTATCTCCTCTAGGATTTTGATGGTTCCTGACTTACATTTAGATCATTCATCCATTTTGAGGTGTGTGTGTGTGTGTGTGTGTGTGTGTGTGTCTGTGTGTGTGTGTGTGTCTGTGTGTGAGTGTGTATGTGTGTCGTTTAAGACAAGTGTCCAGGTTCATCATTCTCACTGTCCAGTATTCCTAGTACCATTTGCTGAAGAGACTCTTATTCCATTGGATATTCTTTCTGTGTTAACAAAGATTACTCACCATATGTTGGAGGGTATATTTCTGGGTTCCATATTCTGTTCCATTGACGTCTGTCTCCGTTTCTGTGCCTGTACATACTGTCTTGATGAATGCAGCTTTCTAATACACCACAAATCCAAAATAGTTATGTTTCCACCTTTGTTTTCTTTTTCAACATGACTTTGGCTTTTGGTATCTTTTCTGGATCCTTACACATTTTAGGGTTGTTCTAGCTCTGTGGAGAAAGCTCGTGTTATTTTGATAGGGATTGCATTGAGTGTGTCAATTGGTTTGGTAGTATTGACATCTTCACAAAGTTTGTTCTTCTAATTCGTGAGCATGGAATGTTTTCCATTTCTTTGGGTTTCTTCAATTTTTCTCATAGACGATTTACGGTTTGTTACTTACATCCCCATTGGGAGAGAGTCTGAGCTAGGGTTAAGGTTCGGTCCAGGACGTTGCCAGGGCCAAAGCAACTCCAGTCTCTTGATCTCCCTAGAGGAATGAAGTAAAGGACCAGGAGACAGCGGGGGTCAAGTGTTTGATTAGGTTTCAAGATCGGGTTAGGATTCGGTTGAGGTTTCAGGTTAGGGGTAGAGTTTGGTTTAGGACCCAAGAGGCTCCAGGTACTGAACCCACAGCAGGGCAGTGGTCTCCCGAATAGGCTAAGTTGAGGGCACAGGGGAGAGGGCCGGTAAGGTTCAGTCTTTGGCTTCCAAGGCCATGGAACTCTATGGGCCACTGGTCGGGTAGGCCTCAGGAATTCTGTCAGACAACTGCAGCCGGGCCTGAAAAACCTCTTTGTGAGGTTCCAGGCACCATGCCGAGTGACACTGCCCCGCTTCTGGAACCCCAGGCACATGGTGTTGCCAGACCTTGGAACTGGGTCCCCAAGGGGAGAGAGGCTTAGCTAGGGTTAGTGTTTGGACCAGGGACGTAGCCAGGGCCGAAGCGACTCCAGTCTTGAGATCTCCCTTGAGAGATGAAGTGAGGGCCCATGCGAGGGGGGGGTTAAAACGAAGGGTTAGGGTTCAAGGCCGGCTTAGGATATGGTGGAGGGTCCGATTAAGGATAGGGTTGGGGTTAGGTCCCAGGAGGCCCCAGGTGCTGAAGCCAGAGCAGTGCAGTGTTCTCCCCGAAGGACTGAGTTCAGGACACAAGGGAGGGTGCCGGGCAGGATCAGACTCTGTTCTTCCAGGCAACACAACTCTATGAGCGCCTGGTCGAGGAAGCCTCAGAAATCCTCTCTGGCAGCTGTAACCGGCATGGGAAAAGATATGGTGAGCTTCCAGATACCATACCGAGTGACACTGCAAACCTTCTGGACCCCAGACGTGTGGTGTTGTCAGACGTTGGTTTTGGGTCCCCATGGGGAGACAGCCTTAGCTAGGGTTAGGTTTCGGTCAAGGGACGTCACCAGGGCCGAAGCCACACTGGTCCGGCGATCTGTCTCAAGGCCTGAAATGAGTGCCCATGCGACGGGGCGGCTCAAGTGGAGGGTTAAGTTTCGAGGACGGCTGAGGTTTCGGTGGAGGGTTCTGACAAGGGTACGGTTAGGGTTAAGTTTAGATCCCAGGAGCTCCAGGAGCCTAAGACACAGCAAGTCAGTGGTCTCCCTGAAGGTCTAAGTTGAGGACACAAGGGAGGGTGCCGGTCAGGATCAGTGTAAGGCTGCCAGGACCACACACGTGGATGGGCCCCTGGTCAGGGAGGCCTCAGGAATTCTTTTGGGCAGCTGCAGCCGGGCCTGGGAAATGTATGGTGAGCTTCCAGGTTCCATGCCGAATGAGCCTGTACCGCTTGTGGACCCCAGGATCGTGGTGTTGTCAGACTTTGGTATTGGGTCCCCATGGGGAGAGAGCCTTAACTAGGGTTAGAGTTCAGTCCAGGGTCGTCACCAGGGCCGAAGCGACTCCGGTCTCGTGATCTCCCACGAGGGCTGAAGTGAGGGAACATGCGATGGGGCGGCTCAAGTGTAGGTTTAGGCTTCGAGGCACCCTTAGGTTTTGGTGGAGGGTTCAGGGTTGGGGTACGTTAGACTTAGGGTTAGGACCCAGGAGGCTCCAGGCGCCAAACACTCAGCAGGGCAGTTGTCTCCCCAAAGGGCTGAATGGAGTGCACAACGGAGAGTGCCTTTCAGGATCAGTCTTTGGCTGCCAGGCCACACACGTCGATGGCCCCTGGTCGGGGAGGCCTCAGGTATCCTCTTGTGTAGCTGCAGCCAGACCTGGGAAACAACATGGTGAGCTTCCAGGTTCCATGCCGAGTTAGCCCGTACTGCTTGTGAACCCCAGGCGCGTGGTGTTGTCAAACTTTGGTCTTGGTTCCCCATGGGGAGAGAACCTTAGCTAGGGTTAGGGTTTGGTCCAGGGACGGCGCTAGGGCTGAAGTGTCTCCGATATCGTGAACTCCCTTGAGGGGAGAAGTGAGGGCAAGTGTGACGGTGCGGCTCAAGTGAAGGGTTAGGTTAGGAGGGACCCCTTAGGTTTCACTGGAGGTCCCTTTTGTGGGTAGGGTTAGGGTTAGGCTCTGGAGTCTTCAGGCGCCGAACCCACATCAGGGGACTGGTCTCCCGATGGGCTCAGTTGAGGGCACAAGAGAGGGTGCCGGTCAGGATCAGTCTTTGGCGGCCAACACCACACAATTTGATGGGCCCCTGGTCGGGGAGCCCTCAGGAAATCTGTCGGGCTGCTGCAGCCGCACTTGGGAAACGACATGGTGAGCTTCCAGGTTCCATGCCGAGTCAGGCTGCACCTCTTCCGGACCCCAGGCGTGTGGTGTTGTCAGACGTTGGCATAGGGTCCTCTTGGGGAGAGAGCCTTAGCTAGGGTTAGGGTTCGGTCCAGGGACGTGGCCAGGGCTGAAGCGACTCCGGTCTCCTGATCTCCCTCGAGGGCTGAAGTGATGGCCCATGCAGCAAGGCGGCTCAGTGCAGGGTTAGGGGTCGAGGCCGGCTTAGGTTTCGGTGGAGGGTCCCCGTTCGGTGTGGGGTTAGGGTTAGGGTTATGTCCCAGGAGGCTCCAGGCGCCCAACCCACAGCAGGACAGTGGTCGCCCCCAAGGGCTGAGTTGAGGGCACAAGGGAGGCTGCCGGTCAGGATCCGTCTTTGGCTGCCAAGGCCACACACGTGTTTGGGCCCCTGGTCGAGGAGGCCTCCGCAATCCTCTCGGCAGCTGCAGCCGGGCCTGGGAAACGACATGGTGAGCTGCCAGGTTCCATGCCGAGTCAGCCTGCACCTCTTCCGGACCCCAGGCGCGTGGTGTTGTCAGATGTTGGCATTGGGTCCTCTTGGGGAGACAGCCTTAGCTAGGGTTAGGGTTCGGTCCAGGGACGTCGCCAGGGCCGAAGCGACTCCGGTCTCGTGATCTCCCTCGAGGGCTGAAGTGAGGGCCCATGCAGCAAGGCGGCTCAAGTGCAGGGTTAGTGGTCGAGGCCGGCTTAGGTTTCGGTGGAGGGTCCCCGTTCGGTGTGGGGTTAGGGTTAGGGTTACGTCCCAGGAGGCTCCAGGTGCTGAACCCACAGCAGGGCAGTGGTCTTCCAGAAGGGCTGAGTTGAGGGCACAAGGGACAGTGCCGGTCAGGATCCGTCTTTGGCTGCCAAGGCCACAGACGTCGATCAGCCCCTGTTCGAGGAGGCCTCCGGAATCCTTTCGGTCAGCTGCAGACGGGCCTGGAAACGACATGGTGAGCTTGCAGCTTCCATGCCGAGTCACCCTGCACCGCTTCTGGACCCCAGGCGCGTGGTGTTGTCAGACTTTGGCATGGGGTCCCCATGGGGAGGGAGCCTTAGCTAGGGTTAGGGTTTGGTCCAAGGACATCGCCAGGGCAGAATCGACTCCAGTCTCGTGATCTCCCTCGAGGGCTGAAGTGAGGGCCCATGCCAGAAGGCGGCCCCATACCAGTGTTAGGGTTCGAGGCAGGCTTAGGTTGTGGTGGAGGGTCCCGGTTCGGGGTACGGTTAGGGTTAGGGTTAGGTCCCAGGAGGCTCCAGGCGCCCAACCCACAGCAAGGCAGTGGTCGCCCCCAAGGGCTGAGTTGAGGGCACAAGGGAGGCTGCCGGTCAGGATCCGTCTTTGGCTGCCAAGGCCACACACGTGTTTGGGCCCCTGGTCTAGGAGGCCTCCGCAATCCCCTCGGCAGCTGCAGCCCGGCCTGGGAAACGACATGGTGAGCTTCCAGGTTCCATGACGAGTCAGCCTGCACCTCTTCCGGACCCCAGGCGCGTGGTGTTGTCAGACGTTGGCATAGGGTCCTCTTGGAGAGACAGCCTTAGCTAGGGTTAGGGTTCGGTCCAGGGACATCGCCAGGGCCGAAGCGACTCCGGTCTCGTGATCTAACTCGAGGGCAGAAGTGAGGGCCCATGCAGCAAGGCGGCTCAAGTGCAGGGTTAGGGGTCGAGGCCGGCTTAGGTTTCGGTGTAGGGTCCCCGTTCGTTGTGGGTTTAGGGTTAGGGTTAGGTCCCAGGAGGCTCCAGGCGCCGAACCCACAGCAGGGCATTGGTCGCCCCCAAAGGCTGAGTTGAGGGCACAAGGGAGGCTGCCGGTCAGGATCCGTCTTTGGCTGCCAAGGCTACAGACGTCGATCGGCCCCTGTTCGAGGAGGCCTCCGGAATCCACTCGGTCAGCTGCAGACGGGCCTGGAAACGACATGGTGAGCTTACAGCTTCCATGCCGAGTCAGCCTGCACCGCTTCTGTACCCCAGGCGCGTGGTGTTGTCAGACTTTGGCATGGGGTCCCCATGGGCAGGGAGCCTTAGCTAGGGTTAGGGTTTGGTCCAGGGACGTCGCCAGGGCTGAATCGACTCCAGTCTCGTGATCTCCCTCGAGGGCTGAAGTGAGGGCCCATGCCAGAAGGCGACTCCATAGCAGGGTTAGGGTTCGAGGCAGGCTTAGGTTGTGGTGGAGGGTCCCGGTTCGGGGTACGGTTAGGGTTAGGGTTAGGTCCCAGGAGGCTCCAGGCTCCCAACCCACAGCATAGCAGTGGTCGCCCCGAAGGGCTGTGTTGAGGGCACAAGGGAGGCTGCCGGTCAGGAACCGTCCTTGGCTGCCAAGGCCACACACGTGTTTGGGCCCCTGGTCGAGGAGGCCTCAGCAATCGTATCGGCAGCTGCAGCCGGACCTCGGAAACGACATGGTGAGCTTCCAGGTTCCATGCCGAGTCAGCCTGCACCTCTTCCGGACCCCAGGCGCGTGGTGTTGTCAGACGTTGGCATAGGGTCCTCTTGGGGAGACAGCCTTAGCTAGGGTTAGGGTTCGGTCCAGGGACATCGCCAGGGCCGAAGCGACTCCGGTCTCGTGATCTACCTCGAGGGCAGAAGTGAGGGCCCATGCAGCAAGGCGGCTCAAGTGCAGGGTTAGGGGTCGAGGCCGGCTTAGGTTTCGGTGTAGGGTCCCCGTTCGTTGTGGGTTTAGGGTTAGGGTTAGGTCCCAGGAGGCTCCAGGCGCCGAACCCACAGCAGGGCATTGGTCGCCCCCAAAGGCTGAGTTGAGGGCACAAGGGAGGCTGCCGGTCAGGATCCGTCTTTGGCTGCCAAGGCTACAGACGTCGATCGGCCCCTGTTCGAGGAGGCCTCCGGAATCCACTCGGTCAGCTGCAGACGGGCCTGGAAACGACATGGTGAGCTTACAGCTTCCATGCCGAGTCAGCCTGCACCGATTCTGGACCCCAGGCGCGTGGTGTTGTCAGACTTTGGCATGGGGTCCCCATGGGCAGGGAGCCTTAGCTAGGGTTAGGGTTTGGTCCAGGGACGTCGCCAGGGCTGAATCGACTCCAGTCTCGTGATCTCCCTCGAGGGCTGAAGTGAGGGCCCATGCCAGAAGGCGACTCCATAGCAGGGTTAGGGTTCGAGGCAGGCTTAGGTTGTGGTGGAGGGTCCCGGTTCGGGGTACGGTTAGGGTTAGGGTTAGGTCCCAGGAGGCTCCAGGCGCCCAACCCACAGCATGGCAGTGGTTGCCCCCAAGGGCTGAGTTGAGGGCACAAGGGAGGCTGCCGGTCAGGATCCGTCTTTGGCTGCCAAGGCCACAGATGTCGATCGGTCCCTGTTCGAGGAGGCCTCCGGAATCCTCTCGGTCAGCTGCAGACGGGCCTGGAAACGACATGGTGAGCTTCCAGGTTCCATGCCGAGTCAGCCTGCACCTCTTCCGGACCCCAGGCGCGTGGTGTTGTCAGACGTTGGCCTTGGGTCCTCTTGGGGAGAGAGCCTTAGCTAGGGTTAGGGTTCGGTCCAGGGACGTCGCCAGGGCCGAAACGACCCCGGTCTCGTGATCTCCATCCAGGGCTGAAGTGAGGGCCCATGCCAGAAGGCGGCTCCTTAGCAGGGTTAGGGTTCGAGGCAGGCTTTGGTTGTGGTGGAGTGTCCCGTTTCGGGGTACGGTTAGGGTTAGTGTTAGGTACCAGGAGGCTCCAGGAGCCCAACCCACAGCATGGCAGAGGTCGCCCCGAAGGGCTGAGTTGAGGGCACAAGGGAGGCTTCCTGTCAGGATCCGTCTTTGGCTGCCAAGGTCACACACGTGTTTGGGCCCCTGGTCGAGGAGGCCTCCGCAATTCTCTCGGCAGCTGCAGCCGGGCCTGGGAAACGACATGGTGAGCTTCCTGGTTCCATGCCGATTCAGCCTACACCTCTTCCGGACCCCAGGCACGTGGTGTTGTCAGACGTTGGCATTGGGTCCTCTTGGGGAGAGAGCCTTAGCTAGGGTTAGGGTTCGGTCCAGGGACGTGGCCAGGGCCGAAACGACTCCGGTCTGGTGATCTCCCTCGAGCGCTGAAGTGAGGGCCCATGCAGCAAGGCGGCTCAAGTGCAGGGTTAGGGGTCGAGGCCGTCTTAGGTTTCGGTGGCGGGTCCCTGTTCGTTGTGGGGTTAGGATTAGGGTTAGGTCCCAGGATCCAGGTTCTGAACCCATAGGATGGCAGTGGTCTCCCCGAAGGGCTGAGTTGAGGGCACAAGATACTGTGCCGGTCAGGGTCCGTCTTTTGCTGCCAAGGCCACACATGTGATTGGCCCCTGGTCCATGAGGCCTCTGGAATCCTCTCGGTCCACCTCAGCCGGGCCTGGGAAACGACATGGTGAGCTTCTAGGTTCCATGCCGAGTCAGCCTGCACCGCTTCTGGACTCCAGGCCCCTGGTCTTCTCAGACGTTGGAATTGGGTCCCTATGGGGAGAGAGCCTTAGCTAGTGTTTGGATTCGGTCCTGGGACGCCGCCAGGGCTGAAGCTACTCTGGTCTCGTGATCTCCTTCGAGGGCTGAAGTGAGGGCCCATTACATGGGACTGCTCATGTGTAGGGTAGGGTTCTTGGTCCCCTTTATTTTCGTTGGAGGTTCCCCTTTTGGAGTGGGGTTAGTGTTAGCGTTAGGTCCCTTGTGTCTCCAGGTGCCAAACCCTCAGAAGCCAGTTGTCTCCACGGAGTTCTGAGTTTAGGGCAGAAGGTTGGGTGACGGTCAGGATCACTCTTTGGCTTCAAAGGCCACAACCTCTCTGTGCGATGTTCTGGGAGGCCACAGGAATCCTCTCGGGCTGTTGTAGCCGGGTTGCGAAATGCATGTTGAGGTTCCAGGTTCCATGCCGAGTTAGCCTGCACGCTTCTGGACCCCGGTTGCATGGTGTTGTCAGACTGTAGTAGTGGGTCCCCATGGTGAGAGAGCGTTAGATAGGTTTAGGTTTCGTTCCAGGGACGTCACCAGCACCGATGCCACCCGAGACAAATGATCTCCCTCGAGGTCTGAAGTGAGGGCCTATGTGACGGTGGGTCTCAAGTATAGGGTCAGGGTTCGAGGTCGGCTTAGACTTCGGTGGAGCTTTCCGTTTAGGGGTTGCATTAGGCTTAGGGTTAGGTCCCAGGATTCTCCAGGCGTTGAACCCACAGTTGTGCAGTGGTCTCCCCGAAGGTCTGAGTAGAGGGTACAGGGAGGGTGCCAATCAAGACCAGTGTTTGGCTTCCAATTTCACACAAATATATGGCCCCCTGTAGGTTAAGCCTCAGGAATCCTCTCGGGCAGCTGCAGCCGGGCCTGGGAAATGATATGGTGAGGTTCCACGTTCCATTCCGAGTGACCCTTTACTGCTTCTGGACCCCAGCCACGTGATATTGTCAGAGGTTTATGGTTCGGTCCAGGAAAGTCACCAGGGTCGAAGCAACATCAGTGTTTTGAATTCCATGGAAGGCTGAAATGAGGGCACATGTTCCGACATGGATCTGTTGTAAAGTTAGTGTGATATATAGGGTTAGGTGTAGGGTGAGTATTCTGGTTAGGGTTACCATTAGGTTTAGGGTTAGCTCCCTGGAGGCTCCGGGTTGTTACCCCAGAGCAGAGCAGGTGTATCCCCAAAGGGCTGAGTGGAGTCACAAGGGTGTGTGCCGGTCCAGATTATTCTATGGGTTCCAAGGCTAGACTTATGTATGTGCCACCCTTACTGTAGGATTCAGGAATCCTCTCGTGCAGCTGCCGTCTCGCTTTGGAAATGACATGGTGATATTCCACGTTCCATGTCGAGTATTTCTTCATCAATTCTGGAGCCCATGTGCACGCTGTTATTAGAAAATGTACATATGTATATTTTCTGGTGGAATGATATCTCCCTTGATGTCTTTGCAGTGTTAAAGTGCCCTTCTATGTATGTATGAGTATCAATTCTTTCCTTTAGGTTTTCAGTGTTTTGTGTATTGGATTCTCTCAGGTTGAGCACATGTATGTTTACAATTGTTGTATCTTTCGTTGGATTATACCTTTTATCATTATAATTTCCTTCTTTCCCTCTTCTTAGAGTTTTATTTTTAAATGTAAAAGGATGTCAACTTTTCATTGAAATATTCTTCACACATTTGTTGTATTAGTTTTAGGCATACATTGTAGTCATTCCATATGTCTATAAATTATGTTGTCCTTCAGCACAAGTGTAGCTATCCTGTGAAAGCATGCAACAGTATTATTACAGGATTAACTCTATTCAATTGGCTATCTCTTGTATCCCTAGGACTCATTCATTCCATAGCTGGAAGCAGTTATCTCTCTCTCAAAGGTGTCAGTTCTTTATCTAACCTAAATACTCTGGTGGTAAACACAATTACTTGCTCAGCATGTGTAAATTGGCCGTCTATTTTTCTGTGGACATTGCTTAAAACATTACAAATGATGTCATTATGTTAATAAATTCTGTTTCATTCTTCACTCAAAAAAAAAGGAGAAGGAAAAGGTTTCTTTGTGTCCCAGGCCCTGTCACTAAGACCCTTCCCATTGTGGAGAACAGGCGGAGTTGCCCAGAGCACCTTCAGTCCCTCAGCTGAGAGACCAAGGCCTTCAACTTTGCAGGAATTCCCATGGTAGCCAGCAGAGAGAGCTCAAGCACCACAGACCCGGAGGGGCGGCCTCCTCTGCCTAGGCAGTGATGGCCAGCAGAGGGCGCACCATCAGCTTTTCTGACCCAGGGCACTTCAGAGCAGGAAGGGCTGCTGCTGCTCCCAGAGGACACAGGGCCTCTACCACTGTCTCAGGACAGAGGGCAGAGCTGTGTTTCCAGCGGGTTCTGCCGCCCGCCCCAGGGGAGACCTTGGGAGCTTTGCAGCAACTTGGCATCTCCTGAGTCGCCAGAGAGAAGCTGCCTTGTTGTACTGAGTGCTGAGGAGGGGGCGCTGGGTGGCTTCCCTGGGCATGATGGTTGCAAAACAGCATAGGCCCTTGCATTTTCTGGGTTGTTCCCGTGTTTCATTCCTCAACTTCCTGGACAGTATTTGAACAAGTCGTATTTTACTAAAGGACTTGTGGATTGCAGGGTTCCACGACATCACCTCATAGATACAGTCGATGGTTTGTTCCAGATTCAGGCTTGTTTCCGGGAAGAAACCCTGACAGAAATTCAGAAGAACGGGAGCTGCACTCCATTAGGACTTGAATACACGAAATGTTTGTCTCAGGACCTTCTAGAAGAATGAGCTGTGACCCACTTTCCGAGTCCTGCTGGAACCAGTGACCGAGGTAAGGGCACAAACTGTCCCCCACAACATACATGCTTTTTAAAAAAAATTATGGTTATTTTTCCAACCTAATGAAGTGATTGAAAACTAGAGAAAACCCCGTAGGTAGGTGTCTTAACCTTCTGATATCTATTACTTTAAATTGCACTTAGTAAACATACAGTGTAATACTAGTTTCAGGTGAACAATGTAGTGCAACACTTCCATGCGTCACCTGGTGCTCATCCCAGGTGCACTTCGTAATCCCCAGAAGCTGTTTCATCCATTCCCCCACCTCATTGTGGAACCCCTCAGTTTGTTTTCTAGTTAAGAGTGTTTGTCACTGTCTCCTCCCCCCCCCCACTTTGTTTTGTTTTATTTCCATGTGTTAGTGAAATCGTCTGGTATTTGTGTTTCTCTGAGAGGCTTTTTTCACCCAGCATAATATTCTCTCCATCCACCTCTTGGAAAATGACAAGATTTCATGTTTTTATGGCTAAATAATATTACATTCCATATACTACATCTCAGTTTATTCATCAGTTGATGGATGCTTGGTCAGTTTCCGTAATTTGGCTTTTGTAGAAAATGCTGCTGTAAACTCATGGTGCATGTATCCCTTTGAAGAATTATTTTTGTATTCTTTCTGTAAATACCTCGTAGTGAAATTGCTGGATCGTAACATAGTTCTATTTCCATTTCTTTTTTTTGACGAATCTCCATGTTGTTTTCCAGAGTGGCTGCACCAGTTTGCATTCCTTCCCACAATGCAAGAGGGTTCCTCTTTCCCCACATCCTTGCCAACACCTGCTGTCTCATCATTCATTGATTTTAGTCATTTTCACAGATGTGACGTGTTATCTCATTGTACTTTTGAATTGTATTTCCCTGAAGACGAGTAATGCTGAGCATCTTTTCATGTGTCTCTTGGATATGTTTATGTCACCTTGGGAAAATGTCCATTCGTGTCATCTGCCCATTTTTAATTGGATTTCTCATTTTTTGGGTGCTGTATAACTTTATATATTTTGGACAGTAAACCTTTATCAGATGTCGTTTACAAATAGTATTCTGTAGGTGTTTTAGTTTTGTTGATTATTTCCTTTGTGACAGAAGCTTTTCATTTTTATGAAGTCCCATTATTTTTGCTTGTGTTTCCCTTACCTCAGGAGATATATCTACAAAGATGTTTGTACAGCCAATGTCAAATAAGATACTGCCTGTGTTAGGTATCCTCTGGGATTTTTATGGTTTCAGGTTTCACACATAGTTCTTTATTCATGTTGGATTTATTTTTGTGTATGTTGTAAGAAAGTGGTCCGGTTGTGTTTTTGTTTTGTTTTGCAGGTTGCTGTCTAGTTTTCCAAAACCACATGTTGAGGAGACTTTTTTTTAAGTTTATGTATTTATTTTTGAGAGAGAGAGAGAGAGAGAGAGAGAGAGAGAGAGAGAGAGAGAGAGAACATGCAGAAGAGGATCAGAGAGAAATGGAGAGAGAGAATCCCAGGCATGCTCTGCACTGCCCTGAGATCATGGTTGGAGCTGAATCCACAGTCACACGCTGTGGAGACACACATGTGTCCCAAGAGTATCTTTTTTACCCATTGGATATCCTTTCCTGCTTTGTTGAGAATTAATTGACCATATATGTATGAGTTCATGCCTGGGTTTCCATTCTATTGGTCTCTGCGTCTATGTTTTTGTTGTTGTTGTTGGTTGCCAGTACCATACTGTTCTGTTCAGTACAGCTTTGTAATATAACCTAAAGTCTAGAAGCGTGATGTCTCCAGCTTTAGTTTTGGTCTTCAATTTCTTTTGGCTGTTTGGGGTCTTTGTCACTCCATACATATTTTGGGACTATTTGTTCTAGTTCTGTGACAAATGTTTTGTTTGTGTGATAGGGATTTCCTTACATGTGTCGATTGTTTTGTGGAGTGTAGACCTTTTAACAGTATTTTGTTCTTCCTGTCCCTGAACACGAAATGTATTTCCTTTTCTTTGCGTCCTCTTCCATTTCTTTCATCAGTGTTTCAAAGCCTTTAGAGTACAGATCTTTTACCTCTTTGGTTAGGTTTATTCCAGGTATCTTGGGGTATTTGGTGCACCTGTCAATGGGATTGACCCCTTACTTTCTCTTTCTGTTAATTCATTATTTGTCTACAGAAATGCAATAGATTTATGTACATTGATTTCTGTATATTTTGATTTGTTGAATTCATGTATCAATTCTAACAATTTTGAGGGGAATCTTTCATGTTTTCTATAGAGAGCATCATGTCATTTCCAAATAGTGAAAGTTCTATTTCTTCCTTGCCAGTTTGGATGCTTCTGATTTCTTTTTGTTGTCTGATTGCTGTGGCTATAACTTACAGTACTATGTGGAATAACAGTGGTGAGAGGGATCATCCCCGTCTTGTCCCTGACCTTGGAAGAAAAATTTCAATTTTTCCCCATTGAGGATGAGATGAGCTGTGGGTTTTTCATAGATGGCCTTTATTATGTGCAGGTAGGTTGAGTACCAATATACTTGCTAGGGGGTTTTATCGTGAATGGACGTGACATTTTGTCAAATCGTTTTCCTGCATGTCTTGAAAGCATCATATTGTTCTTATCCTTTCTTCTATTACTGTGGTGCATCATGTTGATTGATCTGTGAATGTGGAACCACCCTTGCAGTCCGGGAATATATCCCACTTGATTATGGTAAATGATTCTATTAATGTATTATTGACTTTAATTTGAAGGTATCTTGATGTGAATTTATGCATACATATTCATCGGGATATTGGTCTGTAGTTTCATTTAAATTTTTTAAAACATATTTAAAGTATTTATTTACTTAGAAACATAGGGTACATAAAAGTGAGGGGGGGACAGAGAGACAGGGAGAGGGAGAATCCTGGCCATGCTCCACACTGTCAGCACAGGGTCCAACGTGGGACTCGAATCCATGTGCTGCAAGATAATGTCCTAATCCAAAATTAAGATTTGGACACCAAACCCACCGAGCCACACAGGAGCCCCGGCAGTTTTCATTTTTAGTGGAGGCTTTAACTGGTTTTGGTATCAAGGTAATGATGGCCTCATAAGATGAATTTGTAAGTTTTCCTTCTTTTTTTATTTTTTGTAATAATTCGAGAAGAATACGTATTATCTCTTCCTTAAATGGATGGTGGAATTCATTAGTGAAGCCATCTGGCCCTGAACTCTTGTGTTGGGGGGAAATTTTTTATTACTGATTTGATTTCTTTCTGTTTTCAGATTTTATGTATCTTTCCGTTTCAGTTTTGGTAGTTTGTGTGTTTCTAGGAATTGTTCCATTTTTCTCAGAGTGTCCAATTTGTTGCATATAGATTTTCATAATATTATCTTCTAACTGTATTTTTGTGGTGTTGACTGTTATTTCTCCTGTGTTATTTGTGATTTTATTTGAGTCCTTTCCTTCTTCTTTGTGAAAAGTATGCCTAGGAGGTTTTCATGTTGATTACTGTTTTCAAGGAACCAGCCCCTGGTTTCATTGATTTGCTCTAGTGTCTTTTTGGTTTCTATATTCCTTATTTCTGCCTTAATCTCTATTATTTCCTTCCTTCGGCTGTTCTTCTCATTCCTTTAGTTATAAGTTAGGATTGTTTGGGATTTTTCTTGCCCTTTATGGTAGGCTTGTACTGCTATATACTTCCATCATAGACTGCTTCTGCCGCATTCCAAATACTTTTACCAGTGTATTTTCATTTTCATTAGTTTCGGTGTATTTTCTCATTGATTTCCTGTTTGACCCATTCATTTGGTAGCATGTTATTTAACCTCCCTTTTATTGTGGCCTTTCCCCCTTAGTGTGTGTGTGTGTGTGTGTGTGTGTGTGTGTGTGTGTGCGCGCACACGTGGTTAACTTCAAGCTTCTTAGCTTTGTGGTCAGAAAAAATGCTTGGTCTGATCTCTGCCTTTGGGTACCTGTTGAGGCCTGATTTGTGACCTAGAATGTGATCAATTATGGAGAATGCCCCATGTGCACTTGAAAAGAATGTGTACTCTGTCATTTTAGTATGGAGTGTTCTGAATATATCTGTTACACCCATCTGGTCCAGTGTGTCATTCAAAGCCATTGTTTCCTTGTTGGTTTTCTGTTTACAGGTTCTGTCCATGGATGTGAGTTATGTGTTAAAGTCCTCTAATATCGTTATATTATTATAAATGAGTTCTTTTATTGTTGTTGTTAAATGTTTTATATACTTGGTGGTTGCATGTTGGGGGCATCAAAATTTACAATCATTGGATCTTCTTGTTTGGTTGTCCCCTTTAGTATGAGATAGTGTTCGTCTTCATCTCTTGTTACAGCTTTATTTATTTTTTAAATTTAAGTCTTAGTTGACATACAGTGCATTCTCGGATTCATGAGTAGAATTCAGTGATTCATCCCTTACATACAACACCCAGTGCTCATCACAACAAGTGCTCTTCTTTTTTTTTTTTTTCAACATGTTTTATTTATTTTTGGGACAGAGAGAGACAGAGCATGAACGGGGGAGGGGCAGAGAGAGAGGGAGACACAGAATCGGAAACAGGCTCCAGGCTCCGAGCCATCAGCCCAGAGCCTGACGCGGGGCTCGAACTCGCGGACCGCGAGATCGTGACCTGGCTGAAGTTGGACGCTTAACCGACTGCGCCACCCAGGCGCCCCACAAGTGCTCTTCTTAATACAGGTCCCCCATCTAGCCCAGAGATGACCCATCTCCCTCCATGAATCTTCACTGTTTTTTCTCTATCATTAAGAGACACATGTGGCTTGTTACCACTCTTCTCTTTTCCTGCCCCCTTCCCATGTTTTCTTCTGTTTTGTTTCTTCAATTACACATGAGTGAAATGATATATTTGTCTTTCTCTGATTGACATATTTCACTTAGCATAACACATTCTAGATCCATCCACATCGTTGCAAATGACAGGATTTCATTCTTTTTGAAGCCGAGACATATTTGATTGTATATACGTATGTATGTATGTATGTATGTATGAATATATACACGTACACACACACACACACACGTGCATATACATGAATACACAGACACACACATACACAGACCCCACAACTTCTTTATACCTTCATCACTTGTTGGATACTTGGGCTTTCTCCATAATTTAGCTACTGTTGATAAAGCTGTTATAAATATTGGGTGCATGCAATTTTCTACTAGGTATTGACCTAAAGGGTACCAAACTACAGTCTCAATTTTAAAGTTTTTTTGCCCGATATAAGTATTGGTACTGGGTTTCTTTTGATATTATTGGCATGATAAATGTTTTTTCATTCCCTCAATTTAAATCTGCAGGTGACTTAAGTCCAAATAAGGCTTTGTAGGCAGCACCTAGATAGGCCTTGGTTTGTTTGTTTGTTTGTTTGTTTGTTTGTTTCTTTTATTTTTCTTTTCTTTTCTTTTTTTTTGTGTCCATTCTGTCTCCCTATCCAATGTCTTTTGATTGGAGCATTTATCGATTTACCTTAGAGTAATTATTGATAGGTATATATTTAGTGCCCTACTAGTTGTTTTACCATTGTATCTTGATGTTTTTTCTCTGATCCTTTCTTGTCTGTAACAATTTTGGTCTTTCATTTCCACTAAAAGAGCCCGATTTATATATTCTTTACTTTTGACTGGTAGTATATTTCTTTGCTTATTTTTAATATTTTTTTCTGTTTTAAAATTTAAGCCCAAGTTAGTTACCTTATAGTGGAATACAGTTTCAGGATTAGAATTTAGTGATCCGTCAATTACAAAATATATCCAGTACTCATCCTAAGTGCTGTCTCTAATGCCCATCACCCATTTAGCCCATACCCCTATTCAGTAACCCTCCAGGAACCCTGAGCTTCTTCCCTCTATTTAACGGTGTCTTATCGTTTGACTCCATCTCTGTTTGTATCTTATTTTTGCTTTCCTTTCACTACGTTCTTCAGTGTTATGAATTCTCTCATCTGTGGAATTTAATATGATGTGTGTCTTTCTCTGACATATTTTGCTTATCATAATAAAGTCCAGTTCACTAAACGTTGTTGAAAATAGCAAGATTTCACTCCTTTTGATCACCGTGTAATATTCCATTGTATGAATATACATCTTCTTTATCCATTCATCTGTCAATGGTCATTTGGCCTCTTTGCATAATGTAGCTATTGTTGATAATGCTGCTATAAACATTAGAGTGCATGTGCCACTTGGAGTCAGCATTAATGTATCCTTTGTGTAAAAACCTAGTAGTGCAATTGCTGGGTCCTAGTGCAGTTCTAGTTTTGGTTTTTGTAGCGAATCTCCATACTATTTTCCAGAGTGGCTACACCATTTTGCATTCCCACCAGCATTGCAAAAGCTTTCCCTTTGCATCCTTGCCAACATCTGTCGTTTCCTGAGATGTTAATTTTAGCTATTCTGATTGGCATGAGGGGATATCTCATTGTGGTTTTGATGTGTATTTCACTTATGAGGAATGAGGTTGAGCATCTTTTCACATGTGACCAATCTGGATGTCCTGTTAAAGTGTCTCTTCATGTCTTTTGCCCATTTCTTCTCTGGATTATTTGGTTTTTGGGTGTTGAGTGTGATAAGTTCTTGATAGATTTTGGATACTAACCCTTTATCTGATATGTCACCTGTAAATATCTTCTCCCATTCCATTAAGTTTCCTTTTAGTTTTCCTGATTGTTTCCTCTGCTGTGCAGAAGCTTTTTATCTTGAGGTCCCAATAGTTTATTTTGGTTTTATTGCCCTTGCTTCTGGAGAAATGACAAGCAAGAAGTTGTTGCGGTCAGGAACAAAGAGGTAGGTTGCCTGTCTTCTCCTCTAGGATTTTGATGGTTTCCTGTCTTACATTTAGATGTTTCATCCATTTTTAGGTGTGTGTGTGTGTGTGTGTGTGAGAGAGAGAGAGAGAGAGAGAGAGAGAGAGAGAGAGAGAGAGAGAGAGAGAGAGAGGGAGGAAGTTTAAGAACATAGTCCAGGTTCATACTTGTCACTGTCCAGGTTTCCCAGTACCATTTGCTGAAGAGACTCTTCTTTTTCCTTTGGATATTCTTTCCTGCTTTGTGAAAGATTATTCAGCCATATGTTTGAGGCTCCATTTCTGGGTTCCATATTCTGGTCCTTTGATCTATGTGTCTGTTCTTGTGCCCGTACCATACTGTCTTGATGATTGCGGCTTTCTAATGCACCATAAAGTCCAGAGTTGTAATGTCTCCACCTTTGTTTTTCTTTTTCAACATTACTTTGGCTCTTTGGGATCTTTTCTGGTTCCATACAATTTTAGGATTGTTGTCTCTAGCTCTGTGAAAAATGCTGGTGTTATTTTGATAGGAATTACATTGAATTTGTCGATTGCTTTGGATAGTATTGACATTTTAACAATATTTGTTCTTCTAATCCATGTACATGGGATTTTTTTTTCATTTCTTTGTGTCTTCTTCAACTTCTTTTATAGACGCTGTATGGTTTGTTCTTTTAATTTTTTAATGTTTATTTATATTTGAGAGAGTGAGCGAGCAATTGAGAGCGCATGAGCGGTGGTGGGGGGGGGAGGGCAAAGAGAGAGAGAGGGAGACACAGACTCTGAGGCAGGCTCCAGACTCTGAGCTGTCAGCACAGAGCCCGTCAAGGGACTCAATCCCACAAATGCAGGATCATGCCCAGAACCGAAGACGGCACTTAACCGACTGAGCCACCCAGGAGACCCTCTATTGTTTTAACTGTACTGATCTTTTCCCTCTTTGGTTGGGTTTATCCCTGGGTATTTTATGGTTTTCAGTGCAGTTGTAAATGACATCAATTCCTTGATTTCTCTGTTGATTCATTACTGGCGTATAGAAATGCAATCAACTTCTGCATATTGATTGTATATTCTGATACTTTCCTGAATTCCTGTATCAATCCAAGAAGTTTTTTGGTGGAGTCGTTCAGATTTTCCACGGAGAGTATCGTGTCTGTGAGCAGGGAAAGATTGATTCCTCCTAGCCAACTTGGACACCTTGATTTCTTTTTGATGTCTAATTGCTGAGGCTAAGACTTCCAACAGTATGGTGCATAACAGTGCTGAGAGTGGACATCCCCGTCGTGTTCCTGACCTTAGGGGGAAAGCTCAGTTTTTCACCACTGAAGATGATATTAGCTGTGGGACTTTCATATCTGGATATTCTCATGTTGCGGAATGATACTTCTATCCCTCCTTTAATGAGGTTTTTTTTTTTCACCAAGAAAGGATGCTGCTGCATTTTGTCAAACGTTTATTCTGCATCTATTGAGAGGATCATGTGGTTGTTATCCTTTCTTTTATCAATGTGATGTATCACATCAGTTGATTTGCAGATATTGAATCTATCGTGCATTCCAGGAATAAAATCCACCTCATTGTCCTGAATAATCCTTTTTATGTATTGTTGGATCCGGTTTGCTACTTTTTGTTGAGAATTTTCGCATCCAGATTCATCAGGGAAATTGGTCTGTAGTTTTCCTTTCCGGTGGGGTCTTTGTCCAGTTTGGACTCAAGGCCATGCTGGCCTCATAGAATGAGTTTGGAAATATTCCTTCCATGTCTCTGGCCATGACCTTATCTTGTTCTTTAATTTGGGATGCATCCTCTTATCTTGGCATTTTGGTTGAGTATTTACCTTCTCTGTTACCAAAGCTCATTATGTTACCTGCCTCTGGGATGAATGGCTTTATGAAGAGGAGATCATCTAGTGTCCAGGGCCTGGCACATCACGGAGTGTCTGTGGTGTGTGTTGCACGCACTGTTTTGTGTTCTGGCTGCACTATCCTTCAAGCCAGTTGTATGAGCAATGTATGGTCCTTGGCCAGAATGTTGTGAGACTTATCTAGGTCTGCTCCGATCTGCTTGTTAAGTGAGACTTGAAATGATTGCCACTAGAAGTGAAGCCCTGCATAACTGTCTGGTCAAGAGAGGTGATATGGTCATGGGCTTCCCCTGGTCTTCTGGGGATGGGGCCAGCTCCATTGGGACTGAAGCAAGATTGAATGACCTTGAAGGCCAGTCTCGGCAGAACACAGGAAGTTGGGGTTGTCGTAAGCAGCTTAGGCACCCAGTGTGGGGATTGCCTTGGTTCCAGCAGATGGCTCTGTGTTTTTTTTGCTGGGGGGGTGTGCAGAGCAGGGTAATGGCGCCACGAAGCTCCTCTGTCCTAGCTCTTTGTCCCCTCATTGTGAACACTGCTTCACAGGGATGCTCTCCACGATGAGTGTATAATCTCCCCCAGTGTGTGCACCAGGTGTTGTACAGATCACTGTTTCAATGACATCTGCCTGCAAGTTGTTTGCGCTTTCTCTTCAGGAGTAGGCCAGTGCCCTCATGGCTGTATCCCAGCCAAGACTGCTAACCTTTGAAACTCCACATTCTCAGGGTGCCTGGATGGCTTGGTTAAGTGTCTGACTCTTGATCCTGGCTCAGATCATGACCTCTGGGTTGTGGGATTCTCTCTTTCCCTGTTGTCTTGCCCCTCTTTTGCATGTGCTCCCTGTCTCTAACTTGAATAAACTTAAAAAAAAATAGTGGCATGGAATTCCTTATTTAGGCAAGACTGCCTCTCTGAGGGGAATGACAGGGATCTATCAGTTAAATTTCCAGCACTGACTAGGAAATTCTTTGCTGACTGGTTAAAGGTTACATTCCTACAGGAATGAAATTAGGTTTAGTGACATGTGGCCTTAACGTAAGTAACTCCATGATGGGCCTGTGATTTTTCTTAACATTCCAAACCCAAATTTTTACACATACATTTTTTTCATTAAATGTATAGCCCTAAATAATATTTTAGGCATCTACTGCCGGCCCAAAGATCATATCCTGTGAAACTGTGATCATCTCCTAATCATAGGTGAAGATCGACTCTGTGGTTCTAAGATCTTTGTGGCTCTAAGTTACTTTGATCTATGTTACTAAGATCTTTGTGAGTATAGGTTACTGCTGACCTTTTGAAGTCTTTGACGCAGGGACCCGCAGCCAGGTTGCTGACCCATCACTTAGGCACAGAAGCACCCTTTCCATGTCACCCCGCCCTAAAGCGTTGTCTTTCCCTCTTGTACTTCTGGGACTTACCCTTTGGCAAGTCACATATCCTCATGCAAACATGTCAGTGTGGACCAGAGAAAGCTGCTTGCCTGTGACTCCCCCTTCATGGTCACATCTTATCGTTCTGAAACCCTTTGAACTCCCTATCGTTCTTCCAGTCTTTGAATATCTCTTCGATTTGGAAATATTTGATTCTCTTGTATTCCTGCTAAAAATATACGTGAAAATAGTAAAGCAAGGGTTCTTTACAATAAGTGAGCCAGTCACAATGCTTCATCTGGCCGCGTGTATGTTTTTATTTTTGACAATGTTCAGGCATGATGTGACGTACATCCTGTAAAATCTGAGTATCATTCATTATCTAGCATAACCACCTTTATGGAAAGCCATTCAATGACATGCTCGTTCAAGATCAGAAAAACATTTACATACCACATAATAGAGTCGTATATACATACGTTATTATCTTAAAATATGTAAAGTAGATGTTTCTATGAAGTGTTTATCATGCATTCAGTTTTCTGTACCATGAATGCTATTATTTAAATTAAACAATAGTAAGAACAAGAATAGGTACATGTACATCACTAGTAACTAATACTGGAACTGGTTATGTAATCTTACGTGTAGAAAAACCATGATTACTAATAATCTATTCTTTCATGATGGGTTTCTAGTTACCAAAAAAAATTGGGAGCATAATACTGAGTATCCACATACATCAGACTGTTTTCTCACTATTGATGTCATAATGGTTGGTACATGATCACAATCAATGTATCAAAGAGATATGGTAGTATGAAGTAAAGTTTATATTTCTATTCAGATTGCTTCGGTTTTAACCTCTCCTAGCCCAGACTCATCCCAGCTGGCACATTACAGTCATCCTGTCTCCTTAGGCTCCACTTGGCCATGACATTTTTTAGATTTTTCCATATTTTTCATAAGGTGCAAAGTTTTGAGGGTACGTTTGTAGAATGTATTTTGTAGAGTGATCCTTGGTTGGGATATGTCTAACGTTTGTTGAAATGCTTAAGCCAGAGTTATTGTGATTTGGAGCAGAAGATCCAGAGGCATAGTGCCATCCATAATTATCACTTCACATAAAGATTGTTTACTCTGAAGATTGGGGTCTTTTTTGGTTCCATACAAATTTTAGGACTGTTGTCGTTCTGTGAAAACTGCTGTCGGTAATTTGATGGAAATTGCACTAATTCTGTCAATTGCTTTGGGAAGCATAGACATTTTCACTATAGTTGTACTTCTGATCCGTGGGTATGGAATGTCCTTCCATTTCTTTGTGTCATCTTGAATTTCTTTCATCACTGTTTTATACTTTTCTGAGTATAGGTCGCTCACCACTTTGGTTAGATTTATAGATATCTTATTTTTGTTGTATGACTGTAAATGGGACTGTTTTCTTAATGTCTCTTTCTACTGCTTCTGTATGGTCTACAAATGCAACCGATTTCTGTACAATGATTTTGCATCCTGTGACATTGCTGAATTCATTTATCAGTTCTAGCAGTTATTGGGTGGACTCTTTGGGGTTTTCTATATATAGTGTCATGTAATCTGCAAATAGTTTCATTTTGTTTGTCTGCTGGCTGTGGCTAGGACTTCCAGTAATTTGTTTACTAAAAGTGGTATGAGTAAACATCCTTGTCTTCTTCCTGACCTTACAGGAAAAGCTCTCAGATTTTCCCCATTAAGCTTGATTATAACTGCAGGGTTTTCATAGATAACCTTTATGATGTTAATGTATGTTTCCTGTAAACCTACTTTAGGGGGTTACATGCATGAACGGATGTTGTACTTTGTCAAATGTTCCTTTCTGCATGTATTGAAATGACTGTATGCTGCTTTTCTTTTAACGTTTACTAATTTTGAGAGAGAGCGTGAGCAGGCAGGGGCAGAGAGAGAGGGAGACATAGAATTCGAAGGAGGCTCTTGGATCTGAGCTTTCAGCACAGAGTCTGACGCAGGACTTGAACTCAGGAATCATGAAGTCATGACCTGAGCTGATTTCAGACTGTTAAAGGATCAGCCACCCGGATTTCCTGATCATCTGGTTCTTATCCTTTCTCCTGTTGATGTATTGTATCATATTGATTGATTTGCGAATATTGAACCACCTTTGTAGCTTGGGAATAAATCCCATTTAATTGTGGGATATATTTACAGTTGTTATATCTTCTTTTGGGATTGTACCATTTACTGTTCTATACTGTCCTCCTCTGTCTCTTGTTATGTACTTTTTTGAGTGTATTTTTTCTGATACAAATATTGCCACCCCAGCTTTCTTTTGACATTCATTTGTGTGATGTTTCGCTATCCTATCATTCTTGAGGTGTAAAGTGGGTCACTTGTAGGCATCAGAATCTGTTTTGTTTTGTCATCCATTCTTAGACCCTACCTCTCTAGACTGGAGCATTCACTCCATTTCCCTTCAAAATTGATTGCTATGTATATATGTATTGCCATTTTATTGCCTGTTTCGTTGTGGTTTCTAATGATTTTCTCTGATCCTTTCTTGCCTTTGTTTCATGTATTGCTTATTTTCTTTAGTGATACATTTTGATTTCTTTATTCTTAGCATATTTATGACTGGTTTTAGGATATGGCTACTGTTAGGTGTTTATATAACCTCTTCTGCATTTAGCAGTTTGTATTAAGTTGATGGTCATTTACCTTTGAACCCATTACTTTCTCCTCCCTAGGTTTTTGGCAGATGTTATTATATTTCAGATCCATTTCTCTGAGTATTTTAACTGATTTTTTCCCAGAAATGTTCATTTTTACTTGAACTTGTCTTCTACCTCTATACTGTCACTGTTGGTCTCTCATTTCCACTCAAAGAATCCCTCTTAATATTTCTTGCAGGACTGGTTTAGTGGTACAAACTCCTTTAGTTTTTCTTTGTGAAAGTCTGTGTCTCCTTCATCCTGAAAGATAGCCTTGCTGAATAGAGTATTCTTGGCTGCTGATTTTTCCATTCAGCACTTTGAATATGTGATGTCACTCTGGCTTGCCAAGTTTCTTTTCAGAAATATGTAGTTAGCCTCATGGGTCTTCCCTTCTAAGTTAAGGACTGTTTTGCTGCTTTTATGAGTTTTTCTTTACTCTCACCCTAATTTGTAAGTTTCCTTACAATAGGTTTGTGTGTTGGCCTGATTTTGATGGGAGTTCTCTAGTCTCCTGGATGTGGATGTTTGTTTTCCTCCCCCAATTAGGGAAGTTTTCAGCTATTGTTTCCTCAAATAAATTTTCTTCCCCATTTTCTCTTCCTTCTGGGACTCCTACAATATGAATACTATTATCTTTCCTGTAGTTACTGAGTTCCCTTAGTCTCGTCTCACGTGGCAGAATTCTGTTCTCTCTCTTTGGTTCAGTGTGATTAATTTCCATCACTTAGTCTTCGAGGTCACTAGTTTGTTCGGCTGCTTCTTCCATCCCTCTGTTCATTCCAGCAAGCATGTTTCTCCTTTATTGTGTCCTCAGTGTGTAACTATGTTATATCTTACCTCTGTCAGGGGTCTCACTCTTCTACTCATTCCACAACTCCAGTGAGTATCCTTATGATCATTGCTTTAAATTCTGTATCAGGGGGGCGCCTGGGTGGCGCAGTCGGTTAAGCGTCCGACTTCAGCCAGGTCACGATCTCGCGGTCCGTGAGTTCGAGCCCCGCGTCAGGCTCTGGGCTGATGGCTCGGAGCCTGGAGCCTGTTTCCGATTCTGTGTCTCCCTCTCTCTCTGCCCCTCCCCCGTTCATGCTCTGTCTCTCTCTGTCCCAAAAATAAATTAAAAAACGTTGAAAAAAAAATTAAAAAAAAAATAAATAAATTCTGTATCAGGTATGTTACTTATATGTCTTTGGCTTAGATCTCTGGCTGTGGCTTTGACTAGGTCTTTCACTGTGGATAAACATCTGTGTGTGTCCATTTTGTCTGTCTCTCTGGCTCTATTTCTCTGTGTTAGGAAAGTCAGCTGTGCCTTCTGATCTTGAAATTAATGTCGTTATGAAGAAGAGGTCCTGGAGTCCTCAGCAGTGCACATCTCCGTTTATAGAACCTGGACCTTCAGGAGGATATCGTATGGGTATTGCTCACTCCCTGCTGTTGTGTCTGGGTTACTTTTCCTTTCAGTGCGGAGGTCTGCACTGAATGCGTGCCTGTTGTGGGCTGTGCTTGCTGTCAGTGGTGTCAGTGGGACCCAGGCAGGCCAGCTGAGTCAAGAATCAAGAATCAGCATGAATACATGTGTCTCCTGTGGCCTAAGCATTGTGTGAAATGCCATGTTTACGTTGCCTCTCTACACAGGCAGGGACCTGGCTATCACTCATCCTCCTGGATCACCCAGTGCTGGGTCAGCTGACCTCCAAAGCCCAGGATCTAAACTCAAGGGAATTCAGTCCCCCTGGGTTTTAATGCCCAATGTTATGGAGATTAGTCTTCCCTGGTGTGAGGGCTCACTTTTTCTGCCCCTTCTGCAGGCAGCCAGACTCCACCTTTCTGATGCAGCTTCTATTTAGGTGTGGAGTTTGTTCTGCCAGTCTTTGGATCGTTCTCTGGTTCATGGACATGGATGTGGATGTTATGCAGTTGAAAACATGGGACAGTGGGAGCTCAGGGTCTGCTGAGTCTGCTATCAATTTTTTAAGTGTCTTATTATTTTGGATTTTTGAGACATGGGCAGACAGACTCATCTCACCCATGCACTTCAGGATTTGAAAGGAACGTTCCCACATTTGCTTGTAGTATTTTGTGCTTTGAAACTCTCTTTAATGAGGTATAATTTACATATAACAAAGAGCCTCAAATTAAAGGGTATAATTTGATGAGAATTGATCTCATGGATACAGCACCATGAAGTCACATGCTTTCTCTCTAAACCTTAAATCATGATCCCTTTGTGTCTAGAGCTAATGTTGCTTTTGGAGTAAGGACTTTTTTTTTTTTTTACATTTCAGATATTGCCGAGGTGTCTGAAGGCCTGCACTAGGGTACCTACCTCCTTTTCTGATAGACTGTATGCCCGAAAGTATTGCAGTCATTCTACCTTTGGAGTTTATCCTGTGTTGTATCTTTCAGTCTGTTCACTTAATTTTGTTGGAGTACTTTAATGCTGAGGGATGCATAATTGGATTGATTTTCACTAAATGGTACGAGCTGCAGTTCCAATCATGACAGAAAGCACGTGCTTCCTGTGTTAGGTACTCAAGAGCAAGGCAGATACCCTGGGCACTTGAGCTGAGTATGTCATTCTGTCTTTTTGCCAGCCCTCTTCCCTTCCCTGGGAGACAAGCATCTCATTTTGGTCACACAGAAATGTATGTGAAGTCAGCAGAGAAGGGTCCCTTCTCTTCTCTTTCCTTTGTCTCTCAAACTCCCTGTTGCTGCCTTCTGCCTGTCCCTTTCCCTGACTCAATCCCCCAGGCCCACTGCTCCACTCCAGCCATGATCAGGGTGTCCTCCAGCTGCTGTCCTTCTGCTCTGGCCATCGCTCAGTGAGGAAACTGCAGGATGATTATGTAGTCCATGGGTCTGATCAAGAAATCTCTGCTTCTCAGAGTCCTCCTACACGTGGTGCTGTCTGTGAACACCTGGCATCCTGGGCATGAGTCTGACCCTCACTCCTCTAACACAGTCACTGCTGGTCCCTCATCCTTCTCCACCATTAGATCTCAGCCATTTCCTAAGGACAGATACCTATCTGACCCGAAGGCATCATGGACTCAGGGAATATTTCCAAAATAAATGAGCATAAGCACCTAGATATAGGAAGGTCCCATCACCCCAGAAAACTCCCTCCACCATTTCCGGTACTTTGTTACCTGTGTGTACAGGAACCCCACTGTGTGCACCAATGGGGAGTGAGAGTAGATGGTCCTAGAAGCAGACGCTGACACAGAGACATAACGATGAAAGGTGGATTAGAGGACAGTAGGAAGGACAAAGTGGAGGGGACAGGATGGGCATGGAAAGCATTCAGGTAGATCTGGCACATTCTGAAAATGTATATACAAACATGATAGTCTGTCACCATGCACAGTCCTCTTCAAATTTCAAAAGAGTTGTCCTACAAGGCAAAGAGATTTTGGTTTATTTTCCTGTGATCTTATGTTTTCCTACATGCATTCTGTCTTCTGTAGTTTATCTGTGGCTGTGGCCTCAGATGAACACTGTAGTGTGTGGCTGCATCTGTGAGATTATGTGTAATAGAAAATGATTGTCTTCAGATCTAGGTCTCTGAATGCACACATTCTCATAATTAGCTTTTCTTTCACTGTGTGGCAGGGCCCGAATTCTAACAGAAAAACGAGGGACATTGTCTTATTTTTTAAAACCGTGATTCCCACTCCCTGGGCTGAGTTGTTAACAGTCCTAGTTTAATGAACTCCTGTGACCATCTTTTTTGGAGGATCATTGTGTGGAGCTATCTTAACTGAAACTGTGAGAAGCGTGTTCCCAGAGATTTTGCAGATGCTTTATACACTGAATGTCTTCTTTTTCTCTTGTTCTTAGAAACAAATATTACCCCTGTTTTCACAGATAACACAGCTGAGGCTCTGTGTAGGTCCCACTGAGAACTGTTATTAGGGCTGAGACAGCAGGAACACAGGCAAAGCCTCAGGATATTGTGAGAGAAGTTTGAGGAGATGCAAAGCTGTAGTCAGGGTGATGACAGGGGTCCAGCAGGGGTGGCATCTGGCCAGCCCTGAATTGTAGGATGACTCAGCTGATCTAGAACCTGTCTCCACTTTTAGTCTCACTGAGGGATATGAACTTGGGCATACAGCATTTTCATAAGAACAAGTTAAATTCCCCATATCTCCAGGGCTCTTTCCCCCCACAAATATGTAGAACCTTCAGGAAAATCCAGGGAGACAAGAATCTTTTTAGGTGATTACCTGCGTGCACTTTGGCAACACACTGACATTTTGGAGCTGAACAGTGCATTGTGCACTGAGAGCGGTCCCACATAGCAGCTCTGTATGGACCTCACACTCCCTGCTCAGGCTGTGGCCAGGAATGACCTCCAGCTGCATCTCACTGACCCCCAACACCCTCCCCTCTGCACCTCCTCAAACTCTGCTTATTGTGCTCAACTTCCCTTCTATTCCTGTATGATTCAAGTCTCCCCCGGTTTTGCACTGGATCCTTCACTGGTGTTTCCATCATGGTGATCACAAGGTCTGCATCGTTTAATGAATGTCCCTCTTTCACACAGGACACCTGATGCTCTAAAAGTTAGAGAACCCAACACATTGTGTCTCCAACATATGCCCCAGTACTGCTGATACGTCTGCTTTTGTGTAAAAAACCTCTTTCATTTGACAAGAGAAACGTATAGCTCACTGTATTACAGGCACATGCCACTGCCCATTGTATGTATGTCCTGAGAAACTTGAGATATGCTACAGTGTCCTCAGGCAGTTTGTAGTTGGATTGCCAAGACTCACAACCATCTCTACATCGTTGCCACAAAGTCAATCATGAAGAAGATGAATATACTTTACCAGCCACTCATCCAGTTCAGGTCATCTTAACAAAGAGAGTAGGTGGAGGAGGGGGATGTGGCCTATAGCCCATGACTGGTGGTGAAGGGTGGTCCACAGGGTACAGCCTGCAAGGCAATCCTGGGAAAGGACCAGGACTCTTACATACAAAATAGCCTGCGGAAAAGAAATGAGAGGTGTGTTCATAGGACAGAACCGAGCACCAACACCAGCAAAAAGCGGAAACCCAGAGCAGCAGTGCTCTTATCCTACTAGCTTCCCCACCACCAGGTTCCAAGAGGGCAGCATCAGTGCCAAAATCTCTACCCATACTTTGGGTTCCACTTACAGCTTTGGGGTGGGAAGAGGATGTGATTGGGGTAAACTAATGTCCCCACGTGTCTGGAAACATAGAAACAGCAAGCGTCCTTTTCCTAGAAGATTTATAGGCTGAATACTAAATTAACAAAGTAGCATATTCCAGATAGGAAGTCAACTATGTCCAGGATCACACTCCACCCTTCATCCCCTCCACCACAGAGGCTGTTTATTGTGTATGTGAAGAACTACAGAATGAGAAGGAATGACAAAGCCAGTGTCCACACATGGAATCATAGCCCTCGTGGCTCAAAGTTCTGCCTCTAAGCCCCTGCCTGTGTCCAAACTACTGTCCCGACAATGGGATCTCCTCCTCTCTGGAAGTGCTATCCATGGGCACAGTGAGGGCCTGTAGAGGACCTGGGAAAGCATGCTCTTAGAGAAACAGGTAGCCTATACATGTTAGTTGGGTTCAGCTAATTTATTTGAATTCAGAGGTACTTCTCAGCTTAAGTGCAGTACACTCTGCAGGGTAATTGTGTCCTCTGGAAAAATGAGCTGAAATTCTAAAAGACAAATTAACACAAATGCACTTTGATGTCTGGTGTAAGTTTCCATGTTTTAGCTGTACCTGTGACACAGGACACGAGAGAATGTGCTCATGTGAACACAAGTGAAGGACACCGTGGGGACTTGACACACAGGTAATTTTGGATTTTTTCTCTTCACAACTTAAGTTTCAGTGCATGTTTTCTATGGCAAATATGCCACCTCTTATAGTTCAGATATTTGTGCCCAGGGCACACCTGAAGGGACTCTGGACAGCATGTTTACCAAAATGCTGATGGGTATGAAATTTACTTTGTCTAAGACCACTGTGAATGACACATACAAAAATATAAGTTGGAGTGAAGGCAGTTTGCATTTTCAAATTGTAAGGATACCCACAGATTTTTCTGAGCACGTTAAAACCCTCAATAGAAGGAAACAGGAGAGGAAGAAACAGCAAGAGCAATGATTCCACATTGAGGAGATCCACAAAGAATGAGGCAAGGTAGGAGACTTCCAAGTGGAGTGTGGTGTCATCCTCCTTGATTTATTCCAGGAACACATTGGAAAAGCCCTATGGTTCTCACCCTTAAGCACGCTTAGCTTCTAAAGTTACCACAAAGAGATGCCAGCTGGAAAATAGGGAATCCCATAGACTCGGTGGTAAAGGTTTTGCATTTGGGAAAAAAACAAAAAAAACAGCAGACAGGCCATACTTCACACAAACCAGAGACAATGACAGGAGTGTGTCCTGTACAGAAAGATGTGGCGGTCCGTAAAGACTTAGAACTGAAAATGGCCACAGTATTTACTTTGTGCTTCTTGGTTGTTTTGGCAGAGCCAGTGTCGATGTCACTCTTGGTTGTGACACCTACTTCTGGACCTGCAAAAAGCTCTAGAAGGAATGGAGGTTTATTCTGACTTGAGTAGACTGTTTGGAGGCCAAAAACAAAACAAAAAACCCTCCCCTCATACTTCCGTCAACTTAAACTCTTTGTCCCAGTGAGATCCCAAATTACATGCACAGGGTGTCCCACATGCCTCCGGTGATACCCAAAAAGAACTTGAAGAACCATCCCTCATAACTTGATGAAGACTCCTAAAAGCCCTGATTCAGATGTATTCATCACTCATAGAACAACTATGGATGGCTGTGAGCACAACTAGATGGACGTACGTTACATTGTGCCTCATGCCTCACAGATCCCAGCAAGTGGACTGTGTACAGGGCATTTCTGCTGAAGCGCTATGTCTGCTTTTCTGCATACGGCCCCATTCCTTTTCCACAAGAGATGCCTGTACCAACCCATGGTGGGGGAAAGGACAAAGATGAGATCCTGAGCAACTTGAGGAATATGGTAATGGCAGCAGACACATTCCCCTTGCATCACAATGGTCTGTGGTACCGCCTCTGCACCTTGGCCCAAGACCTAACAGCAACAAAATAAGGTGAGCGTGTTTTAGAGTCAAATCCTAGTGCTTAGATCATCTTACCAAGTGTTGCAGGTGGAGGGGTTCCGGGTGGCCTCAGGGCCACTAAGGTTCAGGAGGTGGACGTGCCTAGTAGTCCATGGGGGCGGGGCATGTCTAGGGTAGGGCATGCAGAATCATCCAGTTAACGGAGGAGGTCCCCAGGATCCAGACTGCCCTGCAGAACAGAAGTGACAGCTACATCCATATGCCAGACAAGAGAACCAATACCAAAAGCAGCTGTAACCCAGAGAAGAAGGTGTCAGCACCTGCCTCCTCTCTACCACCAGGATCCAAGAGAGTAGCATCAGTACCTGAAAAGTCTGTCCCTGCCACTGGATACCACCTACAGCTTGGGGTAGTAGATGCAAGAGGTTAACCTATTGCCACCACACATCATTGCCCATGTCTGCGGAAGTAAAATGGCAAGGGTCCTGTCCTAGAGGGTTAACAGAAGTAATTACAGATTAATGAAGTAGCATTCTCCCGACAGGCAGCCATCGATGTCCAGGTTCACCCTGCATCCCTCCTCTACGGCGACTCCAGATGTTCTGCTTTTGCTATATTAAGAACACAAAAAAAATGATTGGGAATAAACGACTCATATTCTGCTCATTGAATCACAGCCACTCCTGGCAAAACGTTCTGCAGCCGGACCCTCACTGTGCCTCCTCTGGTCCTCTCCCTGAGAAAGGAGTCTTCCCTCTTGAAGTGTCGTCAAAGGCCTCGGAGACCTCTGGGGAGTGGAGGATGCCTGGAATCTTGCAGGGGAATGAGAGTCTTCTGTGAAGAACGAGTTACTTGTGGTGAATGTCTACAAAGTTCAGATGTGTTCATCTTAATTCATAGGGAATTCTGACTTTAAGCATACTAAAGGACACAGAGTAGTTATGTGCAACGGAAAAAAAGAGGGAGAAATTCACATAACAGATTTCATGCAAGTGTTTTGGTATAAAACTGGTATGTGTCATGAGATTATATCAGCTCTAACAGTGACTGGGGACACAACCAGAAACTGCTCATAGAAACACAACTGAAGGACACAGTGTGCAAATTGTTTTTTACCTAAGGTATAGCTGGAGGATTCCAGACAAGTCATTTACCAACAAAGACAGAAAGGTGATGACATTGGCTTTCTCTATGACCACTTTAAATGGCACAGGGCACATAATAAAAAGTTGGAGTCATGATGTCGTTTCTAACCGGTTCATCTCCTAGCCAGAATCAAGAAAGGAAGACACAGCAACCACACTGTTCCCACAGAGGTGAGGTCTGGAAGGGATCACCCAGGCCGGGAGACCTCTGTTTGGAGTGTGCAGTCATCCTCCTCTCATTATTTCCTGAAACTCATGGAAAAACCTTAAGGTACTCAGTCTCTGAGCGCTTTTGGCTTCTAAACTTACCACAGAAAGCTGACAGACTAAAAATTGAGAAGCCTGTGGGCTCCTGGGTTATGAATGTGCATTTGGAAAAGAAAGTACAAACAGACATATCACACAACACGCAAAATGAGACAAGGCCGGGGAGCATGCTGTACATAAAGATGAGGGTTTCCCAAAAGAGTTACAACTGAGAATGGCCCTGGCATTTACCTTGTCCTTGTATCCATTCTTGGTACCGTCAGAGCCGCTGTAACCCACAAAGGTTTCAGCAGTTTCTCGATCTACTAAAGACCCTAGAAGGGACAGAGGTTTATTCTGCTTTTAGAGGGCTGTGCGGAATGAAAACAATCCCTCAACTCATTCCTCAAATATCTTAAACTTTTCCCTATGGTCAGGTCCCCAAGGATAAGGGGGAGAACCGTCCCCTCACCTTGATAAAGACCTCATGGTGCCCTAGTTCATGTTGTTTCATAATTAATCACATAACTGTGGACAGGCCAGGCAAACTAGCAATTTAGAATTCACCAGTAAAACAGTTTTCTCAGTATACATCATGGGAAATCACGATTCCATTACAGATCAAGAATTAATCTGAGGATGCTTGGATTCAGGATCCAACTCTTAATTTTGGCTCAGGTCACGATCTCACAGCTTGTGAATTCAAGCCCAGCATTGGGTTCCTCACTGACAGTGTGGCGCCTGCTTGGCATTCTGTCTATGCGTCTCTCAAAATAAATAAAATTAACAAAAAAGAATAACATTGAGAATACTGGTTTGGTGTATATCCTCAATGAGTCCTCAAGAAGGGTGCATTTCTTCAGGCTTCAGGCAAATTGTTCAATCTCCCAGCTTATCTACAAGCTGCCTTCCACATGAGAGCAGTTAGTATATAAGGAAAGACTAATTTGACACTATCGAGAAAAGGAAAACTGTCAGAAGTTAGCAGTGAAGCTGCAGAGTTGCACTGATACCATCAGAGGACTAAGCTAAGCTTTATGGAACTTGAAATGAGGGATGTAGGGCTACAGTTCCCAAAACAAACAAAAAGAAAGACTGTTAAAACTAGTGAATAAATGACCTTCTCCTCAAATAAACTAAAGTCTTCGTATTGTGTCCGGGTGGGAAGAAGGTTTCCAGGCTCTTCAGACACCGGGATGTTAGAGGAGGTGGGAGGGTCACCGTCAGAGGAGGGGCATGAGCTCCATCAGTCACAGGGACAAGTGCCTCACTGTCTGCGGCACCAGAGGAGAACGCCCTTCTGTCACCCCTTCAGACCACCTGCCGTCCTGACTGCTTGTGATTCTTTCCAGACCACACGATGATCACACACAGGAACAGGCTGCACAGCAGAAATTAGACTGCGGCACATCACAACGTGCTCCTTACCTCTCCGTGGAGGATTCTTGCAGTGATTGGTTTCTGCCTCATGTATCCCTCAGGCAGCCTCTTTGCTTCCATCCCGTCCAGTCTTGGATACAGAAAAATAATGGACTTCTAGAAGAGTTGCAACACTGCGTCGTCTACTAGACAACAAACAGTGCAGGCGTCATCCCTGGAAACACCCATAAAAACGCAAGTCAAATGACCACACCTGTATTTCAAGTAAGCGACCTCCCTGCCCTGCTCCGCCATCTCCCTGTCCCAGATCTGAGTCTTGATCTGGGGGAGAAAAAACACATCCACCTTCAGTCGGAAGGTGGTGCCACACTGTGCACCAAAGAAAGAGGAGGAAACAAGAAAACACTTACCTAGTTGTCCTGAGCATTCTTCTCATGAACTGCAAGCTGAAAAAGCCAACAATGAAAAGCCCGTGGTCAGGGATTCCAAGGGCCACTACACTCACCCGCGTGGGGTGCTAAGGGTTCAGTATGTCAGGCAGAACTCAGGTTACCTGGTATCTAAAGGGGAGCTCTGCCTGCTGCAGCTGTTCCCGTGTTTGTTCAATTTGTTGCCTGTGAGTTACAATTGCTCTTGTCAGATAAGGCCCGATATTGGGTATGATTTTAAATAAGCTGTCCACGTTCCCAACAACCTCATATTTGTCCCAGGATACAATTTATTCTTAAACATGAAACACTTTGCACATGATTATCAATGACCAGTAGGATCAAAGCTATTGTTACATCTTTTCCTTACTCATTATTCCATGCCTGTAGGGTTCAGAGTTCATAGAATTCCTTCCCATTTTCAATCTTTCTCTAACTCATCGTGTGACAAGTGTCTTTTATCATAAAGATCTATTCTTCTATAACTTATATCCTCACCATGTTTCCCAGGGTTGCAAAGATGAGGGCCATGAAATGGCACTACCACGTTGATGGGTATTATTCATTGTATGACACACTGCTTTCCTACATATGATGACAATTGACACCACCTCCGAGGAATGTTAGCATGGACAAAGTTTCCACACAGTCTGGCCACTACTTGAGATCTGCAAATGTTTAGAAACTTAATTGTTTTATCCTTTCTAAACTTACCTTTTTGATCTGTCAATACTCTATGCATATGTTGACTTTAAACACTGCACAAAGATTAAAAACCAAAAAATGAACAGCGGTTTCATGAGCTGCTGGTAATTACTAGCTGAACTCACTTGTACTTGTTTATTTCTTCTGTAGCTATTTTCTTTTTTTTCCTAATGTTTATTTTTGAGACAGAGAGAGAGTGAGCACATGCATGAGCGGGGGAGGGACAGAGAGAGATGTAACAGAATCTGAAACAGGCTCCAGGCTCTGATCTGTCAGCACAGAGCCTGACACGGGGCTCGAACTCCCGGACTGTGAAATTATGACCTGAGCTGAAGTTGGACGCTTAAACGACTGAGCCACCCAGGCGCCCCTTAAGTAGCTATTTTCAAATTTTACCTGCAGCTGCCAGCTGATTCTTCTTTGCCACCAGTTCACAGTGTCATTTTCAGCTTCCTATGATGGGAAAGATACATACACAGTCAGGAACAAGGTCCAGAGGTTCTCCCTTTTTACCTCCCAGCACTCTTGAAGTCCTATGCAAATATCCCTTCCCCCACTTCTCCCATAAACGCACAGACTGACAACCCAATCAGAGAAATGAAGTGAACACCCCATTTAAGTTCAAGAAAATTCAACTTCTGTCTGCTGCCGCGTCTCTACTATTGGAACTGTCTTTCTAGTTCTCGTTTCCTCTCCTTTATCATAAAGTCATCAAATAACATTGTACTTTGTGCCTTCCCAGAGTTGGTCTTTTGTTTGAGATGGTGAAGACTCATTTCATCAGTGAGTGAAAAACCATATCTGACCAACTGTACCCATTAGGATGAAGCAGGGGATCATCACTAGTCTTACACCTCCATGGGGAGCCCTGATTCTCAGTCCAAAAGTTGTACCATGACACAGGCAATCACCTGAAAGACGACCTTCCAGAATATGGTTTCACTAACATTGCAGCTCACTCCCAGACATCGCTAGAGTTCAGGACTGCAACCACTGCCTCCACCTTCAAAAGGCCAATCTTAGAACAACATCATCTCCTGACGTACAACATGATATGAACTGTCACACAGTCTGGGATTACTTCCAGGAAAGAGATTTCAGGTGGAAAATTCTCAGCTTCATGGAGCCAAATCTACTTTAACAAGACTCATTCCATTGATAATGAAGGCAGCAAAAGGCAATGCTTGGCAAGGCTGGGTTGCTGTGTTACCCTCAGACTATTTTCTTTGTGGTGTTGATTGAGATGGTTTCAACTTGACACTTGATGTACTCAAGAATCACATGCAAAATTGAAAATCTCTTAGAAAATGACACAAAAGCACTAGACAGAGAAAGGCACATGCATTTCCTTCTGGCCTCTCAGGCAGTCCTTCGGAAATGCTTGCTGGAGTGGTTGTAATGGAGTGGCTCTGTTGTAAGGGGTTGAAGATAGAAAGGAGGTCAGGGTGCTGCACCCACTCACAGAAAGTGCTTACGAGTTAACAAAAACAAGATGCCAGTGAGACAGAGCAAGCCCTAACCCCAGCTGTGGGAAGGACAAATATAAGGTGAGTCTTGAGGGGAGAGAAGACTTCATTTTCCAACACGAGTGAGGGACTCTAAAGTCCCGCATCTCCTCCTGAGAACAAAAGGAAATACTGTACAAAGGAGGAAACATGTTACCGAATGCACCAAGTGTCTGACAACCCCCACAAAGACACACAAGACCAAGATGGAGAAGAAGGAAGCCCAGGACAAAGCCAGCCTGGCAGTTGGACCCAAACTCCCTAGGACTCATCATTGAGGTGGGGGGGCATACATTTGAATGGCAAAGAAGCTGAACAACTTTATGGGCACAGACTTAGAAGTAAACAAGTGTAGTTCAGGGGCGGCCAGCAAAGGTGAGCCCTAGTGAAGCTGCGGGCTTTGGCCAAGACTCAGAAGAGTTACACTTAAAAAATCAGTGGACAGGAAACATCTTGACTTTCTTAGGGATTGGGTCTGCAGTGAGCAATCTCACTGGCAGAATGGATGCAGGGATCCAGTACTGCTGGTACCCCTACCCACTTTCCAGAAAGCAACTTCCATTGTTTCTGCAGCAAGATAATTCATTTTTTTCCCCACACATTTTTGACCCATGTCTGGTCCTGAAGAAAAATGACCTAATTTCTGGGTGACAAAACAGTGTGATGCGATTGAAACCTGTAGGACAGTGTAGGTGGATCCAGAGTGGATCCAGGTATTCAAGTTATTAATGATGGTACCTTCCCTCTTCCACCCCCAAAACATGACACAATGTGTGGCAAGCACTTAGGACAGAAAGGAAAATGCAGGTTACATTACAGAAAGCAAGGTAGGAAGGGAAGGTCCAATACTACTGAATGCATTGGGCAAAAATACTCTGGACCCAGTTCCAAAAGAAATACAATTATCTCTACTGGCTGCCATGTTCTCCCATACAATCCGGTCCTTGTGACAGTTCTCACATGAACATCTTACTTTTCTAAATTTTTTTTAACGTTTATTCATTTTTTGATAGAGACAGACTGAGAGTTGGGTAGGGCCAGAGGAAGATATAGAATCCAAAGCAAGCTCCAGGCTCTGAACTGTCAACACAGAGCCTGACATGGGGCTTGAACTCATGGACCGTGAGATCATGACCTGAGCCGAATTTGGACGTTCAACCGACTGAGCCACCCAAGCGCCCCCATGTTACTTTTTTGTAGGCACTTTTCTTTGTTCATAGAATTCTTCCAGGTTATGTGCTTTCTCCTTCAGCTGTTTGACTTTTGCTTCCTTTGTGGCTTTCAAAGACCTCAATGCATCACACTTGTCTTCCAGGGCGTTTTTATTTTCTGGAAAAAAAAAGGTGTTTTCTTGATAAACGTGCACATGACCTGAGTCTTGATTTTGGTGAGACAGAAAAAAGGCAAGAACCACGAAGGCATGAAAGTATTCTTTCCCTTACCAATGCAAAGTCATTGCCATCATATGGGGATTTCTCCCCAACAGAATATATAACTTCTAGTTGACAGTTATTGGACCTGAAGGCTCTTAGCTCTACATCCTTGAATTCAACATTTGCATCTTGTGGTTAAGACAGATATGAGGAAAGACTTTCACGGAAAACTGATCACACAACAATTTGTACCTCACACAGCAAGATCGTGCATTGCAATCAACAAACACCTTGAGGCATGAATATAACTAGAAGACAAAGATGATGGAAAATAGTTCATGTCTAACAACTCATGGCTTTCTTAGTGGTATACATATGTATGTATGTATGTATGCATGTTTATCCCCCATTCACGTTGAAAATTTACTATTCAGCATTCAGAGAGAAAGAGACTATTGAGCACCTGGGTGGCTCAGTCAGTTGAGCATCAGATCCTTGATTTTGGGTCAGGTCATGATTGTAGGATCATGTGACCCAGACCTGTGTTGGGCTCCACACTGAGTGTGAATCCTGCTTAAGATTCTCTCTCTTTCCCTCTGCCCCTCTCCCCCACTTGCATGCCCCCTCACTAAAATTTAAAAAAAAATCATAAAGCATAATTTAAACATATTTTTTAAAGGGAAAGGATTATACACTTTGGCTATCACCCTTTCTCTCAACTATATTTGGGTATTTTCTACATATCTTGGAGGGCAAAGTTGAATTATGTGATAATTACCTAGTTGTGAAAATAAAAGATAACTCCTAGTCTTTGAAATAGCAAATCTCATCTTGGCGGTCCTACTAAAATTCCAACTCATTGTTCAGAAAGAGTTTTGGCTCCCAGAGGCCCATTGTCTACTGTGGTAAATGGCAGGCAAATATGCTGTGCTCACTTCACCCAATGAACAAAAACCCTCCAAAGCCAAATTACGGTAAAACTCAGCAGCCAACTCTTAACCACTTCCTGATTCTTCACATTTCTTTCTCTCTCTCTGAGTTTGCAAGGTAGCAAGTGCACTTTGAACGGTGTCATTTAAAATTTCATTAAAGTGGGTGCCTGGGAGGCTCATTCAGTTAAGCATCTGACTTCAGCTCAGGTCGTCATCTCATGGTTTGTGAGTTTGAGCCCTGTGTCGGACTCTGTGCTGACAGCTCAGAGCCTGAGGCCTGCTTCGGATTCTTTGTCTCCCTCTCTCTCTGCCCCTCCCCCGCTCATGCTCTGTCTCTCTCTCTCTAAAATAAGTAAACATAAATAATTTTATGTTTACTTGTACTCAACAAGTACAAAAAGATCAAAAGTACAAAGAGATCAAACCGTGCACAGTTTCAGACCCCAATGCTATGAAACTCGAAATCAACCACCAGAAAAAATTTGGAAAGATAACAAACACTTGTAGAATAAAGAACATCCTACTGAACAATGAATAGTGGAATGCAAGCTGTTGCAGCCACTCTGGAAAACAGTACGGAGGCTCCTCAAAAACCTAAAAAGAGAACTATCCTACGACACAGCAATTGCAATACTAGGCATTTATCTAAGGGACACAGGTGTGCTGTTTTGAAGGGACACATGCACCCCCATGATTATAGCACCACTATCAACAATAGCCAAAGTATGGAAAAAGCCCAAATGTCCATCGATGGATGAATGGATATAGACGTACATACACACACACACACACGGTATGTATATGTGTGTGTGCGTGCGTGTGTGTGTGTATACACATACATACATACACACACCCTGGAATATTACTTAGCCATCAAAAAGAATAAAATCTTGCCATTTGAAACTACATGGATGGAGAGCCTCCTGGGACCTAACACTAACCGTAAACATAACCCTAACCATAACCCTCACCCTACACTTAACCCTATCTAGCACATGAAAAGTAAACCGGATCCACAGCCGCACATGTGCCCTCATTTCAGACCTCCATGGAATTAACAACATTGGTGTCGCTTCAGCCTTAGCAACTTCCCTTACCGAACACTTACCCTAGCTAAGTGTCTATCCCCATGGAGACCCAATTCCAAAGTCTGACAACAGCACGCACACGGGTTCGAGAATCGGTGCAACAATACCCGGAATTGAACATGGAACATCACCACCATTTCTTTTGCAAGGTGTGATTGCAGCTGCACGACAAGATTCCTGAGGCCTATTCCAAGGGTGGCCCACACATCTCTCTGGTCTTGGATCTTATGAACTGATACTGACCGGCAGGCTCCCTTATGTACTCCACTCAGCCTTTCGGGGAGACAACTGCACTGTTGTGGGTTCAGTGCCTGGAGCCTCCTGGGACCTAAAACTAACCCTACCCATAACCCTAAACATAACCCTCAACTTACACCTAACCCTATCTCTAATTGAACCCTATACTTGACCCCCACCTGCTCTAGGGCCCTCAACACAGCCCTCGAGGGAGATCATTAGACTGGAGTCGCTTCAGCCCTGTCGACTTCCTTGGACTGAACCCTAACCCTAGCTAAGGCTTTCTCCCCATAGGGACACAATTCTAAAATCTGACAACAGCACCCACAAGGATTCGAGAATCGGTGCAAAAATACTCAGCATGGAACATGGAACATAACCATGTCATTTCAAAAGCACGACTGCAGTTGCACAAGAGGATTCCTGAGGCCTACCCGAAGGGTGGCCCATACATATGCCTGGCCTTGGAACCCAAAGACTAATCCTGACAGGCACCCTCCCTTGTGTCCTACACTCAGCCCTTCGGGGATACAATTGTTCTGCTGTGCGTTCAGTGCCTGGAGCTTGTTGGGTTAGGACCTAACCCTAACCCTAATCATAACCCTAATCGTAAACTTCAACCTACACCCAACCCTATCTCTAACCCAAACACTACACTTGACCTGCACACTCGCATGGACACTCAATTCAGCCCTCCAGCGAGATCACGACACTGGAGTCTCTTTGGCCATGGCCACACCGCTGGAATGAACTCTAACCCTAGCTCTGGCTATGTATGCATTGGGACCCAATTCCAATGTCTGACAACAGCTCTCACACTGGTTCAAGAATTCGGACAGAAATAGTTGGCATGGAACGTGGAACATCACCATGTCACTTCCAAAGTGCAACTGCAGCTGCACGGGAGGAATCCTGAGGCCTACCCAAAGGGTGGCCCATACATTTGTTTGGTCTAGGAACCCAAATACGAAGACTGACGGGCACCCTCCCTTGTGTACTACACTCAGCTCTTCAGGTTGACACCTGCTCTGTTTGGGGTCAGTGTGTGGAGTCTCGTGGGACCTAAACTTAAACCTAACAGTACCCCTAACCATAAATATCACCCTACACCGAACCCTATCTATCTCATTAAGTCTACACCAGACCCACAGCTGCGCATGTGCCCTGACTTCAGAGCTCCATGGAATTCACAACACTGGAGTTGCTTTGGCCCTGGTGACATTCCTGGACCAAACCCTAAACCTATATAAGTGTCTCTCCCATGGGGAAACAAGTCCAAAATCTGACAATAGCACACACAAGGTTCGAAAACAGGTGTAGAAATACTTGGCATGGAATATATATCATCACCATGTTATTTCCAAACCATAACCCTAACTGTAACCCTAACTGTACCCCTAACAATTACCCTCACCCTACACCTACCCCTATATCTAACCCTACCCTACATTGAACCACACCCTCGCATGTGCCCTCAATTCAGCCCTCGAGGGAGATCAAGAAAAGGGAGTTGCTTCAGGACTGGCAACTTCCCTGGACCAAACCCTAATGCTAGCTAAGGCTTGGGGACCCAATTCCAAAGTCTGACAACAGTACACAAATGGGCTCGAGAATCAGTGCAGAAATCCTTGGCATGGAACGTGGAACATCACCATGTCATTTCCAAAGCGCGACTGCAGCTGCACGAGAAGCTTCCTGAGTCCTACACGAAGGGTGACACATACATTTCTCTGGCTTTGGAAGATAAAGGCTAATCCTGACCGGCACCCTCCCTTGTGTACTCCACTCAGCCCCTCGGGTTAACACCAGCTCTGCTATGGGATCAGTGTCTGGTGTCTTCTGAGACCTAAAACTAACCCTAATCCTAAACATAATCCTTACCCAACACCTATCAACCCTATCAACCTCAATAAGCTACGCCAGACCCATAGCCACGCACGTACCCTCACTTCAGCCCCCCATGGAATTGACAAAACTGCTATGGCTTCTGCCATGCTGACGCCCCTGGACCGAAACCTAACCCTAACTGAGGCTCTGTCCCCATGGGGACCCAATTCCAAAGTCTGACAAGAGCACGCACATAGGTTCGAGTATCAGTGTAGAAATACTTGACATGGAACATGGAACATCACTATGTCATTTTCAAGGCGGAACTGCAGCTGAACGAGAGGATTCCTGAGGCCTGTATGAAGCTTGCCCAATATTTGTTTGGCATTGGAAACCAAAGACTAATCCTGACTGACACCTTCCTTTGTGTACTCCACTCAGCCCATCGGGGAGACAACTGCTCTGCGGTGGGGTCAGTGCCTAGAGACTCCTGGGACCTAACCCTAACCCTAACGTAACCCTAACCATAACCTTCACCCTACACCTAACCCTAACATTAACCCAAATCCTACACTTGACCCGAACTGTCGCATGGGCCCTCAATTCAGTCCTCGAGGAAGATCACGAAACTGGAGTCGATTCACTCCTGCTGACTTCCCTGGACCTAACACAAACCCTCGGTAAGGCTCTCTCCCCGTCAGAACCCAATTCCAAGTCTGACAACAGTATGCACACGGTTTCGAGAATCTGTACACAAATACTCGACATGGAATGTGGAACATCACTATCTCATTTCAAGCGCGACTGCAGCTGCACGAGACGAATCCTGAGGCCTACCTGAAGGGTGACCCTTACATTTGTCTGGCCTTGGAACCCAAAGACTAGTCCTGACTGACACCCTCCCTTGGGGACACCACTCACCCCTTCGTGGAGACAACACCACTGTTGTGGGTTCAGTGCCTAGAGCCTCCTGAGACCTAACCCTAACCCTAATCATAACCCTAAACACAACCTTCACCCTACACCTAACCCTATCTAGCACACTAACTCTAAACCAGATTCACAGCCGCGTATGTGCCCTCACTTCAGCCCTCCATGGAATTCAAAACACTGGTGTCGCTTCGGACTTGGCGACTTCCCTATACTGAACCCTGACCCTAGCTATGTGTCTATCCCCATGGGGACTCATTTACAAAGTCTGACATCAGCACATACATGGGATCGAGAATCGGTGCATAAACACTAGACATGAAACGTGGAACATCACCATGTCATATGCAAAGCACGACAGCAGCTGCACGAGAAGAATCCTGAGGCCTAACCGAAGGGTGGGCCATATGTTTGTCTGGCTTTGGAACCCAGAGATTAATGCTAACGAAAACCCTCCCTTCTGTACTGCACTCAGGCCTTCAGGAAGACAACTGCTTTGCTGTAGAGTCACTGCCTTCACTCACCTGGGACCTAACCCTAACGGTGAACCGAAACATAACCCTCACCCTAAACCTAACTGTATCTAGCACACTAACTCTGCAGCAGACTCACAGCCACACATCAGCCCTCCATTGAATTCACAACAGTGGTGTTGTTTCAGCCTGGCGACAACCCTGGATGGAACCATACCCTAGCTAAGGCTCTTACCCATGGGCACCCAAAACCAAAGTCTGACAACACCACACGCCTGGGGTCCAGAAGCAGTGCAGGATCATTCCGGATAGAACCTGGAACCTCAGCATGTTGTTTCTCAGGCCCGGCTGCAGCTTTCCGAAAGGATTGCTGAGGCCTACACGATCAATGGTCCATACACTTGTCTGGAATTGGAAAGGAAATACTAAAAATGACCAGCATCCTGCCATGTGCCCTCAACCCAGCCCTTCGGGGAGACAACTGCACTGCTGTGGACTCAGTGCCAGAGGCTTCCTGGGACCTAACACTATTCCTAACCAGAACCCTCAACCAAAACCTAATGCTACACTTGACCCGCACTGTCACATGGGCCCTCACTTCAGCCCTCGAGGAAGATCACGAGACTTGAGTCGCTTTGCATCTGGGGACATCCCTGGACCGAACCCTAACCCAAGCTAGGGCTCTCTCCCCATGGGGACCCACCAACGTCTCGCAACAGCATGTGCTTGGGGGCCAGAAGCGATGTAGGATCATTCGGCATAGAAACTGGAACATCACCGAGTCATTTCCAAGGCCTGAGTACAGGTGCACAAGAGAATTCCTGAGTCCTAACTGATGAGTGGTCCATAGAATTGTATGGTCTGGGACCCAAAGACAAATCCTGAGCGGCACCCCCCTTGTGCCCTCAACTCAGCCTTTCAAGGAGACAACTGCTCTGCTGTGGGTTCAGTGTAGGGAGAATCCTGGGACCTAACCCTAACCCTAACCAGAACCCTCAACAGAAACCTAACGGTATCTCGAACCCAAACCCATGACTCACACCGTTGCATGGACCCTCAATTCAGCCATTGAGGGAGATCACGAGTCTGGAGTCGCTTCGGCCCTGGTGTTGTCTCTGGACCGAACCTTAACACTAGTTAAGGCTCTCTCCCCATAAGGACCCAATACCAAAGTGACAACACCACGCGCCTATGGTCCAGAAGCGGTGCAGGATCACTCAGCATAGAATCTGGAACATCACCATGTCATTTCCAAGGCCCGGTGGCAGCTGTCCAAGAGTACTCCAGAGGCCTACCCGAACACTGGCCCACAGTGTTGTCTGGCCTTGGAATCCAAAGACTCATCCTGAGGGCACCCTCCCTTGTGCACTCAATTCAGCCCTTCGGGGAGTCAATTGCACTGCTGTGGCTTCAGCGCCTGGAGCCTGTTGGGACCTAACGCTAACCAGAACTCTCAAGCAAAACCTAACCCTAACTCGAAAACTAAGCCTACATTGAGCACACCGTCACATTGTCTCTCACTTCAGCCCTCGAGGGAGATCACAAGACTGGAGTGGCTTTGGCCCTGGCGATGTCCCTAGACCGAAACCTATCACAAGCTAAGATTCTTTCCCAGTGGGGACCTCATACCAAAGTCTGACAACACCAAGCGCCTGGGGTGCAGAAATGGTGCAGGATCACTCAACATATACTCTGGATCATCACCATGTCGTTTCCAAAACCCGGCTGCAGCTATCTGAGAGGAATCCTGACGCCTACCCAACAAGTGGCCCATAGAGATATCTGGAATAGGAACCCAAAGACTAATCCTGACCAGCACCCTCCCTTGAGCCCTCAACTCAGCCCATTGGGTAGACAACCACACTGCTGTAGGTTCAGTGCCTGGAGCCTCTTGGGACCTAACCATAACCCTATCCCTAACCCCAACCAGAACCGCCAACCAAAACCTAACCTAGTCTCGAACCCTAACCGTACACTTGACCCATACCATCAACTAGGCCCTCACTTCAGCCCTCGAGGAAGATCACGAGACGGGAGTTGCTTCAGCTCTGGTGACGTCCCTGGACCAAACCCTAACCCTAGCTAAGGCTCTCTTCCCATGGGGACCGAATACCAAAATCTGACAACACCACGCGCCTGGGGTCCAGAAGCGGTGCAGGATCACTCCACATAGAACCTGGAACATCACCATGTCATTTCCAAGGCTGGGATTCAGGTGCTCGAAAGTATTCCTGAGGCCTAACCGACCAGTGGCCCATAGAATTGTCTGGCCTTGGAACCCAAAGACAAATCCTGACCGGCACCCTCCCTTGTGCCCTCAACTCAGCCCTTCAGGGAGACAAGTGCACTGCTATGTGTTTAGTGCCTTGAACCTCCTGGGAACAAACCCCGAACCCTACTTCTAACCCTAATCGGAAACCTCAACTGAAACCGAACCTAACTCGAACTCAAACCCTACAATTGCTCCGCATCGTCATATTGGCCCTCACTTCAGACCTCAAGGGAGATGACAAGACTGGTTTCACATGGAGCTGGAAACGTCACTGGACCGAACCCTAACCCTAGATAAGGCTCTCTCGCTATTAGACCCAATAACAACATATGAAAACACCACATGCCTGGGGAACACAAGCGGTGCAGCATCACTCCTCATAGGACACATAATATACTATGTCCTTTTGAAGGACCGGTTGGAGCTCCAGAGAGATTTCCAGAGGCCTACCTGACTGGTGGCCCATACAGTTGTCTAGCCTTGGAACTCAAAGACTAATCCTAATCGGCACCCTCCATTGTTCCTTCAAATTAGACTTTCAGGAAAACAACTGCACTGCTCTGGTTTCAGCGACTAGATCTCCTGGAACATATCCCTAAACCTATGCCTAAACCTAACAGAACCCTCAACCGAATCCTAACACTATCTCAACCCTAACCCTACAGTGGAGAAGCAACGTCGCATGGGTCCGCAATTCAGCCCTAGCGGGAGATCACGAAACTAGAGTCGCTTACGCCCTGGCGGCGTCCGTGTAACAAACCATAACCCTAGTTAAGGCTCTCTACCCATGCAGACCCAATAACAAAGTATGACAAAACCACGCCCTAGGTACAGGAGTGGTGCAGGATCACTTGGATTAGAACCTGGAACATCACCATGTCGTTTCCAAAGGCTGGCTGCAGCTGCCCGAGAATATTCCTGAAGCCTGCTAGAACATTCTCCCATACAGTTGTATGTATTGGAACCAAAAGACTAATCCTGACAGGAAACTGACCTTGGAACCTCTACTCAGCCCTTTGGGGAGACAACTCCAATGCTGTGGGATCAGTCCCTGCAATGTGCTGGGACCTAATCCTAACTACTATTTCTAACCCTAACCCAAACACAAACCCTAACCTGAATCATAGCCCTAAATCCTATCCCTAACACAAACCATGGCACTGAACTACACTAACCCGAACTGCAACAATGATACTAACCCTAAACCCTACACCGAAACGCTGAACCCTAAACCCAAAATCCTAATCCAAATCCTAACTGTAAACATAAACTTAAACCCTAGACCTGAACACTAAACTCTAACCCTAATCCGTAAACCATAAATCCTAAACACTAACCCTAAACCAAACACTGACCCTGACCATAACCCTAAAACCTAACCACTAACACGTAACCACGAAAACCTAAAACCTACCCCAAAACCTAAAACCTAAACTCTAAACAATAAAACCTAAATCCTAACCCCTATCCCCTGACCCTGACACTACCATGACCGTGACACTAACCCTGAAGCTAATGCTGATACTAACACTAACACCTAAGCCCTACCCTAACACTAACCATCACCCCAACCCTAGCCCCTAAACCCTAAACCTAACCTTCACCCTAATCCTAACATTAAAATCTAACCATCTAATCCTAATCCTAACCCTAACCCTGAACCGCTAACCCTAACCCCTAACCCTAACCCCATGGAAAGTCCTTCATCACCAGTCATGGGCTATGAACTACCCCCCCTCCCCATCCTATGCCTCCTCTATTTGGGTAGATAAACTGAAGTGGTTAGGGATTTCTAAAGCATATTCATCTACTTCGTGAAACACTTTGGGGGAAAAATGTGGAGATGGTTGTTAGGGCTTGGCAATTCAACTGCAAAACTGCCTGAGGACTTTGTAACATATCTCAATTTTCTCAGGCCATATGTTCAATGGACTGTATCATTTCCCGTAATTAGGTCAGCTTTAGGTTTCTCCTGTCAAAAAGAAAGAGGATTTTTACACAAAGACAGATGTATCGGGCGTACTGGTGCATATTTTACAGACACAATGTTTTGAGTTCTGTGAAGAATGAGATGCACCACTAAGTGTAGGTGCCTTAGGTGTCCTGTGTGAAATGGGGCACATGCATTATATGACACAGACCTTGTGGTCACCATAATGGAAGCACCAGTGAAGGAGTGGGAGAAACTTGAATCACACAGGAATAGAAAATTGAGAAATTAGAGGACAGGAAGCAGAGTTTGAGGAAGTGCAGAGGGGAGGGTACTGGGTTCAGTGAGATGCAGTTGCAGGCCATTCCTGACCACAGCCTGAGCACGGAGCATGAGTTCCACACGGAGCTATTATGTGGGATCACTCTCAGTGCACAATGCAAGGTTCCTCTCCAAAATTTCATATTTCTCAAAGTGCACCCAGGTGATCATCTAAAAAGGTTGTTGTCTCCCTGCGTTGTCTGAAGGTTCTGGATATTTTTGGGTGAAAAAATGCCCTGGATATATAGGAAATTTAACTTGGTCTTAAGGAAATGCTTGTCTGCCTGAGTTCATATCCTTCAGTGAGACTAAAAGTGAAGACAGGATCTAGATCAGCTGAGTGCCTGCATTGGCCTTTAGCCTGGGTAAACCTACAATTTAGGGATGCCCAGATGCCACCCCTGCTGGACCCCTGACATAACCTGACTACGGCTTTGCATCTATCTCCTTAAGCTTCTTTCACAATATCCCGAGGGTTTCCCTGTGTTCCTGTTATCTCAGCCAGAACACCAATTCTCAGTGGGACCTACACAGAGCCTGAGATGGGTTATCTGTGAAAGAGGGGTAATATTTGTTTCTAAGGACATAATGAAAAGAAGACATTGAATACAGAATGCATCTGCAAAATGTCTGGGAAATGTCCACTCACCCTTCTCACAGTTTCAATTAAGATATCTCCACACAAATGATCATCAAAAAAAGATGGTCACAGAAGTTCATTAAACTAAGACGGTTAATGCCTCAGCCCAGGGATTGGGGATCGCCACTTTAAAGAAGACAACGGCACACTTATTCTATTAAGATTCAGGCCTTACCAGGCAAAGAAAGAAAAAGATAATTACGAGAATGTGTATATCACAGTTCTACATCTGAGATCTGAAAACAATCATATTCCATTACATATAGACTTGCAGATGCATCCACACACTAAAGTGTTCATCTGAGGCCACAGATGAAGTACCGAAGAGGGAATGCATATAGGAAAACATAAGACCATAGGGAAATAACCCCAAATCTCGTAAATCTCACTGTCTTATACGACAACTATTTTGAAATTTGAAGAGGACTGTGTGAGGTGACAGAGTATGGTGATTATATATCTTAAAAATGTGTCAGATCTGCCCGCATGCTTTCTCTCCTCACCCTGCGCTCTCCACTTTGTTTTTCTTAGTATCCCTTAATAGTACTTTTACTGTTCTGTCTCTGTTTCAGTGTTTGCTTCTAGGAGGACCTACTCTCACCCCCCATCGAATGCACACAGTGCGGTTCCTATACACACAGGTAACAAACTAGCAGAAATTGCAGTGATGGAGGATAGTAGCAAGATTGCCCTTTTTGCAGAGGAGCCCGAGAGAGTTTTCTGGGGTGATGGTAACTTCCTATATCTAGATGCATGGGGTGCTTGTGCTCATTTATTTTAGAAATATTCACTGACTCCTGGTGCTTGGGGTCAGATAGACAGGTACCTGACCCTAGCATTTGGCTGATTTCTAATGGTGGGTAAGGATCAGGGACCAGCAGTGACTGTGGGAGATGAGTGAGGGGGCCACACATGGTGTCAGATCCTCACCCAGGATGCCATGTCTCCACGACAGCAACCTTGTGCAGGAGGGCTCTGAGGATCACATATTTCTTGATCAGTCCTGTGAAATGCATAATCCTACTCCAGATTTCTCATTGAGGGATGGACAGGGCAGAGGCCAGCAGCTGGAGGACACCCTGATCATGGCTGGAGTGGAACAGTGGGCCTGAGAGAATGAGTCAGAGAAAGGGAAAGGCAGAAGATAGTGGCAAGGATTTTGAGATATAAAGGGAAGAGGAGAGAAGGCAACGTTTTCTACTGACTTCACCCACATTTCTGTGTGAACAAAAGGAGATTCTTGTCTCGCAGGGAAGGGAAGAGAGCTGGCAAAAAGACAGGGTGACATTCTCAGCTCAAGTGCTCAGGATATCTGCCTCGCTCTTGAATACATATCACAGGAAGCCTGTGCCTTCTGTCATAAGTGGAACTGCAGCGCATACCATTTGGTGAAAATTAAAGCGATGATGAAGACCTCATCATTAAAGTATTGCAACGAGAGCATGTGAACATACAGAGAGATACAATAGAAGCAAAAGTCCAAAGGTAAACCGACGTCAAAACTTATGGGAATATAGACTATCGGAAAAGGAGATACCCCAATGCCAGCTTTCAGACACCTGGGCAATATGTGAAAACGTGGGGAAAAAAGTAGTCCTTACTTCAAAAGCAACATTAGCATTAGACACAAAGGGCTCATGATGGAAGGTTTATGGAGAAACCCTATGATTTCATGGTGCTGTACCCATGGTCCTGTACCCTCAATGTCATCAAAGTATACCCTTTAACTTGAGGTTTGTTATATGTAATCATATCTCATTAAAGAGAGTTTCAAAACATAAAGTAATAGAAGCAAATGTGGGAAAGTTCCTTTCCAATCCTGAAGTGCATGTGTGACATGAGTTTGTCTTCCCATGTCTCAAAAATCCAAAATAATAAGACATTTAAAAAATTAATAATAGCAAAGTAAGAGGACCCTGAGCTCACCCTGTCCCATATTTTCAACTGCATAAATTCCACATTCAAGTCCATGAACCAAAGAGCGATCCAAAGACTGGCAGAACAAACTCCACACCGAAGTAGAGAGAAGCTGCATCAGAAAGGTTAGGAATATCAGAAAGTTGGAGGCTGTCTGCCTGCAGAAGGGGCAGAAAAAGTGAGCCCTCACACCAGGGAGGTCATACAGGGAAGACTAATCTCCATAACATTGTGCATTAAAATTTAGAGGGGCTGAATGCCTTTGTGTTCAGAGACAGGGGGTTTGGAGGTCAGCTGACCCAGCACTGGGAGATCCAGGAGGATGAGTGATAGCCATATCCCTGCATGTGTAGAGAGGCAATGTAAACATGGCATTTTACACAATGCCGAGGAAACAGGAGACAGATGTATTCATGCTGATTCTGGAGTGTGTTGGAGGACTTCTCCAACAATGAGGGAGCTCACAGGCACCACTCTTCTCCCCCAGCCTCCCAGAATAAGCATAGAAGCACCCACAGGAGGGTGAGGCTGCACAGACACTTGCTAACTAACCCATTAGCAGTGCACCAGTCCCAAGGGTTCACTAGGGGACTCACCAAACCAAGGCTGCTGGTCTCAGGGCAAACATTTTTCAAACCACAAGGGCACCCTGTCTGACAAGCTGCATGCATAGGTGCCACAACATGCTGTGCACATCTGCACCTCACCCAGCTGTACATATCCAGGCACCCTCATCTGTCTCACTAAGCCACATGTCCCCAGGCACAGACATGCTCTGTGCATATCCTCAAGCCCCTACCTTCCACCGCTGGGCCACAGCCCCTAGCCACCAAAGGACATTGGGAAATCTGGCATAGGACTTGTAGCCCTGTGAAATTTTGCTAACACTTCTGCCCTGTGCCCAAGTTATCCAGCGGACATACCACCCCACAGCTGGCCTGCCTGGGTCCCACTAACACCACTGAGACAAAGCACAGCCCAAAACAGCACGCAGTCAGTGCAGACACCTGCACTGACAGGAAAAGTAACCCAGACACAGCAGCAGGCTGTGAACAGTACCTATACGATAGCCTCCTGAAGGTCCAGGTCCTATAAACGGAGATGTGCACTGCTGAGTTCTCCAGGACCTCTTCTTCATCACGTTATTAGTTTCAAGAGCAGAAGGTACAGCTGACTTTCTTAACACAGACAAATAGAGACAGAGAGACAGACAAAATGGACACACAGAGATGTTTATCCACAATGAAAGACCTAGTCAAAGTCACAGCCAGAGATCTAAGCCAAAGAGATGTAGGTAACATACCTGATACAGATTTGAAAGCAATGATCATAAGGGTACTCATTAGAGTTGTGAAATGAGTAGAAGAGTGAGACTGACTAGAGATAAGAAATAGTACAGTAGACATTGAGGACACGATAAAGGAGAGACATGCTTGCTGGAACTAACAAAGGGATGGAAGAAGCAGAGGAGCAAACCAGTGTCCTCGAAGACTGAGTAATGGAAATTAATCACATTGAACCAAAGAGAGAGAACTGAATTCTGCAACGTGAGATGAGACTAAGGGACCTCAGTGACTACAGCAAAGATAACAATATTGATATTGTAGGAGTCTCAGAAGAAAGAGAAAAGGCGGCAGAAAATTTATTTGTGGAAACAATAGCTGAAAAATGCCCTAATTGGGGGAGGAAACAAACATCCCCATGCGGGAGGCTAGAGAATTCACATCGAAACGAACAAAATCAGGCCAACATCCAGACATATTGTAAGCAAACTTGCAAATTACAGTGACAATAAAGAAAAACTCTTAAATGCAGCAACACAAAGAGACCTTCACTTAGAAGGCTAGCTACCAGATACTTGGCAAGCGAGAAGCAAGTGACATCACATATTCAAAGTGCTGAATGGAAAAATCAGCAGCCAAGAATACTCTATCCAGCAAGTCTATCATTCAGAATGGAAGGAGACACAGACTTTCCCAAACAAAAACTAAAGGTGTTTGTACCACTAAATCAGTCCTGCAAGAAATATGAAGAGGGACTCTTTGAGTGGAAAGGAGAGACCAAAGTGACACTATAGAGCTAAAAGACACAAATCAAGTAAAACATGAATATTTTTGTAAAAAATAGTTAAGGAACTCAGAGATATGGATTTGAAATATAATAACATCTACCAAAAACCTAGGGAGAAGAACATAATGGGTTCCAAGGTAAATGACCATCAGCTTAGTACAAACTGCTAAACGCAGAAGAGGTTATGTAAATAACCCAGCAGTAACCATATATCAAAAACCAGTCACAAATATGCTAAGAATAAAGATAAATAAATTAAAATACTTCCCTAAAGAAAATAAGCAAAACATGAAAGACAGACAAGAAAGGATCGGAGAAAATCATTAGAAACCACAAGAAAACAGGTAATATAATGGCAATACATACATACATACATAGCAATCATTTCTTTGAAGGTAAATGGAATGAATGCTCCAATCTAGAGACATAGGGTGTAAGAACGGATGAAAAAAAAAAATTAGAGTAGCAATACTTGTATCAGAAAAAATACACTTAAAACAAAGTACATAACAAGAGACAGAGGAGGACGTTATAGAACAGTAAAGGGTACAGTCCAAAAGGAGATATAACAACTGTAAATATATCCCACAATGAAGTGGGATTTATTTCCAAGCTGCAAGGGTGGTTCCATATTTGCAAATCAATGTGATACAATATATCAACAGGAGAAAGGATAAGAACCATATGATCGGGGCACCTGGGTGGCTCAATCCTTTAGCAGTCTGACATCAGCTCAGGTCATGACCCCATGATTCGGGAGTTCAAGTCCCACATCAGACTCTGTGCTGAAAGCTCAGAGCCAAGAGCTTCCATCGAACTCTGTGTCTCCCACTCTCTTTCTGCCCCTTCCCTGCTCACACTCTGTCTCTCTCAAAAGTAATAAACGTTAAAAGAAAAGAACCATACGGTCATTTCAATACATGAAGAAAAAGCATTTGACATACTACAACATCCATTCATGATTATAACCCCCTAAAGTAGGTTTACAGGGAACATACATCAATGCAATAAATGTTTTCTATGAAAACCCTGAAGCTATAATCAACCTTAATGGAGAAAATCTGAGAGCTTTTCCTATAAGGTCAGGGAAAACACAAGGATGTTTACTCTTACCACTTTTAATAAACATAGCACTGGAAGTCCAAGCTACAGGCAGCAGATAAATCAAATGAAATGAAACTAAACAAAACGAAACGAAACAACACAACGTAAAGTAAAAGACAAGAAAAGAAAAGACAAAAGAAAAGAAAAGAAAAGAAGAAAAGAAAAGAAAAACTAATCCAAATCTGGAAGAAGTGAATCTTTCACACTTTGCCGATTACATGACACTATATATAGAAAACCCCAAAGAGTCCACCCAATAACTGCTAGAAGTGATAAATGAATACAGCAATGTCACCGGATACAAAATCATTGCACAGAAATCTGTTGCATTTCTAGACAATAACGAATCAGTAGAGAGAGAAATTAAGAAAACAGTCCCATTTACAGTTGTACACCAAATAAAAAGTTATCTATGAATAAATCTATCCAAGGTGGTGAGCGACCTATACTCTGAAAATTATAAAAAAGTGATGAAAGAAATACAAGATGACACAAAAAAGTGGAAGGATATTCCATACTCATGGATCGGAAGTACAAATTTCATGGAAATGTCTATACTTCCCAAAGCAACTGACACAATTAATGCAATCGCCATCAAAATAGCAACAACATTTTTCATAGAACTAGAACAGTCCTAAAATTTGTACAGAACCACAAAAGACCCAAATCTTCAGAGTAAACAACCTTTATGTGAAGTGATAATTATGGATGGAACTATGCCTCTGGATCTTCTGCTCCAAAACACAGTAGTCAGCCTAAGCATTTGAACAAACGTTAGACATATCCCAACCAAAGATCATTCTACAAAATACATTCTACAAACGTACCCTCAAAACTTTGCAGATCATGAAAAATATGGAAAAATCTAAAAATTGTCATGGCCAAGTGGAGCCGAAGGAGACAGGATGACTGTAATGTGCCAGCTGGGATGAGTCTGGGACAGAAGAGGTTAAAACTGAAGCAATCTGAATACAAATATAAAGTTAGTTAATACTAACATATCTCTTTGGGATATTGATTGTGATCATGTATCGACTTAGATGACATCAATAGTCAGAAAACACTCTGATGTGTGTGGAGACTCAATAATATCTTCCCAATTTTTCTGGTAACTAGAAGCCCACCACGGTTGAAAATATTAGTAGTAATCATGGTTTTATGTTTTCAACACCTAATATTATATGACTAGTTCTAGTATTAGTTACTAGTGATGGCCATGTACCTAGTCTTGTTGTTCTTACTATTGTGTAATTTAAATAATAGCATTCATGGTACAGAAAACTGAATGCATGATATACGCTTCATAGAAACATCCACTTTACATATTTTAAGATAATAACGTATGTAGACACCACTGTATTATGTGGTATGTCAATTAAGTGTTTTTCGGATCTTGAATGAACATGTCATTCAATGGGTTTCCATAAAGGCGGTTATCCTAGATAATGAAGGATACTCAGATTTTACAGGATGTACTTCACATCATGCCTGAAGAGTGTCCAAAAAAGAAAACATACGTACACACGGCCAGATGGATCATTGTGACTGGCTCACTTATTGTAAAGAATCCTTGCTTTAATATTTTCACGCATATTTTTAGCAGGAATACAAGAGAATGAAATATTTCGAAATCAAAGAGATGTTCAAAGTCTGGAAGAATGATAGGGTGTTCAAGGGGTTTCAGAAGGAAAAGATGTGACCATGAAGTGGCAGTCACAGGCAAGCAGGTTTTTCTCACCCACTTTGACAGGTTTTCATGAGGGGATGTCCATCACAGCATGTGATCTGCAAAAGGGTAAGACCCAGAAGTACCAGAGGGAAAGACACACTTTAGGAAGAGGTGACTTGGAAAGGGTGCTTCTGTGCCTAAGTGATGGCTCAGAAACCTGGCTGGGTGTCCCTGGGTCAAAGATTTCAGGAGGCCAGCAGTAACCTAGACTCACAAAGATCTAAGTAACATACATCAATGTAATTTAGAGTCACAAAAATCTTAGAGCCACAGAGTTGATCTTCATCTATGATTAGGAGATGGTCACAGTTTTACAGGATATGATCATCGGGCTGGCAGTAGATGGCTAAAATATTATTTAGGGTTATGTTTTTAATAAAAAAAATTGATGTGCAAAAATATGGGTTTGGAATGTAAAGAAAACTCACAGGACCATCATGGAGTTACTTACGTTAAGGCCTCATGTCACTATCCCTAAATTCATTCCTGTAGGAATGTAACCTTTAACCAGTCAGCGATGAAATTCCTAGTCATTGCTGGAAATTTAACTGACAGACCCTCGCCATTCCCTCAGGGAGGGAATCTCGCCTAAATAAGGTATTCCATGCCACTAAATTTGTTTTAAGTTTATTTATTTTGAGAGAGAGAGGGAGAGAGAGAGAGAGAAAGAGAGAGAAAGAGAGAGCGAGCACATGCAAGGGAGGGGCAGGAATAGAGGGAGAGAGAGAAGCCCATGACCACGAGGTCATGATCTGAGCCAGGATCAAGACTCAGACACTTAACCAAGCGATCCAGACCCCGAGAATGTGGAGGTTCAAAGGTTAGCAGGCTTGGTTGGGATACAGCCCTGAGGGCACTGGCCTAATCCTTGAGAGAAGGCAGCAAACTACTTACAGGCAGATGGTATGGAAACAGTGACCTGTACATCGCCTGGTGCACGCAGTGGGGCGATTATACACTCATCATGGAGAGCATCCCTGAGAGGCAGTGTTCACAACAAGGGGACAAAGGAGCTAGGACAGAGGAGGTGTGTGGGACCATTTTCCTCCTCTTCCCCACAGCATAAACACAGAGCCATCTGCTGGAAACAATGTCATCCCCACCCTGGCTGCCTAACATGCTTACATCAACCCCACATTCCTGTGCTCTGGTGAGACTGGCCTTCTAGGTCAATCAGGCTTGCTTCAGTCCCAATGGAGGTGTCCCCTTCCCCAGGAGACCAGCGGAAGCCCATGACCACATCACCTCTCTTGACCAGACAGTTCTGCAGAGCTTCACTTCGAGTGGCAGTCATTTCAAGTCTCATTTAAGAAGCAGATCGGAGCTGACCTAGATAAAACTCAGCACATTCTGGCCAAGGACCATACATTGTCCATACAACTGGCCTGAAGGACAGTGCAGCCAGAACACAAAACAGTGTATGCAACACACACCACAGACACTCCCTGATGGTCAGGCCCTGGACACTAGATGACCTCCTTTTCATAAAGCCATTCATCTCACAGGCAGCTAACATAATGAGCTTTTGTAACACAGAGAAGGCAAATACTCAGCCAAAATGCCAAGACAAGAGGAATGCATCCCAAATGAAAGAAAAAGATACGGTCATGGCCAGAGAAATGGAAGGAACACTTCCAAACTCATTCTATGAGGCCAGCTTGGCCTTGAGTCCAAACTGGAAAAAGACCCCACCAGAAAGGAAAACTACAGACCAATTTCCCTGATCAACCTGGATGCAAAAATTCTCAACAAAAAGGAGTGAACCGGATCCAACAATACATACAAATAATTATTCACCACAATGAATTGGATTTATTCCTGGGATGCACCACCAATTCAATAACTGCAAATCAACTGATGTGATACATCACATTGATAAAAGAAAGGATAACAACCATATGATCCTCTCAATAGATGCAGAAAGAGCATTTGACACAATGCAGCATCCTTTCTTGATGAAAAAAGAAGTACTCATGAAAGGAAGGATAGAAAGATCTTGTCTGAATATCAGTATGTCCAGATACAAAAGTCCCACAGCTAATATCATCTTCATTGAGGAAAAACTGAGAGCTTTCCCCCTAAGGTCAGGAACACGACTGGGATGTCCACTCTCACCACTATTATTCCACAAACTGTTGGAAGTCTTAACCTCAGCAAGTAGACAACAAAAAGAAATACAAGGCGTTCAAATTGGCAAGGAGGGTCAAACTTTCCCTCTTCACAGACATGATACTTTCCAAGGAAATCCAAAAGACTCCATGGAAAAACTGTTAGGACTGATACTGGAATTCAGGAAAGTCTCAGGATATAAAATCAATATACAGAAGTTGACTGCATTTCTATACACCAATAATGAGTCAGCAGAGAGAAATCAAGGATTGATGTACTTTACAACTGCACTGAAAACCATCAAATACCCAGGGGTAAACATAACCAAAGAGGTAAAAGATGAGTACACTTAAACAATAGAGGGGCGCCTGGGTGGTTCAGTCGGTTAAGTGCCAACTTCGGTTCAGGACATGATCCCTCATTTGTGGGTCTGAGTCCCGTGATGGGCACTGTGCTGACCGCTCGGAGTCTGGAGCCTGCTTCAGAGTCTGTGTCTCCCTCTCTCTCTCTCTTTCTGCCCCTCCCCTGCTCATGTGCTCTCTCTTTCTCTCTCTCTCTCAAAAATAAACAAACATTAAAAAAATAAAGGAACAAACCATACAACATCTATGAAAGAAATGGAAGAAACACAAAGAAATGGAAAAACATTCCATGCTCATGGATGAGAAGAACAAATATTATTAAAATGTCAATACCACCCAAAGCAATCGACACATTCAATGCAATCCCTATCAAAATAACAACAGCATTTCTCACAGAACTAGAACAAACAACCCTAAAATTTGTAGGGAGCCAGAAAAGACCCCAAATCGCCAAAGTCATGTTGAAAAAGAAAACAAAGCTGGAGGCATTAAAATCTGGACTTTATGTTGTATTAGAAAACCGCAATCATCAAGACAGTATGGTACGGGCACAAAAACGGACACAGACATCAATGGAATGGAATAGGGAACCCATAAATGGACCCTCAAACAAATGGCCGAGTAATCTTTGATAACACTGGAAAGAGTATCCAATGGAAAAACAAAAGTCTCTTCAGCAAATGGTACTGGGAAAACTGGACAGTGAGAAGATTGGACCTGGACTATGTTCTTAAACCACACACACACACACACACACACACACACACACACACACACACACACCTCAAAATGGATGAAAGATATAAATGTAAGAAAGGGACCATCAAAATCCTAGAGGAGAAATCAGGCAATCTACCTCCTTGATACTGGCCACAACAACTTCTTGCTTGTCATGTCTCCAAAGCAAGGGCAATAAAAACCAAAATGAACTATTGGGACCTCAAGATAAAAAGCATCTGCACAGCAGAGGACACAATCAGAAAAACTGGAAGGCCACTGAATGAAATGGGAGAAGATATTTGCAGGTGACATATCAGATAAAGGATTAGTATCCAAAATCTATAAAAAATCATCACACTCAACACCCAAAAACCAAATAATCCGGTGAAGAAATGGGCAAAAGACGTGAAGAGACACTTTAAGAAAGATGACATTCAGATTGGTCACGCATGAAAAGATGCTCAATCTCACTCGTCATCACTGAAATACAAATCGATACCACAATGAGATATCCCCTCACACCTATCAGAATGGCTAAAATTAACATCTCCGAAAAAGACAGATTTGGCAAGGATGCAGAGAAAGGGAACGCTTTTGAAATGCTGGTGGAAATGCAAAGTGGTGTAGCCACTCTGGAAATAGTATGGAGATTTGTCAGAAAAACTAAAAATAGAACTACACTAGGCCCCAGCAATTGCACTACCACGTGTTTATCCAAAGGATACACTAACGCTGAGTCGAAGTGGCACATGCACTGCAATGTTTATAGCAACATTATCAACAATAGCTAAACTATGCAAAGAGCCCAAATGACCATTGACAGATGAATGGAGAAAGAAGATGTGGTATATTCATACAATGGAATATTACTCGGCGATCAAAAAGAATGAAATCTTGCTCTTTGAAACAACATGGGTGGAACCTGACTTGATTATGCTAAGCAAAATATGTCAGAGAAAGACACACATCATATGATTTCTCTCATCTGTGGAATTTAATACAACTGATGAACGTAGTGAAAGGAAAGCAAAAATAAGATACAAACAGAGAGGGAGTCAAACGATAAGAGACTCTTAAATACAGAGAAGAAACTCAGGGTTCCAGGAGGGTTATTGAATACGGGTATGGGCTAAATGGGTGACGGGCATTACGGGCGCACTTGGGATGAGTATTGCGTATATTTTGTACTTGATGGATCACTAAATTCTACTGCTGAAACAGTATTCCACTATAAAGTAACTAACTTGAGCTTAAATTAAAAAAAAGAGAGATATTAAAAAGAAGTAAAGAAATGTACTACCAGTCAAAAGAAAAGAATATTTAAATCGGGCTCTTTGAGTGGATATCTAGGACTAAAAGTGTTACAGACAAGAAAGGATCAGAGAAAACACCAAGAAACAATGGCAAAACAACTAGAAGAATGGCACTAAATATATACCTATTAATAACCACTCTAAATGTACATGGACTAAATGCTCCAATCATAAGACATTGGATAGGGCGTCAGAATGGACAAAACAAACAAACAAACAAAAACAACACCTATCTAGATGCTGTCTACAAAGATTTATTTGGACTTAAGTCACCTTCAGATTTAAAGTGAGGGAATAAAGAAACATTTATTATGCCAATAATGTCAAAAGAAAGCCAGTAGCAATACTTATATCAGGCAAAATAACCTTAAAAACCGAGACTCTATTTTGGTACACTTTGGGTAAATACCTAATAGTGACATTTCATGAACCCAGTATTTATAGCAGCATTATCAACAGTAGCCAAACTACAGAGAAAGCCCAAGTATCCATCAACTGATGAAGGTATAAAGAAGCGGTTTGTGTGTGTGTGTGTGTGTGTGTGTATGTATGTGTATATATATATATATATATATATATATATATATATATATATATATATATATACATACATATGTGTACGTTCATATATACAAACATGTATATACAAAGAAATATAACTCAACTTCAAGAAGAATGAAATCTTGCCATTTGCAATGATGTGGATGGAGCTAGAATGTATTATGCTAAGTGAAATATGTCAATCAGAGAAAGACAAATATAGGATTTCACTCATGTGGAATTGAAGAAACAAAACAGATGAAAACATGGGAAGGGGGAAGGAAACAAGAAGAGTGGTAACAAACCACATGAGTCTCTTAATGTTAGAGAAAAAAAACGAAGGTTGATGGAGGGAAATGGGTCAGCGCTGGGCTAGATGTCAGATGAGTATTAAGGAGAGCACTTGTTGTGATGAGCACTGGGTATTGTATGTAAGGGATGAATCACCAAATTCTGCTCCCGAATCCGAGAATGCACTGTATGTCAACTATGACTTAAATTAAAATAAATAAATAAATAAATGAATAAGTAAATAAATAAATAAATAAATAAAGCCATAACAAGAGATGAAGACGGACGCTATCTCATACTAAAGGGGACAATGAAACAAGAAGATCCAATGATTGTAAATTTTGATGCACCCAACATGCGATCACTAAGTATATAAAATATTTAACAACCACCATAAAGGAACTCATTTTTTATAATATAACGATAGTAGAGGACTTTAGCACATCACTCACATCAATGGACAGAAGCTGTTAACAGAAAATCAACAAGGAAACAATGGCTTTGAATGACACACTGGACCTGATGGGTTTAACAGATATATTTAGAACACTCCATACTAAAATGGCAGAGTACATATTCTTTTCAAGCGCACATGGGACATTCTCCAGAATTGATCATATTCTAGGTCACATATCAGAAGAAGAACAGCAGAAGGAAGGAAGTAATAGAGATTCACAGGGAAATAAGGGATATTCAAACCAAAAAGACACTAGACAAAATCAATGAAACCAGGGGCTGGTTCTTTGAAAACAGTAATCAACATGAAAACTTCTAGGCAGACTTTTGAGTAAGAAGAGAGAAAGGACTCAAATAAATAAAATCACAAATAAGAAAGGAGAAATAACAGTCCACACCACAAAAATACAGTTAGAAGTTAATATTATGAACAACTATATGCAACAAATTGGAAATTCTGAGAAAAATGGACAAATTCCTATAAACACACAAACTACCAAAACTGAAACAGGAAGATACATAAAATCTGAAAACAGAAAGAAATCAAATCAGTAATAAAAAAAAATCTCCCCCCAACACAAGAGTTCTGGGCCAGATGGTTTAACTAATGAATTCTACCATCCATTTAAGAAAGAGGTAATATGTATTCTCCTCGAATTATTACGAAAAATAAAAAAGAAGGAAAACTTATAATTTCATCTTAAGAGGCCATCATTACCCTGATACCAAAACCAGATAAAGCCTCCACTAAAACCGAAAACTGGAGGGGCACCTGTGTGACTCGGGCTGTTTACTGTTCAACTCTTAATTTCGGATTAGGACATTATCTTGCGGTGCGTGGGTTTGAGTCCCATGTTGGACCCTGCCATGACAGTGTAGGGCATGACCAGGATTCTCTCTCTCCCTATCTCTGAGCCCCTCCCTCACTTTTATGTACTCAAAGGAAAGAAATAAACATTTAAAAAATGTTTAAAAAATTTTTAAATAAAACTGCAGCCCGATAGCCTGACGACTATGTATGCAGAAATTCTTATTAAAATACCTTCAAATTAAAGTCACCAATACATTAATAGAATCATTTACCATAATCAAGTGGGATATATTCCTGGGCTGCAAGGGTGGTTCCACATTCACAGATCAATCAACATGATGCACCACAGTAATAGAAGAAAGGATAAGAACAATACGATGCTTTCAACAGATGCAGGAAAACTATTTGACAAAATGTCACATCCATTCATGATAAAACCCCTCAGCAAAGTACATTGAGACTCAACCTACCTGCACATAATAAAGGTCATCTAGGAAAAACCCACAGCTCATCTCACCTCAATGGGGAAAAATTGAAAATTTTTCCTCCAAGGTCAGGGACAAAACAGGGATGACCCCTCTCACCACTGTTATTCCACATAGTACAGGAAACCCTAACCACAGCACTCAGACAACAAAAAGAAATAAGAGCCATCCAAATCGGCAAGGAAGATGTAGCACTTTCGCTATTTGGAACTGACATGATGTGTTCTATAAAAAACATGAAAGATTCCCTTAAAACTTGCTAGAATTGATATATGAATTCCACAAGTCACAATATACAGAAATCAAGCTACATAAATGTATTGCATTTCTAACACAAATCATGAATTAACACAGAGAGAAAGTAAGGGATCAATCCCATTGACAGGCTCACAAATGCCACAAGAAACCAGGAATAAACCTAACCAAAGAGTTGAAAGACCTGTACTCTAAAGTCTATGAAACATTGATGAAATAAATGGAAGAAGACACAAAGAAATGGACATACATTTCATGTTCATGGATGGGAAGTACAAAATACTGTTAAAATGTCTACACTCCTCAAAACAATCTACACATATAATGAAATCCCTATCACAGTAACAAAAACATTTGTGACAGAACAAGAACAAATAATCTCAAAATTTGTATGGAATAACAAAAGTCCCCATACAGCCAAAACAAACTTGAAGAAGAAAAGCAAAGCTGGAGACATCACAATTCCAGACTTTAGGTTCTATTACAAAGCTATACTGATCAAAACAGTATGGAACTGGCAAAACAACAACAACAACAACCACAACAACACCACAAAGAGGCATAGATCAATAGAATAGAAATGCAGAAATGAACTCACACCTATATGGTCAATTAATTCTCAACAAAGCAGGAAAGAACATCCAATGGAAAAAAAGATAGTCTTGGGCACAGGGGTGGCTCAGTCAACAAAGCGTGTGATTGTGAATTCAGCTCAGGTTATGATCTCAGGGCAGTGCAGAGCATGCGTGGGATTCTCTGTCTCCATTTCTCTCTGCCCCTCTTCTTCATGCTCTCTCTATCAAAAATAAGTAAATAAACTTAAAAAAAAGGCTCCTCAACATATGGTTTTGGAAAAACTGGACAGCATCCTGCAAAACAAAACAAAAACAACAATGGACCACTTTCTTACAACATACACAAAAATAAATCCAACATGGATAAAGACCTATATGTGAAACACGAAACCATAAAAATCCCAGAGGATAACACGGGTAGTATCTTATTTGACACTGCCTGTACAAACGTCTTTGTAGATATATCTCTAGACGTAAGGGAAACACAAGCAAAAATAATGAGACTTCATAAAAATTAAAACCTTCCGTCACCTAGGAAATAATCAACAAAACTAAAACACCTACAGAATGATATTTGCAAACGACATCAGATAAAGGGTTAGTGCCCAAAATATATACAGTTATACAGCACCCAAAAAATGAGAAATCTGATTAAAAATGGGCAGAAGACAAAAATGGACATTTCCCGAAGGAAGACATATACATGGCCAAGAGACACATGAAAAAATACTCAACAATACTGATCTTCAGGGAAATACAATTCAAAAGTACAATGAGATAACACATCACATCTGTCACAATGACGAAAATCAATGAAGGATGAAACAGCAGGTGTTGCCAAGGATGTGGGGAAAGAATAACCCTCTTGCACTGTGGGTAAGAATGCAAACTGGTGCAGCCAGTATGGAAAACATTATGTAGATTTCTCAAAAAAAAAAAAAACTGGAAAAGGAAGTACCTTACGATCCAGCAATTTCACTCCAAGGTATTTCCACAAAGAATACAAAATCTTCAAAGGGATACATGCACCATGATGTTTACAGCAGCATTTCCTACAACAGCCAAATTACAGAAACTATCCAAGTATCCATCAATTGATGAATAAATTGAGATGTGGTATATGGAATGTAATATTACTAGGCCGTAAAAACATGAAATCTTGCCATTTGCCGTGAGCTGGATGGAGCAAGAGAATGTTACCCTGAGTGAAATAAGCCTTTCAGACAAAGACAAATACCAGATGATTTCACTAACACATGGAAATAAAACAAAACAAAGTGCGGGGGGGGGGGGGGCGGGGAGGAGACAGTGACAAACAGACTCTTAACTAGGAAACAAACAGGGCTTCCAGAGCAAGGTGGGGAATGGGTGAAACAGCTGCTGGGGATTAAGAAGTACACCTGGGATGAGCACCGGATGACGTGTGGAAGGGTTGCTCTATATTTTACACCTGAAACTAATATTACACTGTAACTTTACTCACTGCAATTTAAATTAAAGGTAACGTACGTTAATGACAGGTACCTACCAGGTTTTCTGTAGTTTGCAATCACTTAATTAGGTTGGAAAAATAACCATGAAACTTTTTAAAAGGCATGTATGATGTGGGGGACAGTTTGTGCCCTTACCTCAGTCACTGGTTCTAGCAGGACTCGGAAAGTGGGTCCCAGCTCATTCTTCTAGGAGTTCCCAAGACGAGCATTTCATGTATTCATGTCCTAACGGAATGCAGCTCCCATTCTTCTGAATTTCTGTCAGGGTTTCTTCCCGGAAACAAGCCTGAATCTGGAACAAACCATCGACTGCATCGATGAGGTGATGTCGTGGGGCTCCGCAATCCACGAGACCTTTAGTAAAATATGTCTTGTTCAAATACTGTCCGGGAAGGGGAGGAATGAAACACGGGAACAGCCCAGAAAATGCAAGGGCCTGTGCAGCTCAGCAACCAGCTTGCCCAGGGAAGCCACCCAGCGCCCACTCCTCAGCACTCAGTACAATAAGGCAAATTCTCTCTGGCGACTCAGGAGATGCCAAGTTGCTACAAAGCTCCCAAGATCTCCCCTGGGGCGGGCGGCACAACCTGCTGGAAATGCAGCTCTGCTCTCTGTACTGAGGCAGCGGCAGAGGCCCTGAGTACTCTGGGAGCAATCAACGCCCTTCCCGCTCTGAGGTGCTCTGGGTCAGAAAAGCCGATGTTGCGCCCTCTGCTGGCCGTCACTGCCTGGGCAGAGAAACCCGCCTCTCCTGGTCTGCGGTGCTCGAGCTCTCTCTGTTGGCCATCATGGGCATTTTTGCAATGTGGAAGGCCCTGGTCACTCAGCTGAGACACTGAAGGTGCCTGGGCAACTAAACCTGTTCTCCCCATTGGGAAAGGTTTTAATGACAGGGCCTGGGACACAAAGAAATCTTTCCTACTCCTTTCTTGTGAGTGAAGAATGAAACCGAATTTATTAACGTAATGACATCATTTGTAGTGTTTTAAGCAATGTTCACAGAAAAACAGACCGCCAATTTACACTTGCTGAGCAAGTGGTAATTGTGTTTACCACCAAAATACTTAGGTTAGATAAAAATGAACACCTTTGAGAGAGATACCGGAGTCAGCTATGGAATGAATGAGTCCTAGGGATACAAGGGACAGCCAATGCAATGGAGTCAATCCTGTAATAATACTGTTGCAGGCTTTCACAGGACAGCTACACTTGTGCTTAAGTACAATATAATTTATAGACATATGGAATGCCTACAATGTATGCCTAAAACTCATACAACAAATGTGTGAACAATATTTCAATTAAAAATAGACATCCTTTACACTATTTTTAATTTCTCCTTCTTTGCCAATAAACTATAATTCCTGGGGCGTTTGGGTGGCTTAGTCGGTTAAGCGTCCGACTTTGACGCAAGTCGTGATCTTGCAGTCCATGAGTTTGAGCCCTGCGTCAGGCTCTGTCCTGAGAGCTCAGAGCCTCGAGCCTGCCTTAGTTTCAGTATCTCCCACTCTCTCCCCCCTCCCCAGCTCGGGCTCTCTCAAAAAAAGAAAAAAGAAACATTAAAAATGAAAAATAATTCCTAATTTGGAATTTGTGAAATTCCATTTATACCAGATTTTCTCACATCACCATCTTGATGTGAAGAGCTTATCTGAAAAGTCACTAACAATATCTTTGATGACACATATGTGACAAGGTCAGAATGAAACTTACAGGGAGCTATGAATCAGTTGTGAATTTACAGTATGTATCCTTGGATAATATTTCCAAAGAAATGTGCTTTAGGGACATGGATGGATGAAATAATGTCCACCAGTCATATAGGTAAATATCCTATAGGACCGTTATGCCTTCAATTACTAATTCCCATCTCTTCAGCATTAAAAAAAATCTGGGACAAGAAAGCGTCTTTGAATTTTATGTAAGAGAAGACTAGAGTGTTTTAAAGTGTTCACCTACCTTCTGGAATCCTCAGATTAGTTGTGGACAGGAGGATAGCAACCCACGATTGGGATGCACACCGCTAGTCCCAGAGGGAGGATATGGACCTTATTGTCAATTTTTAAAAATCAATATCAGCAGTCCACCTCTGCCAGGTACAGACTTCAGGACCTGGGGACAACATGATGCCTGATGCCTGGGTTCAGAACTTGAGGAAGGCCAGCTGGTGGGGGAGAGGGGAAATCCAACAGGGCCTGGGGCAGTGAGAGAGATGGCCCCAGGACACCTCCTCACAGGGCAGACTTGGAGTATACCTGCCAAAGAGCAGCACAATCTCCCTCAAGACATCCCTCTCCATGACAGAACATGAGGCTGAGCCTCACAATTCCAGAAGAAATGAGGGATACTCTTCTGTTCAATTCCAATTGCTTCTGCAGAGCTTGGACCCAGGGATGTTGGAGTCTTGGGGTCATGGAACTCTGATGCCCACGACACAATCCCTTTCTGCCCCAGCACGCAGAGCCATCTCATACATCCCCTCTCCCCTGACGCATCTAATGCCATCCACATACCTCGAGCAGGTGTCTACCTTCCTCTTTGTACTTCCTCTTTGTCACTGTTTCTCTCTAACCACATCTATGTTTCTTCCTTTCACTCTTTAGGGAGTGGTGTAACATACAGTGCTAACCTTTATTCTTGTACATGTGAATATCCAATTTTCCCAGCACCAGTTATTCAAGAGACTATTCTTCTCCACTGTGTATTTTTGACTCCCTTGTCAAATACTAGTTGACTGTGCATGCACGGGTTTAGATTGGGCTCTCAATTTCCATTCCATTGTCTTATGTGTGTGCTTATGCCAGTAACATAACTGACTTCTTTGTGTTAGAATGAAGCTTGAAATCGAGAAGTGTGATGCCTCCTATGTTGTCCTTTCTTGCATTGGCTACTTAGGGTCTTTTTGTGGCTCCAAATACATTTGAGGATATGTGTTTCTAATTGCATAAAAATTGCATCGGAGTCTTGATAGAGATAGCACTGAATCTCTAGAGGGCTTTGAGTAGTATGGACGTTGTATCTGTATTAATTCCTCCTCCAGATGGACATGGGGTGGCTTTTCACTGACTTGTGTGTTCTGTTTCTTCCATGCAAATTGAATTTCTTCCATTTCTGCACACAGGTTTTGTAGTTAAATGTAGAGATCTTTCACCTCCTTGGCTAAATTTATTCCAATAAATTTTATTGTTTTGGATGCTATTGTAAACGTATGGCCAACTAATCTTTGACAAAGCAGGAAAGATTATCCAATGGAAAAAAGACAGTCTCTTTAACAAATGGTGCTGGGAGAACTGGACAGCAACATGCAGAAGATTGAAACTAGACCACTTTCTCACACCATTCACAAAAATAAACTCAAAATGGATAAAGGATCTGAATGTGAGACAGGAAACCATCCAAACCCTAGAGGAGAAAGCAGGAAAAGACCTCTCTGACCTCAGCCGTAACAATTTCTTACTTGACACATCCCCAAAGGCAAGGGAATTAAAAGCAAAATGAACTACTGGGACCTTATGAAGATAAAAAGTTTCTCCACAACAAAGGAAACAACCAACAAAACTAAAAGGCATCCAACGGAATGGGAAAAGATATTTGCAAATGACATATCGGACACAGGGCTAGTATCCAAAATCTATAAAGAGCTCACCAAACTCCACACCCGAAAAACAAGTAATCCAGTGAAGAAATGGGCAGAAAACATGAATAGACACTTTTCTAAAGAAGACATCCAGATGGCCAACAGGTACATGAAAAGATGCTCAATGTCGCTCCTCATCAGGGAAATACACATTCAGATATCACCTGACGCCAGTCAGAGTGGCCAAAATGAACAAATCAGGAGACTATAGATGCTGGCGAGAATGTGGAGAAACGGGAACCTTCTTGCACGCTTGGTGGGAATGCAAATTGGTGCAGCCGCTCTGGAAAACAGTGTGGAGGTTCCTCAAAAAATTAAAAATAGGCCTACCCTATGACCCAGCAATAGCACTGCTAGGAATTTACCCAAGGGATACAGGAGTACTGATGCATAGGGGCACTTGTACCCCAATGTTTATAGCAGCACTCTCAACAATAGCCAAATGATGGAAAGAGCCTAAATGTCCATCAACTGATGAATGGATAAAGAAACGGTGGTTTCTATACACAATGGAGTACTACATGGCAATGAGAAAGAATGAAATATGGCCCTGTGTAGCAACACGGATGGAACTGGAGAGTGTTATACTAAGTGAAATAAGCCATACAGAGAAAGACAGATACCATATGGTTTCACGCTTATGTAGATCCTGAGAAACTTAACAGAAACCAATGGGGGAGGGGAAGGAAAAAAAAAAGAGGTTAGAGTGGAAGAGAGCCAAAGCATAAGAGACTGTTAAAAACTGAGAACAAACTGAGGGTTGATGGGGGGTGGGAGGTAGGGGAGGGTGGGTGATGGGTATTGAGGAGGGCACATTTTGGATTGAGCACTGGGTGTTGTATGGAAACCAATTTGACAATAAACTTCATATATTGAAAAAAAATAAAATAAAATGTATTTATTTAGTTTAGTTTAAATTTATGTATGCATTTCTTCAGTATTTATTTTTTCAAGTTTTTATTTAAATTCCAATTGGTTAACATACAGTGTATGTTAATTTCAGGTATAGAATGTAGTCATCCATCACTTACATACAACACCCAGTGATCCTCACTGCTAGCGCCCTCCATAGCCCATCACCCATTTAACCCATTCCCCTGCCCACCTCACTTATAGTAACCCTCCATTTGCTATTTATAGTTAAGAGTCTGGTTTCTGGTTGATTTTTATTTCATTCAATTATGTGAGGGGTCACATTTATTGATATGCATTTCTGAAACATCCTGCCTTTACAGGAAAAAAAAAAAACCCTTCATCACGGTCAATGATCCTTTTCATGTGATCCTGAATTTGGTTTGCCTGTATGTTACTGGGAATGATTCATCTATATTTATCACGGGGATACTGGCCTATAGATTTCTGTTCAGGTAATATCCTTTCTGGCTTCCTACCAGGGTAATTCCAGTCTCATGAAATGTGTTTGGTGGTGTTCATTCCTTTTGAATCAATGAGAGGACTGCTGTTAGTTCTTCTACAAACGTTTGGTTAAATTCACCAATGAATCCACCTGGTCCTGGGGTTTTCTTCCTTGGCAGAACATCCATTACTGATTCAATTTACTTACATTGGTTATCTTCTTGTATTGATACAGTCTTCCTTTAATGGGTCTGTGCAAACCTTCCATATCTTCCTGATACAATCTTGGTAGGTTGTGCGTTTCTAAGAACCTATCCATTTCTTCTAGGTAGGTAGTTTTCTGTCATCTAATTTGGCCATAGTTGCCACTTTGTCTGCTTTATGTTTCTTTGGTATAAGGCATAATATCTTCTCTTTTATTTATAATTCTTTTGAATTTGGTCCTCTTTATGTCTTAGCATAGTCTATGTATAGTCCTGACAATTTTGTTTCACTCTTCTGAAAACCCACTGTTGGTCTTCTTCATATTTTCTATTGATTTCATGGTCTCTTTCATTGGTTTCCACTCTCATATGGATTAATTTCTCCCTTTTGAGAACAATGGGCATAGATTGTTTTTTTCTTCTAGCTCTTAGAAGTTAAAGGTAGGTTGTTCATTTGAGTCTCAAATCTATCCTCCACGCATGCAAAGCCAGTGACTCATCAGAGAACCTTCAATAAGTCTTTTCTGTCATATTTCTCATTCTCAGAACTCTGAGAAATTGAATCCGAAAATTTATTTGAAGACACAATAAATGAAAACTTCCCTAATGTGGGGAAGGAAAGAGATACAGAGCAGGAGGCACAAAGAACCCCCGTTATATTCAACAGAAGCAGATCCACACCAAGTCGTATAGTAATTAAAACCCAAAATGTCGTGATAAAGAAAAATTTTCACAGCAAGAAAACAAAAGTTGACAGTTACCTACAAGGGAAACCCCATAAAGTTATCACTGGATGTATTTCAGAAGAAACTTTGAAACCGTAAGTGAGCAGCACGGTTTGGTAAAGGTGCCGAATGGAAAACATCTGCAGCCAAAGAGTCTATCCAGCAAACTATCATTCAGATGGAAGGAGAGATCAAGAGGTTCCCAAGTAAATACTAAGCGAGTTCACAATCAACAAACCACCCTTGCAAGAAATGTTAAAGGGGACTCTTTAAGTGGAAAAGAAACACCTAAAGTGACGATATTAAAGTGTGAAACGCAAAAGCAATAAAAATGAGTATATCTGTAAAATATCAGTCAAGGTATTCACAATATGAAAGGTTTCAAAATAGGAACACTACATAGCTACAACACGGGAAGGAGAGGAGTAAACAACTGGTTCAAACTTAAACAACTATCAACTTAATTTAGACTCCTATATACAGAAGTGGTTAGGTACAAACCTAATAATACCCACAAATCAAACACTACTAATACATATGCAGAGTATAAAGACAAACAATTTCAACTGTGAAATTGTGAAGAAACCCAGCAAATCAAAATAAGAGAAAGAGAACAAAGGATCAGAAAAAATCAGAAATAACCAATATGAAGTAATAATAGGACAAGTACATGTCTAACAATTACATTGAATAGAAACAGAATACATTCTCAAATCAAAGGCACTGGGTGACAGATAGGGGCAACTGGATGGCTCAATCGCTTGAGATTTCGACTCTTGATTTCGGTTCAGGCTATGACTGCAGGATCATGGGATTGAGCCCCAACTGGGCTCTGCACTGAGCATGGAACTTGGTGAGGATTCATTCACATTCTCATTCTCTCTCTCACTCCCTCTCTGTCTCTCTCTTCCCTCATTCCCCCCACCCCGCCCTCCCATGCCTGTGCTCACTCTCTTCATAATAAAAAGCACTGGGTGATAGAATGAGTAAATATATAGGACCCATCTATCTTCTACCTACAAGAGACTAATTATAGAACTAAGGTTTCAAAAGAAATCTGCACTAGCAGTACCTTTATCGGACAAAATAGATTTAAAAATAAAACTGTAACAAGAGACAAAGGACACTATAATAATAAAAGATACAATCGAACAAAAAGATAGAACAATTGTAAACATATATGCGCTCAACCTGAGAGCATCCAAATACACAAAACAGTCCAAAACTAAAGAATTGATAGTCATCCAATAATAGTAGGGCACTTTAACACCCCAATTACATCAATGGAGAGATATTTCCATCAGAAAATCAGCAAAGAAGTAGAGATTTTGAATGACAGAGTAGACCAGATGGACTTAACCGATATATTTTAGACATTCCATCCTAAAACAGCACAATACACATTCTTTTCACGTGCACATAACATTCCCCACACTCGATATTAGGTCATAAAACAAGCCAAAACAAAATCAAACCGATTGACACCATACCATGTGTCTTTTCAGACCACAAAGCTATGAAACTAGAACTCTACAACAAGAAAAAAAAATCTGGAAAAGGCACAAAATCATGGAAGTTAACATGCCACTAAACAAACAATGGCTCAACCAACAAATCAAAGACAAAATTAAAAAGAAACATGGAAACAAAGGAAAATGAAAACAGAAGAATCCAAACTTCTGTAAAGCAGGAAAACTGGTTCTAACAGGGAAGTTTATAACAATACAAGACTGCCTCAGGCAAAAAGAAACAAACAACAACAACAAAAAAAAACACTGAAGTAAACTGCATAACTTTATAAAATAAAAACCAGACAAAGGACAACAAACAAAACTCACAAAGGACAGAATGTAGAAAATAATTAAAATCAAAAAAGAAACAAATGATGTAGAGATTAAAACTATGCACCACATGCATCAAAAACGGATGAGGCTACGTGAAATCCCATCATACCTAGAGAGGCAGGGTGGTGATGTGAAACAGTCCAGAGCCAAGCAAGAATGGGGCAAGGCAAAAAGAACCTCCGGTGGAGAGAGACAGGGGCGAAAAGAATGAACACACTCCCTCCCAGATCCAGGTCGATGTCTACGCATAAACATCACCCCGTTCCAAGTGGGAGTGCAAACATAACTTAATTCTTGTCCTTGACCTAATCCTAACACTAACCCAAATCCCAACACCTAAACATAACAGCTAACCCTAACCATAACCCTAATACTAAACCCTGTCCCTATCCCTACACCTAAACCCAAACCTAACCCTACCGAACTGAGAAAGTAAACAATCCCTGAACTAACTGTGACCTTGTGCCTAAACCTCTAACCCTAACCATATAACTCTAACCCTAAAACCATAACCCTAATGCTCTAACTTTACCTGCTAACCCTAAAATTATAACACCTAACACTAACCCTAACCCTAACCATAAAACTCGAACACTAACCCTAACGCTAACCGCTAATCGAATCTCCACACCCATAACCCGAACCCAAGTCCTAGACCTAGACCTCACTTTATCCCTAAACCTAACGCAAACCCTAACACTAATGCTATCAACTTACCCTAAGCACACCATCTAACCATTACCCTAACTCTCAAACCCAAACCATAACCCTAAACCTAAGCCTAACCCAAGCCCAAACCTAATGCCTAAACCTAACACTTAACCATAACACTAAACACTAACCATAACCCTAAACATAACCCTAATGCATAAACCTAATTCTAACCCCTAACAGTAACCCCTAACAACAACCCTAACCATAAACCTAACACCTAACACCAAACCCAATCCCAAACCCTAACCCAACGCACACGACACACAGGAATGGTGTCACATACACACTGGTGAAGTCCCTGGTCAGAACATTAACCCTAGTTAAGAATCTTTCTAGATGGGGACCCAATTCCTATCTCTGAGGACACCACAAACAAATGGCCCAAAGCGGTACAGAATTACTCGACATGGAACATCGAACATCATCATGAAATTTCCAATGCCCGCATGGAGCAGCACAAGGGGGCTGATGAGGCCCAACTGAAGATGGCACACACACGAGGCTGCTCCTGGAACACAAAGACTAAGCCTGAACAGCCCGTTCTGATGAGGCCCACACACAATCCTCTGGGGAGACCCGTACCCAGCGGAGGTTCAGCGCTTGGAGCTTCCTGGGACCTAACCCTAACCTTAACTGTGACACTCACATACCGCTCAAACTAAACCTCAACCCAACTCCAAAACCTAACCCTACACATGACCCGCACCCGTGCATGGACCCTCATTCAGCCCTCAGGGTGATCATGGCACTGGTGTCCTTTGGCCCTGGCAACATCCATGGAACGAACCTTAACCTTGGCAAGAGCTTTCTCCTAATGGGGACCCAGTTCCCAAGTCTGAGGACATGACGGACATGGGGCCCAGAAGCGGAGGAGGATTACTCAGCATGGAACCTGGAATATCACAATGTCATTTCCAAAGACCAGAAGGAGCTCCACAGGGGACTTCTTGAGGTCTAACCGAGGAGTGGCACTGGCACCCAAAACTCAGCCTGACTGGGAACCTCCTTAGACCCCTCTACTCAGCCTTGTGAGGTGACAATGGCCCTACTGGGGGTATAGTGCCAGGAGCCTCCTGTGACCAAGCCCTAATCTTAACAGTGACCCACAGTATACACGTGAACCTAAACCTCACCTCATCTTTAACACTCACCCTACACCTGACTCGCACCATGCGTGTACTCTCATATCATCGATTCAGGGAGATCACAGAACTTGTGTCACTTCAGCCCTGGAGATTTCCCTGGCCAAAACCCTAACTGTAGCTAAGGCTTTCTGCATATGGAGACCGAATTTCCACAGTCTGACAAGAGCAGGCACAATTGGTTGAGAAGCGGTGCAGGATAATTATGTGTGAAGCGTGGAACATCACCATGTCATTTCCAAAGCAGGGCTTCAGATGCACAGGAGGATTCCTGAGGCCTACCGAAGAGTGCGGATATAGGTGCGGGGTCGTGGAACGCAAAGACTAATGCTGACCGGTACCCTTCCTTCTGCACTCCAGTCAGCCATTCGGGGAAACAACTGCACTGCTGTAGGTTCAGGGTCTAGAATCTCCTGGGAACTAATCTCAACCATAAACAGAAACGTAACCCTAACGCTACACCTAAACCTAACACGAACTCTCACACTAACTCTAAACCAGACCCACACCCGCCCATGTGCCCACATTTCAGCCCTCCATGGAATTCACGAGAATGGTATCGTTTCGGCCCTGGCGACGTCCCTGTACTGAACCCTAACCCTAGCTAAGGCTCTCTCCCATGGAGACCCAATTCCAAAGTCTGATAACAGCACGTACATGGGTTCCAGAATCGGTGCAGAAATACTCCACATAACATGGAACATCACCATGTCATATCTGAAGCACGACTGCAGCTACAACAGAGGATTTATGAGTACTACAAGAAGAGCATTCCATACACTTGTCTGGACTTTGTACCCAAGACAAATCCTTACTGGAAACCTCCCTTGTGTACTCCACTCAGCCCTTCGGGGAGACAGCTGTACGAGAGGATTCCTGAGCCCCACCAGAAGGGTGGGCCATACATTTGACTGGCCATGGAACCCAAAGACTAATCCTGACCGGCACCCTACCTTGTGTACTCCACTGAAACCTTCAGGGAGACAACTCCTCTGCTGTGGGTTCAGTACCTGGAGGCTCCTGGGACATAACCCTGACCCTAACCATAACCCTAACCATAACCCACCCTACACCTGACCCGATCTATCACACTAACTCTATACCAGACCCACAGCCGTGAATGTGCCCTCACGTCACCCTCCATGGATTCACAACACTGGTGTCACTTTGGCCCTGGCAATGTCCCTGGACCGAAACCTAACCCTAGGTAAGGCTTTCTTCACATGGGGACCCAATTCCAAAATCTGACAACAACTCGCACACGTTCAAGAATCGGTGGAGAAATGCCATGGAACGTGTAACATTACAACGTCATTTCCAAATAGCTATGACAGATGCACTAGTGGACTTCTTGGGCCTAACCGAAGGGTGGCCCATATAATTGTCTGGCCTTGGAACCAAAAAACTAATCCTGACAGGCACCTTCCATTGTGTACTCCACTCAGACTTTTGGGGAGACACTGCTCTGCTGTGGGGTGTCTAGAGACTCCTGGGACCTAACCCTAACCCTAAACATAACCTTAAACATAACCCTCACACTACACCTAACCCTATCTGTAACCCTAACCATACACTTGACCCGCACCATCGCATGTGCCCTCACTTCAGCCCTCGAGGGAGATCACAAGACTGGAGTTGCTTCAGCCCTGGTGATGTCACTGGACCAAACCCTAACCCTAGCTAACCCTAGCTAAGCCTCTCTCCCCATGGGGACCCAAAACCAAGTGTGACAACACCATGCACCTGGGGTCCAGAAGCGGTGCAGGATCACTCGGCATAGAACCTGGAACAACACCACGTCTTTTCAAAGACCCGGCTGCGGCATCCTGAGAGGATTCCAGAGGCCTCACTGACCAGTGGCCCAAAGAGTTGTGTGGTCTTGGAAGCCCAAGACTAATCCTGACCAGCACCCTACCATGTGCCCTCACCTTATTACTTCGGGAAGACAACTGCACTGCTGTGGGTTCAGCGACTGGAGCATCCTGGGTCCTAAACTACCCTAAACCTAAGCCTAACCAGAACCCTCAACCGAAACCTAATCCTATCTCAAACACTAACGCTCCACTTGACCATCACCGTCGCATGGGCTCTCACTTCATCCCTGGAGGGACATCACGAGACCAGAGTCGCTTCAGACCTGGTGACGTCCAGGGACAGAACCTTAACCATAGCTAAGGCTCTCTCCCCATGTGGACCCATTACCAAAGTCTGACAACACCACATGCCTGGGCTCCAGAAGCGGTGCAGGATCACTCAGGATAGAACCTGGAAGGTCCCCATGTGCTTTCGAAGGCCTGGCTATAGCTGCCTGACAGGATTCCTGACGCCTACTACACCAGTGACCCATAGAGTTGTCAGGCCTTGGAACCAAAAGAATAATCCTGACTAGCACCCTCCCTTGTACACTCAGCCCAGTGGGGAGACAACTGCACTGCTGTGCTTTCATTGCCTGGAGCCTCCTGGGACCTAATTCTAACCCTAACCCTAAACGTAATCTTTTTTTTTTTTTTTTTTTTTTTTAATTTTTTTTTCAACGTTTTTTATTTATTTTTAGGACAGAGAGAGACAGAGCATGAACGGGGGAGGGGCAGAGAGAGAGGGAGACACAGAATCGGAAACAGGCTCCAGGCTCCGAGCCATCAGCCCAGAGCCTGACGCGGGGCTCGAACCCACGGACCGCGAGATCGTGACCTGGCTGAAGTCGGACGCTTAACCGACTGCGCCACCCAGGCACCCCCCTAAACGTAATCTGAAACAGAACCCTCAACCGAAACCTAATCTTATCTTGAACTCTAACCCTACACTTGACCCGCATCATTGCTGGGGCCTCAATTCAGCCCACGAGGGAGATCACGAACCTGGAGTCGCTTCGGCCCTGCCGACTTCCCTGGACCTAACCCTAACCCTAGTTAAGGCGCTAACCCCGTGGGAACCAATTCCAAAACTGACAACAGCAAATACACGGTTTCGAGATCACTGTAGAAATACTCTACACGGAGTGTAGAACATCACCACGTCATTTCCAAAGCACGACTGCAGCTGCACGAGAGGATTCCTGAGGCCTATCCAAAGTGTCTCCCATACATTTGTCTGGAATTGGAACCCAAAGACTTATCCTGACTGAACCCTCCCCGGGGACACCACTTGGCCCCTCAGGTAGACAACAGCACTGTTGTGGAATCAGTGCTTGGAGCCTCCTGGGACCTAACCCTAACTGAAACCGAAACCCTAACCATATCCCTCAACCTACACTTAACCCTATCTCTAACTCTAACCCTGTACTTCACCTGAAACTTCGCATGGGCCCTCACTCAGCCCTCTAGGAAGATCACGAAACTGGAGTAGCTTCAGCTCTGGTGACTTCCCAGGACCGACCCCTAACCCTAGCTAAGGCTCTCTCCCCATGTGGAATAAATTTCAAGTCTGACAACAGCACGCACATGAGATAAACAATCAGTGCAGAAATACTCGGCATGGAACATGGAAATTCACCATGTCATTTGCAAAGCGCGACTGCAGCTGCATGAGAGGATTCCTGAGGCCTACCTGTAGGGTGGCCAATACATTTTTCTGGCCTTGGAACCCAAAGCCTAATGTTGACCGGCACCCTCCCTTGTGTCTTCAACTCAGCCCTTCGGGGAAACATCTGCACTGCCTTGGGGTCAGTGTCTAGAGGCTCCTGAGACCTAAACCTAACAGAAACCCTAACCAGAACCCTCAGGCGAACCCAAACCCTATCTCGAACTCTAACCCTACACTTGAAGCGCACCGTCACATGGGCCCCCACTTCAGCCCTCGAGGTAGGTCACGAGACTGGTCTCATCAACACTGGCGATGTCCCTGGATCGAACCCTAACCCTAGCTAAGGCTCTCTCCCCATGGGTACCCAATACCAAAGTCTGACAACCCCAACACTTGGGGTCCTGAAGCGGTGCAGGATCACCTGGCATAGAACCTGGAACATCACTATGTTGTTTCCAAGCCCCACTGTAGCTGCCCCTGAGAATTCCTGAGGCCTACCCGACCAGTGGCCCATACAGTTGTCTGGCCTTTGAACCCAAAAATTAATCCTGACGAGCACGATCCACTGTACCCTCACTCAGCCCTTCAGGGAGACAACTGCACTGCTGTGGGGTCAGCGCTTGGATCCCCCTGGAAACTAACCCTAACCCTAACACTAGCCAGAACTCTCAACAAACCCTAACCCTATCTCAATTCAAAGCCTACTCATGACCTGCACCTTCACATGGGCCCTCACTTCAACCCTCCATGGAGATCACAAGACTGGATTCGCTTCGGCACTGGTGATGTCACTCAATCGAACCCTAAATTTAGCTAAGGTCTCTCCCCATGGGGACCCAATACCAAAGTCTGAAAACACCACGAGTCTGGGTGCATGAAGCGGTACAGAATCACTCGGCAAAAAACCTGGAACATCACCATGTCCTTTCAAAGGCCTGGCTGCAGCTGCCCAAGAGAATTCCTGAGGCCTCCCTGAAGGGTGGCCCATACATTTGTCTGGACTTGGAACTCAAAGACCAATCCTGACCTGCATCCTCCCTTGTGTACTCCACTCGGCCCTTCGGGGAGACAGTTGCTCTGATGTGGGGTCAGTGCCTGGAGTCTCCTGGGACATACCCTAACCCTAACCGTAATCTTAACCATAGCCCTCAACCTGTTCCTAACCCTATCTATCACACTAACTCTACAGCAGGCCCACAGCTGTGCATGTGCCGTCACCTCAGTCCTCCATGGAATTCATGATACTGGTGTCGTATCAGCCCTGTCGATGTCCCTGGTCCGAACCCTAACCATAGCTATGGCTCTCTCCCCATGGGACCCAATTCCAAAGTCTGACTACAACACGCACACGGGTTCGAAAATAGGTGCAGAAACACTTGGCATGGAACCTGAAACATCACCATGTGATTTCCAAAGCGCGAGTGTGCCTACAAGAGAGTATTTCTTAGGCCTACCTGAAGAACGTCCCATAGAGTTGTCTGGTCTTGGAACCCAAACACTAATCCTGACTGGTACCCTCCCTTGTGTACTCCACTCAGTCCTTCGTGGAGACAAGTGCTCAGTGCCTGGAGCATCCTGGGTCCTAAGTCTAACCCTAACCTTAACCCTAACCATAACCCTCAACCTACACCTAACCGTCTCATTAAAAAGTACAACATCAGAATCAGAGGGCTCCCAGAAGATGAAGAGAGACACAAAGGGATAGAAGTGTTAAGTCAGCAAATCATAGCGGATATATATATTTTTTTTGCCTAGGAAAAGGCACAGACATTAAAGTCCAGGAAGCACAGAGGACTCTCATAAGATTCCACAAAAATCCACCAGTAAAAGGAATATCATATTGAAATTCACAAAATACTCAGGCAAGGAAAGAATCATGAATGCAGCAAGGGAAAAAAGTCCTTAACCAACAAGGGAAGACAACAAAGATCAGGTTTGCAGCAGACCTACACACAGAGGCTTGGCAGGCCAGAAAGGAGTGGCAAGATATACTCAATGTGCTGAATCAGAAAACTATGCAGCCAAGAATTCCTTATCCAGCAAGTCTGTCGTTCAAAATAGAAGGACAGATTAAAAGTTTCCCAGACAAATAAAGCTTAAAGGATTTCGTGACCACTAAGCAAATCCTCAAGGATTTTTCAGGGGGGCTCCCTGAGGGGAGAAAAGATAAAATAAAAAGAATTAAAAAAACACCAAAAGTACCAAAGACTGGATAGCACAAAAAAACACCATCACAAAATCCAACGCTACAAGACACATAATGGCAATAATCTCATATCTGTGAGTACTCACTCTAAACGTCAAAGGCATAGATGCTCCAATCGAAAGACACAAGGTAACAGGGTGGGGAAAAAAACAAGATCCATCTATATGCTGTTTACAAGAGACCCATATTAGACCTAAAGGCACCTTCAGATTGAAAGTGAGGGGCTGCAGAACCATCTATCATACTAATGATCGCCAAAGAAAGACGGAGTAGCCTTACTCATATCAGACAATCTAGACGTCAAAATAAAGACTGTAACAAGAGATGAATAAGTGTGTTGTATCATATTGAGGGGGTCTATCCACCAAGAAGACTTAACAATTGTAAACATTTATGCTCCCAATGTGAAAGCACCCAAAGATATATATCAATTAATCACAAGTATAAAGAAGCTCATTGACAATAAAACCATAATAGTATGGGAATTCAACACCCCATTATGACAACAGAAAGATCATTTAAACAGAAAATCAACAAACAAACAATGGATTTGAGTGAGACACTGGACCAGATGGACTTAACAGTTATATTCAGAACATTTCATCCTAAAGCAGCAGAATGTACATTCTTCTCCAGGAAACATGGAATGTCTGCAGAATAGATATCATACTGGAAAACAAATCAGCCCTCAACAAGTACAAAAAGTTCGAGATCATACCGTGCATATTATCAGACCACAATGCTATAAAACTCAAAATCATCCACAAGAAAAAATTTGGAAAGATAACAAACACTTGGAGACTAAAGAACATACTACTAAAGAATGAATGGTGGAATACAAGCTGGTGCAGCCACTCTGTAAACAGTATGGAGGTTCCTCAAAAAACTAAAAACAACATTATCCTACAACCCGACAATTGCACTGCTAGGCATTTATCGAAGGGATACAGGTGTGCTGTTTTGAAGGGACACATGCACCACCCCCATGATTATAGCAGCATTATCAACAATAGCCAAAGTATGGAAAGAGCCCAAATGTCCACCAATGGAAGAATGGATAAAGAAGTGATATATATATATATATATATATATATATATATATATATATATAGTGATAAATATAAGTGATATATATATCACTTATATGTATATGATCTATATATATAGTGATAAATATAAGTGATATATATATATATATATATCACTTATATATATGATGAAATCTTGCCATTTGCAACTACGTGGTTAGAACTGTAGGGTATTATGTTAAGTGAAATTAGAGAAAGACAAAAATCACATGACTTCACTCACATGAGGACTTTAAGAGACAAAACATATGAACATAAGGGAAGGGAAACAAAAATAAAATAAAAATAGTGAGTGGGACAAAACAGAATGGACTCATAACTACGTAGGACAGAGTGTTACTGGATGGGATGGGGGAGGGGGTTTGGCTAAATGGGTAAGGGGCATAAGGAATATACTCATGAAATCATTGTTGCACTATATGCTAACTAATTTGGATGTACATTTTAAAACATAAAAAATAAAATTAAAAAAAAGGAAAGAATGGGTGAACCAAGAAGTTAAAGAGAAAATTAAAAAGTACATGGAAGCCAACGAAACGGATAACACCACACCCCTAAACCTCTGGGATTCAGCAAAGGTAGTCATAAGAGGAAGTTTATAGCAATCCAGGCCTTCCAAAAGAGGTACAAAGGTCTCAGATATACAGCCCAACTTTATACCTTAAAGAGCTGGAAAAAGAACAACAAATAAAACCAAAACCAGCAGAAGACAAGAAATGATAAAGATTACAGCAAAAATCAATGCTATCGAAACTGAAAACAAAAACAAAAACACACACAGAAAAAAAACAACAACAAATAACCCCCCCACCCACACACAAAACAGAACAGATCAATGAAACCAGAAGCTTGTTCTTTGAAATAATTAATAACATTGATAAACCACTAGCCAGTTGGATCAAAAAGAAAAAGGAAAGGACCCAAAGAAATAAAATCACAAAAGAAAGAGGAGAGGTCACAACCAACACAGCAGAAATACAAATAATAAGAGAATACTGTCAGCAAATATATGCCAATAAAATGGATAATCTGGAAGAAACAGACAAATTCCTAGAAATATATAAACTAACAAAACTGAAACAGGAAGAAATAGAAAATTTGAACAGACCCATAACCAGTAAAGACATTGAATTACTAATCAAAAATTTCCCAAGAAAAAGAGCCTAGGGCCAGATGGCTTTCCAGGGGAATTCTACCAAACATTTAAGGAAGAGTTAACACCTATGCTCTTGAAGCTGTCCCAAAAAATGAAATGGAAGGAAAACTTCCAAACATTTTCTCTGAACCCAGCATTACCTTGATTCCAAAACCAGAAAAAGACCCACTAAAAAGGAGAAGTATATACAAATTTTCATGATGAACATGGATACAAAAATCTTCCACAAGATATGAACCAACCAGATCCAACAATACATTTAAACGTTACTCACCACGACCAAGTGGGATTTATACCTGGAATGCAAATCGGGTTCAATATCCACAAAACAATCAATGTGACTTATCACATCGATAAAAGAAAGGACAAGAACCACATGATCCTCTCAATAGATGCAGAGAAAGCATTTGACAAAATACAGCATCCTTTCTTGATAAAATCCCTCAAGAACGTAGGGATAGAAGGATCACACCTCGAGATCATAAAAGGCATATATGAAAGAAAGACCCGACGCTAATATCATCCTCAAAGGGGCAACACTGAGAGCTTTCCTCCTAAGGTCAGGAACAAGACAAGGATGTCCACTCTCGCCACTGGTATTCAACATAATATTGGAAGTATTAGCCTCAGCAATCAAACAACACAAAGAAATAAAAGGCATCCAAATCGTCCAGGAGGAGCTCAACCTTTCACTCTTCATAGATGGCATGAAACGCTATGTGGAAAACCCACAATAGTCAACAAAAAACTGCTAGAAATAATACAGGAATTCAGCAAAGTGGCAGGATACAAAATCAATGCACAGAAATCAGTTGCATTCCTATGCACCAACAATGAAGCAAGAGAAAGAGGGATCAGGGAATCGATCCCATTAAAAATTGCACCAAAACCCATACAATACCTAGCAATATCTAACCAAATAGGTGACAAATCTATACACTGAAAACTACAGAAAGCTTACGAAAGAAATTGCAGATGGCAAACACACAGAAAAGACAGATATTGCATGCTCCTGGATAGGAAGAACAAATATTGTTAAAATGTCAATAGTACCCAGAACAATCTACCTAGTCAACAGAATACTTACCAAAATAATACCATCATTCTTCACAGAGCTACAACAAAGAATCCTACAATTTGTATGGAACCAGAAAAGACCCCGAATAGCCAAGGCTATCTTGAAAAAGAAAACCAAAGTAGGAGGCATCACAATCCTGGACCTCAAGCTGTATTCAAAGCAGTAATCACCAAGACAGTATGCTCTTGGCACAAGAACAGACACTCAGATGAGTGGAAGAGAATACGCACACAGAAATGGACCCAGAAACCTATGGCCAACTAATCTTTGACAAAAAGGATAGAATATCCAATGGAATAAATACAGTCTCCTCAGAAAGAGTGCTGGGAAAACTGGACAGCGACATACAGAAGAATGAGCCTGGACCACTTTCTCACACTCAAAATGGATGAAAGACACTCAAAATGGATGAAAGACCTAAATGTAACATAGGAAGCCATCAAAACCCTCGAGGAGAAAGCTGTCAGAAACCTCTTTGATGTTTGCTTCCACAACTTCTTAGTCAACAAGTCTCCAGAGGCAAGGGAAACAAAAGCAAAAATGAACGATTAGGACCTCATCAAAATAAAAAGCTTCTGCACAGTGAAGGAAACAATCAGCAAAACTAAAAGGCAACCAACAGAATGGGAGAAGATATTTGCAAACGACATATGAGATAAAGGATTAGTATACAAAATCTATAAAGAACATATCGAACTCAATACCCAAAAAACAAGTCATCCAGTGAAGAAATGAGCAAAGACATGAGCAAACACTTTCCAAGGATGACATTCAGATGGCCAAATGAAACATGAAAAAATGCTCAACATCACTGATCATCATGGAAGTACAAATCATAAACACAATGAGATAACACCTCACCCCGTGAGAATGGCTAACACTAACAACTCAGGCAACAACAGATGTTGGTGAGGAAGCGGAGAAAGAGGAACTCTTGCACTGCTGGCGGGAATGCAAACTGGCACAGTCACTCTGGAAACCAGTAGGTAGGCTCCTCACAAAATGAAAAAGAGAACTACCCTACAACCCAGCAGTTGCACTACTAGGTATTTATCCAAATGATACAGATGTGCTATTTTGAAGGGAAAGGTGAACCCCCAAGTTATAGAAGCACCATCAACAACAGCTAAAGTATAGAAAAAACCCAAATGTTCATTGATGGATGAATGGATAAAGAAGATGTGGTGTACACACACAGACACACACACACACACACACACACACACACACACACACACTAGGGTATTGCTTAGCAATCCAAAAAAATAAAATGTTGCCATTTAACCTGCATGGATGGAACTAGAGGGTATTATGTTAAGGGAATTTAGTCAGAGAAAAACAAATATTATAGGACCTCACTCATATGAGGACTTTAAGATACAAAACAGATGAATATAAGGGATGGGAAGCAAAATAATATAAAAACATGGAGGGGGACAAAAACATAAAAAAAAACCCTCTTAAATGTGGAGAATAAACAGGGTTACTGGAGGGACTGTGGGAGGGCTGATGTGCTAAATGGATAAGGGACTTTAAGTAATCTACTACTGAGATCATTGTTCCACATTATGCTAACTTGGATGTAAATTTAAAAAAAATTAACTAAAAATTAAAAAAAAAATTAAGCCAGTAAATAAAAGACATCCCAACAGAATATTGTTGAAAAGCTGTCCGTCATGAGTCCCCACTAAGATTTGTACCTAAGTGGCTTTCTTAATTTCCCTAGTTTCTCATAAATACGGACAGTGCGCTCTGACACAAATCTGCTCTTGCCCTGCCTCAAGGTGAGCAGAAAGAATATATTCACCTTTGACTTGGCTTGTTAAAAATAAAAGAGAAAAGCAAATTCATTTAAGATAAAGCAACTTTTACTCATGATGCAAAATCTGCTTGACTACTTTGGACATAATGTATTGCATTTGTTTATGGCTGACTTTGCCTAAATTAGTGAATCTATGTAAATGACCATATATTGCACATTTCGCTTAGTTGTAAACACACACACACACACACACACACACACACAAATAGCATTAAACAAAAGTGAATAGGATATAACATAAATGCAGTAAGGACATAAAAGATTAGTTTTCCTATAAAACAGAAAATAACTGCTTTGGCAACAGTTTTCCATTTGATAAAGGGAAAGATGCAAGCCTATACAAATAAATAAACAAACAGAGTTATAACTTGGGCTAAGGGCAAATTGGGATTAGCACTGTGTGAGCAAATAATGGGCACAAGGGCATAGAGAAAAAAAAAAAAAACCCGTGTAGGTAGTGACTAGGTACAACAGACAGAAACCTGTTATGGAATGGATTTGCCCCAAAAATCTATACATTGAAGTCCTAACTACCCATGGGACTGTACTTGGATACCAGATCTTGAAAGGTAAAGTGGAGGTCGAATGAGCTCATTTGCGGGGAGGGACTCTAGTCTGATAACCGGTGTCCTATAGGAAGAGGGTGGGCAACTACACACACAGAAGGAAGACCACGTGAAGACAGTGGGAAGGAGGACATCCACCAGTCATGGGGAGAGGACACCCACCCTGGCCACACCTTGATCTGAAGTGTGAGAAAATAAATAAATCAATTTCTGTTGCTTAAGCCACCCAGTCTGTGGTACATTGTGATGGCGGGCCCAGCAGAATAATACGAAATCCTAATATTTACTTGCTCAGCAAATGGTGTGTGAGCCTTTGAAGGAGTTAGGCACTGTTCGAGGGCCCTAAGGAACCAGCCCTAAACAAAGAGAGTTTGGTCTTTGGGCCCCATGGAGCCAACAATCTGGCAGGGACTGCAGGAGGCGACATCCAGCAAGCAAGAAAGAAAAACAGATGGTGCCAAGGGCCAGGAAGATAAAGAATGCAGGGAAGGGATATCGGGTGTTCAGGTCGGAGAAGGAACAGTTTTCAGTTTTACATAGAGAGCTAGCAGAGACTCCACTGAGCAGGTGATGTCAGAGCAAGGTTATGACGGAAATGAGGGAGTATGTCTTGTTGACACGTGGAAGTATATCCCCGACAGAGCGAGGCAAAGTGAGTGCAAAGACCTGATGCAGGAGTATGTGCCTGACAAGCTCAGGGAACAGGGAGGGGCCAGTGTGGCAGCAGCCCAGTAAAAAAGGGGAGGGGAATAGGAGAGGCCTACAAGGAGGTAGCAGAGTCTGGGGAGGGTAGCACCTGTGTGGTGCACAGCTGGAGTCAGGTGTCTGGAGACATGAAAAGCTGTGGGCAGTGCATAAAGACTTAGAGGCCCCAGATGCTGGCATATAGAAGCCTGAGGCTGGCTGAGATCACCCCAGAGTAAGGGCGGATGGAAAGCAGATGGGGGGCAGGAAGAAGATGAGGACCTACCAACAGAGACACTGGTGAGCAGCGGCCCAGACGGTGGGAGGAGGAGGGAAGTAATTTTTAAAGAAAGGGGGTAATCAAGTGAGACTGTAAAATGGTGCCACGTAATCCACATACTGAAGTTTGAGACTTCACTGTGACCTTCAGCGATGTGTGTCATCCATTAAAGAGATGAGAAGTAGGGATGAGTGGGAGAGGAAGCCCATTCAGACTCAGCTGACAGAGAAACAAGGGAAGTTCTGCAGGCACCGGCACGTGCACTGCTAGGCATAGGAAGACAAAGCAGGTGGTGCTGGATGGGAAGTGATTGCTCCCCGTGGGCCGGGAGAAACAGCTGCAGGTGCACAGGAAACAATAATGCTAGTATGTGCAACACGAAATATTTGTACTTGCTTAAGCTCTATCAGAGCGGATAAGCATGGATAGTTAACCATGAGATAAAAATAACCTAACTGTAAAGTCAATACCAAACCAATTGTTGACCCAACACAGATAGGCAATCAAGGAAAGATGAAAGGAAGTAAAAGTAACTCAGTGAACACAAACCCCACCTGCTTACCAGTAAAATCACCTCTAGCATTTCTAGTTTTAGAGGCCCCGCCTGCCTAGGGACATTCATGAAATGGCCATGGTATCCTGACCATGGAAAAGTAGCATAATCACTTGTTTCCTAAATAGTGACTCATTTGAATGACCACACGAGGGTTTTACTGTCTCTTCCAATCGGTGAAATGGACCTTCCCATGAAGAGGCGGGAATAGAGCAAGAAGACAAGTAGACTGATGGAGCTGCTTTAAAATGTTTTTAGCTTCACTGTTTTTTGAGAGAGAGAGACAGACAGACAGACAGAGACAGAACACACGTGGGGAAGGGGCAGACAGAGAGTGAGACACAGTATTTGAAGCAGGCTCCATGTTCAGAGTCATCAGCATAGAGGTGAAGCGAGGGTTCGAAACCACAAACTGTGAGACTATGACCTGAAGTGGGACACTTAATCCACTGAGTGGCTGAGGCAGTGCAAAAGACGTCTGGCCTAAAAGAAACATCAAGGCTACATCGCCGAAGAAGGGGTGCAGAAGGGGCACATGCATGATCCCCTCCCGTGCCAAGGTGTGGGAAAGAACATGAGTGACACCCCTCCATTGCAGAGACAGTGGCGCAATGGTTCCCCCCTCCCTTGATGTGGGAGGGCGCATGTGTTAACCCCCTCCTGTCCAAAGGGGGGGGGACGCTAATGCTTGAAAACCTCTCATACCCAGGGTGGAGGAAGTACTACCTTAGCCTTACCCTACGCCTTATGTCAGTGCCAACCCTAACACTTACCTTAAGAGATGTGTGTTTCTTCAGCTGTGAAAGTGAAAGAACCATTCATGAAATATCACATTTAATAGTGACATCACTACTCTCTCCCTAAAAGGTGGCACTGTGCATGGGTGACCATCTCACACACCAACCAGGGGCAAGGCAGAATCCTGAACCACCTCTGGTGTCAAGTGGGGGGGGAGGGGGGCACATGTTTGAATGCCCTCCAATGCTGAGGGGGGTTATGTGCATGTGTGAACACCCTTGCCTCACCCCACTGAGGTGAGGGGGGCCAAGCATGAACATTGTCCCTTGCTGAGGGAGGGTTGTGTGCCTGTACAAATGGTGTGCCTCACAGAGCGGGGGTTATGGGCATGCCTGAACCCCCTTTGGCAAGGGGGGGGGGCTTTGCACATGCGTGAACACCATCCTGGCGAGGGGAGAGGGGAGCATATGTCAACGCCCTCCCTGGCTGCGTTTCATCAGTTGTGAAAGTGAAAAGAACCATTCATGAAACATCACATTCAATAGTGACATCAGTACTTCCTCCCTGAGGGGTGGCGCTGAGCATGGGTGACCGACTCACATGCTGACAGGGGGCCAGGCGAAAGCCTGAACCACCTCCTGTGCTAAGTGGGGCAGGGTGCATGCACCAACGACCTCCCTGGCTGAGGTGGTGGTTCTGTGCATGCCTGAACACCCTTCCTTGCCCAGGGGAGGGGGGCGCATGTGCAAACGCCTTCCCTCATTGAGGGTGGCTGTGTGCATGCATGAACATACACCACTGGGGGGGGGGGGCTGTGCGCATGCCTGTACAGCCTCCTGCGGTAGTGGGTAAGGAGCATGCATGCATGCCCTCCCTCACTGATGGGGATTGTGCTCATGTGGAAACGCCCTACCTCTTGGAGCAGGAGTTTTGTGCATGTGTGAACACTCTTCCGCCAGTAGGGAGAGCTGTGCACATGTGTGAACAGCACCCAGTGGTATGGGGCGGGGCCCACGTGCGAATGGCATCCCTCCCCTAGCCGGGGTTGTTCAGAAGTGTGAACACGCTTCCGCCATAACGGGGGCTGTGCACATCTATGAACACCCTCCAGCGCTGAGGGGGTAAGGTGCATAGGTCAACACCATCCCGTGCCAAAATGGGTATGGGGCACATGCTTGAACCATTCCCTTGTTAAGGGATGCATGGCGCATATGTGAATGCCCTCTTTCATGGAGGGGTTGTTGTGCGCATGCATGAATACCGTCCCTCACTGACTGGTGGCTGTGCGCATGCATGAACACCCTCCCGGGCAGAGGGGGACGGGGCAGATGCGTGAATACTCCCCCATGCTGATGTGTCACGTCACATAGGTCAACACCTTCCCATGCCAAAGTGGGGGGATGGTGCACATGGGTGAAGGCCCTTCCTCCAGGAGGGGGGCCTTACACACGTGAGAACAAACTCCCGCACTAATGGGGCAGGGTGCGTGAACAAAAGCCCTCCATCGCCAAGGAGGGTTGTGCGTGAGAACACCATTCTACACGGACAGAGGGCTGTGCCCATCTGTGCCAAAGGGGGCAGGGAGTATTAGTGAAACACCTCTCGCAGAGAGGCGGAGCAAGCATGACCTAAACCTTACCCACAAGCCTAAATGTAATGCTAACCCTAACCCTTACCTTAAGTGATGCATACTTCTTCAGCTGTGAAAGTGAAAAGAATCATTGATGAAAGGTGACATTTAATAGTGGCAACAGTACTCCCTCTCCGAGGGGTGGCACTGTTCATGGGTGACACCCTCCATTACCGAGGGGATGAGGAGCATGTGTTAATCACCTCCCATGCCGAGGGAGACAGGGCACATGTGGAAACACCCTCCCTCAACTTGGGACGGGTGGTGCAAATGTGAGAATGCGTGAACGCACTTCCAAGCTGAAGAGGATGGGGCATATGTGTGAACACCCTCCCACGCTGAAGGGGGCGGGCACACGCACGAATATTCTCCCACACTGAGGGGCGGTGCTATTGCGTGCATACACACTAGAGACGAGGGGGTGGGTGTGGAAGCATGACCTAACCCTTACCATAACCGTTAATGGTAATGCTAACCCGAACACTTACCTTAAGAGTTGTCTGCTACTTCAGCTGTGAAATTGAAAATAACCATTCATGAAACGTCACATTTAATAATGGCATCACTATTCCCTCATTGAAAAGTGGCAATCTGCATGGGTGACCTCCTCCCACACCAAGGTGGGGCTGTGCACATGCGTAAAAACCCTCCCTGCTGAGGTGAGCAAGACACACGCATGAACCATCTCCCATGCAGAGGTGGGGTGTGCCCATGAGTGAACACCCTCCCGACCCGACAGGTGGTCATGCACATATGTGAACAATCTGTCCCGAAGGGGGGATCTACGCATGTGTGAAAGCCCTCCCCAGCAGAAGTGGAGTGGAGGACGTGCTTCAATATTTTACCACTCTCAGGGGTTGGGGTGAAAGGGTGAACACTCTCCCTTGCTCAGGATAGTGGGGTAATGCGTGAAGTCTTCCCATGCTGAGGGGGGAGAGCAAGTATGACCTAGCCCTTATCTTAACCCCTAACTGTAATGCTAACCCTAACCCTGACCTTAAGAGATGCATGCTCCTTCAGCTGTGAAAGTGAAAACAGCCGTCCATGAAACGTCAGATTTAATAGTAGCATCACTACTCCCTTGCTGAATAGTGGTGCTGTGCACAAGTGACCCCCTCCAGCACCTGAGGGGGGAGGGCACATGCGTGAACCCCCTCCCATGCTGGGGGGCAGGTTCATGCACTTACCTGAACATCTTCCCAAGCCAAGGGGGCACTGTGCTCATGCGTGAACACCTCCTGAGCCAAGGAGGGCATGGTGCATGGACAAATGCCCTCCCTCTCCAAGGGTTGTGGTGTCCACCCATGAACACCCTCGCACACGAGATGGGTGCAGGCGCATACATCAACATCCCCCCCGCTGAAGGGAACTGGTTCCTATTGGTGAACACCCTGCCGAGATGAGGGGGGCGTGGCTCATGTGTGAATGCCCTCCCACTCCAAGGGAGGGTGCAGGCATGGCCTATCCCTTACACTAACCATGAACGGCAATCCTAACCATAACACTTACCTTAAGAAATGCCTGCTTCTTCAGCTGTGAAAGTGAAAAGAGCCATTCATAAAACAACACATTAAGTAGTGGCATCACTACTCCCTTGTGGAGGGGAGACAGGCTGCATGCCTGAACACCCTTCCACAAGGAGGGTGGCGGGGGTCAGGTGTGACCTTCCTCCCTTGCCAAAACGGGGGGGGTGCAAGCATGACCTAACCCTTACCCTAATCATCAGGGTAATCCAAACCCAAACCCTCATCATAAGAGATGCTGCTTCTTCAGCCATTAAAGTGAAAAGACTCATTCATGAAACGTCAGATTTAATAGTGGCAACACTACTCCCTTGCTGTCTCTTTCAATCAGTGAAATGGACCTTCCCGTGAAGAGGCAAGAACAGGATAAGACCCTATGGAGCTTTAATTCACTGGCCTACAGAGACAACATCAATACAGTCAATAGGGACAACACATCTCCCCATGGGCCAACAATTTAGGTTGGGGTGACCTCAGAGAATATCCCCTCTGAGGGATTTAGATGTACACTTACCAGTCAAAACTATAACCTCCCTTATTGATCCAAAGTACATAACCAACACCTTAGGTTTGATACATGTACCCTGCTAGAGTTTCCTTTTGGGGGTGGGTGATTGTTGTCTCCACATTCGGTGCAGGGTTATGAAATGGTGGTGGTGGGTGTTTTCTCCTCTTCCATAAAGAGTTCCAAGGTGACCATTTGTGGGAGCCAAGCGGTAGTTGGTCAGCCCCTGAATCCCTGTGTGCTTCGGGTTCCCTGTTGAGCATCATAGCAGCGGCCTAGTGGAAATACGAGAGATGTCAGAAGACACTCAGGTAACCAAAGGTGCGAATGAAGAACCTCCTGAAATACCATCAGAAGACTATGGGACAGTGCTACCATCCACAGTTACAGTCCAGTTTCCGAGAGCATGTGGGATGCTCTAGAGGAATGCAGTGTTACAGTGGATGAGAGGTGTCCGGCTGGTAGAAGAAATGCTGAGCATCCCCGATGCTGGCTGGGGAAATGTCGTATATGTTGTCAGCTATGCCAAAGATAACAAAAGAACAATGAATGAGACAGACGCCTTCTTCTTCAGCAATGAAAGTGAAAAGAGCCATCCAGGAAACATCGGATTGAAAATGATTTTAGGTACATTAATTTTTGAAAGACACAAAGAACACAAGTGGGGCATGGGGAGAGAGAGAGAGAGAGAGAGAGAGAGAGAGAGAGAGAGAGAGAGAGTATCTGGAGCAGGCTCCAGATTCAGAGCCATCAGCACAGAAGCTACTCAGGGCTCAAAGCAGAAACCGAGAGCCCATGAACCAAGACGAAGCGGGACGCTTAACTCAGAGACATCCAGGTGCCAAGGAAAACATCTGAATTAAAAGGACTATCACTGCTACATCGTGGATAAAGGGAAGCAGATGTGACACAATCGGGAAGCCATCCAACACCGAGGGGGATTGCACCATGCGCTAAACCTTAACTGACACCTAACATTAATCCTAAACATAAACCTTAAGAAACGCCTACTTTTTCAGTTGTGAAAGTGCAAATAGATATTCATGATTTAATACTGGCATCAGTATCAGATTTAATACTGGCATCAGTAATCCCAATCTAAGGAGTGGTGAGGCTCATGGGTGACACCATCGCACGCAGAAGGTGTGGAGGGTTGCATGTGTGAACACAACCCATGCACCAAAAAGGATTGGGTGGTACGTGAAATCCTACCATACTGAGAGAGTGTGGAGTGATGGTGTGAAAAACTCCAGAGCAAAGCTGAAATGGGCGAGGCAAGAACAACCTGCAGTGCAGAGAGACTGGGGTGATAGAAGAACACAATCACTCAAACATGGAGGGTGGTGTCCACGCATGAACACCTTCCCGCTCAAAGTAGGGGTGCAAGCTTGACCTACTCCTTGCCCAACTCCTAAACCTATCACTAAACAAAATCCCACCACCTAAACCTAACACCTAACCCTAACCATAACCCTAATGCTAAATCCTGCCGCCACCCTTCCCCTAACCATAGCCCTACCTCTAACTAACCGTAAAAGTAAACATAACCCGAACTAACCCTAGCCTGACCCTAACTCTCTAACCCTAAGCCTCTATCTCTAACCCTAAAACACTCATCCTAACGCTCTAACTCTACCCGCTAAATCTAAAACTATAAACCTAAGGCCCTCTCCCCATGGGGATCCATATCGAAAGACTGATAACAGCACACACACCAGGACCAGAAACGGTTCATGAACACTCAGCATGGAATGTGGACATCACCATGTATTTCCAAACCGCGGCTGCAGCTGCACAAGAGGATTCCTGAGGCCTAACCGATGGGTGGCCCATACAGTTGTCTGGCCTTGGAACCAAAAGACTGATCCTGACCAGCACCCTCCTTTGTGTACTCCCTCTGCCCTTCGGGGAGACAAATGCTCTGCTGTGGTTTCAGTGCGTGGAACCTCCTGGGACCTAACCCTATTGCTAACCAGGACCATATGCTAACCCTCAACCTAAACCTAACCCTATCACTCACACTAGACACATCTATCTACTCCAGACCAGATACAGTTGTCTGTCCTTAGAACCCAAAGATTAATCCTGACCCGCAGCCTCCGTTGTGCAGTCCGCTCAACCCTTCCGGGAGACAACTGAACTGCTGTGGTTCAGCGCCTGGAGACTCCTGGGACCTAACTCTAAACCTAACCATAACCCTAACAATAAACCTCAACTTAAATCTAACATTTTCTATCACACTGGACCCACCTATCTACACCAGACCTTACAGAATTGTCCGTCTTTGGAACCCAAAGACTAATTCTGACGAGCAGCCTCCATTGTGCACTGACTCTGCCCTTCGGGGAAACAATTGCACTGCTGTGGGTACAGCGCCTGGATCCTTCTTTGACCTACCCTAACCCTAACCATAACCCTGAGCATAACCCTCAATCTCACCTGACCATATATCTCACAATACCTCTACACCAGACCCATACCAGCGCATGTGCCCTCACTTCAGCCCTCGAGGGAGATCACGAGACTGGAGTCCTTTGGCCCTGGCCACATCCCTGCACTGAACCCTAACCCTAGCTAAAACTCACTCCCCATGGGTACCCAATTCCAATGTCTGACAACAGAATGCACATGGGGTCGAGAAGCAGTGCAGGATTACTCGGCATGGAACGTGGAACATCACCATGTCATTTCCAAAGCCCGGCTGCTGCTGCATAAGAGGATTCCCGAGGTCTCCCCCAAAGAGTGTCCAATACACTTGTCTAGCCTTGGAACCCAAAGACTAATCCGGACCGGCAGCCTCCGTTGTGCCTGAGAGCATTCCTGAGGCTTACCCGAAGAGTGCCAGAAACAGTTGTCTGGCCTGGCAACAGAAAGACTAATCCTGACCCGCAGCATTCATTGTGTACTCCAGTCCGCACTTCGGGGAGACCACTGCACTGCTGTGGGTTCAGCATCTGGAGCCTCCTGGGACTTATCCCCAACCCTAACCAGAACCCTGACCCTAGCCCTCAACCTAAACCTAAACCTATCTCTCACACTAACTCTAAACCAGACCGGTACCCTCGCAAGGTTTCTCACTTCCGCCCTCCATGAAATTCATGAGATTGGAGTCACTCTGCCCTGGTGATGTCACTGCACTGAACCCTAACCCTAGCTAAGTCTCCTTCCTCATGGCAACCCAATTCCAATGACTGACAACAGCACGCTCATGGTGTAAATCACTCGGCTTGGAACCTGGAACATCACCATGTCATTTCCAAAGCTCAGAGGGAGCTGCACAAGGGCGCTGCTGAGGCCCAACTAAGGAGTGTCCTGCACCCAAGGAGGGCCTTGACACCCTAAGACTAAGAAGGAATGGCACCATCCTTTGCACCCTCCACTCAACCCTCTAGGAGACCACTGCACTACTTAGGTTTCTGCACTTAAGCGCCTCCTGGAACCTACCCCTAACCCTCACCATGACCCTCGCTGTATTCCTCAACCAAAACCTCACCCCAATTCTAACACTAACCCTACACCTGACCTGCTACCGCGCATGGCCCTCATTCATACTCAATGGAGATAAATGGACTGTTGTTTCTTCGGCCTTGCTTATGTCCCTGGATCTACCTGTAATCCTACCTATTTCTCTATCCCGATGGGGATCCAATTCCTAATGCAGAGAATATCATGCACCTGTGGCCCAGAAGCGGTGCAGGATTACTCCTCATGGAGCATGGACCACCACCATGTCATGTCCAAATACCAGAGGGAGGTGCCAAAGTGCTTGCTGAGGCCCAAAAGTGGCCCCCATGCAAGGCTGGCACCAGTAACCAAAGACTAAACCTGACCAGCACCCTCCCATGTGCCCTCCACTGAGCCCTCCCAGACCACTGCACTGCATGGGGTTCATCATCTGGGGACTCCTTGGAGCTATCCCTCACCCTATTCATGACCCACTCCATACTCCTCAATTGGAACCTCACCCTAAGTGTAACGCTAACCCTACACATGACCCGCATCCGTGCATGAGCCCTCATTCAGCCCTCCATGGAGGTAAAGGGATTGTTGTTTCTTCAGCCTTGCTTACGTCCCGTCCCTGGATCAAACCCTTGCCCTAGCTATGGTTCATTCCCGATGGGGACCCAATTCCTAACTCGGAGAAAACCACGTACATGGGGCCCAGATGCGGTGCAGGCTTACTTGGCATGGAACGGGGAACATCAACATACCATTTCCAATGCCCAGAGGGACCTGCACAAGGGGGTTGCTGAGGACCAACCGAAGAGTGACCCACACAAGAGGCTGGCCTTGGCACCCAAAGAATAAGCATGACCAGCACCCTCCCATGCGCCCTCCTCTGGGTCCCCCAGGGAAACAACTGCACTGCCTTGGATTCAGCACCTTGGGCCTCCTGGAACCTAGCCATAATGCCAACTATGACCCTCCCCATACTACTCAACCTATACCTCACCCCAACGCTAATGCTAACCCTACACCTGACCCTTACCCGTGCATTGGCCCTCATACAGGCCCTCATGGAGATAACAGGACCGGTTTCTCTTCAGCCCTGCTTATGTCCCTGGACAGAACCTCACCCTATCCGTGGTTCTCTCCCAATGGGTATCCAGGTCCTAATTCTGAAACACCACGCATATAGGTGAAAACCCCCACAGTATTACTCGGTATGGAATTGGAGCATCATCATTTCGTTTCCACTTCTGGGATGGAGCTGCCTGAGGAGGTTGCTGAGACCCAAATGAATAGTGGCACACATGGGAGGCTGGCCTTGAAACACCTAGAATGTCTGAACTGAAGGCTCCCATGCAGCCACCACTCAGCCTTCCGTGGAGACCACTGCGATGCTAGGGGTTCACCACCTGGAATTTCTTGGGCCCTAACCCTAACACTAACCGTGACCCTCACCATACCCTGAACCTCAAACTCATTCCTACACTAACACTAACCCTACACCTGACCCTCACCTGCACACTGGCTATCATTCATCACCCCATGGAAGTAAGTGGAATGGGGTAACTTTGGCCCTCCTTATGGCCCTGGTCTGAAACCCAACTCTATCTAAAGCTCTCTCCAGATGGTGACCCGATTATTAAGTCTGAGGATATCTCCCTTCCAGAAGAAGAGGCGGATTCCTCGGCATGGAACGTGGAATATCACCATGTAATATCCAAAGCCCAGATGTTGCTTCAGAAGCGGTTCCTGAGGCTCAACCAAAGTGTGGCCCACAAAGGAGGCTCACCCTGGCTCTCAAAGACTAAGCATGACCTACACCCTCCTATGTGCTCACCACTGAACCCTGCAGGAAGACCAGCACTGCTGGTGCTTCAGCTTCTGGAGGACCTGTGACAAAACCTAACCATTATATTGACAAGAACCATACACATCATCCTCAACCTCACCCCAACTCTAAAGGTAACGCTACACCTGACCTGCACCCCTGCATGGGTGCTCATTCAGCCCTCCATGTAGATAATGGGACTGGTGTTGCTTCGGCCCTGCTTATGTCTCTGGACCGAATCCTGACCCTAGCTATGACTCTCCCCCAAAGGGGATCCAGGTCCTAACTCTGAGAATACCATGCACATAGTGTCTAAACCCCTGCAGTATTCTTCAGGATGGAATTGGAACATCATCATTTCATTTGCAATTCTGGGATGGAGCTGCACAAGGAGGTTGCTGAGGCCCAACTGAAGAGTGTCACACATAGGATGCTGCCCTGGGACGCAAAGACTTCCATGCAGCTTCCACTCAGCCCTCTGTGGAGGCCACTGCACTGCTAGGCGTTCACTGCCTGGAACCTCCTGGGACCTAACACTAACACTAAACTTGACCCTCACCATACACCTCAACCTAAACTTCACACCAACTCTAACGCTAACCCTACACATGACCCGCACCCAAGCATGGGCCCTATGGAGTCCTCCAGAATGATCACGGACTCATGTGGATTTGGCCCTATCTACATCCCTGGGCCAATACCTAACCCTAGTAATGGCTCTCTCCCATCGAGGAACAAATTCCTAAGTCTCAGTCACCATGCATATGGGGCCCAGAAGTGCTGCAGTGTTACTCACATGGAACTTGGATCATCGACAGGTAATTTACAAAGTCCAGAGGAAGCTGCAAAAAGGGTTTGCTGAGGCCCATCTGAAGATTGCCCCACAACTGATGCTGGCTTCGGCACCCAAAGACTAAGCCTGAGCAGCAACCTACCATTTGCCCTCCACTGATTCCTCCAGTGAGACCACTGGACTGCTTGGGGTACAGCACCTCGTACCTCCTGGAACCTAACCCAAACCGTAAACGTGGCCATCAACATACTCCTCAACCTCAACCTTACCCCAACTCTAAGGCTTCACCTGACACCCTACACCTGACCCTCACCCGCTCATGGGCCCTCATTCAAACCTCCATGTAGGTAATGGGATTGCTGTTGCTTCAGCCTTGCTTACCTCCCTGGACCGATCCCTAACCCTAGTTGTGGCTGAATCCCGATGGGGATCCAATGCCTAACTCTGAGAGACCACACACATGGGGCCCAAAGCTTTGCAGGATTCCTCAGCATGGATCTTGGAGCAAATCGTGTCATTTCCATTACCCATAAGGAGCTGCACAAGGGGGTTCCTGAGGCCACACTGAAGAGTGACTCACACGAGAGGCGTGATCGGGCACTCAAAGACAAAGCCTGATCAGCACAATCCCATGTGGGATCCACTCAGCCCTTCTGGGAGACCACATCCTTCCTGGGGTTGTTGCACCTAGAGCCTCGTGAGACCTAACAATAACCATGACCTTCAAAGTACCCCTCAACCTAAACATCACCCCTATTCTAAACATAACCTACAACTGACTTGCACCCTCTCAGGGACCCTCTCTTCAGCCCTCCAGGGAGATCACGGGACTGCTGTCGCTTCGGCCCTGCTTATGTCCTTGGACTGAACCCTAACTCCATTTTAGGCTGTCTCCCCATGGTGACCCAATACTTACTTCTGCGCAAACCACACACGTGGGGTTCAGAAGAGGAGCCGGATTCCTCGGCATGGAACGTGGAACATGACCAGGTAATTTCCAAAGCCCAGAGGGAGCTGCACAAGGGGGTTGCTGAGGCCCAACCAAAGTGTGGTCCATATCCGAGGCTGGCCCTAGCCCCTAAAGACTAAGCCTGGCCGGCACCCTCCAATGCGAAGTCCCTCAGCCCTCCAGGGAGATCACTGCACTGCTTGGGTTTCAGCACCTAGGGCCTCCTGGACCCTAACCCTAATCATGACCCTCGCAGTACTCCTCAACCTAAACCTCACTCCAAATCTAATGCTAATCCTACACCAGACCCTCACGTGCGCATGGTCCCTCATACAACACCCCATGTAGATCACATGAGGAGTGTTGCTTCAGCGCTGCTTATGGCCCTGAAGCAAACCCTAACTCAAACTAAGGCTCTCTCCTGATGGTGACTCAATTCTTTAGTCTGAGGATACCACACACATGGAGTCCAGAGGAGGAGGAGTATTACTCAGCGTGGAATGTGGAATATCACCATGTAATATCCAAAGCCCAGATGTTGCTGCAGAAGTAGTTGCTGAGGCTCAATCAAAGAATGGCCCACGATGGAGGCTTGCCCTGGCAAACAAAGACTAAGCATGACAGACAACCTGCAATATGCCCTCCACTGAGCCCTCCGGGAAGCTGACTGCATTGCTGTTCGTTTATCGCTTGGAGCCACCTAGGACTTAACCCCAAACCAAATAATGAACATACCTATACACACCAACCTCACCATGAACATAACTATGAACAGAACTAAAACAATGAACATAACTATACACACCAACCTCACCAACTCTAACCGTAACCCTACATCTGACCTGCACCTGTGCATGCGCCCTATTCAGCCCTCCATGTAGCTCAAGGGACTGGTGTCGCTTCAGCCGTGCTTATGTCGCTGGAACATACCCTAACCCTAGCGATGGCTCTCTCCCAATGGGGATCGAGTTCCGAATTCTGAGAACATCACGCCCATAGGGCCCAGACCCCTGAAGTATTATTCGGTATGGAATTGGAACATCATCATGTCAATTCCACTGCTGGCATGGAGTTTCACAAGGAGGGTGCTGAGGCCCAACTGAAGAGTGGCACACACGGGAGGCCGGCTCTGGCATGGAAAGACGAAGCCTGAACTAGAGGCTTTCATGCAGTCTCCATTCAACCCTATGTGGAGACCACTGCACTGCTAGGGGTTCACCGCCTACAACCTCCTGGGACCTAAACCTAACAGTAACCTTGACCCGCACCATACCCCTCAACCTAAAGTTCACACCAACTCTTACCATAATCCTAAACCTTACACGCATTAGTGCATGGGCCCTCACTGCAGCCTTCCAGGGCGATCACGGGTCTCCTGTCCATTCAGCCCTATCTAAGTCCCTGGCCCAAACCCAAACACTAGCTAAGACTCTCTCTCTCTCTCTCTCTCTCTCTCTCTCTCTCTCTCTCTCTCTCTCTCTCTGTCTCTCTCTCTCTCTCTCTCTCTCTCTCTCTCTCAATGAGGACAAAATTCCTAAATCTGATATGACCACACACATGTGGGGCCAGAAGTGGTACAGCGTTACTTTCCATGGAAAGTGTCCTGAAGGGCACAGACGCTCCCAGTACCTGAAGGCACACCCCATGCCTGAAGCTGCTCCCCATACCTGAAGGCGCTTCCCATGCCTGAAGACAAGCCCCTTGCCTGAGGCCGCTCCCTGTGCCTGAAGGCATGCCCAGGGCCTGAAGGCATGCCCCATGCCTAAAGACAAGCCCCTTACCTGAAGGCAAGCCCCTTGCCTAAAGCCATGCCCCGAGCATGAAGCCATGTCCCATGCCTGAAGGCAGGTCCAATGCCTGCAGGCTCACCCCTTGCCTGAAGACTTGCCCCTTGCATGAAGGCCCCTTGCCCGAAGGCTCGCCCCTTGCCTGAAGGCTCCTCCTGCCTGAAGGCTCGTCCCATGCCTGAAGGCTTGCCCCTTGCCTGAAGGGTTAGGCATGCCCAGTGCCTGAGGGCACACCCAGTGACTGAAGTCATTCACTCCCAATGTCTGAAGTCATGCCTATTGAATGAAGTCACTCCCAAAGTCACTCCCAGGGAATGAAGTCAAAGTCACTCCCACTGACTGAAGACAAAGTCACTCCCAGTGAAGAAAGTCATCCCAAAGTCACTCCCAGTGACGGAAGTCTCTCCCGAAGTCACTCCCAGTGATGAAAGTCAACCCGAAGTGACTGTCAGTGACGGAAGTCACTCCACATATCACTCCCAGTGACAGAAGTCATGCCCAAAGTCACTCCCAGTGAGGGAAGTCCCTCTCGAAGTCACTCCCAGTGAGGAAAGTCACACCCGAAGTGACTGCCAGTGAGGGAAGTCACTCCAGATGTCACTCCCAGTGACAGAAGTCACGCCCGAAGTCACTCCCAGTGAGGCAAGTCCCTCTCGAAGTCACTCCCAGTGACTGAAGTCACTCCTGAAGTCACTCCCAGTGACTGAAGTCAAAGTCATTCCCAGTGACTGATGTCATAGTCACTCCCAGAGACTGAAGTCAAAGTCACTCTCAGTGTCTGCAGTTACTCCCAGTGACTGGAGTCTCCACTCACAGGGACTGCAGTCATCACTCCCAGTGCCTGAAATTGGCACTCCCAGTGCCTGAAGACACTCCAGGGAAGGACAGAGTGAGAGGGAGACACAGAATCCCAAGCAGGCTCCAGGCTCTGTGCTCTCACCACAGAGCCTCCTGGGGAAGGACAGAGAGGGAGACATAGAATCCCAAGAAGCTCCTCCAGGCTCTGTACTCCCAGCACAGAAACCCTATGCTCTGTGATCACAGGACAGAGCCTCCAATGCCTGAAGGCACTCCCCTTGTCTGAAGGCACTCCCCTTGCCTGAAAGGCACCAGCACTCTCTATAGGCATACCCCATGCCTGAAGGCATGCCCTGAGTCTGACTGAGCTCCCTGTGCAGGATGGGGCATTCTGTGCCTGAAAGTCACAGGAGCCCCCCTTGCCTGAATGGCACAGGACCTCCTCTTGCCTGAAGCCACGCCCCATGCCTGACTGCGTGCCCCATGCCTGAAGAGCACAGATCCTCCCCTTGCCTGAAGGCGCACCCCTTGCATGAAGCTGCTCCCTGTGCCTGAAGGCGCTCCCAGTGCCTGAAGACAAGCCCCATGGCTGAAGGTGCACCCCTTGCCTGAAGATTCTCCCTGTGCCTGAGGCCACTCCCTGTTCCAGAAGACAGGACCCATGCGTGATAGAGCTCCACATGCCTGTAGGCAAGCCCACTGCCTGAAAGTAAGCCCCTTGACTGAAGCAGCGCCCCATGAATAATGCCTCGCCCAGTGCCTGAAGGCACACCATGTTCCTGAAGGCATGTTCCATGCCTGAAGGCGCTCCCCTTGAATGAAGGGCACAGGCACTCCCTGAAGGCGCATACCATGCCTGACAGCGCACCCCTGGCCAGAGGGCGCCCCGTGCCTGTAGAGCACAGACTCCCCCGTGCTGTGCCTTAAGTCGCGCCCTGTGCCTGAAGCCGCTCACTGTACCTAAAAGTGCTCCCAGTGCCTGATGACAAGCCCCATGGTTGAAGGTGCGCCACGTGCCTAAAGACGCTCCCTGTGCCTGAAGCTGCTCCCTGTTCCTGAAGGCATGCCTCTTGCCTGAAACAGCTCCAGGTGCCTGTACTCAAGCCCCTTGCCTGAAGGCAAGCCCGGTGCCTGAATGCAAGCCTGGTGCCTGAAGCCTTGCCCCATGCATGAAGCCCTGCTCAGTGCCTGAAGGCACACCCCTTGCCTGAAGGCACGCCCCATGCCTGAAGGCTTGCCCCATGCCTGAATGCTTGCCCCATGCCTGAATTCTCACCCTGTGCCTGAAGGATAGCCCCCTGCCTGAAGGGCACAGGCATGCCCAGTGCCTGTGGACATGCCCAGTGATTGAAGTCAGTCACTCCCAATGACTGAAGTCTTGCCCAATGAATGAAGACACTCCCAAAGTCACTCCCAGTGACTAAAGTCAAAGTCATTCCCAGTAAATAAAGTTACTCCCAAAGTCACTCCCAGAGAGGGAAGTCTTTCCCGAAGCCACTCCCCGTGACGGAAGTCACTGGAAAAGTCACTCCCAGAAATGGAAGTCCCTTGCGAAGTCACACCCAGTGACGGTAGTCCCTCTCGAAGTCACTCTCCGTGACAGAAGTCAATCCAGAAGTCACTCCCAGTGACTGAAGTCACTCCTGACGTCACTCCTAGTGACTGAAGTCAAAGTCACTCCCTGTGACTGATGTCATAGTCACTCACAGTGACTGAAGTCAAAGTCACACTCAGTGTCTGCAGTTACTCCTAGTGACTGCAGTCGTCACTCCCAGTGCCTGAAGGAACTGCAGGGGAAGGACACAGAGAAAAGGAGACACAGAATTCCAAGCAGCCTCCAGGCTCTGTGGTCTCAGCACAGAGCCTCCTGGGGAAGGACAGAGAGAGAGGGAGACAGAATCCCATGAAGCCTCCAGGCCCTGTGCTCGCCACACAGAGCCTCCACTTCCTGAAGCCACTCACCATGCCTGAAGGCACTACCAGTGCCGGAAGGCACTCCCCCTGCCTGAAGGCACTCTCTTTGCCTGAAAGGCAGAGGTACTCTCTGAGGGTGCACCCCATGCCTGAGGGTATGCTGTGAGTCTCAATGAGCATCCTGTGCATGAGGGGGCATCCCTTGTTGAGAGGCACATGTGCTCCCCTTACCTGAATGGCACAGGAGCTCCCTGTGCCTGAAGACGGGCCCCATGCCTGAAGATGCTCCACATGCCTGAAGGCAAGCCCCATGCCAGAAAACACTCCACTTGACTCAAGGGCACAGGCACTCCCTGAAGTCGTGCCCCATGCCTGACGGCACACCCCGTGCTGAGGGCGCCCTGTGCCTGATGGCGAGTCCAGTGCCTGATGACGCACCCTGTGCCTGAAGAGCACAGAACTCCGCGTGCCTGAAGTCGCGCCCTGTGCATGAAGCCGTTCACTGTACCTGAAGGGGCTCCCAGTGCCTGAAGACAAGCCCCAAGCTCCGTGTGCCTGAAGCCACTCCCTTTGCCTGAAGGCATGCCTCTTGCCTGAAACACCTCCATGTGCCTCTAATCAAGCCCCTTGCCTGAAGGCAAGCCCCGTGCATGAAGCCCCGCCCAGTGCCTGAAAGCACACCCCTTTCTGAAGGCACGCCCCATGCCTGAATGGCACAGGCATGCCCAGTGCCTGAGGGCATGCCCAGTGACTGAAGTCAGTCACCCCCAATGACTGAGTCATGCCCAGTACATGAAGTCACTCCCAAAGTCACTCCCAGTGACTGAAGTCAAAGTCACTCCCAGTGAAGGAAGTTACTCCCAAAGTCATTCCAAGTGACGGAAGCCTCTCCCGAAGTCACTCCCAGTGACGGAAATCACTCACTATGTCACTCCCAGTGAGGGAAGTCTCTCCCGAAGTCACTCCCCGTGACAGAAGTCACTCCCGATGTCACTCCCAGTGATGGAAGTCACTCGCGAATTCCCTCCCAGTGATGGAAGTCCCTCTCCCAGTGATGGAAGTCACTCCCAGGGACTGAAATCACTCCCAGGGGCTGAAGTCAAAGCCACTCCCAGTGGCTGATGTCATAGTCACTCACAGTGACTGAAGTCAAAGTCACACTCAGTGTCTGAAGTTACTCCTAGTGCCTGAAGAAATTGCAGGGGAAGGACAGAGAGAGTGAGACACAGAAGTCCAAGCAGCCTCCAGGCTCTGTGGTCTCAGCACAGAAATTCCCGGGGAAGGACAGAGACAGAAGGAGACACAGAACCCCATGCAGCCCCCAGGCTCTGTGGTCTCACCACAGAGACTCCTGGGGAAGGACAGAGAGGGAGACACAGAATCCCAAGCAGCCCCTCCAGGCCCCGGTGCTCCCAGCACTGAGCCTCCAGGCCCCAGTGCTGGCAGCACAGAGCCTCCAGTTGCTGAAGCCACTCACCATGCCTGAAGGCACTCCCCGTGCCTGAATGCACTCCCCGTTCCTGAAGGCACTCCCTTTGCCTGAAAGGCACAAGCACTCTCTGAGTGCTCACCCCATGGGTGAGGGCACACCCTTTGCCTGAGTGCGCCCAGTGCCTGAGGGCGCGCCCTGTGCCTGAAGAGCACAGAGGCTCCCCGTGCCTGAAGTCGCACCCTGTGCATGAGGCCGCTCACTGTACCTGAAGGTGCTCCCAGGGCCTGAAGACAAGCTCCATGGTTGAAGGTGCGCCCCGTGCTTCAAAACGCTCCATGTGCCTGAAGCCGCTCCCTGTTCCTGAAGGCATGCCTCTTGCCTGAAACAGCTGCAGGTGCCTGTACTCAGGCCCCTTGCCTGCAGGCAAGGCCCGTGCCTGAAGGAAAGCCCCGTGCCTGAAGCCTTGCCACAAGCATGGAGCCCCGCCCAGTGCCTGCAGGCACGCCCCTTGCCTGAAGGCTTGCACCATGCCTGAATTCTCACCCTGTGCCTGAAGTCTAGCCCTCTGCCTGAAGGGCATAGGCATGCCCAGGGCCTGAGGGCATGCCCAGTGACTGAAGTCAGTCACCCCCAATAACTGAAGTCACTCCCAGTGACGGAAGTCCCTCGCGAAGTCACACACACTGACGGAAGACCCTCTTGAAGTCACTCCCACTGACGGAACACTCCCGAAGTCACTCCCAGTGACTTAAGTCACTCCTGACATCACTCCCAGTGACTGAAGTCAAAGTCACTCCCAGAGCCTGAAGTCGGCAATCCCAGTGCCTGAAGGAACTGGAGGGGAAGGACAGAGAGAGAGGGAGACACAAAATTCCAAGCAGCCTCCAGGCTCTGTGGTCTCAGCACGGAAACTCCTGGGGAAGGACAGAGACAGAGGGAGACACACAATCCCATGCAGCCTCCAGGTCTGTGCTCAAACCAGAGACCACCCGGGGAAAAACAGAGAGGGAGACACAGAATCCCAAGCAGCCCATCCAGGCTCCAGTGCCAGCGGAACTGGGGCACAGGAGGCTCCAGTGACCGCGGCAGTGGAGCCTCCAGTGACCTCAGCGACCGTGGCACTGGAGCCTCCAGGGATGACCGTGCCCACGGCACTGGGCCTCCAGTGAAGTCAGTGCCCCCGGCACTACACTTTCCAGTGAACCCAGTGTCCACGGCAATGCAGCCTCCAGTGAACCCAGTGCCCGCGGCACAGCAGCCTCCAGTGAACACAGTGTCCGCGGCACTGCAGCATCCAGTGCAGCCAGTGCCTGCAGCACTACAGCCTCCAGTTATGCCAGTGACCGGTGCACTGCAGCCTGCACGAACCCATTGCCCGCAGCAATGCAGGATCCAGTGAACCTACTGCAAGTGGCACTGCAGCATGCAGTGAACCCACTGCACGTGGCACTGCAGCCTGAAGTGAACCCAGTGCCCGAGGCAGAGCAGCCTGCAGTGAACCCAGTGCCCACGGCACTGTAGTCTCCAGTGTACCCAGAGCCCGTGGCACTGCACACTCTACTGAACCCATGCCCGGGGCACTGCACCCTCCAGTGAAAAAAAGTATCCATGGCACTGCAGCCTGCAGTGAACCCTGTTCCACTGCACTACACCCTCCAGTGAACCCACTGCCTGCGGCACTGCACCCTCCAGTGATGGCAGTGCCTGCCGCACTGCACCCTCAAGCGAACCCAGGACCTGTGGCACTGCACCGTGCAGTGTACTCAGTTCCAGCTTCTATGCAATCTCCAGTGAACCCACTGCCCGCGGCACTGCAGACTCCAGTGAACCCACTGCCCGTGGCACTGCAGACTCCAGTGAACCCACTGCCCGCGACACTGCATCCTGCAGTGAACACAGTGCCAACAGCACTGCAGTCTCCAGTGAACCCACTGCCCGCGGCACTGCAGTCTCCAGTGAACCCACTGCCCGCGGCACTGCATCCCGCAGTGAACACAGTGCCAACGGCACTGCAGTCTCCTGTGAACCCAGTGCCCGCGGCACTGCACCCTCCAGTGAACACAGTGTCCACGGCACTGCAGCCTCCAGTGAACCCAGTTCCCGAGGCAGTGCAGCATGCAGTGAACTCAGTGCCCACAGCACTGCAGCCTCCATTGAACCCTGAGCCCGCGGCACTGCACACTCCAGTGAACCCTGTGCCCGCGGCACTGCACCTTGCAGTGAACCAAGTGTCAACGGCACTATAGCCTCCAGAGAACCCAGGGCCCGCCACATTGCAGCCTCCAGTGAACCCAGTGCCAACGGCACTGCAGCCTCCAGTGAACACAGTGTCCATGGCATTGCAGCCTCCAGTGACCCCAGTGTCCGTGGCACAGCAGCGTCCAGTGAAACCAGTGCCCACGACACTGCAACCTCCATTGAACCAAATGCCCTAGGCACTGCAGCCTCCAGTGAACACAGTGTCTGCGGCACTGCAGCCTCCAGTGAAGCCACTGCCTGCAGCACTACAGCCTCCAGTTATCCCTGTGACCAGTGCACAGCAGCGTGTATTGAACCCAGTGCCCACGGACTGCACCCTCCAGTGAACCCAGTTCCCACTGCACTGCAGCCTCCAGTGAGCCCAGTGCCCGAGGCAGAGCAGCCTCCAGTGAACCCAGTGCCCATGGTACTCCAGCCTCCAGGGAACCCAGAGCCCGTGGCACTGCACCCTCCAGTGAAGCCAGTACTGGGTGCACTGCGCCCTTCAGTTAACGCAGTGCCAGCAGAAATGCACCAACCATTGAACCCAGTTCCCACTGCACTGCAGCCTACAGTGAACCCAGGCCCGCGGCACTGCACCCTCGACTGAATCCAGTGTCCACGGCACAGCACCCTGCAGTGACCAAAGTGCCCGCGGCACTGCATCCTGCAGTGCACCCAGTGCATGGGGCACTGCAGCCTGCAGTGAACCCAGTGCCTGCGGCACTGAAGCCTGCAGTGAACGCAAAGCCCACGACACTGTAGGCTCCAGTGAACACAGTGCTCGTGGCACTGCACCCTCGACTGAACCCAGAGCCGGCGGTACTGCACACTGCAGTGAAGTCAGAGCCTGTGGCACTGGACCCTCTAGTGAACCCTTGTGCCTTCGGCACTGCACCCTGTAGTGAACCCAGTCCCCGCGGCACTTCACCCTCCGATAAGGCAGTGACCAAGGCACTGCACCCACCAGTTAACACAGTGCCCTAGGCACTGCATCCTCCGGTGTACCACGTGCACGCAGCACTGCAGCCTCCAGTGAACAAAGATCCGGCGGCACTGCAGGCACCAGTGAACACAGTTCCCGCGGACCTGCAGCCTCCAGTGAACACAGTGCCGGCGAAACTGCACCATCTAGTGAACACAGTGTCAGCGGCACTAAATCCTGCAGTGAACCCAGTGCCCGCGGCAACGCAGCCTGCAGTGAACCCAGTTCCCGCAGCACTGCAGCCTCCAGTGAAGCCAGTCCTGAGTGCACTGCACCCTCCTGTTAACGCAGTGACCGCAGCACTGCACCCTCCAGTGAACCCAGTTCCCGCCGCACTGCAGCGTGCAGGGAACCCAGTCCCGAAGGCACTGCATCCTGCAGTGAAACCAGTGTCTGATACATTACATCCTCCTTGAACCCAGTGTCCATGGAACTGCAGCCTCCAGTAAACCCAGAGCAGACGGCACGGCAGTGTGCAGTGAACCCTGTGCTCGCGGCATGCAGCCTGCCATGAACCCCGTGCCCGCAGAACTGCAGCATGCAGTGAACCAAGTGCTCGCAGCACTGCAGCCTCCAGTAAACCCAGAATCCGCGGCACTGCACACTCCAGTGAACCCAGTGCCCAAGTCACTACACCCTCCAGTGAACCCAGTTCCTGTGGTACTGCAGACTGTTGTGAACCCACTGTCCACGGCACTGCAGCCTCCAGTGAAACCACTGCCCGCGACACTGCACCCTCCAGTGAAGGCAGTGCCAGCCGCACTGCACCCTTTAGTGACCCCAGTGCCCGCGGCACTGCAGTCTGCAGTGAACACAGAGCCCGAGGCACTGCAGCCTGCTGTGAACCCACTGCCCGCGGAACTTCAGCCTCCAGTGAACCCACTTCCCGCGACACTGCACACTCCAGTGAACCCAGTGCCCATGGCACTGCACCCTCCCATGACGCCAGTGCCCGCGGCACTGCAGTCTGCAGGGAACACAGTGCCCAAGGCAATGCATCCTGCAGTGAACCCAGAGCCCACGGCACTGCACAGTCCAGTGAATCTAGTTCCCGCCACACTGCACCCTCCACTGAACCCAGTCACAGCGGCACTGCACTACCCAGTGAACACAGTGCCCGCGGCACGGCATCCTGCAGTGTACCCAGTGCCCGCAGCAATGCAGCCGGCACTGAACCCAGTGCCTGCGGCAATGCAGCCTCCAGTGAACCCAGTGCCCGCGGCACTGCACCCTCCAGTGAACCCAGACCCCGCGGGACTGCTCCCTCCAGTGAACCCAGTGCTCACGGCACTGCATCCTGCAGTGAAGCCAGTGCCTGCGGCACTACATGCTCCAGTGAACCCAGTGTCCGCGGCACTGCAGCCTCCAGTGAACCCAGTTCCCATGGCACTGCAGCCTGTTGTGAACCCACTTCCCGTGACAGTGCAGCCACCAGTGAACCAACTGCCTGCGACACTACACCCTCCAGTGAACCCAGTGCCCGTGGCACTGCACCCTCTAGTGAACCCAGTGCCCGCGGCACTGCAGCCTCCAGTGAACCCACTGCCCGCAACACTGCAGCCTCCAGTGAAGGCAGTGCCTGCTGCACTGCACACTCCAGTGAACCCAGTGCCCGTGGCACTGCACCATGCTGTGAACCCAGTTCCCGCTTCTATGCAACCTCCAGTGAACCCAGTGCCCGCGGCACTGCAGCCTCCAGTGAAGCCAGTGCCCGACGCACGGCATCCTCCAGTGACCCCCGTGCCCGCAGCACTGCCGCTTCCAGTTATCTCAGTGACCGGTGCAATGCAGCCTGCAGTGAACCCAGTGCCCGTGCACTGCACCCTCAGGTGAAGCCAGTTCCCACTTCAGAGCAGCCTCCAGTGAACCCACTGTCCACGGCACTGCACCCTACAATGAAGGTAGTGCCTGCCGCACTGCACCCTTCAGTGAACCCAGTGCCCGTGGCACTGCAGCCTGCAGTGAACCGAGTGCCCGCGGCACTGCACCCTTCAGTGAACCCAGTTCCCACGGCACTGCAGCCTCCAGTGATCCCACTGCCCGCGGCACTGCAACTTCCAGTGAAGGCAGCGCCCGCTGCACTGCACCCTCCAGTGAATGCAACGCATGGGGCACTTCACCCTCCAGTGAAACAAGTGTCCTAAGCACTCCAGCCTCCAGTGAACCCAGTTCCCCTGGCACTGAACCGTGCAGTGAACCGGTGCCCACAACACTGCAGACTCCAGTGAATAAAGTTCCCATGGCAATGCATCCAGCATTGAACCCAGAGCGCACAGCACTGCACAATCCAGTGAACCTAGATCGATGGCACTGCACCCTCCAGTGAACCCAGTTCCCACTGCACTGCAGCCAACAGTGAACCCACTGCCCGCGGCACTGCAGCCTCCAGTGAACAAAGTGCCCGCGGCCATTGAACCTGCAGTGAACCTAGAGCCCGTGGCACTGCACACTCCAGTGAACCAAGGGCCCGCGGCACTGCACCCTCCGGTGAACACAGTGCCTGTGGCACTGCAGGCTTCTGTGAACCCACTGCCTGCGGATCTGCAGCCTCCAGTGAACACACTTCCCGCGACACTGCACCCTCCAGTGCCCGTGGCACTGCACCCTCCAGTGACCCCAGTGCCCATGGCACTGCAGCCAGCCTTGAACCCAGTGCCCGCGGCACTACAGATCAAGTGAACCCAATGTCCTCATCACTTCAGCCTCCACTCATCTCAGTGACTGGTACACTGCAGCCTGCAGTGAACCCAGTGCCCGCGGTACTACAGCCCCCAGTGAACCCAGTGCCCGCAGCACTGCAGCCTCCAGTGAAGCCTGACCGCCAGGCCCTGAACCCTCCAGTGAACCCACTGCCCGCGACAATGTAGCTTCCAGTGCAGCTAGTACAGAGTGCACTGCACCCTCCTGTTCACGCAGTGACCGCAGCACTGCACCATCCAGTGAACCCAGTTCCCGCCGCACGGCAGCCTGCAGTCAACCCAGTCACGGGGAGTGCTGTCAGCCATGGTAAGGGACTCAGGACCTGGAGGCCCTGGGCTGCGAGCTCCAGGCCTGGAGGCCCGGGGTTCGCAGGGGCTGCTACAGATTCTGTGTCTCGCATCCCTCGGACCTATCCCGGGAGTTACTGAGCTGAGACCACAGGGTCTGGAGGCTGTTTGGGATTCTTGCTTGTGTCTCACTTGGGATTTTGTGCTCGCTGCACAGCCCCTGGAGTGGCTGCTTGGGATTCTGTGTCTCCCATCCCTCGGACCTTCCACGGGAGTTTCTGAGCTGAGACCACAGGGTCTGGAGGCTGTTTGGGATTCTGTGACCCCTTTCTCTCAGGTACAGGGAGCGGCTTCAGGCACACGGAGCATTTTGAGGCACGGGGCACACCTTCAACCATGGGGCTTGTCTTCAGGCACTTGGAGCAACTTCAGGTACAGGGAGATGCTTCACGCACAGTGGGTGACTTCAGGCAAGGGGAGCCTCTGTGCTCTTCAGGCACAGGGTGTGCCATCAGGCACTGTGCTCGCCATCAGGCACAGGGTGCCCTCAGGCAAGGGGTGTGCAGTCAGGCATGGGGCAAGTCTTCAGGGAGTACTTGTGCCCTTGAGTCAAGGGGAGCCCCTTGAGGCATGAGGCTTGCCTTCAGGCACTGGGAGCTTTTTCAGGCATGGGGCGCAGCTTCAGGACGGGGAGCTCCTGTGCCATTCAGGACAGTGGAGTACATGTGTTTTTCAACAAGGGGTGCCCCATCATGCACAGGGAACTCAAGGAGACAGAGAGACTACCCTCAGACATGGCGTGCATCCTCAGAGAGTGTGCCTATGCATTTCAGGCAAGGGGAGTGCAGTCAGCCATGGGAAGTGACTCAGGACCTGGAGGCCCTGGGCTCGCAGCCCAACGCCTGGAGGCCGTGGGCTCTCAGCCCAGCACATGGAGGCACTGGGCTCTCAGCCCAGCACATGGAGGCACTGGGCTCTCAGCCCAGTGCCTGGAGGCCCTGGGCTGCAAGCCCAGCGCATGGAAGGCCAGGGCTAGGAGCCCAGCACATGGAGGGCCTGGGCTACGAGCCCTGTGCCTAGCAGCTCTGGCCTGCGAGCCCAGGGCCTGCAGGCCCAGGCAGCGAGCCCAGTGCCTGGAGGACCTGGGCTGTGATCCCAGCGCCTGGAGGCCCTGGGATCGGAGCCCTGGGCCTGGAGGCCCTGGGCTCGCAGCCCAGCAGCGCCTGGAAGCCCTGGGCTCGCAGCCCAGCAGCGCCTGGAAGCCCTGGGCTCGCAGCCCAGCAGCGCCTAGAAGCCTTGGGCTCGCAGATCATCAGCGCCTGGAGCCTCTGTGTTCACAGAACATCAACACATGGAGGCCCTGGGCTCGCAGCCCAGCAGCACGTACAGGCCCTGGGCTGGCAGACCATCAGCGCCTGGAGGCCCTGGGCTACCAGCCCAGCAACGCCTGGAGGCCCTGGGCTACCAGCCCAGCAATGCCTGGAGGCCCTGGGCTGGCAGCCCAGCAACGCCTGGAGGCACTGGGCTCTCAGCCCAGCAGGGCCTGGATGCCCTGGGCTCACAGCCCAGCAGGGCAGGGAGGCCCTGGGCTAGCAGGGGCTTCTTGGGATTCTGGGTCTCGCATCCCTCAGACCTATCCCGGGAGTTTCTGAGCTGAGACCACAGGGTCTGGAGGCTTTTTGGCATTCTCGCTTGTGTCTCGCTTGGGATTTTGTGCTCACTGCACAGCCCCTGGAGGGGCTGCTTGGGATTCTGTGCCTCCCATCCCCCGGAAGTTCCCCGGGAGTTTCTGAGGTGAGACCACAGGGTCAGGAGGCTGTTTGGGATTCTGTGACTCCTTTCTCTCAGGTACAGGGAGCGGCTTCATCTACCTGACAGAATGTGCCGTCAGCCATGGAAATTGACTCAGGACCTGGAGGCCCGGGGCTCGCAGGGGCTGCTACGGATTCTGTGTCTCGCATGCCTCAGACCTATCCTGGAAGTTTCTGAGCTGAGACCACAGGGTCTGGAGGCTGTTTGGGATTCTGTGACTCTTTTCCCTCAGGTACAGGGAGAGGCTTCAGCCATGGTAAGCCATGGTAAGTGACTCATGACCTGGAGGCCCGGGGCTCGCAGCAGCTGCTTGGGATTCTGTGTCTCCCATCCCTCGGACCTACCCCAGGAGTGTCTGAGCTGAGACCACAGGCTCTCGAGGCTGGTTGGGATTCTGTGACACCTTTCTCTCAGGTACAGGGAGCGGCTTCAGCCATGGTAAGCCATGGTAGGTGGCTCAGGACCTGGAGGCCCAGGGCTCGCAGCGGGTGCTTGGGATTCTGTGTCTAGCATCCCTTGGGCCTATCCTGGGAGTTTCTGAGCTGAGACTCCAGGGTCTGGAGGCTTTTTGGGATTGTAACTTGTGTCTCGCTTGGGATTTTGTGCTCACTGCACAGCCCCTGGAAGGGCTGCTTGGGCTTCTGTGTCTCCCATCTCTCAGACCTTCCCAGGGAGTTTCTGAGCTGAAACCACAGTGTCTGGTGACTCTGGCTTGGAGATCTGGGCCTCGTAGGGGCGCAACCCATTCTGTGTCTCACATCCCTCGGACCTATCCCGGGAGTTTCTGAGCTGAGACCCCAGGGTCTGGAGGCTTTTTCGGATTCTAGCTTGTGTCTCGCTTGGGATTATTACTCGCTGCACAGCCCCTGGAGTGACTGCTTGGGATTCTGTGTCTCCCATCCCTTGGACCTTCCCCGTGACTTTCTGAGCTGAGACCACAGGGTCTGGAGGCTGTTTGGGATATTGTGACTCCTTTCTCTCAGGTCCATGGGGCGGCTTCAGCTCCCTGAAGGGGAATGCCGTCAGCCATGGTAAGTGACACAGGGCCAGGAGGCCTGGGTCTCGCAGGGGCTGCTTCGGATTCTGTGTTGCGCATCCCTCGGACCTCTCCCGGGAGTTTCTGACCTGAGACGAAAGGGTCTGGGGGCTGTTTCGGTTTCTCGCTTGTGTCTCGCTTGGGATTTTGTGCTCGCTGCGCAGCCCCTGGACGCGCTGCTTGGGATTCTGTGTCTCCCATTCCTCGGAGCTTCCCCGGGAGTTTCTGAGCTGAGACCACAGGGTCTGGAGGCTGTTTGGTAAATTGTGACTCCTTTCTCTCAGGTACACGGAGCGGCTCCAGTTCCCTGACGGGGAATGCCGTCAGCCATGGTAAGTGACATAGGGCCAGGAGGCCCGGGGCTCGCAGGGGCTGCTTCGGATTCCGTGTCTCGCATCCCTTCGACCTATCCTGTGAGTTTCTGACCTGAGACCACAGGGTCTGGAGGCTGTTTCGGATTCTCGTTTGTGTTTCGCTTGGGATTTTGTGCTCGCTGCAAAGCCCCTGGACGGGCTGCTTGGGATTCTGTGTCTCCCATTCCTCCCACCTTCCTCGGGAGTTTCTGAGCTGACCCACAGGGTCTGGAGGCTGTTTGGGATTCTGTGAGTCCTTTCTCTCAGGTACAGGGAGTGGCTTCAGCTCCCTGACGGGGAATGCCGTTAGTAATGGTAGGTGACACAGGGCCTGGAGGCTCGGGGCTCGCAGGGCCTGCTTCGGATTCTGTGTCTCACATCCCTCGGACCTATCCTGGCAGGTTCTAACGTGAGACCACATGGTCTGGAGATTCTTTGGGATTCTCGCTTGGGATTTTGTGCTCGCTGCACAGCCTCTGGAGGGGGCCTGGGATTCTGTGTCTCCCATTCCTCGGACCTTCCCCGGGAGTTTCTGAGCTGAGTCTCCAGGGTGTGGAGGGTGTTTAGGATTCTGTGACTCCTTTCTCTCAGGTACAGGGGGCAGGTTTAGGTACACGGCGTGTTTTGAGTCATGGGGCACGCCTTCAACCATGGGGCTTGTCTTCAGGCACTGGGTGCACCTTCAGGTACAGTGAGCTGCTTTATGCACAGGGCGTGACTTCAGGCAAGGGGAGCCTCTGTGCTCTTCAGGCACGGGGCGCGCCGTTAGGCACTGTGCTCGCCATCAGGCTCAGGGCACCCTCAGGCAAGGGGCGCGCAGTCAGGCATTGGGCTATTTCAGGGAGTGCCTGTGCCCTTGAGTCAAGGGGAGCGCCTTGAGTCAAGGGGCTTGCCTTCAGGCACTGGGAGCTTTTTGAGGCATGGGGCACACTTCAGGACGGCGAGCTCCTGTGCCATTCTGGAAAGGGGAGTATATGTGTCTTTCAACAACGGGTGGCCCATCATGCACAGGGAACTCAAGGAGACAGAGAGACTACTCTCAGGCATGGCATGCATCCTCAGAGTGTGCCTGTGCATTTCAGGCACGGGGAGTGCAGTCTTCCATGGTGAGCGGCTCAGGGCCTGGAGCCTCTGGGCTCGCAGCACAGAGCCTGGAGGATCTGTGCTCGTGGCACAGATCCTGGAGGCCTGGTGCTTGCGGCATTGTACCTGGAAACCTGGTGCTCGCGGCACGGAGCTTGGATGCCCGGTGCTCGCGGCACAGAACTTGGAGGCACGGTGCTCGTGGCACAGAGCCTGGAGGCTGCATGGGATCTTATGTCTCCCTCTCTCTCTGACCTTCCCCTGGAATTTCTGTGCTGAGGCGACAGAGCCTGGATGCTGCTTGGGATTCTGTGTCTCCTGTCTCTCTGTCCTTCCCTTGCAGTTCCTTCAGCACTGGGAGTGCCGACTTCAGTCACTGGGAATGACGACTGCCGTCACTAGGAGTAACTGCAGACACTGAGTGTGACTTTTACTTCAGTCACTGGGAGTGACTCAGGCAAGAGATTGTGCTGCTCTTTGGCAGGTAAACTCCAAGCCTGCCTTGTGGGGGGGTGTCCTGGGGACATCTCCCTAACTGCCCCAGGCCCTGTTGGATTTCCCCTCTCCGCCACCAGCTAGCCTTCCTCAAGTTCTGAACCCAGGCATCAGGCATCATGGTGCTCCCAGGTCCTGAAGTCTGTACCTGGAAGAGGTGGAATGCTGATATTGATAAAAAAAAAAAATTGACAATAAAGTCCATATCCTCCCTCTGGGACTAGCGGTTTGCATCCCAATCGTGGGTTGCTATCCTCCTTTCCACACAACTGTCTGAGGATTCCAGAAGGTAAGTGAACACTTTAAAACACTCTAGTCTTCCCTTACATCAAATTCAAAGACATTTTCTTGTCCCAGCTTTCCTTTAATTCTGAAGAGATGGCAATTAGTAATTGAAGGCATAATGGTCCTATACGGTAATTACCTATATGACTGGTAGACATTATTTCATCCATCCGTGTCCCTAAAGCATGTTTCATTGGAAATATTAGCCAAGGATACATACTATAAATTCACAACTGATTCATAGCTCCCTGTAAGTTTCATTCTCACCTTGTCACATATGTGTCATCAAAGATATTATTAGTGACTTTTCAGATAAGCCCTCCACATCAAGATGGTGATGTTAGAGAATCTGGTATAAATGGAATTTCACAGATTCCAAATTAGGAATGATTTTTCATTTTTAATGTTTCTTTTTTCTTTTTCTTGAGAGAGCCCTGGCTGGGGGGTGGGGACAGAGTGGGAGATACTGAATCTGAGGCAGGCTCGAGGCTCTGAGCTCTCAGAACAGAGTCTGACGCAGGGCTCAAACTCATGTACTGCAAGATCACGACTTGCGTCAAAGTCAGACGCTTAACCAACTAAGCCACCCAAGCGCCCCAGGAATGATAGTTTATTGGCAAAGAAGGAGAAATTAAAGATAGTGTAAAGGATGTCTATTTTTAATTGAAATATTGTTCACACATTTGATGTATGAGTTTTAGGCATATATTGTAGTCATTCCATATGTCTATAAATTATATTGTACTTAAGCACAAGTGTAGGTATCCTGTGAAACCATGCAACAGTATTATTACAGGGTTGACCCCTTACATTGGCTGTCCCTTGTATCCCTAGGACTCATTCATTCCATAGCTGACTCCGGTATCTCTCTCAAAGGTGTTCATTCTTTATCTAACCTAAGTATTTTGGTGGTAAACACAATTATCTCTTGCTCAGCAAGTGTAAATTGTCAGTCTATTTTTCTGTGAACATTGCTTAAAACATTACAAATGATGTCATTACATTAATAAATTCGGTTTCATTCTTCACTCATAAGAAAGGAGAAGGAAAAGATTTCTTTGTGTCCCAGGCCCTGTCATTAAAACCTTTCCCAATGTGGAGAACAGATTTAGTTGCACTGAGCACCTTCAGTGTCTCAGCTGAGCGACCAGGGTCTTCCACATTGCAAGAATGCCCATAATGGCCAGCAGAGAGAGCTCGAGCACCACAGACCCGGAGGGGCGGATTCCTCTGCCCAGGCAGTGATGGCCAGCAGAGGGCGCAACATCGGCTTTACTGACCCAGGGCACCTGAGAGCAGGAAGGGCGTTGATTGCTCCCAGAGGACTCAGGGCCTCTGCCGCTGCCTCAGTACAGAGAGCAGAGCTGCATTTCCAGCAGGTTCTGCCACCCGCCCCAGGGGAGACCTTGGGAGCTTTATAGCAACTTGGCATCTCCTGAGTCGCCAGAGAGAATTTCCCTTATTGTACTGAGTGCTGAGGAGTGGGCGCTGGGTGGCTTCCCTGGGCAAGCTGGTTGCTGAGCTGCACAGGCCCTTGCATCTTCTGGGCTGTTCCCGTGTTTCATTCCTCCCCTTCCCGGTCAGTATTTGAACAAGACGTATTTTACTAAAGGTCTCGTGGATTGCAGGGTCCCACGACATCACCTCTTCGAGGAAATCGATGGTTTGTTCCAGATTCAGGCTGTTTCTGGGAAGAAACCCTGACAGAAATTCAGAAGAATTGGAGCTGCATTCCTTTAGGACATGAATACATGAAATGCTCTTGGGAACTCCTAGAAGAATGAGCTGGGACCCGCTTTCCGAGGCCTGCTGGAACCAGAGACCGAGGTAAAGGCACAAACTTTCCCCCACATCATACATGCTTTTTAAAAAATTTCATGGTTATTTTTCCAATTTAGTGAAGTGAGTGCAAAATACAGAAAACCTGGTAGGTACCAGTCATTAATGTACGTGTACTTTAATTTAAATTCCAGTGAGTAAAGATACAGTGTAGTATTACTTTCAGGTGTACAATAGAGAACAACCCTTCCACACATCACCCGGTGCTCATCCCAGGTGCACTTCTTAATCCCCAGCAGCTGTTTCACCAATTCTCCAACTTTCTCTGGAAACTCTCAGTTTCGTTCCTACATAAAAGTCTGTTGGTCACTGTTTCCTCCCCCTTACCCCCACTTTCTTTTATTTCCATGTGTTAGTGAAATCATCTGGTATTTGTCTTTGTCTGAAAGGCTTATTTCACCCAGGATAAAATTCTCTCGCTACATCTAGCTCATGGCAAATGACAAGATTTCATGGTTTACGGCTAAATATTACATTCCGTATACCACATCTCAATTTATTCATCACTTGATGGATGCTTGGGAAGTTTCCGTAATTTGGCTGTTGTGGAAAATGCTGCTGTAAACATCACGGTGCATTTATCCCTTTGAAGATTTTGTATTCTTTGTGGAAATACCTTGTAGTGAAATTTCTGGATTGTAAGGTACTTCTATTTCCAGTTTTTTTTTTTTGTTTTTTTTTTTGGAGATTCTCCATGATGTTTTCCAGAGTGGCTGCACCAGTTTGCATTCTTACCCACAGTCTTGTATGGTCCGTCTCAGAGTAGGGTTGGGATTTGTGTTAGGTCCCAGGAGGCTCCAGGCCCTGAACCCACAGCAGGGCAGTGGTCTCCCCGAAGGGCTGAGTTGAGGGAACAAGGGAGGGTGCAGGTCAGGATCTGTGTTTGGCTGCCAAGGCCACACACGTCGATGGGCCCCTGCTCAGGGAGGCCTCAGGAATCTTCTCGGGCAGCTGCACCCGGGCCTGGGAAATGACATTACAAGCTGCCAGGTTCCTTGCCTAGTGAGCCTGAACTGCTTGTGGACCCCAGGCGCATGGTGTTGTCAGACTTTAGTATTGGGTCCCCATGGGGAGAGAGCCTTAGCTAGGGTTAGGGTTCTGTCCAGGGCGTCGCCAGGGCTGATGCGATTCCGGTCTCACGATCTCCCTCGAGGGCTGAAATGAGGGCCCATGTGAAGGGGCGGCTCAACTGAGGGTTAGGGTTTGAGGCCGGTTTAGGTTTCAGTGGAGGGGTCCGGTTCGGAATTAGGTTAGTGTTAGTGTTCGTTCCCAGGGGCCCCCAGGCGCCGAAGCCACAGCAGGGCAGTGGTTTCCCCAAAGGGCTGAGTTGAGGGCACAACAGAGGGTGCCGATCAGGATCAATCTTTGGCTGCCAAGGCCACACAAGTCGATAGGCCCCTGGTCGAAGACGCCTCAGGAATACCCTCGGGCAGCTGTGACTAGGCCTGGGAAACGACATGGTGAGATGCCAGGTTCCATGCCAAGTGAGCCTGCACTGCTTCTGGACCCCAGGCACGTGGTGTTCTCATAATTGGTATTGGGTCCCCATGGGGAGAGGGCCTTGGATAGGGTTAGGGTTAGTTCCAGGAACGTCGCCAGGCCCGAAGCGAGTCCATTCTTGTGATCTCCCTCGAGGTCTGAAGTGAGAGCCCATGTGACGGGGTAGCTCAAGTGTAGGTTAGGGTTCGAGGCCAGATTAGGTTTCGGTGTGGGGGTCCTGTTCATGGTAGGGTTAGGGTGAGTTACCAGGAGGCTTCAGGCACCATTCCCACAGCAGGGCAGTGGTCTCCCTGACGGGCTGCATTGAGGGCACAAGGGAGCGTGCCAGTCAGGATCAGTCTTTGATTGCCACAGGCACACAAGTTGATGGGCCCCTGGTCGGGAGGCCTCAGGACTCCTCTCGGGTAGCTGCAGCTGGGCCTTGGAAAAGACATGGTGAGCTTCCATGTTCCAGTCCGAGTGAAACTGCACTGTTTGTGCACCCCAGGCGCGTGGTGTTGTCAGACTTTGCTTTTGGATCCCCATGGGGAGAGACCATAGGCAGGGATAGGGTTCGGTCCATGGAAGTCGCCAAGGCCGAAGCGACTCAGTTCTCTTGATCTCCCTCGAGGGCTGAAGTGAGGGTCCATGCGACAAGGCGGCTTAAGTGTAGGGTTAGGGATCGAGGTTGGCTTAGGTTTCGGAGGAGGGACCCGGTTCGGGGTAGGTTAGGGTTAGGTCTCAGGAGGCTCCCAGCTCTGAAACCACACAGGGCAGTTGTCTCCCCGAAAGGATGAGTTGAGGGCACAAGGGAGGTTGCTGGTCAGTATCAGTCTTTGGTTTCCAAGGCCACACACATCGATGGGTCCCAGGTCGGGGAGGCCTCAGGAATCCTCTCAGGAAGTTGCAGCCAGGCCCAGGAAACGACTAGTTTAGCTTCCAGGTTCCATGTCGAGTGACCCTGCACTGCTTGTGCACCCCAGGCGCGTGGTGTTGTTAGACTTGGGTATTGGGTCCCCATAGGGAGAGAGCCTTACTTATGGTTAGGGTTCTGTCCAGGGACGTCGCCAGGGCCGTAGCATCTCAGTTCTCTTCATGTCCTTCGAAGGCTGAAGTGAGGGCCCATGTGACTGGACGGCTCAAGTGTAAGGTTAGGGATCCTGGCCGGTTTAGGTTTCGGTGGAGGGTCCCAGATCGGTTTAGGGTTAGGTTTAGGGTTAGGTCCCAGGAAGCACGAGGCGCCGAACCCACAACAGAGCAGTCGTGTCCCGGATGGGCTGAGTTGAGGGCAAAAGGGGTGGTGCCGGTCAGGATTAGTCCTTGGCTGCCAATTCCACACACGTCGATTGCCCCCTGGTTGGGAGGCTTCAGGAATATTCTCGGGCAGCTGCAGCCGGGCCTGGGAAATGACATGGTGAGCTTCCACGTTCCATGCCGTGTGAACCTGCACCGCTTATGCACCCCAGGCGTGTGGTGTTGTCAGATTTTGGTATTGGATACCCATAGGGAGATAGCCTTAGGTAGGGTTAGGGTTCTGTCCAGGAACGCCGCCAAGGCCGAAGCGACACCTTTCTCTTGATCTCCCTCAGGGCTGAGGTGAGGGCCCATGCGACGTGGCGGGTCAAGTGTAGGGTTAGTGTTCGAGCACACCTTAAGGTTCGTTGGAAGATCGTGTTTCAGGGCAGGGTTAGTGTTAGGGTTAGTTCTCAGGAGGCTCCAGGCGCCAAATGCACAGCAGGGCAGTGGTCTCCCCGTAGGGCTGAGTTGAGGGCACAAGGGACGGTGACAGTTAAGATCAGTCTTTGGCTGCCAAGGCCACACACGTCGATGGGCCCTGGTCGAGGAGGCCTCCGGAATCCTCTCGGACAGCTGCAGCCGGGCCTGGGAAACAACATAGTGAGCTTCCAGGTTCCATGTCGAGGTAGCCTGTACCCCTTTTGAACCGCAGGCACTAGGTGTTGACAGATATTGGAATTGGGTCCCCATGCAGATAGAGCCTTAGCTAGGGTTAGCGTTCGGTCCAGGGACGTCGCCAGGACCGAAGCCACTCCGGTCTCATAATCTCCCTCGAGGGCTGAATTGAGGGCCCATGAGACAAGGTGGCTCAAATGCAGGGTTAGGGTTCGAGGCAGGCTTAGATTTCGGTGGAGGAGCCCGTTTAGGGTTAGGGTTAGGGTTAGGTCTCAGGAGGATCCAGGCTCGGAACCCACAGCAGGGCAGTGGTTTCCCCAAAGGGCTGAGATGAGGGCACAAGGGATAGTGACAGTCAGGATCAGTCTTTGGCTGCCATGCCACATACGTTGATTGGCCCCTGGTCGAGGAGGCCTCCGGAATCCTCTCAGGCAGCTGCAGCCGGGAATGGGAAACGATATGGTGACTTCCAGGTTCCATGCTGAGAGAGCCTGCATGACTTGTGGACCCCAGGTGCGTGGTGTTGTGAGATTTTTGTATAGGGTCCCCATGGGGAGAATGCCTTAGTAGGGTTAGGGTCCTATCCTAGGACGTCCCCAGGGCCGAAGCGAATCTGGTCTTCTGATCTCCCTCGAGGGCGGATGTGAGGGCTCTTACGATTGGGCGGCTCAAGTGTAGGGTTAGGTTTCGAGGCCGCTTTAGGTTTCGGTGGAGGGTCCCGGTTCGGGGTAGTGTTAGGCTTAAGGTTAGGTCCCAGGAGGCTACAGGCGCCGAACCCACAGCCGGGCAATGGTCTCCCTGAAGGGCTGAGTTGAGGGCTCAAGAGAGGGTGCCGGTCAGGATCTGTCTTTGGCTGCCAAGGCCACACACGTCAATCAATGGGCTCCTTGTTGGTGAGGTCTCACGAATGCTCTTGGGCAGCTGTAGCCGGGCCTGGGTAACGACATTGTCAGCTTTCATCTTCCATGCCAACTGAGCCTGCACTGCTAGTGGACCCCAGGCGCATGGTGTTGTCAGACTTTGGTTTGGGACCACATGGGGAGAGAGCCTTAGCTAGTGTTATAGTTCGGACCAGGGACGTCACCAGGGCCGACGCGACTCTGGTCTAGTGATTTCCCTCGGCGGGGGACAAGTAAGGGCCCAGGCGATGGGGCGGCTCAAGTGTACGTTTACAGTTCGAGGCTGGCTTAGATTTCGTTGGAGGGTCCCGGTTCGGGGTATGGTTAGGGTTAGGGTTAGGTCCCAGGAGGCTCCTGGCGCCCAACCAACAGCAGGGCCGTGGTCTCACCAAAGCGGTGAGTTGAGGACACAAGGGAGGGTGTCTGTCAGGATCAGTCTTAGGCTACCAAGGCCACACACGTTGATGGGCCCCTGGTCAGAGTGGTCTCAGGAATCCTCTCGGGCAGCTGCAGCTGGGCCTGGTAAACGACATGGTCAGCTTATATGTTCCATACCGAGTGAGCCTGCACCGCTTGTGCACCCCAGGCGCGTGGTGTTATCAGATTTATGTATTGGGTCCCCCGAAAAGAGTGCCTTAGCTAGAGTTATGGTTCAGTCCTGGGACGTCGTCAGGGCTGAAGCGACTCTGGTCTCGTGATCTCCCTCGAAGGCAGACATGAGGGCTCATGCGAAAGCATGACTCAAGTGTATCGTTGGGTTTCGAGGTCCGCCTAGGTTTCGGTGGAAGTTCCCGGTTCAGGGTAGGGTTAGTGTTAGGGTTAGGTCGCAGGAGGCTCCAGGCACCAAACCCACAATAGGGCAGTAGTCTCCCCGAAGGTCTGATTTGAGGTACAAGGGAAGGTGCCAGTCAGGATCGGTCTCTGGCTGCCAAGGCCACACACGTCGATGGGCACCTGGTCGGGAATGCCTCAAAATTGTCTCGGGCACTTGCAGCCGGACCTAGGAAAGGACATGGTGAGCTTCTAGGTTCCATGTCCAGTGAGCCTACACGGCTTGTGGACCCCAGGCGCATGGGGTTGTCAGACGCTGGTATTGGGATCTCATGGGGAGAGAGCCTAAGCTAGGGTTAGAATTCGGAACAGGGATATCGCCAGGTCCGAAGCGACTCCAGTATCGTGATCTCCCTCGAGGGGTGAAGTGAGGGCCTAGGTGACAGTGAGGCTCAAGTGTACGTTTTGGGTTCGAAGCCCGGTTATGTTTCGGTTGAGTGTCCCGGTTTGACGTAGGGTTAGGGTTAGGGTTAGGTCTCAGGAGGCTCTAGGAGACGAACGCACAGCAGGGAATTGTTCTCCCCGAAGGGCTGAATTGAAGGCACAAGGGATGGTGCCGGTCAGGAACCGTCTTTGGCTGCCAAGGCCACACACGTCGATGCGCCCCTGGTCGAGGATGGCTCCGGAATTGTCTCGGGCAGCTGCATTCGGGCCTGGGAAACGACATAGTGAGCTTCCAATTTCCATGCCGAGTCAGTCTGCACCTCTTCCGGACCCCAGGTGCGTGGTGTTGTCAGATGATAGCATTGGGTCCTCTTGGGGAGAGGGCCTTAGCTAGGGTTAGGGTTCGGTCCAGGGACATCGCAAGGGCGGAAGAGACTCCAGTGTCGTGATCTCTCTAGAGGGCTGAAGTGAGGGCCCATGCAGCACTGCGGCTCAAGTGCAGGATTAGGGGTCGAGGCCGGCTTAGGTTTCGGGGGAGGGTCCCCGTTCGGTATGGGGTTAGGGTTAGGGTTAGGTAACAGGAGGCTCCAGGTGCCGAATCCACAGCAAGGCAGTGGTCTTCCCGAAGGGCTGAGTTGAGGGCACAAGGGACGGTGCCAGTCAGGATCCGTCTTTGGATGCCAAGGCCACAGACGTCGATCCGCCCCTGTTCGAGGAGGCCTCCGGAATCCTCTCGGTCAGCTGCAGACGGGCCTGGAAACGACATGGTGAGCTTGCAGCTTCCATGCCGAGTCAGCCTGCACCGCTTCTGGACCCCAGGCGCGTGGTGTTGTCAGACTTTGGCATGGGGTCCCCATGAAGAGGGAGCCTTAGCTAGGGTTAGGGTTTGGTCCAGGGACGTCGCCAGGGCTGAATCGACTCCAGTCTCATGATCTCCCTCGAGGGCTGAAGTGAGGGCCCATGCCAGAAGGCGGCTCCATAGCAGGGTTAGGGTTCGAGACAGGCTTAGGTTGTGGTGGAGGGTCCCGGTTCGGGGTACGGTTAGGGTTAGTGTTAGATCCCAGGAGGCTCCAGGCGCCCAACCCACAGCATAGCAGTGGTCGCCCCCATGGGCTGAGTTGAGGGCACAAGGGAGGCTGCCGGTCAGGATCCGTCTTTGGCTGCCAAGGCCACACACGTGTTTGGGCCCCTGGTCGAGGAGGCCTCCACAATCCTCTCGGCAGCTGCAGCCGGGCCTGGGAAACGACATGGTGAGCTTCCAGGTTCCATGGCGAGTCAGCCTGCACCTCTTCCGGACCCGAGGCGCGTGGTGTTGTCAGACGTTGGCATAGGGTCCTCTTGGGGAGAGAGCCTTAGCTAGGGTTAGGATTCGGTCCAGGGACGTCGCCAGGGCTGAATCGACTCCAGTCTCGTGATCTCCCTCGAGGGCTGAAGTGAGGGCCCATGCCAGAAGGCGGCTCCATAGCAGGGTTAGGGTTCGAGGCAGGCTTAGGTTTCGGTGGAGGATCCCCGTATGGTGTGGGGTTAGGGTGAGGGTTAGGTCCCAAGAGGCTCCAGGCGCCGAACCCACAACAGGGCAGTGGTCTTCCCGAAGGGCTGAGTTGAGGGCACAAGGGACGGTGCCGGTCGGGATCCGTCTTTAGCTGCCAAGGCCACAGACGTCGAACGGCCCCTGTTCGAGGAGGCCTCCGGAATCATCTCGGACAGCTGCAGACGGGCCTGGAAACGACATGGTGAGCTTGCAGCTTCCGTGCCGAGTCAGCCTGCACCGCTTCTGGACCCCAGGCGCGTGGTATTGTCAGAATTTCGCATGGGGTCCCCATGGGGATTGTGCCTTAGCTAGCGTTATGGTTTGGTCCAGGGATGTCGCCAGGGCTGAATCGACTCCAGTCTCATGATCTCCCTCAAGGGCTGAAGTGAGGGCCCATGCCATAAGGCGGCTCCATAGCAGGGTTAGGGTTCGAGGCAGGCTTAGGTTGTGGTGGAGGGTCCCGGTTCGGCGTACGGTTAGGGTTAGGGTTAGGTCCCAGGAAGCTCCAGGCGCCCAACCCACAGCAGGGCAGTGGTCGCCCCCAAGGGTGAGTTGAGGGCACAAGGGAGGCTGCCGGTCAGGATCCGTCTTTGGCTGCCAAGGCCACACACGTGTTTGGGCCCCTGGTCGAGGAGTCCTCCGCATTCCTCTCGGCAGCTGCAGCCGGGCCTGAGAAATGAAGTATAGGGTCAGGGTTCGAGGTCGACTTAGACTTCGGTGGAGCTTTCCGTTTAGGGGTTGCATTAGGCTTAGGGTTAGGTCCCAGGATTCTCCAGGCGTTGAACCCACAGTTGTGCAGTGGTCTCCCCGAAGGTCTGAGTAGAGGGTACAGGGAGGGTGCCAATCAAGACCAGTGTTTGGCTTCCAATTTCACACAAATATATGGCCCCCTGTAGGTTAAGCCTCAGGAATCCTCTCGGGCAGCTGCAGCCGGGCCTGGGAAATGATATGGTGAGGTTCCACGTTCCATTCCGAGTGACCCTTTACTGCTTCTGGACCCCAGCCACGTGATATTGTCAGAGGTTTATGGTTCGGTCCAGGAAAGTCACCAGGGTCGAAGCAACATCAGTGTTTTGAATTCCATGGAAGGCTGAAATGAGGGCACATGTTCCGACATGGATCTGTTGTAAAGTTAGTGTGATATATAGGGTTAGGTGTAGGGTGAGTATTCTGGTTAGGGTTACCATTAGGTTTAGGGTTAGCTCCCTGGAGGCTCCGGGTTGTTACCCCAGAGCAGAGCAGGTGTATCCCCAAAGGGCTGAGTGGAGTCACAAGGGTGTGTGCCGGTCCAGATTATTCTATGGGTTCCAAGGCTAGACATATGTATGTGCCACCCTTACTGTAGGCTTCAGGAATCCTCTCGTGCAGCTGCCGTCTCGCTTTGGAAATGACATGGTGATATTCCACGTTCCATGTCGAGTATTTCTTCTTCAATTCTGGAACCCATGTGCATGCTGTTATTAGAAAATGTACAAATGTATATTTTCTGGTGGAATGATATCTCCCTTGATGTCTTTGCAGTGTTAAAGTGCCCTTCTATGTATGTATGAGTATCAATTCTTTCCTTTAGGTTTTCAGTGTTTTGTGTATTGGATTCTCTCAGGTTGAGCACATGTATGTTTACAATTGTTGTATCTTTCGTTGGATTATACCTTTTATCATTATAATTTCCTTCTTTCCCTCTTCTTAGAGTTTTATTTTATTTATTTTTTTTTAAATTTTTTTTTTAACATTTATTTATTTTTGAGACAGAGAGAGACAGAGCATGAATGGGGGAGGGTCAGAGAGAGAGGGAGACACAGAATCGGAAGCAGGCTCCAGGCTCTGAGCCATCAGCCCAGAGCCAGATGCGGGGCTCGAACTCACAGACCGTGAGATCTTGACCTGAGGGGAAGTCGGCCGCTCAACCGACTGAGCCACCCAGGTGCCCCTAGAGTTTTATTTTTAAATGTAAAAGGATGTCAACTTTTCATTGAAATACTCTTCACACATTTGTTGTATTAGTTTTAGGCATACATTGTAGTCATTCCATATGTCTATAAATTATGTTGTCCTTCAGCACAAGTGTAGCTATCCTGTGAAAGCATGCAACAGTATTATTACAGGATTAACTCTATTCGATTGGCTATCTCTTGTATCCCTAGGACTCATTCGTTCCATAGCTGGAAGCAGTTATCTCTCTCTCAAAGGTGTCAGTTCTTTATCTAACCTAAATACTCTGGTGGTAAACACAATTACTTGCTCAGCATGTGTAAATTGGCCGTCTATTTTTCTGTGGACATTGCTTAAAACATTACAAATGATGTCATTATGTTAATAAATTCTGTTTCATTCTTCACTCAAAAAAAAAGGAGAAGGAAAAGGTTTCTTTGTGTCCCAGGCCCTGTCACTAAGACCCTTCCCATTGTGGAGAACAGGCGGAGTTGCCCAGAGCACCTTCAGTCCCTCAGCTGAGCGACCAAGGCCTTCAACTTTGCAGGAATTCCCATGGTAGCCAGCAGAGAGAGCTCAAGCACCACAGACCCGGAGGGGCGGCCTCCTCTGCCTAGGCAGTGATGGCCAGCAGAGGGGGCACCATCAGCTTTTCTGACCCAGGGCACTTCAGAGCAGGAAGGGCTGCTGCTGCTCCCAGAGGACACAGGGCCTCTACCACTGTCTCAGGACAGAGAGCAGAGCTGTGTTTCCAGCGGGTTCTGCCGCCCGCCCCAGGGGAGACCTTGGGAGCTTTGCAGCAACTTGGCATCTCCTGAGTCGCCAGAGAGAAGCTGCCTTGTTGTACTGAGTGCTGAGGAGGGGGCGCTGGGTGGCTTCCCTGGGCATGATGGTTGCAAAACAGCATAGGCCCTTGCATTTTCTGGGTTGTTCCCGTGTTTCATTCCTCAACTTCCTGGACAGTATTTGAACAAGTCGTATTTTACTAAAGGACTTGTGGATTGCAGGGTTCCACGACATCACCTCATAGATACAGTCGATGGTTTGTTCCAGATTCAGGCTTGTTTCCGGGAAGAAACCCTGACAGAAATTCAGAAGAACGGGAGCTGCATTCCATTAGGACTTGAATACACGAAATGTTTGTCTCAGGACCTTCTAGAAGAATGAGCTGTGACCCACTTTCCGAGTCCTGCTGGAACCAGTGACCGAGGTAAGGGCACAAACTGTCCCCCACAACATACATGCTTTTTAAAAAAATTTATGGTTATTTTTCCAACCTAATGAAGTGATTGAAAACTACAGAAAACCCCGTAGGTAGGTGTCTTAACCTTCTGATATCTATTACTTTAAATTGCACTTAGTAAACATACAGTGTAATATTAGTTTCAGGTGTACAATGTAGAGCAACTTCCATGCGTCACCTGGTGCTCATCCCAGGTGCACTTCCTAATCCCCAGAAGCTGTTTCTTCCATTCCCCCACCTCATTGTGGAACCCCTCAGTTTGTTTTGTAGTTAAGAGTGTTTGTCACTGTCTCCTCCCCCTCCCCCCCCCCACTTTGTTTTGTTTTATTTCCATGTGTTAGTGAAATCATCTGGTATTTGTGTTTCTCTGACAGGCTTATTTCACCCAGCATAACATTCTCTCCATCCACCTCGTGGAAAATGACAAGATTTCATGTTTTTATGGCTAAATAATATTACATTCCATATACTACATCTCAGTTATTCATCAGTTGATGGATGCTTGGTCAGTTTCCGTAATTTGGCTTTTGTAGAAAATGCTGCTGTAGCCAAAATGAAGAAATCAGGAGACTATAGATGCTGGAGAGGATGTGGAGAGACGGGAACCCTCTTGCACTGTTGGTGGGAATGCAAATTGGTGCAGCCGCTCTGGAAAGCAGTGTGGAGGTTCCTCAGAAAATTAAAAATAGACCTACCCTATGACCCAGCAACAGCACTGCTAGGAATTTATCCAAGGGATACAGGAGTACTGATGCATAGGGGCACTTGTACCCCAATGTTTATAGCAGCACTCTCAACAATCGCCAAATTATGGAAAGAGCCTAAATGTCCATCAACTGATGAATGGATAAAGAAATTGTGGTTTATATACACAATGGAATACTACGTGGCAATGAGAAAGAATGAAATATGGCCTTTTGTAGCAACGTGGATGGAACTGGAGAGTGTGATGCTAAGTGAAATAAGCCATACAGAGAAAGACAGATACCATATGGTTTCACTCTTATGTGGATCCTGAGAAACGTAACAGAAACCCATGGGGGAGGGGAAGGAAAAAAAAAAAGAGGTTAGAGTGGGAGAGAGCCAAAGCATAAGAGACTGTTAAAAACTGAGAACAAACTGAGGGTTGATGGGGGGTGGGAGGGAGGGCAGGGTGGGTGATGGGTATTGAGGAGGGCACCTTTTGGGATGAGCACTGGGTGTTGTATGGAAACCAATTTGACAGTAAATTTCATATATTAAAAAATAAATAAATAAATAAATAAATAAATAAATAAATAAAAGAAAATGCTGCTGTAAACTCATGGTGCATGTATCCCTTTGAAGAATTATTTTTGTAATCTTTCTGTAAATACCTCGTAGTGAAATTGCTGGATCGTAACATAGTTCTATTTCCATTTTTTTTTTGACGAATCTCCATGTTGTTTTCCAGAGTGGCTGCACCAGTTTGCATTCCTTCCCACAATTCAAGAGGGTTCCTCTTTCCCCACGTCCTTGCCAACACCTGCTGTCTCATCATTCGTTGATTTTAGTCATTTTCACAGATGTGACGTGTTATCTCCTTGTGCTTTTGAATTGTATTTTCCTGAAGACTAGTAACGCTGAGCATCTTTTCATGTGTCTCTTGGCTATGTTTATGTCACCTTGGGAAAATGTCCATTCGTGTCATCTGCCCATTTTTAATTGGATTTCTCATTTTTTGGGTGCTGTATAACTTTATATATTTTGGACAGTAAACCTTTATCAGATGTCGTTTACAAATAGTATTCTGTAGGTGTTTTAGTTTTGTTGATTATTTCCTTTGTGACAGAAGCTTTTTATGTTTATGAAGTCCCATTATTTTTGCTTGTGTTTCCCTTACCTCAGGAGATATATCTACAAAGATGTTTGTACAGCCAGTGTCAAATAAGATACTGCCTGTGTTAGGTATCCTCTGGGATTTTTATGGTTTCAGGTTTCACACATAGTTCTTTATTCATGTTGGATTTATTTTTGTGTATGTTGTAAGAAAGTGGTCCGGTTGTGTTTTTGTTTTGTTTTGCAGGTTGCTGTCTAGTTTTCCAAAACCACATGTTGAGGAGACTTTTTTTTAAGTTTATGTATTTACTTTTGAGAGAGAGAGAGAGAGAGAGAGAGAGAGAGAGAGAAAGAGAGAGAGAACATGCAGAAGAGGGTCAGAGAGAAATGGAGAGAGAGAATCCCACGCATGCTCTGCACTGCCCTGAGATCATGGTTGGAGCTGAATCCACAGTCACACGCTGTGGAGACACACATGTGTCCCAAGAGTATCTTTTTTACCCATTGGATATCCTTTCCTGCTTTGTTGAGAATTAATTGACCATATATGTATGAGTTCATGCCTGGGTTTCCATTCTATTGGTCTCTGCGTCTATGTTTTTGTTGTTGTTGTTGGTTGCCAGTACCATACTGTTCTGTTCAGTACAGCTTTGTAATATAACCTAAAGTCTAGAAGCGTGATGTCTCCAGCTTTAGTTTTGGTCTTCAATTTCTTTTGGCTGTTTGGGGTCTTTGTCACTCCATACATATTTTGGGACTATTCTAGTTCTGTGACAAATGTTTTGTTTGTGTGATAGGGATTTCCTTACATGTGTAGATTGTTTTGTGGAGTGTAGACCTTTTAACAGTATTTTGTTCTTCCTGTCCGTGAACATGAAATGTATTTCCTTTTCTTTGCGCCCTCTTCCATTTCTTTCATCAGTGTTTCAAAGCCTTTAGAGTACAGATCTTTCACCTCTTTGGTTAGGTTTATTCCAGGTATCTTGGGGTATTTGGTGCACCTGTCAATGGGATTGACCCCTTACTTTCTCTTTCTGTTAATTCATTATTTGTCTACAGAAAATGCAGTAGATTTATGTACATTGATTTCTGTATATTTTGATTTGTTGAATTCATGTATCAATTCTAACAATTTTGAGGGGAATCTTTCATGTTTTCTATAGAGAGCATCATGTCATTTCCAAATAGTGAAAGTTCTATTTCTTCCTTGCCAGTTTGGATGCTTCTTATTTCTTTTTGTTGTCTGATTGCTGTGGCTATAACTTACAGTACTATGTGGAATAACAGTGGTGAGAGGGATCATCCCCGTCTTGTCCGTGACCTTGGAAGAAAAATTTCAATTTTTCCCCATTGAGGATGAGCTGAGCTGTGGGTTTTTCATAGATGGCCTTTATTATGTGCAGGTAGGTTGAGTACCAATATACTTGCTAGGGGGTTTTATCGTGAATGGACGTGACATTTTGTCAAATCGTTTTCCTGCATGTCTTGAAAGCATCTTATTGTTCTTATCCTTTCTTCTATTACTGTGGTGCATCATGTTGATTGATCTGTGAATGTGGAACCACCCTTGCAGTCCGGGAATATATCCCACTTGATTATGGTAAATGATTCTATTAATGTATTATTGACTTTAATTTGAAGGTATCTTGATGTGAATTTATGCATACATATTCATCGGGATATTGGTCCGTAGTTTTATTTAAATTTTTTAAAACATATTTAAAGTATTTATTTACTTAGAGACATAGGGTACATAAAAGTGAGGGGGGGACAGAGAGACAGGGAGAGGGAGAATCCTGGCCATGCTCCACACTGTCAGCACAGGGTCCAACGTGGGACTCGAATCCATGCGCTGCAAGATAATGTCCTAATCCAAAATTAAGATTTGGACACCAAACCCACCGAGCCACACAGAAGCCCCGGCAGTTTTCATTTTTAGTGGAGGCTTTAACTGGTTTTGGTATCAAGGTAATGATGGCCTCATAAGATGAATTTGTAAGTTTTCCTTCTTTTTTTAATTTTTGTAATAATTCGAGAAGAATACATATTATCTCTTCCTTAAATGGATGGTGGAATTCATTAGTGAAGCCATCTGGCCCTGAACTCTTGTGTTGGGGGGAAATTTTTTATTACTGATTTGATTTCTTTCTGTTTTCAGATTTTATGTATCTTTCCGTTTCAGTTTTGGTAGTTTGTGTGTTTCTAGGAATTGTTCCATTTTTCTCAGAGTGTCCAATTTGTTGCATATAGATTTTCATAATATCTTCTAACTGTATTTTTGTGGTGTTGACTGTTATTTCTCCTGTGTTATTTGTGATTTTATTTGAGTCCTTTCCTTCTTCTTTGTGAAAAGTATGCCTAGGAGGTTTTCATGTTGATTACTGTTTTCAAGGAACCAGCCCCTGGTTTCATTGATTTGCTCTAGTGTCTTTTTGGTTTCTATATTCCTTATTTCTGCCTTAATCTCTATTATTTCCTTCCTTCGGCTGTTCTTCTCATTCCTTTAGTTATAAGTTAGGATTGTTTGGGATTTTTCTTGCTCTTTATGGTAGGCTTGTACTGCTATATACTTCCATCATAGACTGCTTCTGCCGCATTCCAAATACTTTTACCAGTGTATTTTCATTTTCATTAGTTTCGGTGTATTTTCTCATTGATTTCCTGTTTGACCCATTCATTTGGTAGCATGTTATTTAACCTCCCTTTAATTGTGGCCTTTCCCCCTTAGTGGGAAAGTGTGTATGTGTGTGTGTGTGTGTGTGTGTGTGTGTGTGTGTGTGTGCGTGCGCACACGTGGTTAACTTCAAGTTTCTTAGCTTTGTGGTCAGAAAAAATGCTTGGTCTGATCTCTGCCTTTGGGTACCTGTTGAGGCCTGATTTGTGACCTAGAATGTGATCAATTATGGAGAATGCCCCATGTGCACTTGAAAAGAATGTGTACTCTGTCATTTTAGTATGGAGTGTTCTGAATATATCTGTTACACCCATCTGGTCCAGTGTGTCATTCAAAGCCATTGTTTCCTTGTTGGTTTTCTGTTTACAGGTTCTGTCCATCGATGTGAGTTATGTGTTAAAGTCCTCTAATATCATTATATTATTTTAAATGAGTTCTTTTATTGTTGTTGTTAAATGTTTTATATACTTGGTGGTTGCATGTTGGGGGCATCAAAATTTACAATCATTGGATCTTCTTGTTTGGTTGTCCCCTTTAGTATGAGACAGTGTTCGTCTTCATCTCTTGTTACAGCTTTATTTATTTTTTAAATTTAAGTCTTAGTTGACATACAATGCATTCTCGGATTCGTGAGTAGAATTCAGTGATTCATCGCTTACATACAACACCCAGTGCTCATCACAACAAGTGCTCTTCTTAATACAGGTCCCCCATCTAGCCCAGAGCTGACCCATCTCCCTCCATGAATCTTCACTTTTTTTTCTCTATCATTAAGAGACACATGTGGCTTGTTACCACTCTTCTCTTTTCCTGCCCCTTTCCCATGTTTTCATCTGTTTTGTTTCTTCAATTACACATGAGTGAAATGATATATTTGTCTTTCTCTGATTGACATATTTCACTTAGCATAACACATTCTAGATCCATCCACATCGTTGCAAATGACAGGATTTCATTCTTTTTGAAGCCGAGACATATTTGATTGTATATACGTATGTATGTATGTATGTATATATGTATGTATGTATGTATGTATGTATGTATGAATATATACACGTACACACACACACACACACACACGTGCATATACATGAATACACAGATACACACATACACAGACCCCACAACTTCTTTATACCTTCATCACTTGTTGGATACTTGGGCTTTCTCCATAATTTAGCTACTGTTGATAAACCTGCTATAAATATTGGGTGCATGCAATTTTCTACTAGGTATTGACCTAAAGGGTACCAAACTACAGTCTCAATTTTAAAGTTTTTTTGCCCGATATAAGTATTGGTACTGGGTTTCTTTTGATATTATTGGCATGATAAATGTTTTTTCATTCCCTCAATTTAAATCTGCAGGTGACTTAAGTCCAAATAAGGCTTTGTAGGCAGCACCTAGATAGGCCTTGGTTTTTTTGTTTGTTTGTTTGTTTCTTTTCTTTTTCTTTTCTTTTCTTTTTTTTTTTGTGTCCATTCTGTCTCCCTATCCAATGTCTTTTGATTGGAGCATTTATCGATTTACATTAGAGTAATTATTGATAGGTATATATTTAGTGCCCTACTAGTTGTTTTACCATTGTATCTTGATGTTTTCTCTGATCCTTTCTTGTCTGTAACAATTTTGGTCTTTCATTTCCACTAAAAGAGCCCGATTTATATATTCTTTACTTTTGACTGGTAGTATATTTCTTTACTTATTTTTAATATTTTTTTCTTTTTTAAAATTTAAGCCCAAGTTAGTTACCTTATAGTGGAATAGTTTGAGGATTAGAATTTAGTGATCCGTCAATTACAAAATATATCCAGTACTCATCCTAAGTGCTGTCTCTAATGCCCATCACCCATTTAGCCCTTACCCCTATTCAGTAACCCTCCAGGAACCCTGAGCTTCTTCCCTCTATTTAACGGTGTCTTATCGTTTGACTCCATCTCTGTTTGTATCTTATTTTTGCTTTCCTTTCACTACGTTCTTCAGTGTTATGAATTCTCTCATCTGTGGAATTTAATATGATGTGTGTCTTTCTCTGACATATTTTGCTTATCATAATAAAGTCCAGTTCACTAAACGTTGTTGAAAATAGCAAGATTTCACTCCTTTTGATCACCGTGTAATATTCCATTGTATGAATATACATCTTCTTTATCCATTCATCTGTCAATGGTCATTTGGCCTCTTTGCATAATGTAGCTATTGTTGATAATGCTGCTATAAACATTAGAGTGCATGTGCCACTTGGAGTCAGCATTAATGTATCCTTTGTGTAAAAACCTAGTAGTGCAATTGCTGGGTCCTAGTGCAGTTCTAGTTTTGGTTTTTGTAGCGAATCTCCATACTATTTTCCAGAGTGGCTACACCATTTTGCATTCCCACCAGCATTGCAAAAGCTTTCCCTTTGCATCCTTGCCAACATCTGTCGTTTCCTGAGATGTTAATTTTAGCTATTCTGATCGGCGTGAGGGGATATCTCATTGTGGTTTTGATGTGTATTTCGCTTATGAGGAATGAGGTTGAGCATCTTTTCACATGTGACCAATCTGGATGTCCTGTTAAAGTGTCTCTTCATGTCTTTTGCCCATTTCTTCTCTGGATTATTTGGTTTTTGGGTGTTGAGTGTGATAAGTTCTTGATAGATTTTGGATACTAACCCTTTATCTGATATGTCACCTGTAAATATCTTCTCCCATTCCATTAAGTTTCCTTTTAGTTTTCCTGATTGTTTCCTCTGCTGTGCAGAAGCTTTTTATCTTGAGGTCCCAATAGTTTATTTTGGTTTTATTGCCCTTGCTTCTGGAGAAATGACAAGCAAGAAGTTGTTGCGGTCAGGATCAAAGAGGTAGGTTGCCTGTCTTCTCCTCTAGGATTTTGATGGTTTCCTGTCTTACATTTAGATGTTTCATCCATTTTGAGGTGTGTGTGTGTGTGTGTGTGTGTGTGTGTGTGTGTGTGTGAGAGAGAGAGAGAGAGAGAGAGAGAGAGAGAGAGAGAGAGAGAGAGAGAGAAGTTTAAGAACATAGTCCAGGTTCATACTTGTCACTGTCCAGGTTTCCCAGTACCATTTGCTGAAGAGACTCTTCTTTTTCCTTTGGATATTCTTTCTTGCTTTGTGAAAGATTATTCAGCCATATGTTTGAGGCTCCATTTCTGGGTTCCATATTCTGGTCCTATGATCTATGTGTCTGTTCTTGTGCCCGTACCATACTGTCTTGATGATTGCGGCTTTCTAATGCACCATAAAGTCCAGATTTGTAATGTCTCCATCTTTGTTTTTCTTTTTCAACATTACTTTGGCTCTTTGGGATCTTTTCTGGTTCCATACAATTTTAGGATTGTTGTCTCTAGCTCTGTGAAAAATGCTGGTGTTATTTTGATAGGAATTACATTGAATTTGTCGATTGCTTTGGATAGTATTGACATTTTAACAATATTTGTTCTTCTAATCCATGTACATGGGATTTTTTTTCATTTCTTTGTGTCTTCTTCAACTTCTTTTTTAGACGCTGTATGGTTTGTTCTTTTAATTTTTTAATGTTTATTTATATTTGAGAGAGTGAGCGAGCAAGTGAGAGCGCATGAGCGGTGGTGGGGGGGGGAGGGCAGAGAGAGAGAGAGGGAGACACAGACTCTGAGGCAGGCTCCAGACTCTGAGCTGTCAGCACAGAGCCCGTCAAGGGACTCAATCCCACAAATGCAGGATCATGCCCAGAACCGAAGACGGCACTTAACCGACTGAGCCACCCAGGAGACCCTCTATTGTTTTAACTGTACTGATCTTTTCCCTCTTTGGTTGGGTTTATCCCTGGGTATTTTATGGTTTTCAGTGCAGTTGTAAATGGCATCAATTCCTTGATTTCTCTGTTGATTCATTACTGGTGTATAGAAATGCAATCAACTTCTGCATATTGATTGTATATTCTGATACTTTCCTGAATTCCTGTATCAATCCAAGAAGTTTTTTGGTGGAGTCGTTCAGATTTTCCACGGAGAGTATCGTGTCTGTGAGCAGGGAAAGATTGATTCCACCTAGCCAACTTGGACACCTTGTATTCTTTTTGATGTCTAATTGATGAGGCTAAGACTTCCAACAGCATGGTGAATAACAGTGCTGAGAGTGGACATCCCCGTCGTGTTCCTGACCTTAGGGGGAAAGCTCAGTTTTTCACCACTGAAGATGATATTAGCTGTGGGACTTTCATATCTGGATATTCTCATGTTGAGGAATGATACTTCTATCCCTCCTTTCATGAGGTTTTTTTTTTCACCAAGAAAGGATGCTGCTGAATTTTGTCAAACGTTTATTTGCATCTATTGAGAGGATCATGTGGTTGTTATCCTTTCTTTTATCAATGTGATGTATCACATCAGTTGATTTGCAGATAGTGAATCTATTGTGCATTCCAGGAATAAAATCCACCTCATTGTCCTGAATAATCCTTTTTATGTATTGTTGGATCCGGTTTGCTACTTTTTGTTGAGAATTTTTGCATCCAGGTTCATCAGGGAAATTGGTCTGTAGTTTTCCTTTCCGGTGGGGTCTTTGTCCAGTATGGACTCAAGGCCATGCCGGCCTCATAGAATGAGTTTGGAAATGTTCCTTCCATGTCTCTGGCCATGACCTTATCTTGTTCTTTCATTTGGGATGCATCCTCTTATCTTGGCATTTTGGTTGAGTATTTATCCTCTCTGTTACCAAAGCTCATTATGTTACCTGCCTCTGGGATGAATGGCTTTATGAAGAGGAGATCATCTAGTGTCCAGGGCCTGGCACATCACGGAGTGTCTGTGGTGTGTGTTGCACGCACTGTTTTGTGTTCTGGCTGCACTATCCTTCAAGCCAGTTGTATGAGCAATGTATGGTCCTTGGCCAGAATGTTGTGAGACTTATCTATGTCTGCTCCGATCTGCTTGTTAAGTGAGACTTGAAATGATTGCCACTAGAAGTGAAGCCCTGCATAACTGTCTGGTCAAGAGAGGTGGTATGGTCATGGGCTTCCCCTGGTCTTCTGGGGAAGGGGCCAGCTCCATTGGGACTGAAGCAAGATTGAATGACCTTGAAGGCCAGTCTCGGCAGAACACAGGAAGTTGGGGTTGTCGTAAGCAACTTAGGCACCCAGTGTGGGGATTGCCTTGATTCCAGCAGATGGCTCTGTGTTTTTTTTGCTGGGGGGGTGTGCAGAGCAGGGTAATGGCGCCACGAAGCTCCTCTGTCCTAGCTCTTTGTCCCCTCATTGTGAACACTGCTTCACAGGGATGCTCTCCACGATGAGTGTATAATCTCCCCCAGTGTGTGCACCAGGTGTTGTACAGATCACTGTTTCAATGCCATCTGCCTGCAAGTTGTTTGCGCTTTCTATTCAGGAGTAGGCCAGTGCCCTCATGGCTGTATCCCAGCCAAGACTGCTAACCTTTGAAACTCCACATTCTCAGTGTGCCTGGATGGCTTGGTTAAGTGTCTGACTCTTGATCCTGGCTCAGATCATGACCTCTTGGTTGTGGGATTCTCTCTTTCCCTGTTGTCTTGCCCCTTTTGCATGTGCTCCCTGTCTCTAACTTGAATAAACTTAAAAAAAAAATAGTGGCATGGAATACCTTATTTAGGCAAGACTGCCTCTCTGAGGGGAATGGCAGGGATCTATCAGTTAAATTTCCAGCACTGACTAGGAAATTCTTTGCTGACTGGTTAAAGGTTACATTCCTGCAGGAATGAAATTAGGTTTAGTGACATGTGGCCTTAACGTAAGTAACTCCATGATGGTCCTGTGATTTTTCTTAACATTCCAAACCCAAATTTTTACACATACATTTTTTTTCATTAAATGTATAGCCCTAAATAATATTTTAGGCATCTACTGCCGGCCCAAAGATCATATCCTGTGAAACTGTGACCATCTCCTAATCATAGGTGAAGATCGACTCTGTGGTTCTAAGATCTTTGTGGCTCTAAGTTACTTTGATCTATGTTACTAAGATCTTTGTGAGTATAGGTTACTGCTGACCTTTTGAAGTCTTTGACGCAGGGACCCCCAGCCAGGTTGCTGACCCATCACTTAGGCACAGAAGCACCCTTTCCAAGTCACCCCGCCCTAAAGCGTTGTCTTTCCCTCTTGTACTTCTGGGACTTACCCTTTGGCAAGTCACATATCCTCATGCAAACATGTCAGTGTGGACCAGAGAAAGCTGCTTGCCTGTGACTCCCCCTTCATGGTCACATCTTATCGTTCTGAAACCCTTTGAACTCCCTATCGTTCTTCCAGTCTTTGAATATCTCTTCGATTTGGAAATATTTGATTCTCTTGTATTCCTGCTAAAAATATACGTGAAAATAGTAAAGCAAGGGTTCTTTACAATAAGTGAGCCAGTCACAATGCTTCATCTGGCCGCGTGTATGTTTTTATTTTTGACAATGTTCAGGCATGATGTGACGTACATCCTGTAAAATCTGAGTATCATTCATTATCTAGCATAACCACCTTTATGGAAAGCCATTCAATGACATGCTCGTTCAAGATCAGAAAAACATTTACATACCACATAATAGAGTGGTATATACATACGTTAGTATCTTAAAATATGTAAAGTAGATGTTTCTATGAAGTGTTTATCATGCATTCAGTTTTCTGTTCCATGAATGCTATTATTTAAATTAAACAATAGTAAGAACAAGAATAGGTACATGTACATCACTAGTAACTAATACTGGAACTGGTTATGTAATCTTACGTGTAGAAAAACCATGATTACTAATAATCTATTCTTTCATGATGGGTTTCTAGTTACCAAAAAAAATTGGGAGCATAATACTGAGTATCCACATACATCAGACTGTTTTCTCACTATTGATGTCATAATGGTTGGTACATGATCACAATCAATGTATCAAAGAGATATGGTAGTATGAAGTAAAGTTTATATTTCTATTCAGATTGCTTCGGTTTTAACCTCTCCTAGCCCAGACTCATCCCAGCTGGCACATTACAGTCATCCTGTCTCCTTAGGCTCCACTTGGCCATGACAATTTTTAGATTTTTCCATATTTTTCATAAGGTGCAAAGTTTTGAGGGTACGTTTGTAGAATGTATTTTGTAGAATGATCCTTGGTTGGGATATGTCTAACGTTTGTTCAAATGCTTAAGCCAGAGTTATTGTGTTTTGGAGCAGAAGATCCAGAGGCATAGTGCCATCCATAATTATCACTTCACATAAAGATTGTTTACTCTGAAGATTGGGGTCTTTTTTGGTTCCATACAAATTTTAGGACTGTTGTCGTTCTGTGAAAACTGCTGTCGGTAATTTGATGGAAATTGCACTAATTCTGTCAATTGCTTTGGGAAGCATAGACATTTTCACTATAGTTGTACTTCTGATCCGTGGGTATGGAATGTCCTTCCATTTCTTTGTGTCATCTTGAATTTCTTTCATCACTGTTTTATACTTTTCTGAGTATAGGTCGCTCACCACTTTGGTTAGATTTATAGATATCTTATTTTTGTTGTATGACTGTAAATGGGACTGTTTTCTTAATGTCTCTTTCTACTGCTTCTGTATGGTCTACAATTGCAACCGATTTCTGTACAATGATTTTGCATCCTGTGACATTGCTGAATTCATTTATCAGTTCTAGCAGTTATTGGGTGGACTCTTTAGGGTTTTCTATATATAGTGTCATGTAATCTGCAAATAGTTTCATTTTGTTTGTCTGCTGGCTGTGGCTAGGACTTCCAGTAATTTGTTTACTAAAAGTGGTATGAGTAAACATCCTTGTCTTCTTCCTGACCTTACAGGAAAAGCTCTCAGATTTTCCCCATTAAGCTTGATTATAACTGCAGGGTTTTCATAGATAACCTTTATGATGTTAATGTATGTTTCCTGTAAACCTACTTTAGGGGGTTACATGCATGAACGGATGTTGTACTTTGTCAAATGTTCCTTTCTGCATGTATTGAAATGACTGTATGCTTCTTTTCTTTTAACGTTTACTAATTTTGAGAGAGAGCGTGAGCAGGGAGGGGCAGAGAGAGAGGGAGACATAGAAGTCGAAGGAGGCTCTTGGATCGGAGCTTTCAGCACAGAGTCTGACGCAGGACTTGAACTCAGGAATCATGAAGTCATGACCTGAGCTGATTTCAGACTGTTAAAGGATCAGCCACCCAGATTTCCTGATCATCTGGTTCTTATCCTTTCTCCTGTTGATGTATTGTATCATATTGATTGATTTGCGAATATTGAACCACCTTTGTAGCTTGGGAATAAATCCCATTTAATTGTGGGATATATTTACAGTTGTTATGTCTTCTTTTGGGATTGTACCATTTACTGTTATATACTGTCCTCCTCTGTCTCTTGTTATGTACTTTTTTGAGTGTTTTTCTGATACAAATATTGCCACCCCAGCTTTCTTTTGACATTCATTTGTGTGATGTTTCGCTATCCTATCATTCTTGAGGTGTAAAGTGGGTCACTTGTAGGCATCAGAATCTGTTTTGTTTTGTCATCCATTCTTAGACCCTACCTCTCTAGACTGGAGCATTCACTCCATTTCCCTTCAAAATTGATTGCTATGTATATATGTATTGCCATTTTATTGCCTGTTTCGTTGTGGTTTCTAATGATTTTCTCTGATCCTTTCTTGCCTTTGTTTCATGTATTGCTTATTTTCTTTAGTGATACATTTTGATTTCTTTATTCTTAGCATATTTATGACTGGTTTTAGGATATGGCTACTGTTAGGTGTTTATATAACCTCTTCTGCATTTAGCAGTTTGTATTAAGTTGATGGTCATTTACCTTTGAACCCATTACTTTCTCCTCCCTAGGTTTTTGGCAGATGTTATTATATTTCAGATCCATTTCTCTGAGTATTTTAACTGATTTTTTCCCAGAAATGTTCATTTTTTACTTGAACTTGTCTTCTACCTCTATACTGTCACTGTTGGTCTCTCATTTCCACTCAAAGAATCCCTCTTAATATTTCTTGCAGGACTGGTTTAGTGGTACAAACTCCTTTAGTTTTTCTTTGTGAAAGTCTGTGTCTCCTTCATCCTGAAAGATAGCCTTGCTGAATAGAGTATTCTTGGCTGCTGATTTTTCCATTCAGCACTTTGAATATGTGATGTCACTCTGGCTTGCCAAGTTTCTTTTCAGAAATATGTAGTTAGCCTCATGGGTCTTCCCTTCTAAGTTAAGGACTGTTTTGCTGCTTTTATGAGTTTTTCTTTACTCTCACCCTAATTTGTAAGTTTCCTTACAATAGGTTTGTGTGTTGGCCTGATTTTGATGGGAGTTCTCTAGTCTCCTGGATGTGGATGTTTGTTTCCCTCCCCCAATTAGGGAAGTTTTCAGCTATTGTTTCCTCAAATAAATTTTCTTCCCCATTTTCTCTTCCTTCTGGGACTCCTACAATATGAATACTATTATCTTTCCTGTAGTTACTGAGTTCCCTTAGTCTCGTCTCACGTTGCAGAATTCTGTTCTCTCTCTTTGGTTCAGTGTGATTAATTTCCATCACTTAGTCTTCGAGGTCACTAGTTTGTTCGGCTGCTTCTTCCATCCCTCTGTTCATTCCAGCAAGCATGTTTCTCCTTTATTGTGTCCTCAGTGTGTAACTATGTTATATCTTACCTCTGTCAGGGGTCTCACTCTTCTACTCATTCCACAACTCCAGTGAGTATCCTTATGATCATTGCTTTAAATTCTGTATCAGGTATGTTACTTATATGTCTTTGGCTTAGATCTCTGGCTGTGGCTTTGACTAGGTCTTTCACTGTGGATAAACATCTCTGTGTGTCCATTTTGTCTGTCTCTCTGGCTCTATTTCTCTGTGTTAGGAAAGTCAGCTGTGCCTTCTGATCTTGAAATTAATGCCGTTATGAAGAAGAGGTCCTGGAGCCCTCTGCAGTGCACATCTCCGTTTATAGGACCTGGACCTTCAGGAGGATATTGTATGGGTATTGCTCACTCCCTGCCGTTGTGTCTGGGTTACTTTTCCTTTCAGTGCGGAGGTCTGCACTGAATGCGTGCCTGTTGTGGGCTGTGCTTGCTGTCTGGTGTCAGTGGGACACAGGCAGGCCAGCTGAGTCAAGAATCAAGGATCAGCATGAATACATGTGTTTCCTGTGGCCTAAGCATTGTGTGAAATGCCATGTTTACGTTGCCTCTCTACACAGGCAGGGACCTGGCTATCACTCATCCTCCTGGATCACCCAGTGCTGGGTCAGCTGACCTCCAAAGCCCAGGATCTAAACTCAAGGGAATTCAGCCCCCCTGGGTTTTAATGCCCAATGTTATGGAGATTAGTCTTCCCTGGTGTGAGGGCTCACTTTTTCTGCCCCTTCTGCAGGCAGCCAGACTCCACCTTTCTGATGCAGCTTCTATTTAGGTGTGGAGTTTGTTCTGCCAGGCTTTGGATCGTTCTCTGGTTCATGGACTTGGATGTGGAAGTTATGCAGTTGAAAACATGGGACAGTGTGAGCTCAGGGTCTGCTTAGTCTATTAATTTTTTAAGTGTCTTATTATTTTGGATTTTTGAGACATGGGCAGACAGACTCATCTCACTCATGCACTTCAGGATTTGAAAGGAACGTTCCCACATTTGCTTCTAGTATTTTGTGCTTTGAAACTCTCTTTAATGAGGTATAATTTACATATAACAAAGAGCCTCAAATTAAAGGGTATAATTTGATGAGAATTGATCTCATGGATACAGCACCATGAAGTCACATGCTTTCTCTCTAAACCTTAAATCATGATCCCTTTGTGTCTAGAGCTAATGTTGCTTTCGGAGTAAGGACTTTTTTTTTTCTTTTTTTACATTTTCAGATATTGCCCTGGTGTCTGAAGGCCTGCACTAGGGTAGCTACCTCCTTTTCTGATAGACTGTATTCCCGAAAGTATTGCAGTCATTCTACCTTTGGACTTTATCCTGTGTTGTATCTTTCAGTCTGTTCACTTAATTTTGTTGCAGTACTTTAATGCTGAGGGATGCATAATTGGATTGATTTTCACTAAATGGTACGAGCTGCAGTTCCAATCATGACAGAAAGCACGTGCTTCTTGTGTTAGGTACTCAAGAGCAAGGCAGATACCCTGGGCACTTGAGCTGAGTATGTCATTCTGTCTTTTTGCCAGCCCTCTTCCCTTCCCTGGGAGACAAGCATCTCATTTTGGTCACACAGAAATGTATGTGAAGTCAGCAGAGAAGGGTCCCTTCTCTTCTCTTTCCTTTGTCTCTCAAACTCCCTGTTGCTGCCTTCTGCCTGTCCCTTTCCCTGACTCAATCCCCCAGGCCCACTGCTCCACTCCAGCCATGATCAGGGTGTCCTCCAGCTGCTGTCCTTCTGCTCTGGCCATCTCTCAGTGAGGAAACTGCAGGATGATTATGTAGTCCATGGGTATGATCAAGAAATCTCTGCTCCTCAGAGTCCTCCTACACGTGGTGCTGTCTGTGAACACCTGGCATCCTGGGCATGGGTCTGACCCTCACTCCTCTACCACAGTCACTGATGGTCCCTCATCCTTCTCCACCATTAGATCTCAGCCATTTCCTAAGGACAGATACCTATCTGACTCGAAGGCATCATGGACTCAGGGAATATTTCCAAAATAAATGAGCATAAGCACCTAGATATAGGAGGTCCCATCACCCCAGAAAACTCCCTCCACCATTTCCGGTACTTTGTTACCTGTGTGTACAGGAACCCCACTGTGTGCAACAATGGGGAGTGAGAGTAGATGGTCCTAGAAGCAGACGCTGACACAGAGACATAATGATGGAAGGTGGATTAGGGGACAGTAGGAAGGACAAAGTGGAGGGGACAGTATGGACATGGAAAGCATTCACGTAGATCTGGCACATTCTTAAAATGTATATACAAACATGATAGTCTATCACCATGCACAGTCCTCTTCAAATTTCAAAAGAGTTGTCCTACAAGGCAAAGAGATTTTGGTTTATTTCCCTGTGATCTTATGTTTTCCTACATGCATTCTGTCTTCTGTAGTTTATCTGTGGCTGTGGCCTCAGACGAACACTGTAGTGTGTGGCGGCATCTGTGAGATTATGTGTAATAGAAAATGATTATCTTCAGATCTAGGTCTCTGAATGCACACATTCTCATAATTAGCTTTTCTTTCACTGTGTGGCAGGGCCCGAATTCTAATAGAAAAACGAGGGACATTGTCTTATTTTTTAAAACCGTGATTCCCACTCCCTGGGCTGAGTTGTTAACAGTCCTAGTTTAATGAACTCCTGTGACCATCTTTATTGGAGGATCATTGTGTGGAGATATCTTAACTGAAACTGTGAGAAGCGTGTTCCCAGAGATTTTGCAGATGCTTTTACACTGAATGTCTTCTTTTTCTCTTGTTCTTAGAAACAAATATTACCCCTGTTTTCACAGATAACACAGCTGAGGCTCTGTGTAGGTCCCACTGAGAACTGTTATTAGGGCTGAGACAGCAGGAACACAGGCAAAGCCTCAGGATATTGTGAGAGAAGTTTAAGGAGATGCAAAGCTGTAGTCAGGGTGATGACAGGGGTCCAGCAGGGGTGGCATCTGGCCAGCCCTGAATTGTAGGATGACTCAGCTGATCTAGAACCTGTCTCCACTTTTAGTCTCACTGAGGGATATGAACTTGGGCATACAGCATTTTCATAAGAACAAGTTAAATTCCCCATATCTCCAGGGCTCTTTCCCCCCCCCCCCGCCCCACAAACATGTAGAACCTTCAGGAAAATCCAGGGAGACAAGAATCTTTTTAGGTGATTACCTGCGTGCACTTTGGCAACACACTGACATTTTGGAGATGAACAGTGCATTGTGCACTGAGAGCGGTCCCACATAGCAGCTCCGTATGGACCTCACACTCCCTGCTCAGGCTGTGGCCAGGAATGACCTCCAGCTGCATCTCACTGACCCCCAACACCCTCCCCTCTGCACCTCCTCAAACTCTGCTTATTGTGCTCAACTTCCCTTCTATTCCTGTATGATTCAAGGCTCCCCCGGTTTTGCACTGGATCCTTCACTGGTGTTTCCATCATGGTGATCACAAGGTCTGCATCGTTTAATGAATGTCCCTCTTTCACACAGGACACCTGATGCTCTAAAAGTTAGAGAACCCAACACATTGTGTCTCCAACATACGCCCCAGTACTGCTGATACGTCTGCTTTTTTGTAAAAAAACTCTTTCATTTGACAAGAGAAACGTACAGCTCACTGTATTACAGGCACATGCCACTGCCCATTGTATGTATGTCCTGAGAAACTTGAGATATGCTACAGTGTCCTCAGGCAGTTTGTGGTTGGATTGCCAAGACTCACAACCATCTCTACATCATTGCCACAAAGTCAATCATGAAGAAGATGAATATACTTTACCAGCCACTCATCCAGTTCATGTCATCTTAACAAGGAGAGTAGGTGGAGGAGGGGGATGTGGCCTATAGCCCATGACTGGTGGTGAAGGGTGGTCCACAGGGTACAGCCTGCAAGGCAATCCTGGGAAAGGACCAGGACTCTTGCATACAAAATAGCCTGCGGAAAAGAAATGAGAGGTATGTTCATAGGACAGAACCGAGCACCAACACCAGCAAAAAGCAGAAACCCAAAGCAGCAGTGCTCATATCCTACTAGCTTCACCACCACCAGGTTCCAAGAGGGCGGCATCATTGCCAAAATCTCTACCCATACTTTGGGTTCCACTTACAGCTTTGGGGTGGGAAGAGGATGTGATTGGGGTAAACTAATGTCCCCACGTGTCTGGAAACATAGAAACAGCAAGCGTCCTTTTCCTAGAAGATTTATAGGCTGAATACTAAATTAACAAAGTAGCATATTCCAGATAGGAAGTCAACTATGTCCAGGATCACACTCCACCCTTCATCCCCTCCACCACAGAGGCTGTGTATTGTGTACGTGAAGAACTACAGAATGAGAAGGAATGACAAAGCCAGTGTCCACACATGGAATCATAGCCCTCGTGGCTCAAAGTTCTGCCTCTAAGCCCCTGCCTGTGTCCAAACTACTGTCCCGACAATGGGATCTCCTCCTCTCTGGAAGTGCTATCCATGGGCACAGTGAGGGCCTGTAGAGGACCTGGGAAAGCATGCTCTTAGAGAAACAGGTAGCCTATACATGTTAGTTGGGTTCAGCTAATTTATTTGAATTCAGAGGTACTTCTCTGCTTAAGTGCAGTACACTCTGCAGGGTAATTGTGTCCTCTGGAAAAATGAGCTGAAATTCTAAAAGACAAAATTAACACAAATGCACTTTGATGTCTGGTGTAAGTTTCCATGTTTTAGCTGTACCTGTGACACAGGACACGAGAGAATGTGCTCATGTGAACACAAGTGAAGGACACCGTGGGAACTTGACACACAGGTAATTTTGGATTTTTTCTCTTCACAACTTAAGTTTCAGTGCATGTTTTCTATGGCAAATATGCCACCTCTTATAGTTCAGATATTTGTGCCCAGGGCACACCTGAAGGGACTCTGGACAGCATGTTTACCAAAGTGCTGATGGGTATGAAATTTACTTTGTCTAAGACCACTGTAAATGACACATACAAAAATATAAGTTGGAGTGAAGGCAGTTTGCATTTTCAAATTGTAAGGATACCCACAGATTTTTCTGAGCACGTTAAAACCCTCAATAGAAGGAAACAGGAGAGGAAGAAACAGCAAGAGCAATGATTCCGCATTGAGGAGATCCACAAAGAATGAGGCAAGGTAGGAGACTTCCAAGTGGAGTGTGGTGTCATCCTCCTTGATTTATTCCAGGAACACATTGGAAAAGCCCTATGGTTCTCACCCTTAAGCACGCTTAGCTTCTAAATTTACCACAAAGAGATGCCAGCTGGAAAATAGGGAATCCCATAGACTCGGTGGTAAAGGTTTTGCATTTGGGAAAAAAAAAAAAACAAAAACAGTAGACAGGCCATACTTCACACAAACCAGAGACAATGGCAGGAGAGTGTCCTGTACAGAAAGATGTGGCTGTCCGTAAAGACGTAGAACTGAAAATGGCTACAGTATTTACTTTGTGCTTCTTGGTACTTTTGGCAGAGCCAGTGTCGATGTCACTCTTGGTTGTGACACCTACTTCTGGACCTGCAAAAAGCTCTAGAAGGGATGGAGGTTTATTCTGACTTGAGTAGACTGTTTGGAGGCCAAAAACAAAACAAAAAACCCTCCCCTCATACTTCTGTCAACTTAAACTCTTTGTCCCAGTGAGATCCCAAATTACATGCACAGGGTGTCCCACATGCCTCCGGTGATACCCAAAAAGAACTTGAAGAACCATCCCTTATAACTTGATGAAGACTCCTAAAAGCCCTGATTCAGATGTATTCATCACTCATAGAACAACTATGGATGGCTGTGAGCACAACTAGATGGACGTACGTTACATTGTGCCTCATGCCTCACAGATCCCAGCAAGTGGACTGTGTACAGGGCATTTCTGCTGAAGCGCTATGTCTGCTTTTCTGCATACGGCCCCATTCCATTTCCACAAGAGATGCCTGTACCAACCCATGGTGGGGGAAAGGACAAAGATGAGATCCTGAGCAACTTGAGGAATATGGTAATGGCAGCAGACACATTCCCCTTGCATCACAATTGTCTGTGGTACCGCCTCTGCACCTTGGCCCAAGACCTAACAGCAACAAAATAAGGTGAGCGTGTTTTAGAGTCAAATCCTAGTGCTTAGATCATCTTACCAAGTGTTGCAGGTGGAGGGGTTCCGGGTGGCCTCAGGGCCACTAAGGTTCAGGAGGTGGACATGCCTAATAGTCCATGGGGGCGGGGCATGTCTAGGGTAGGGCATGCAGAATCATCCAGTTAACGGAGGAGGTCCCCAGGATCCAGACTGCCCTGCAGAACAGAAGTGACAGCTACATCCATATGCCAGACAAGAGAACCAATACCAAACGCAGCTGTAACCCAGAGAAGAAGGTGTCAGCACCTGCCACCTCTCTACCACCAGGATCCAAGAGAGTAGCATCAGTACCTGAAAAGTCTGTCCCTGCCACTGGATGCCACCTACAGCTTGGGGTAGTAGATGCAAGAGGTTAACCTATTGCCACCACACATCATTGCCCATGTCTGCGGAAGTAAAATGGCAAGGGTCCTGTCCTAGAGGGTTAACAGAAGTAATTACAGATTAATGAAGTAGCATTCTCCCGACAGGCAGCCATCGATGTCCAGGTTCACCCTGCATCCCTCCTCTACGGCGACTCCAGATGCTCTGCTTTTGCTATATTAAGAACACAAAAAAAAATGATTGGGAATAAACGACTCATATTCTGCTCATGGAATCACAGCCACTCCTGGCAAAACGTTCTGCAGCCGGACCCTCACTGTGCCTCCTCTGGTCCTCTCCCTGAGAAAGGAGTCTTCCCTCTTGAAGTGTTGTCAAAGGCCTCGGAGACCTCTGGGGAGTGGAGGATGCCTGGAACCTTGCAGGGGAATGAGAGTCTTCTGTGAAGAATGAGTTACTTGTGGTGAATGTCTACAAAGTTCACATGTGTTCATCTTAATTCATAGGGAATTCTGACTTTAAGCATACTAAAGGACACAGAGTAGTTATGTGCAACGGAAAAAAAGAGGGAGAAATTCACATAACAGATTTCATGCAAGTGTTTTGGTATAAAACTGGTATGTGTCATGAGATTATATCAGCTCTAACAGTGACTGGGGACACAACCAGAAACTGCTCATAGAAACACAACTGAAGGACACAGTGTGCAAATTGTTTTTTACCTAAGGTATAGCTGGAGGATTCCAGACAAGTCATTTACCAACAAAGACAGAAAGGTGATGACATTGGCTTTCTCTATGACCACTCTAAATGGCACAGGGCACATAATAAAAAGTTGGAGTCATGATGTTGTTTCTAACAGGTTCATCTCCTAGCCAGAATCAAGAAAGGAAGACACAGCAGCCACACTGTTCCCACAGAGGTGAGGTCTGGAAGGGATCACCCAGGCCGGGAGACCTCTTTTTGGAGTGTGCAGTCATCCTCCTCTCATTATTTCCTGAAACTCATGGAAAAACCTTAAGGTACTCAGTCTCTGAGCGCTTTTGGCTTCTAAACTTACCACAGAAAGCTGACAGACTAAAAATTGAGAAGCCTGTGGGCTCCTGGGTTATGAGTGTGCATTTGGAAACGAAAGAACAAACAGACATATCACACAACACGCAAAATGAGACAAGGCCGGGGGAGCATGCTGTACATAAAGATGAGGGTTTCCCAAAAGAGTTACAACTGAGAATGGCCCTGGCATTTACCTTGTCCTTGTATGCATTCTTGGTACCGTCAGAGCCGCTGTAACTCACAAAGGTTTCAGCAGTTTCTCGATCTACTAAAGACCCTAGAAGGGACAGAGGTTTATTCTGCTTTTAGAGGACTGTGCGGAATGAAAACAATCCCTGAACTCATTCGTCAAATATCTTAAACTTTTCCCTATGGTCAGGTCCCCAAGGATAAGGGGGAGAACCGTCCCCTCACCTTGATAAAGACCTCATGGTGCCCTAGTTCATGTTTTTCATAATTATTCACATAACTGTGGACAGGCCAGGCAAACTAGCAATTTAGAATTCACCAGTAAAACAGTTTTCTCAGTATACATCATGGGAAATCACGATTCCATTACAGATCAAGAATTAATCTGAGGATGCTTGGATTCAGCATCCAACTCTTAATTTTGGCTCAGGTCACGATCTCACAGCTTGTGAATTCAAGCCCAGCATTGGGTTCCTCACTGACAGTGTGGCGCCTGCTTGGCATTCTGTCTATGCGTCTCTCAAAATAAATAAAATTAACAAAAAAGAATAACATTGAGAATACTGGTTTGGTGTATATCCTCAATGAGTCCTCAAGAAGGGTGCATTTCTTCAGGCTTCAGGCAAATTGTTCAATCTCCCAGCTTATCTACAAGCTGCCTTCCACATGAGAGCAGTTAGCATATAAGGAAAGACTAATTTGACACTATAGAGAAAAGGAAAACTGTCAGAAGTTAGCAGTGAAGCTGCAGAGTTGCACTGATACCATCAGAAGACTAAGCTAAGCTTTATGGAACTTGAAATGAGGGATGTAGGGCTACAGTTCCCAAAACAAACAAAAAGAAAGACTGTTAAAACTAGTGAATAAATGACCTTCTCCTCAAATAAACTAAAGTCTTCGTATTGTGTCCGGGTGGGAAGAAGGTTTCCAGGCTCTTCAGACACCGGGATGTTAGAGGAGGTGGGAGGGTCACCGTCAGAGGAGGGGCATGAGCTCCACCAGTCACAGGGACAAGTGCCTCACTGTCTGCAGCACCAGAGGATAACACACTTCTGTCACCCCTTCAGACCACCTGCCGTCCTGACTGCTTGTGATTCTTTCCAGACCACACGATGATCACACACAGGAACAGGCTGCACAGCAGAAATTAGACTGCGGCACATCACAACGTGCTCCTTACCTCTCCGTGGAGGGTTCTTGCAGTGATTGGTTTCTGCCTCCTGTATCCCTCAGGCAGCCTCTTTGCTTCCATCCCGTCCAGTCTTGGATACAGAAAAATAATGGACTTCTAGAAGAGTTGCAACACCGCGTCGTCTACTAGACAACAAACAGTGCAGGCGTCATCCCTGGAAACACCCATAAAAACGCAAGTCAAATGACCACACCTGTATTTCAAGTAAGCGACCTCCCTGCCCTGCTGTGCCATCTCCCTGTCCCAGATCTGAGTCTTGATCTGGGGGAGAAAAAACACATCCACCTTCAGTCGGAAGGTGGTGCCACACTATGCACCAAAGAAAGAGGAGGAAACAAGAAAACACTTACCTAGTTGTCCTGAGCATTCTTCTCATGAACTGCAAGCTGAAAAAGCCAACAATGAAAAGCCCGTGGTCAGGGATTCCAAGGGCCACTACACTCACCCGCGTGGGGTGCTAAGGTTTCAGTATGTCAGGCAGAACTCAGGTTACCTGGTATCTAAAGGGGAGCTCTGCCTGCTGCAGCTGTTCCCGTGTTTGTTCAATTTGTTGCCTGTGAGTTACAATTGCTCTTGTCAGATAAGGCCCAATATTGGGTATGATTTTAAATAAGCTTCCCACGTTCCCAACAACCTCAAATTTGTCCCAGGATACAATTTATTCTTACACATGAAACACTTTGCACATGATTATCAATGGCCAGTAGGATCAAAGCTATTGTTACATCTTTTCCTTACTCGTTATTCCATGCCTGTAGGGTTCACAGTTCATAGAATTCCTTCCCATTTTCAATCTTTCTCTAACTCATCATGTGACAAGTGTCTTTTATCATAAAGATCTATTCTTCTATAATTTATATCCTCACCATGTTTCCCAGGGTTGCAAAGATGAGGGCCATGAAATGGCACTACCACGTTGATGGGTATGATTCATTGTATGACACACTGCTTTCCTACATATGATGACAATTGACACCACCTCCGAGGAATGTTAGCATGGACAAAGTTGCCACACAGTCTGGCCACTACTTGAGATCTGCAAATGTTTAGAAACTTAATTGTTTTATTCTTTCTAAACTTACCTTTTTTATCTGTTAATACTCTATGCATATGTTGACTTTAAACACTGCACAAAGATTAAAAACCAAAAAATGAACAGCGGTTTCATGAGCCGCTGGTAATTACTAGCTGAACTCACTTGTACTTCTTTATTTCTTCTGTAGCTATTTTCTTTTTTTTCCTAATGTTTATTTTTGAGACAGAGAGAGAGTGAGCACATGCATGAGCGGGGGAGGGACAGAGAGAGATGTAACAGAATCTGAAACAGGCTCCAGGCTCTGATCTGTCAGCACAGAGCCTGACACGGGGCTCGAACTCCCGGACTGTGAAATTATGACCTGAGCTGAAGTTGGACGCTTAAACGACTGAGCCACCCAGGCGCCCCTTAAGTAGCTATTTTCAAATTTTACCTGCAGCTGCCAGCTGATTCTTCTTTGCCACCAGTTCACAGTGTCATTTTCAGCTTCCTATGATGGGAAAGATACATACACAGTCAGGAACAAGGTCCAGAGGTTCTCCCTTTTTACCTCCCAGCACTCTTGAAGTCCTATGCAAATATCCCTTCCCCCACTTCTCCCATAAATGCACAGACTGACAACCCAATCAGAGAAATGAAGTGAACACCCCATTTAAGTTCAAGAAAATTCAACTTCTGTCTGCTGCCGCGTCTCTACTATTGGAACTGTCTTTCTAGTTCTCGTTTCCTCTCCTTTATCATAAAGTCATCAAATAACATTGTACTTTGTGCCTTCCCAGAGTTGGTCTTTTGTTTGAGATGGTGAAGACTCATTTCATCAGTGAGTGAAAAACCATATCTGACCAACTGTACCCATTAGGATGAAGCAGGGGATCATCACTAGTCTTACACCTCCATGGGGAGCCCTGATTCTCAGTCCAAAAGTTGTACCATGACACAGGCAATCACCTGAAAGACGACCTTCCAGAATATGGTTTCACTAACATTGCAGCTCACTCCCAGACATCGCTAGAGTTCAGGACTGCAACCCCTGCCTCCACCTTCAAAAGGCCAATCTTAGAACAACATCATCTCCTGACGTACAACATGATATGAACTGTCACACAGTCTGGGATTACTTCCAGGAAAGAGATTTCAGGTGGAAAACTCTCAGCTTCATGGAGCCAAATCTACTTTAACAAGACTCATTCCATTGATAATGAAGGCAGCAAAAGGCAATGCTTGGCAAGGCTGGGTTGCTGTGTTACCCTCAGACTATTTTCTTTGTGGTGTTGATTGAGATGGTTTCAACTTGACACTTGATGTACTCAAGAATCACATGCAAAATTGAAAATCTCTTAGAAAATGACACAAAAGCACTAGACAGAGAAAGGCACATGCATTTCCTTCTGGCCTCTCAGGCAGTCCTTCGGCAAATGCTTGCTGGAGTGGTTGTAATGTAGTGGCTCTGTTGTAAGGGGTTGAAGATAGACAGGTGGTCAGGGTGCTGCACCCACTCACAGAAAGTGCTTACGAGTTAACAAAACCAAGATACCAGTGAGACAGAGCAAGCCCTAACCCCAGCTGTGGGAAGGACAAATATAAGGTGAGTCTCCAGGGAAGAGAAGACTTCATTTTCCAACACGAGTGAGGGACTTTAAAGTCCCGCATCTCCTCCTGAGAACAAAAGGAAATACTGTACAAAGGAGGAAACATGTTACTGAATGCACCAAGTGTCTGACAACCCTACAAAGACACACAAGACCAAGATGGAGAAGAAGGAAGCCCAGGACAAAGCCAGCCTGGCAGTTGGACCCAAACTCCCTAGGACTCATCATTGAGGTGGGGGGCATACATTTGAATGGCAAAGAAGCTGAACAACATTATGGGCACAGACTTAGAAGTAAACAAGTGTAGTTCAGGGGCGGCCAGCAAAGATGAGCCCTAGTGAAGCTGCGGGCTTTGGCCAAGACTCAGAAGAGTTACACTTAAAAAATCAGGGGACAGGAAACAACTTGACTTTCTTAGGGATTGGGTCTGTAGTGAGCAATCTTACTGGCAGAATGGATGCAGGGATCCAGTACTGCTGGTACCCCTACGCACTTTCCAGAAAGCAACTTCCATTGTTTCTGCAGCAAGATAATTCATTTTTTTTCCCACACATTTTTGACCCATGTCTGGTCCTGAAGAAAAATGACCTAATTGCTGGGTGACAAAACAGTGTGATGCGATTGAAACCTGTAGGACAGTGTAGGTGGATCCAGAGTGGATCCAGGTATTCAAGTTATTAATGATGGTACCTTCCCTCTTCCACCCCCAAAACATGACACAATGTGTGGCAAGCACTTAGGACAGAAAGGAAAATGCAGGTTACATTACAGAAAGCAAGGTAGGAAGGGAAGGTCCAATACTACTGAATGCATTGGGCAAAAATACTCTGGACCCAGTTCCAAAAGAAATACAATTATCTCTACTGGCTGCCATGTTCTCCCATACAATCCGGTCCTTGTGACAGTTCTCACATGAACATCTTACTTTTCTAAATTTTTTTAACGTTTATTCATGTTTTGATAGAGACAGAGTGCGAGTTGGGTAGGGCCAGAGGAAGATATAGAATCCAAAGCAAGCTCCAGGCTCTGAACTGTCAACACAGAGCCCGACATGGGGCTTGAACTCATGGACCGTGAGATCATGACCTGAGCCGAATTTGGACGTTCAACCGACTGAGCCACCCAAGCGCCCCCATGTTACTTTTTTATAGGCACTTTTCTTTGTTCATAGACTTCTTCCAGGTTATGTGCTTTCTCCTTCAGCTTTTGACTTTTGCTTCCTTTGTGGCTTTCAAAGACCTCAATGCATCACACTTGTCTTCCAGGGCGTTTTTATTTTCTGGAAAAAAAAAAAGGTGTTTTCTTGATAAACGTGCACATGACCTGAGTCTTGATTTTGGTGAGACAGAAAAAAGGCAAGAACCACGAAGGCATGAAAGTATTCTTTCCCTTGCCAATGCAAAGTCATTGCCATCATATGGGGATTTCTCCCCAACAGAAAATATAACTTCTAGTTGAGAGTTATTGGACCTGAAGGCTCTTAGCTCTACATCCTTGAATTCAACATTTGCATCTTGTGGTTAAGACAGATATGAGGAAAGACTTTCACAGAAAACTGATCACACAATAATTTGTACCTCACACAGCAAGATAGTGCATTAGAATCAACAAACACCTTGAGGCATGAATATAACTAGAAGACAAAGATGATGGAAAATAGTTCATGTCTAACAACTCATGGCTTTCTTAGTGGTATACGTATGTATGTATGTATGTATGCATGCATGTTTATCCCCCATTCACGTTGAAAATTTACGATTCAGCATTCAGAGAGAAAGAGACTATTGAGCACCTGGGTGGCTCAGTCAGTTGAGCATCAGATTCTTGATTTTGGGTCAGGTCATGATTGTAGGATCATGTGACCCAGACCTGTGTTGGGCTCCACACTGAGTGCGAATCCTGCTTAAGATTCTCTCTCTTTCCCTCTGCCCCTCTCCCCCACTTGCATGCACCCTCACTAAAATTTAAAAAAAAATCATAAAGCATAATTTAAACATATTTTTTTTTAATTTTTTTTTCAACGTTTTTTATTTATTTTTGGGACAGAGAGAGACAGAGCATGAACGGGGGAGGGGCAGAGAGAGAGGGAGACGCAGAATCGGAAACAGGCTCCAGGCTCCGAGCCATCAGCCCAGAGCCTGACGCGGGGCTCGAACTCACGGACTGCGAGATCGTGACCTGGCTGAAGTCGGACGGTTAACCGACTGCGCCACCCAGGCGCCCCTAAACATATTTTTTAAAGGGAAAGGATTATACACTTTGGCTATCACCCTTTCTCTCTCAACTATATTTGGGTATTTTCTACATATCTTGGAGGGCAAAGTTGAATGATGTGATAATTACCTAGTTGTGAAAATAAAAGATAACTCCTAGTCTTTGAAATAGCAAATCTCATCTTGGCGGTCCTACTAAAATTCCAACTCATTGGTCAGAAAGAGTTTTGGCTCCCAGAGGCCCATTGTCTACTGTGGTAAATGGCAGGCAAATATGCTGTGCTCACTTCACCCAATGAACAAAAACCCTCCAAAGCCAAATTACGGTAAAACTCAGCAGCCAACTCTTAACCACTTCCTGATTCTTCACATTTCTTTCTCTCTCTCTGAGTTTGCAAGGTAGCAAGTGCACTTTGAACGGTGTCATTTAAAATTTCATTAAAGTGGGTGCCTGGGAGGCTCATTCAGTTAAGCATCTGACTTCAGCTCAGGTCGTCATCTCATGGTTTGTGAGTTTGAGCCCTGTGTCGGACTCTGTGCTGACAGCTCAGAGCCTGAGGCCTGCTTCGGATTCTTTGTCTCCCTCTCTCTCTGCCCCTCCCCGCTCATGCTCTGTCTCTCTCTCTAAAATAAGTAAACATAAATAATTTTATGTTTACTTGTACTCAACAAGTACAAAAAGATAGAGATCAAACCGTGCACAGTTTCAGACCCCAATGATATGAAACTCGAAAACAACCGCCAGAAAAAATTTGGAAAGATAACAAATACTTGTAGAATAAAGAACATCCTACTGAACAATGAATAGTGGAATGCAAGCTGCTGCAGCCACTCTGGAAAACAGTACGGAGGCTCCTCAAAAACCTAAAAAGAGAACTATCCTACGACACAGCAATTGCAATACTAGGCATTTATCTAAGGGACACAGGTGTGCTGTTTTGAAGGGACACATGCACCCCCATGATTATAGCAACACTATCAACAATAGCCAAAGTATGGAAAAAGCCCAAATGTCCATCGATGGATGAATGGATATAGACGTACATACACACACACACGGTATGTGTGTGTGCGTGCGTGTGTGTGTGTATACACATACATACATACACACACCCTGGAATATTACTTAGCCATCAAAAAGAATAAAATCTTGCCATTTGAAACTACATGGATGGAGAGCCTCCTGGGACCTAACACTAACCGTAAACATAACCCTAACCATAACCCTCACCCTACACTTAACCCTATCTAGCACATGAAAAGTAAACCGGATCCACAGCCGCACATGTGCCCTCATTTCAGACCTCCATGGAATTAACAACATTGGTGTCGCTTCAGCCTTAGCAACTTCCCTGTACCGAACACTTACCCTAGCTAAGTGTCTATCCCCATGGAGACCCAATTCCAAAGTCTGACAACAGCACGCACACGGGTTCGAGAATCGGTGCAACAATGCCCGGAATTGAACATGGAACATCACCACCATTTCTTTTGCAAGGTGTGATTGCAGCTGCACGACAGGATTCCTGAGGCCTATTCCAAGGGTGGCCCAAACATCTCTCTGCTCTTGGATCTTATGAACTGATACTGACCGGCAGGCTCCCTTATGTACTCCACTCAGCCCTTCGGGGAGACAACTGCACTGTTGTGGGTTCAGTGCCTGGAGCCTCCTGGGACCTAAAACTAACCCTACCCATAACCCTAAACATAACCCTCAACTTACACCTAACCCTATCTCTAATTGAACCCTATACTTGACCCCCACCTTCTCTAGGGCCCTCAACACAGCCCTCGAGGGAGATCATTAGACTGGAGTCGCTTCAGCCCTGTCGACTTCCTTGGACTGAACCCTAACCCTAGCTAAGCTTTCTCCCCATGGGGACCCAATTCTAAAATCTGACAACAGCACCCACAAGGATTCGAGAATCGGTGCAAAAATACTCAGCATGGAACATGGAATATAACCATGTCATTTCAAAAGCACGACTGCAGTTGCACAAGAGGATTCCTGAGGCCTACCCGAAGGGTGGCCCATACATATGCCTGGCCTTGGAACCCAAAGACTAATCCTGACAGGCACCCTCCCTTGTGTCCTACACTCAGCCCTTCGGGGATACAATTGTTCTGCTGTGCGTTCAGTGCCTGGAGCTTGTTGGGTTAGGACCTAACCCTAACCCTAATCATAACCCTAATCGTAAACTTCAACCTACACCCAACCCTATCTCTAACCCAAACACTACACTTGACCTGCACACTCGCATGGACACTCAATTCAGCCCTCCAGCGAGATCACGACACTGGAGTCTCTTTGGCCATGGCCACACCGCTGGAACGAACTCTAACCCTAGCTCTGGCTATGTATGCATTGGGACCCAATTCCAATGTCTGACAACAGCTCTCACACTGGTTCAAGAATTCGGACAGAAATAGTTGGCATGGAACGTGGAACATCACCATGTCACTTCCAAAGTGCAACTGCAGCTGCACGGGAGGAATCCTGAGGCCTACCCAAAGGGTGGCCCATACATTTGTTTGGTCTAGGAACCCAAATACGAAGACTGACGGGCACCCTCCCTTGTGTACTACACTCAGCTCTTCAGGTTGACACCTGCTCTGTTTGGGGTCAGTGTGTGGAGTCTCGTGGGACCTAAACTTAAACCTAACAGTACCCCTAACCATAAATATCACCCTACACCGAACCCTATCTATCTCATTAAGTCTACACCAGACCCACAGCTGCGCATGTGCCCTGACTTCAGAGCTCCATGGAATTCACAACACTGGAGTTGCTTTGGCCCTGGTGACATTCCTGGACCAAACCCTAAACCTATATAAGTGTCTCTCCCATGGGGAAACAAGTCCAAAATCTGACAATAGCACACACAAGTTTCGAAAACAGGTGTAGAAATACTTGGCATGGAATATATATCATCACCATGTTATTTCCAAACCATAACCCTAACTGTACCCCTAACAATTACCCTCACCCTACACCTTCCCCTATATCTAACCCTACCCTACATTGAACCACACCCTCGCATGTGCCCTCAATTCAGCCCTCGCGGGAGATCACGAAAATGGAGTTGCTTCAGGACTGGCAACTTCCCTGGACCAAACCCTAATGCTAGCTAAGGCTCGGGGACCCAATTCCAAAGTCTGACAACAGTACACAAATGGGCTCGAGAATCAGTGCAGAAATCCTTGGCATGGAACGTGGAACATCACCATGTCATTTCCAAAGCGCGACTGCAGCTGCACGAGAAGCTTCCTGAGTCCTACACGAAGGGTGACACATACATTTCTCTGGCTTTGGAAGACAAAGGCTAATCCTGACCGGCACCCTCCCTTGTGTACTCCACTCAGCCCTTCGAGTTAACACCAGCTCTGCTATGGGATCAGTGTCTGGTGTCTTCTGGGACCTAAAACTAACCCTAATCCTAAACATAATCCTTACCCAACACCTAACCCTATCAACCTCAATAAGCTACACCAGACCCATAGTCACGCACGTACCCTCACTTCAGCCCCCTATGGAATTCACAAAACTGCTATGACTTCTGCCATGGTGACGTCCCTGGACCAAAACCTACCCCTAACTGAGGCTCTGTCCCCATGGGGACCCAATTCCAAAGTCTGACAAGAGCACGCACATAGGTTCGAGTATCAGTGCAGAAATACTTGACATGGAACGTGGAACATCACTATGTCATTTTCAAGGCGGAACTGCAGCTGAACGAGAGGATTCCTGAGGCCTATATGAAGCTTGGCAAATATTTGTTTGGCATTGGAAACCAAAGACTAATCCTGACTGACACCTTCCTTTGTGTACTCCACCCAGCCCATCGGGGAGACAACTGCTCTGCGGTGGGGACAGTGCCTAGAGACTCCTGGGACCTAACCCTAACCCTAACGTAACCCTAACCATAACCTTCACCCTACACCTAACCCTAACATTAACCCAAATCCTACACTTGACCCGAACTGTCGCATGGGCCCTCAATTCAGTCCTCGAGGAAGATCACGAAACTGGAGTCGATTCACTCCTGCTGACTTCCCTGGACCTAACACAAACCCTCGGTAAGGCTCTCTCCCCGTCAGAACCCAATTCGAAGTCTGACAACAGTATGCACACGGTTTTGAGAATCTGTACACAAATACTCGACATGGAATGTGGAACATCACTATCTCATTTCAAGCGCGACTGCAGCTGCACGAGACGAATCCTGAGGCCTACCTGAAGGGTGACCCTTACATTTGTCTGGCCTTGGAACCCAAAGACTAGTCCTGACTGACACCCTCCCTTGGGGACACCACTCACCCCTTCATGGAGACAACACCACTGTTGTGGGTTCAGTGCCTAGAGCCTCCTGAGACCTAACCCTAACCCTAATCATAACCCTAAACACAACCTTCACCCTACACCTAACCCTATCTAGCACACTAACTCTAAACCAGATTCACAGCCGCGTATGTGCCCTCACTTCAGCCCTCCATGGAATTCAAAACACTGGTGTCACTTCGGACTTGGCGACTTCCCTATACTGAACCCTGACCCTAGGTAAGTGTCTATCCCCATGGGGACTCATTTACAAAGTCTGACATCAGCACATACATGGGATCGAGAATCGGTGCATAAATACTAGGCATGAAACATGGAACATCACCATGTCATATGCAAAGCACGACAGCAGCTGCACGAGAAGAATCCTGAGGCCTAACCGAAGGGTGGGCCATATGTTTGTCTGGTTTTGGAACCCAAAGATTAATGCTAACGAAAACCCTCCCTTCTGTACTGCACTCAGGCCTTCAGGAAGACAACTGCTTTGCTGTAGAGTCACTGCCTTCACTCACCTGGGACCTAACCCTAACGGTGAACCGAAACATAACCCTCACCCTAAACCTAACTGTATCTAGCACACTAACTCTGCAGCAGACTCACAGCCACACATCAGCCCTCCATTGAATTCACAACAGTGGTGTTGTTTCAGCCTGGCGACAACCCTGGATGGAACCATACCCTAGCTAAGGCTCTTACCCATGGGCACCCAAAACCAAAGTCTGACAACACCACACGCCTGGGGTCCAGAAGCGGTGCAGGATCACTCCACATAGAACCTGGAACATCACCATGTCATTTCCAAGGCTGGGATTCAGGTGCTCGAAAGTATTCCTGAGGCCTAACCGACCAGTGGCCCATAGAATTGTCTGGCCTTGGAACCCAAAGACAAATCCTGACCGGCACCCTCCCTTGTGCCCTCAACTCAGCCCTTCAGGGAGACAAGTGCACTGCTATGTGTTTAGCGCCTTGAACCTCCTGGGAACAAACCCCGAACCCTACTTCTAACCCTAATCAGAAACCTCAACTGAAACCGAACCTAACTCGAACCCAAACCCTACAATTGCTCTGCATCGTCATATTGTACCTCACTTCAGACCTCGAGGGAGATGACAAGACTGGTTTCACTTGGAGCTGGAAACGTCACTGGTCCGAACCCTAACCCTAGATAAGGCTCTCTCACTATGAGACGCAATAACAACGTATGACAACACCACATGCCTGGGGAACACAAGCGGTGCAGCATCACTCCGCATAGGACACATAATATACTATGTCCTTTTGAAGGACCGGTTGGTGCTCCAGAGAGATTTCCAGAGGCCTACCTGACTGGTGGCGCATACATTTGTCTAGCCTTGGAACTCAAAGACTAATCCTAATCGGCACCCTCCATTGTTCCTTCAAATTAGACTTTCAGGGAAACAACTGCACTGCTCTGGTTTCAGCGACTAGATCTCCTGGAACATAAACCTAAACCTATGCCTAAACCTAACAGAACCCTCAACCGAATCCTAACACTATCTCAACCCTAACCCTACAGTTGAGAGGCAACGTCGCATGGGTCCGCAATTCAGCCCTAGAGGGAGATCACGAAACTAGAGTCGCTTACGCCCTGGCGGCGTCCGTGTAACAAACCATAACCCTAGTTAAGGCTCTCTACCCATGCAGACCCAATAACAAAGTATGACAAAACCATGCCCTAGGTACAGGAGTGGTGCAGGATCACTTGGCTTAGAAACTGGAACATCACCATGTCGTTTCCAAAAGCTGGCTGCAGCTGCCTGAGAATATTCCTGAGGCCTGCTAGAACATTCTCCCATACAGTTGTCTGGATTGGAACCAAAAGACTAATCCTGACAGGAAACTGACCTTGGAACCTCTACTCAGCCCTTTGGGGAGACAACTGCAATGCTGTGGGATCAGTCCCTGCAATGTGCTAGGACCTAATCCTAACTACTATTCCTAACCCTAACCCAAACACAAACCCTAACCTGAATCATAGCCCTAAATCCTATCCCTAACACAAACCATGGCACTGAACTACCCTAACCCGAACCGCAACAATGATACTAACCCTAAACCCTACGCCGAAACGCTGAACCCTAAACCCCAAATCCTAATCCAAATCCTAACTGTAAACATAAACTTAAACCCTAGACCTGAACACTAAACTCTAACCCTAATCCGTAAACCATAAATCCTAAACACTAACCCTAAACCAAACACTGACCCTGACCATAACCCTAAAACCTAACCACTAACACGTAACCACGAAAACCTAAAACCTACCCCAAAACCTAAAACCTAAACTCTAAACAATAAAACCTAAATCCTAACCCCTATCCCCTGACCCTGACACTACCCTGACCGTGACCCTAACACTGAAGCTAATGCTGATACTAACACTAACACCTAAGCCCTACCCTAACACTAACCATCACCCCAACCCTAGCCCCTAAACCTTAAACCTAACCTTCACCCTAATCCTAACATTTAAATCAAACCATCTAATCCTAATCCTCACCCTAACCCGAACCGCTAACCCTAACCCCTAACCCTAACCCCATGGAAAGTCCTTCATCACAAGTCATGGGCTATGAACTACACCCCCCCATCCTCTGCCTCCTCTATTTGGGTAGATAAACTGAAGTGGTTAGGGATTTCTAAAGCATATTCATCTACTTCGTGAAACACTTTGTGGGAAAAATGTAGAGATGGTTGTTAGGGCTTGGCAATTCAACTGCAAAACTGCCTGAGGACTTTGTAACATATCTCAAGTTTCTCAGGACATAAGTTCAATGGACTGTATCATTTCCCCATAATGAGGTCAGCTTTAGGTTTCTCCTGTCAAAAAGAAAGAGGATTTTTACACAAAGACAGATGTATCGGGCGTACTGGTGCATATTTTACAGACACAATGTTTTGAGTTCTGTGAAGAATGAGATGCACCACTAAGTGTAGGTGCCTTAGGTGTCCTGTGTGAAATGGGGCACATGCATTATATGACACAGACCTTGTGGTCACCATAATGGAAGCACCAGTGAAGGAGTGGGAGAAACTTGAATCACACAGGAATAGAAAATTGAGAAATTAGAGGACAGTAAGCAGAGTTTGAGGAAGTGCAGAGGGGAGGGTACTGGGTTCAGTGAGATGCAGTTGCAGGCCATTCCTGACCACAGCCTGAGCAGGGAGCATGAGTTCCACACGGAGCTACTATGTGGGATCACTCTCAGTGCACAATGCAAGGTTCCTCTCCAAAATGTCATATTTGTCAAAGTGCACCCAGGTGATCATCTAAAAAGGTTGTTGTCTCCCTGCGTTGTCTGAAGGTTCTGGATATTTATGGGTGAAAAAATGCCCTGGATATATAGGAAATTTAACTTGGTCTTAAGGAAATGCTTGTCTGCCTAAGTTCATACCCTTCAGTGAGACTAAAAGTGAAGACAGGATCTAGATCAGCTGAGTGCCTGCATTGGCCTTTAGCCTGGGTAAACCTACAATTCAGGGATGCCCAGATGCCACCCCTGCTGGACCCCTGACATAACCTGACTACGGCTTTGCATCTATCTCCTTAAACTTCTTTCACAATATCCCGAGGGTTTCCCTGTGTTCCTGTTATCTCAGCCAGAACACCAATTCTCAGTGGGACCTACACAGAGCCTGAGATGGGTTATCTGTGAAAGAGGGGTAATATTTGTTTCTAAGGACATAATGAAAAGAAGACATTGAATACAGAATGCATCTGCAAAATGTCTGGGAAATGTCCACTCACCCTTCTCACAGTTTCAATTAAGATATCTCCACACAAATGATCATCAAAAAAAGATGGTCACAGAAGTTCATTAAACTAAGACGGTTAATGCCTCAGCCCAGGGATTGGGGATCGCCACTTTAAAGAAGACAACGGCACACTTATTCTATTAAGATTCAGGCCTTACCAGGCAAAGAAAGAAAAAGATAATTACGAGAATGTGTATATCAGAGTTCTACATCTGAGATCTGAAAACAATCATATTCCATTACATATAGACTTGCAGATGCATCCACACACTAAAGTGTTCATCTGAGGCCACAGATTAAGTACCGAAGAGGGAATGCATATAGGAAAACATAAGACCATAGGGAAATAACCCCAAATCTCGTAAATCTCACTGTCTTATACGACAACTATTTTGAAATTTGAAGAGGACTGTGTGAGGTGACAGAGTATGGTGATTATATATCTTAAAAATGTGTCAGATCTGCCCACATGCTTTCTCTGCTCACCCTGCGCTCTCCACTTTGTTTTTCTTAGTATCCCTTAATAGTACTTTTACTGTTCTGTCTCTGTTTCAGTGTTTGCTTCTAGGAGGACCTACTCTCACCCCCCTTCGAAAGCACACAGTGCGGTTCCTATACACACAGGTAACAAACTAGCAGAAATTGCAGTGATGGAGGATAGTAGCAAGATCGCCCTTTTTGCAGAGGAGCCCGAGAGAGTTTTCTGGGGTGATGGTAACTTCCTATATCTAGATGCATGGGGTGCTTGTGCTCATTTATTTTAGAAATATTCACTGACTCCTGGTGCTTGGGGTCAGATAGACAGGTACCTGACCCTAGCATATGGCTGATTTCTAATGGTGGGTAGGGATCAGGGACCAGCAGTGACTGTGGGAGATGAGTGAGTGGGCCACACATGGCGTCAGATCCTCACCCAGGATGCCATGTCTCCACGACAGCAACCTTGTGCAGGAGGGCTCTGAGGATCACATATTTCTTGATCAGTCCTGTGAAATGCATAATCCTACTCCAGATTTCTCACTGAGGGATGGACAGGGCAGAGGCCAGCAGCTGGAGGACACCCTGATCATGGCTGGAGTGGAACAGTGGGCCTGAGAGAATGAGTCAGAGAAAGGGAAAGGCAGAAGATAGTGGCAAGGATTTTGAGATATAAAGGGAAGAGGAGAGAAGGCAACGTTTTCTACTGACTTCACCCACATTTCTGTGTGAACAAAAGGAGATTCTTGTCTCGCAGGGAAGGGAAGAGGGCTGGCAAAAAGACAGGGTGACATTCTCAGCTCAAGTGCTCAGGATATCTGCCTTGCTCTTGAATACATATCACAGGAAGCCTGTGCCTTCTGTCATAAGTGGAACTGCAGCTCATACCATTTAATGAAAATTAAAGCGATGATGAAGACCTCATCATTAAAGTATTGCAACGAGAGCATGTGAACATACAGAGAGATACAATAGAAGCAAAAGTCCAAAGGTAAACCGACTTCAAAACTTATGGGAATATAGACTATCGGAAAAGGAGATACCCCAATGCCAGCTTTCAGACACCTGGGCAATATGTGAAAACGTGGCGGGGCGCCTGGGTGGCGCAGTCGGTTAAGCGTCTGACTTCAGCCAGGTCACGATCTCGCGGTCCGTGAGTTCGAGCCCCGCGTCAGGCTCTGGCCTGATGGTTCGGAGCCTGGAGCCTGTTTCCGATTCTGTGTCTCCCTCTCTCTCGGCCCCTCCCCCATTCATGCTCTGTCTCTCTCTGTCCCAAAAATAAATTTAAAATGTTGGAAAAAAAATTAAAAAAAAAAAAAAGAAAACGTGGAAAAAAAAGTAGTCCTTACTTCAAAAGCAACATTAGCATTAGACACAAAGGGATCATGATGGAAGGATTAGGGAGAAACCATATGATTTCATGGTGCTGTACCCATGGTCCTGTACCCTCAATCTCATCAAAGTATACCCTTTAACTTGAGGTTCGTTATATGTAATCATATCTCATTAAAGAGAGTTTCAAAACATAAAATAATAGAAGCAAATGTGGGAAAATTCCTTTCCAATCCTGAAGTGCATGTGTGATATGAGTTTGTCTTCCCATGTCTCAAAAATCCAAGATAATAAGACATTTAAAAAATTAATAATAGCAAAGTAAGAGGACCCAGAGCTCACCCTGTCCCATATTTTCAACTGCATAACATCCACATTCAAGTCCATGAACCAAAGAGCGATCCAAAGACTGGCAGAACAAACTCCACACCGAAGTAGAGAGAAGCTGCATCAGAAAGGTTAGGAATGTCAGAAAGGTGGAGGCTGTCTGCCTGCAGAAGGGGCAGAAAAAGTGAGCCCTCACACCAGGGAGGTCATACAGGGAAGACTAATCTCCATAACATTGGGTATTAAAACTTAGAGGGGCTGAATGCCTTTGTGTTCAGATACAGGAGGTTTGGAGGTCAGCTGACCCAGCACTTGGAGATCCAGGAGGATGAGTGATAGCCATATCCCTGCATGTGTAGAGAGGCAATGTAAACATGGCATTTTACACAATGCCGAGGAAACAGGAGACAGATGTATTCATGCTGATTCTGGAGTGTGTTGGAGGACTTCTCCAACAATGAAGGAGCTCACAGGCACCACTCTTCTCCCCCAGCCTCCCAGAATAAGCATAGAAGCACCCACAAGAGGGTGAGGATGCACAGACACTTGCTAACTAACCCATTAGCAGTGCACCAGGCCCAAGGGTTCACTAGGGGACTCACCAAACCAAGCCTGCTGGTCTCAGGGCAAACATTTTTCAAACCACAAGGGCACCCTGTCTGACAAGCTGCATGCATAGCTGCCACAACATGCTGTGCGCATCTGCACCTCACCCAGCTGTACATATCCAGGCACCCTCATCTGTCTCACTAAGCCACATGTCCCCAGGCACAGACATGCTCTGTGCATATCCTCAAGCCCCTACCTTCCACCACTGGGCCACAGCCCCCAGCCACCAAAGGACATCGGGAAATCTGGCATAGGACTTGTAGCCCTGTGAAATTTTGCTAACACTCCTGCCCTGTGCCCAAGTTATCCAGCGGACATACCACCCCACAGCTGGCCTGCCTGGGTCCCACTAACACCACTGAGACAAAGCACAGCCCAAAACAGCACGCAGTCAGTGCAGACACCTGCACTAACAGGAAAAGTAACCCAGACACAGCAGCAGGCTGTGAACAGTACCTATACGATAGCCTCCTGAAGGTCCAGATCCTATAAACGGAGATGTGCACTGCTGAGTTCTCCAGGACCTCTTCTTCATAACATTATTAGTTTCAAGAGCAGAAGGTACAGCTGACTTTCTTAACACAGACAAATAGAGACAGAGAGACAGACAAAATGGACACACAGAGATGTTTATCCACAATGAAAGACCTAGTCAAAGTCACAGCCAGAGATCTAAGCCAAAGAGATGTAGGTAACATACCTGATACAGATTTGAAAGCAATGATCATAAGGGTACTCATTAGAGTTGTGAAATGAGTAGAAGAGTGAGACTGACTAGAGATAAGAAATAGTACAGTAGACATTGAGGACACGATAAAGGAGAGACATGCTTGCTGGAACTAACAAAGGGATGGAAGAAGCAGAGGAGCAAACCAGTGTCCTCGAAGACTGAGTAATGGAAATTAATCACATAGAACCAAAGAGAGAGAACAGAATTCTGCAACGTGAGATGAGACTAAGGGAACTCAGTGACTACAGCAAAGATAACAATATTGATATTGTAGGAGTCTCAGAAGAAAGAGAAAAGGCGGCAGAAAATTTATTTGTGGAAACAATAGCTGAAAAATGCCCTAATTGGGGGAGGAAACAAACATCCCCATGCGGGAGGCTAGAGAATTCACATCGAAACGAACAAAATCAGGCCAACATCCAGACATATTGTAAGCAAACTTGCAAATTACAGTGACAATAAAGAAAAACTCTTAAATGCAGCAACACAAAGAGACCTTCACTTAGAAGGCTAGCTACCAGATTTCTGAACAGATACTTGGCAAGCGAGAAGCAAGTGACATCACATATTCAAAGTGCTGAATGGAAAAATCAGCAGCCAAGAATACTCTATCCAGCAAGTCTATCATTCAGAATGGAAGGAGACACAGACTTTCCCAAACAAAAACTAAAGGTGTTTGTACCACTAAATCAGTCCTGCAAGAAATATGAAGAGGGACTCTTCGAGTGGAAAGGAGAGACCAAAAGTGACACTATAGAGGTAAAAGACACAAATCAAGTAAAACATGAATATTTTTGTTAAAAAATTGTTAAGGAACTCAGAGATATGGATTTGAAATATAATAACATCTACCAAAAACCTAGGGAGAAGAACATAATGGGTTCCAAGGTAAATGACCATCAGCTTAGTACAAAGTGCTAAACGCAGAAGAGGTTATGTAAATAACCCAGCAGTAACCATATATCAAAAACCAGTCACAAATATGCTAAGAATAAAGATAAATAAATTAAAATACTTCACTAAAGAAAATAAGCAAAACATGAAAGACAGACAAGAAAGGATCGGAGAAAATCATTAGAAACCACAAGAAAACAGGTAATATAATGGCAATACATACATACATACATAGCAATCATTTCTTTGAAGGTAAATGGAATGAATGCTCCAATCTAGAGACATAGGGTGTAAGAACGGATGAAAAAAAAAATTAGAGTAGCAATACTTGTATCAGAAAAAATACACTTAAAACAAAGTACATAACAAGAGACAGAGGAGGACGTTATAGAACAGTAAAGGGTACAGTCCAAAAGGAGATATAACAACTGTAAATATATCCCACAATGAAGTGGGATTTATTCCCAAGCTGCAAGGGTGGTTCAGTATTTGCAAATCAATGTGATACAATATATCAACAGGAGAAAGGATAAGAACCATATGATCGGGGCACCTGGGTGGCTCAATCCTTTAGCAGTCTGACATCAGCTCAGGTCATGACCCCATGATTCGGGAGTTCAAGTCCCACATCAGACTCTGTGCTGAAAGCTCAGAGCCAAGAGCCTCCATCGAACTCTATGTCTCCCACTCTCTCTGCCCCTTCCCTGCTCACACTCTGTCTCTCTCAAAAGTAATAAACGTTAAAAGAAAAGAACCATACGGTCATTTCAATACATGAAGAAAAAGCATTTGACATACTACAACATCCATTCATGATTATAACCCCCTAAAGTAGGTTTACAGGGAACATACATCAATGCAATAAATGTTTTCTATGAAAACCCTGAAGCTATAATCAACCTTAATGGAGAAAACCTGAGAGCTTTTCCTATAAGGTCAGGGAAAACACAAGGATGTTTACTCTTACCACTTTTAATAAACATAGCACTGGAAGTCCAAGCTACAGCCAGCAGATAAATCAAATGAAATGAAACTAAACAAAACGAAACCAAACAAAACAACGTAAATTAAAGTAAAAGAAAAGAAAAGAAAAAAAAAGAAAAGAAAAGACAAAAGAAAAGAAAAGAAAAGAAAAGAAAAACTAATCCAAATCTGGAAGAAGTGAATCTTTCACACTTTGCCGATTACATGACACTATATATAGAAAACCCCAAAGAGTCCACCCAATAACTGCTAGAAGTGATAAATGAATACAGCAATGTCACCGGATACAAAATCATTGTACAGAAATCTGTTGCATTTCTAGACAATAACGAATCAGTAGAGAGAGAAATTAAGAAAACAGTCCCATTTACAGTTGTACACCAAATAATAAGGTATCTATGAATAAATCTATCCAAGGTGGTGAGAGACCTATACTCTGAAAATTATAAAAAAGTGATGAAAGAGGGGCGCCTGGGTGGCGCAGTCGGTTAAGCTTCCGAATTCAGCCAGGTCACGATCTCGCGGTCCGTGAGTTCGAGCCCCGCGTCAGGCTCTGGGCTGATGGCTCGGAGCCTGGAGCCTGTTTCCGATTCTGTGTCTCCCTCTCTCTCTGCCCCTCCCCCGTTCATGCTCTGTCTCTCTCTGTCCCAAAAATAAAAAAAAAATTAAAAACAAAATAAAAACGTTGAAAAAAATAAAATTCTGTCTTTAAAAAAAAAAAAGTGATGAAAGAAATACAAGATGACACAAAAAAGTGGAAGGATATTCCATACACATGGATCGGAAGTACAAATTTCATGGAAATGTCTATACTTCCCAAAGCAACTGACACAATTAATGCAATCGCCATCAAAATAGCAACAACATTTTTCATAGAACTAGAACAGTCCTAAAATTTGTACAGAACCACAAAAGACCCAAATCTTCAGAGTAAACAACCTTTATGTGAAGTGATCATTATGGATGGAACTATGCCTCTGGATCTTCTGCTCCAAAACACAGTAGTCAGCCTAAGCATTTGAACAAACATTAGACATATCCCAACCAAAGATCATTATACAAAATACATTCTACAAACGTACCCTCAAAACTTTGCAGATCATGAAAAATATGGAAAAATCTAAAAATTGTCATGGCCAAGTGGAGCCGAAGGAGACAGGATGACTGTAATGTGCCAGCTGGGATGAGTCTGGGACAGAAGAGGTTAAAACTGAAGCAATCTGAATACAAATATAAAGTTAGTTAATACTACCATATCTCTTTGGGATATTGATTGTGATCATGTATCGACTTAGAGGACATCAATAGTCAGAAAACACTCTGATGTGTGTGGAGACTCAATAATATCTTCCCAATTTTTCTGGTAACTAGAAGCCCACCACGATTGAAAATACTATTAGTAATCATGGTTTTATGTTTTCAACACCTAATATTATATGACTAGTTCTAGTATTAGTTACTAGTGATGGCCATGTACCTAGTCTTGTTGTTCTTACTATTGTGTAATTTAAATAATAGCATTCATGGTACAGAAAACTGAATGCATGATATACGCTTCATAGAAACATCCACTTTACATATTTTAAGATAATAACGTATGTAGACACCACTGTATTATGTGGTATGTCAATTAAGTGTTTTTCGGATCTTGAATGAACATGTCATTAAATGGCTTTCCATAAAGGCGGTTATCCTAGATAATGAATGATACTCAGATTTTACAGGATGTACTTCACATCATGTCTGAAGAGTGTCCAAAAAAGAAAACATACGTACACACGGCCAGATGGATCATTGTGACTGGATCACTTATTGTAAAGAATCCTTGCTTTAATATTTTCACGCATATTTTTAGCAGGAATACAAGAGAATGAAATATTTCCAAATCAAAGAGATGTTCAAAGTCTGGAAGAATGATAGGGTGTTCAAGGGGTTTCAGAAGGAAAAGATGTGACCATGAAGTGGCAGTCACAGGCAAGCAGGTTTTTCTCACCCACTTTGACAGGTTTTCATGAGGGGATGTCCATCACAGCATGTGATCTGCAAAAGGGTAAGACCCAGAAGTACCAGAGGGAAAGACACACTTTAGGAAGAGGTGACTTGGAAAGGGTGCTTCTGTGCCTAAGTGATGGCTCAGAAACCTGGCTGGGTGTCCCTGGGTCAAAGATTTCAGGAGGCCAGCAGTAACCTAGACTCACAAAGATCTAAGTAACATACATCAATGTAATTTAGAGTCACAAAAATCTTAGAGCCACAGAGTTGATCTTCATCTATGATTAGGAGATGGTCACAGTTTTGCAGGATATGATCATCGGGCTGGCAGTAGATGGCTAAAATATTATTTAGGGTTATGTTTTTAATAAAAAAAATTGATGTGCAAAAATATGGGTTTGGAATGTAAAGAAAACTCACAGGACCATCATGGAGTTACTTACGTTAAGGCCTCATGTCACTATCCCTAAATTCATTCCTGTAGGAATGTAACCTTTAACCAGTCAGCAATGAAATTCCTAGTCATTGCTGGAAATTTAACTGACAGACCCCCGCCATTCCCTCAGGGAGGAAATGTCGCCTAAATAAGGTATTCCATGCCACTAAATTTGTTTTAAGTTTATTTATTTTGAGAGAGAGAGAGAGAGAGAGAGAGAGAGAGAGAGTGAGTGAGTGAGAGGGAAAGAGAGCACATGCAAGGGAGGGGCAGGAATAGAGGGAGAGAGAGAAGCCCATGACCACGAGGTCATGATCTGAGCCAGGATCAAGACTCGGACACTTAACCAAACGATCCAGACCCCGAGAATGTGGAGGTTCAAAGGTTAGCAGGCTTGGCTGGGATACAGCCCTGAGGGCACTGGCCTAATCCTTGAGAGAAGGCAGCAAACTACTTACAGGCAGATGGTATGGAAACAGTGACCTGTACATCGCCTGGTGCACGCAGTGGGGCGATTATACACTCATCATGGAGAGCATCCCTGAGAGGCAGTGTTCACAACAAGGGGACAAAGGAGCTAGGACAGAGGAGGTGTGTGGGACCATTTTCCTCCTCTTCCCCACAGCATAAACACAGAGCCATCTGCTGGAAACAATGTCATCCCCACACTGGCTGCCTAACATGCTTACATCAACCCCACATTCCTGTGCTCTGGTGAGACTGGCCTTCTAGGTCAATCAGGCTTGCTTCAGTCCCAATGGAGGTGTCCCCTTCCCCCAGGAGACCAGCGGAAGCCCATGACCACATCACCTCTCTTGACCAGACAGTTCTGCAGAGCTTCACTTCGAGTGGCAGTCATTTCAAGTGTCACTTAAGAAGCAGATCGGAGCTGACCTAGATAAAACTCAGCACATTCTGGCCAAGGACCATACATTGTCCATACAACTGGCCTGAAGGACAGTGCAGCCAGAACACAAAACAGTGCATGCAACACACACCACAGACACTCCCTGATGGTCAGGCCCTGGACACTAGATGACCTCCTTTTCATAAAGCCATTCATCTCACAGGCAGCTAACATAATGAGCTTTTGTAACACAGAGAAGGCAAATACTCAGCCAAAATGCCAAGACAGGAGGAATGCATCCCAAATGAAAGAAAAAGATAAGGTCATGGCCAGAGAAATGGAAGGAACACTTCCAAACTCATTCTATGAGGCCAGCTTGGCCTTGAGTCCAAACTGGACAAAGACCCCACCAGAAAACTACAGACCAATTTCCCTGATGAACCTGGAAGCAAAAATTCTCAACAAAAAGGAGTGAACCAGATCCAACAATACATACAAATAATTATTCACCACAATGAATTGGATTTATTCCTGGGATGCACCACGAATTCAATATTTGCAAATCAACTGATGTGATACATCACATTGATAAAAGAAAGGATAACAACCATATGATCCTCTCAATAGATGCAGAAAGAGCATTTGACACAATGCAGCTTCCTTTCTTGATGGAAGAAAAAAGTACTCATGAAAGGAAGGATAGAAAGATCTTGTCTGAATATCAGTATGTCCAGATACAAAAGTCCCACAGCTAATATCATCTTCATTGAGGAAAAACTGAGAGCTTTCCCCCTAAGGTCAGGAACACGACTGGGATGTCCACTCTCACCACTGTTATTCCACAAACTGTTGGAAGTCCTAACCTCAGCAAGCAGACAACAAAAAGAAATACAAGGCGTCCAAATTGGCAAGGAGGGTCAAACTTTCCCTCTTCACAGACATGATACTTTCCAAGGAAATCCAAAAGACTCCATGGAAAAACTGTTAGGACTGATACTGGAATTCAGGAAAGTCTCAGGATATAAAATCAATATACAGAAGTTGACTGCACTTCTATACACCAATAATGAGTCAGCAGAGAGAAATCAAGGATTGATGTACTTTACAACTGCACTGAAAACCATCAAATACCCAGAGGTAAACATAACCAAAGAGGTAAAAGATCAGTACACTTAAAACAATAGAGGGGCGCCTGGGTGGCTCAGTCGGTTAAGTGCCAACTTCGGTTCAGGACATGATCCCTCATTTGTGGGTCTGAGTCCTGTGATGGGCACTGTGCTGACCGCTCGGAGTCTGGAGCCTGCTTCAGAGTCTGTGTCTCCCTCTCTCTCTCTCTTTCTGCCCCTCCCCTGCTCATGTGCTCTCACTTTCTCTCTCTCTCTCAAAAATAAACAAACATTAAAAAAATAAAGGAACAAACTATACAACATCTATGAAAGAAATCGAAGAAACACAAAGAAATGGAAAAACATTCCATGCTCATGGATGAGAAGAACAAATATTATTAAAATGTCAATACCACCCAAAGCAATCGACACATTCAATGCAATCCCTATCAAAATAACAACAGCATTTCTCACAGAACTAGAACAAACAACCCTAAAATTTGTATGGAGCCAGAAAAGACCCCAGATCGCCAAAGTCATGTTGAAAAAGAAAACAAAGCTGGAGACGTTAAAATCTGGACTTTATGTTGTATTAGAAAACCGCAATCATCAAGACAGTATGGTACGGGCACAAAAACGGACACAGACATCAATGGAATGGAATAGGGAACCCATAAATAGACCCACAAACATATGGCCGAGTAATCTTTGATAACACTGGAAAGAGTATCCAATGGAAAAACAAAAGTCTCTTCAGCAAATGGTACTGGGAAAACTGGACAGTGAGAAGATTGGACCTGGACTATGTTCTTAAACCCCCCCCCACACACACACACCTCAATATGGATGAAAGATATAAATGTAATAAAGGGACCATCAAAATCCTAGAGGAGAAAACAGGCAATCTACCTCCTTGATACTGGCCACAACAACTTCTTGCTTGTCATGTCTCCAAAGCAAGGGCAATAAAAACCAAAATGAACTATTGGGACCTCAAGATAAAAAGCATCTGCCCAGCAGAGGACACAATCAGCAAAACTGAAAGGCCACTGAATGAAATGGGAGAAGATATTTGCAGGTGACATATCAGATAAAGGATTAGTATCCAAAATCTATAAAACATCATCACACTCAACGCCCAAAAACCAAATAATCCGGTGAAGAAATGGGCAAAAGACGTGAAGAGACACTTTAAGAAAGATGACATTCAGATTGGTCACACATGAAAAGATGCTCAATCTCACTTGTCATCACTGAAATACAAATCGAAACCACAATGAGATATCCCCCTCACACCTATCAGAATGGCTAAAATTAACATCTCCAAAAAAGACAGATTTGGCAAGGATGCAGAGAAAGGGAACGCTTTTGAAATGCTGGTGGAAATGCAAAGTGGTGTAGCCACTCTGGAAATAGTATGGAGATTTGTCAGAAAAACTAAAAATAGAACTACACTAGGCCCCAGCAATTGCACTACCACGTGTTTATCCAAAGGATACACTAACGCTGAGTCGAAGTGGCACATGCACTGCAATGTTTATAGCAACATTATCAACAATAGCTAAACTATGCAAAGAGCCCAAATGACCATTGACAGATGAATGGATAAAGAAGATGTGGTATATTCATGCAATGGAATATTACTCGGCGATCAAAAAGAATGAAATCTTGCTCTTTGAAACAACATGGGTGGAACCTGACTTGATTATGCTAAGCAAAATATGTCAGAGAAAGACACACATCATATGATTTCTCTCATCTGTGGAATTTAATACAACTGATGAACGTAGTGAAAGGAAAGCAAAAATAAGATACAAACAGAGAGGGAGTCAAACGATAAGAGACTCTTAAATACAGAGAAGAAACTCAGTGTTCCAGGAGGGTTATTGAATACGGGTATGGGCTAAATGGGTGATGGGCATTACGGGCGCACTTGGGATGAGTATTGGGTATATTTTGTACTTGATGGATCACTAAATTCTACTGCTGAAACAGTATTCCACTATAAAGTAACTAACGAGCTTAAATTAAAAAAAAGAGAGATATTAAAAAGAAGTAAAGAAATGTACTACCAGTCAAAAGAAAAGAATATTTAAATCGGGCTCTTTGAGTGGAAATCTAGGACTAAAAGTGTTACAGACAAGAAAGGATCAGAGAAAACACCAAGAAACAATGGCAAAACAACTAGAAGAATGGCACTAAATATATACGTATTAATAACCACTCTAAATGTACATGGACTAAATGCTCCAATCATAAGACATTGGATAGGGCGTCAGAATGGACAAAACAAACAAACAAACAAAAACAACACCTATCTAGATGCTGTCTACAAAGATTTATTTGGACTTAAGCCACCTTCAGATTTAAAGTGAGGGAATAAAGAAACATTTATTATGCCAATAATGTCAAAAGAAAGCCAGTAGCAATACTTATATCAGGCAAAATAACCTTTAAAACCGAGACTCTATTTTGGTACACTTTGGGTAAATACCTAATAGTGACATTTCATGAACCCAGTATTTATAGCAGCATTATCAACAGTAGCCAAACTACAGAGAAAGCCCAAGTATCCATCAACTGATGAAGGTATAAAGAAGTGGTTTGTGTGTGTGTGTGTGTATGTATACGCATATATATATATATATATATATATATATATATATGTACATATGTGTACGTTCATATATACAAACATATGTATATACAAAGAAATATAACTCAACTTCAAGAAGAATGAAATCTTGCCATTAGCAATGATGTGGATGGAGCTAGAATGTATTATGCTAAGTGAAATATGTCAATCAGAGAAAGACAAATATAGGATTTCACTCATGTGGAATTGAAGAAACAAAACAGATGAAAACATGGGAAGGGGGAAGGAAACGAGAAGAGTGGTAACAAACCACATGAGTCTCTTAATGTTAGAGAAAAAAAACGAAGGTTGATGGAGGGAAATGGGTCAGCGCTGGGCTAGATGTCAGATGAGTATTAAGGAGAGCACTTGTTGTGATGAGCACTGGGTATTGTATGTAAGGGATGAATCACCAAATTCTACTCCCGAATCCGAGAATGCACTGTATGTCAACTATGACTTAAATTAAAATAAATAAATAAATAAATAAATAAACAAACAAATGAATAAGTAAATAAATAAATAAATAAATAAAGCCATAACAAGAGATGAAGACGGACGCTATCTCATACTAAAGGGGACAATGAAACAAGAAGATCCAATGATTGTAAATTTTGATGCACCCAACATGCGATCACTAAGTATATAAAATATTTAACAACCACCATAAAGGGACTCATTTTTTATAATATAACGATAGTAGAGGACTTTAGCACATCACTCACATCAATGGACAGAAGCTGTAAACAGAAAATCAACAAGGAAACAATGGCTTTGAATGACACACTGGACCTGATGGGTTTAACAGATATATTTAGAACACTCCATACTAAAATGGCAGAGTACATATTCTTTTCAAGCGCACATGGGACATTCTCCAGAATTGATCATTTCTAGGTCACATATCAGAAGAAGAACAGCAGAAGGAAGGAAGTAATAGAGATTCACAGGGAAATAAGGGATATTCAAACCAAAAAGACACTAGTCAAAATCAATGAAACCAGGGGCTGGTTCTTTGAAAACAGTAATCAACATGAAAACTTCTGGCAGACTTTTGAGTAAGAAGAGAGAAAGGACTCAAATAAATAAAATCACAAATAAGAAAGGAGAAATAACAGTCCACACCACAAAAATACAGTTAGAAGTTAATATTATGAACAACTATATGCAAAAAATTGGAAACTCTGAGAAAAATGGACAAATTCCTATAAACACACAAACTACCAAAACTGAAACAGGAAGATACATAAAATCTGAAAACAGAAAGAAATCAAATCAGTAATAAAAAAAATCTCCCCCCAACACAAGAGTTCTGGGCCAGATGGTTTAACTGATGAATTCTACCATCCATTTAAGAAAGAGGTAATATGTATTCTCCTTGAATTATTACGAAACATAAAAAAGAAGGAAATCTTATAATTTCATCTTAAGAGGCCATCATTACCCTGACACCAAAACCAGATAAAGCCTCCACTAAAACCGAAAACTGGTGGGGCGCCTGTGTGACTCGGGCTGTTTACTGTTCAACTCTTAATTTCGGATTAGGACATTATCTTGCGGTGCGTGGGTTTGAGTCCCATGTTGGACCCTGCCATGACAGTGTAGGGCATGTCCAGGATTCTCTCTCTCCCTATCTCTGAGCCCCTCCCTCACTTTTATGTACTCAAAGGAAAGAAATAAACATTTAAAAAATGTTAAAAAATTTTTTAAATAAAACTGCAGCCCGATAGCCTGATGACTATGTATGCAGAAATTCTTATTAAAATACCTTCAAATTAAAGTCACCAATACATTAATAGAATCATTTACCATAATCAAGTGGGATATATTCCTGGGCTGCAAGGGTGGTTCCACATTCACAGATCAATCAACATGATGCACCACAGTAATAGAAGAAAGGATAAGAACAATACGATGCTTTCAACAGATGCAGGAAAACTATTTGACAAAATGTCACATCCATTCATGATAAAACCCCTCAGCAAAGTACATTGAGACTCAACCTACCTGCACATAATAAAGGTCATCTAGGAAAAACCCACAGCTCATCTCACCTCAATGGGGAAAAATTGAAAATTTTTCCTCCAAGGTCAGGGACAAAACAGGGATGACCCCTCTCACCACTGTTATTCCACATAGTACAGGAAACCCTAACCACAGCACTCAGACAACAAAAAGAAATAAGAGCCATCCAAATCGGCAAGGAAGAAGTAGCACTTTCGCTATTTGGAACTGACATGCTGTGTTCTATAAAAAACATGAAAGATTCCCTTAAAACTTGCTAGAATTGATATATGAATTCCACAAGTCACAATATACAGAAATCAAGCTACATAGATGTATTGCATTTCTAACAAAAATCATGAATTAACACAGAGAGAAAGTAAGGGATCAATCCCATTGACAGGCTCACAAATGCCACAAGAAACCAGGAATAAACCTAACCAAAGAGTTGAAAGACCTGTACCCTAAAGTCTATGAAACATTGATGAAATAAATGGAAGAAGACACAAAGAAATGGACATACATTTCATGTTCATGGATGGGAAGCACAAAATACTGTTAAAATGTCTACACTCCTCAAAACAATCTACACATATAATGAAATCCCTATCACAGTAACAAAAACATTTGTGACAGAACAAGAACAAATAATCTCAAAATTTGTATGGAATAACAAAAGTCCCCATACAGCCAAAACAAACTTGAAGAAGAAAAGCAAAGCTGGAGACATCACAATTCCAGACTTTAGGTTCTATTACAAAGCTATACTGATCAAAACAGTATGGAACTGGCAAAACAACAACAATAACAACCACAACAACACCACACAGAGGCATAGATCAATAGAATAGAAATGCAGAAATGAACTCACACCTATATGGTCAATTAATTCTCAACAAAGCAGGAAAGAACATCCAATGGAAAAAAGATAGTCTTGGGCACAGGGGTGGCTCAGTCAACAAAGCGTGTGATTGTGAATTCAGCTCAGGTTATGATCTCAGGGCAGTGCAGAGCATGCGTGGGATTCTCTGTCTCCATTTCTCTCTGCCCCTCTTCTTCATGCTCTCTCTATCAAAAATAAGTAAATAAACTTAAAAAAAGGCTCCTCAACATATGGTTTTGGAAAAACTGGACAGCATCCTGCAAAGCAAAACAAAAACAACAATGGACCACTTTCTTACAACATACACAAAAATAAATCCAACATGGATAAAGACCTATATGTGAAACCCGAAACCATAAAAATCCCAGAGGATAACACGGGTAGTATCTTATTTGACACTGCCTGTACAAACGTCTTTGTAGATATATCTCTAGAGGTAAGGGAAACACAAGCAAAAATAATGAGACTTCACAAAAATTAAAACCTTCCGTCACCTAGGAAATAATCAACAAAACTAAAACACCTACAGAATGATATTTGCAAACGACATCAGATAAAGGGTTAGTGCCCAAAATATATACAGTTATACAGCACCCAAAAAATGAGAAATCTGATTAAAAATGGGCAGAAGACAAAAATGGACATTTCCCGAAGGAAGACATATACATGGCCAAGAGACACATGAAAAAATACTCAACAATACTGATCTTCAGGGAAATACAATTCAAAAGTACAATGAGATAACACATCACATCTGTCACAATGACGAAAATCAATGAAGGATGAAACAGCAGGTGTTGCCAAGGATGTGGGGAAAGAATAACCCTCTTGCACTGTGGGTAAGAATGCAAACTGGTGCAGCCAGTATGGAAAACATTATGGAGATTTCTCAAAAAAAAACTGGAAAAGGAAGTACCTTACGATCCAGCAATTTCACTCCAAGGTATTTCCACAAAGAATACAAAATCTTCAAAGGGATACATGCACCATGATGTTTACAGCAGCATTTCCTGCAACAGCCAAATTACAGAAACTATCCAAGTATCCATCAATTGATGAATAAATTGAGATGTGGTATATGGAATGTAATATTACTAGGCCGTAAAAACATGAAATCTTGCCATTTGCCGTGAGCTGGATGGAGCAAGAGAATGTTACCCTGAGTGAAATAAGCCTTTCAGACAAAGACAAATACCAGATGATTTCACTAACACATGGAAATAAAACAAAACAAAGCGCGGGGGGGGGGGGCGGGGAGGAGACAGTGACAAACAGACTCTTAACTAGGAAACAAACAGGGCTTCCAGAGCAAGGTGGGGAATGGGTGAAACAGCTGCTGGGGATTAAGAAGTACACCTGGGATGAGCACCGGATGACGTGTGGAAGGGTTGCTCTATATTTTACACCTGAAACTAATACTACACTGTAACTTTACTCACTGCAATTTAAATTAAAGACAACGTACGTTAATGACAGGTACCTACCAGGTTTTCTGTAGTTTGCAATCACTTAATTAGGTTGGAAAAATAACCATGAAACTTTTTAAAAGGCATGTATGATGTGGGGGACAGTTTGTGCCCTTACCTCAGTCACTGGTTCTAGCAGGACTCGGAAAGTGGGTCCCAGCTCATTCTTCTAGGAGTTCCCAAGACGAGCATTTCATGTATTCATGTCCTAAAGGAATGCAGCTCCCATTCTTCTGAATTTCTGTCAGGGTTTCTTCCCGGAAACAAGCCTGAATCTGGAACAAACCATCGACTGCATCGATGAGGTGATGTCGTGGGACTCCGCAATCCATGAGACCTTTAGTGAAATATGTCTTGTTCAAATACTGTCCGGGAAGGGGAGGAATGAAACTCGGGAACAGCCCAGAAAATGCAAGGGCCTGTGCAGCTCAGCAACCAGCTTGCCCAGGGAAGCCACCCAGCGCCCACTCCTCAGCACTCAGTACAATAAGGCAAATTCTCTCTGGCGACTCAGGAGATGCCAAGTTGCTACAAATCTCCCAAGATCTCCCCTGGGGCGGGCGGCACAACCTGCTGGAAATGCAGCTCTGCTCTCTGTACTGAGGCAGCGGCAGAGGCCCTGAGTACTCTGGGAGCAATCAACGCCCTTCCTGCTCTGAGGTGCTCTGGGTCAGAAAAGCCGATGTTGCGCCCTCTGCTGGCCGTCACTGCCTGGGCAGAGAAACCCGCCTCTCCGGGTCTGCGGTGCTTGAGCTCTCTCTGTTGGCCATCATGGGCATTTTTGCAATGTGGAAGGCCCTGGTCACTCAGCTGAGACACTGAAGATGCCTGGGCAACTAAACCTGTTCTCCACATTGGGAAAGGTTTTAATGACAGGGCCTGGGACACAAAGAAATCTTTTCCTTCTCCTTTCTTGTGAGTGAAGAATGAAACCGAATTTATTAACGTAATGACATCATTTGTAGTGTTTTAAGCAATGTTCACAGAAAAATAGACCGCCAATTTACACTTGCTGAGCAAGTGGTAATTGTGTTTACCACCAAAATACTTAGGTTAGATAAAGAATGAACACCTTTGAGAGAGATACCGGCATCAGCTATGGAATGAATGAGTCCTAGGGATACAAGGGACAGCCAATGCAATGGAGTCAATCCTATAATAATACTGTTGCATGCTTTCACAGGATAGCTACACTTGTGCTTAAGTACAATATAATTTATAGACATATGGAATGACTACAATGTATGCCTAAAACTCATACAACTAATGTGTGAACAATATTTCAATTAAAAATAGACATCCTTTACACTATTTTTAATTTCTCCTTCTTTGCCAATAAACTATCATTCCTGGGGCGCTTGGGTGGCTTAGTCGGTTAAGCGTCCGACTTTGATGCAAGTCGTGATCTTGCAGTCCATGAGTTTGAGCCCTGCATCAGGCTCTGTCCTGAGAGCTCAGAGCCTCGAGCCTGCCTTAGTTTCAGTATCTCCCACTCTCTCCCCCCTCCCCAGCTCGGGCTCTCTCAAAAAAAGAAAAAAGAAACATTAAAAATGAAAAATCATTCCTAATTTGGAATTTGTGAAATTCCATTTATACCAGATTTTCTAACATCACCATCTTGATGTGAAGAGCTTATCTGAAAAGTCACTAATAATATCTTTGATGACACATATGTGACAAGGTCAGAATGAAACTTACAGGGAGCTATGAATCAGTTGTGAATTTACAGTATGTATCCTTGGATAATATTTCCAATGAAATGTGCTTTAGGGACATGGATGGATGAAATAATGTCCACCAGTCATATAGGTAAATATCCTATAGGACCGTTATGCCTTCAATTACTAATTGCCATCTCTTCAGCATTAAAAAAAATCTGGGACAAGAAAGTGTCTTTGAATTTGATTTAAGAGAAGACTAGAGTGTTTTAAAGTGTTCACCTACCTTCTGGAATCCTCAGATTAGTTGTGGACAGGAGGATAGCAACCCACGATTGGGATGCACACCGCTAGTCCCAGAGTGAGGATATGGACCTTATTGTCAATTTTTAAAAATCAATATCAGCAGTCCACCTCTGCCAGGTACAGACTTCAGGACCTGGGGACCACATGATGCCTGATGCCTGGGTTCAGAACTTGAGGAAGGCCAGCTGGTGGGGGAGAGGGGAAATCCAACAGGGCCTGGGGCAGTGAGAGAGATGGCCCCAGGACACCTCCCCACAGGGCAGACTTGGAGTATACCTGCCAAAGAGCAGCACAATCTCCCTCAAGACATCCCTCTCCATGACAGAACATGAGGCTGAGCCTCACAATTCCAGAAGATATAAGGGATACTCTTCTGTTCAATTCCAATGGCTTCTGCAGAGCTTGGACCCAGGGATGTTGGAGTCTTGGGGTCATGGAACTCTGATGCCCACGATACAATCCCTTTCTGCCCCAGCACGCAGAGCCATCTCATACATCCCCTCTCCCCTGACGCATCTAATGCCATCCACATACCCCGAGCAGGTGTCTACCTTCCTCTTTGTACTTCCTCTTTGTCACTGTTTCTCTCTAACCACATCTATGTTTCTTCCTTTCACTCTTTAGGGAGTGGTGTAACATACAGTGCTAACCTTTATTCTTGTACATGTGAATATCCAATTTTCCCAGCACCAGTTATTCAAGAGACTATTCTTCTCCACTGTGTATTTTTGACTCCCTTGTCAAATACTAGTTGACTGTGCATGCACGGGTTTAGATTGGGCTCTCAATTTCCATTCCATTGTCTTATGTGTGTGCTTATGCCAGTAACATAACTGACTTCTTTGTGTTAGAATGAAGCTTGAAATCGAGAAGTGTGATGCCTCCTATGTTGTCCTTTCTTGCATTGGCTACTTAGGGTCTTTTTGTGGTTCCAAATACATTTGAGGATATGTGTTTCTAATTGCATAAAAATTGCATCGGAGTCTTGATAGAGATAGCACTGAATCTCTAGAGGGCTTTGAGTAGTATGGACGCTGTATCTGTATTAATTCCTCCTACAGATGGACATGGGGTGGCTTTTCACTGACTTGTGTGTTCTGTTTCTTCCATGCAAATTGAATTTCTTCCATTTCTGCACACAGGTTTTGTAGTTATCTGTAGAGATCTTTCACCTCCTTGGCTAAATTTATTCCAATAAATTTTATTGTTTTGGATGCTATTGTAAACGTATGGCCAACTAATCTTTGACAAAGCAGGAAAGATTATCCAATGGAAAAAAGACAGTCTCCTTAACAAATGGTGCTGGGAGAACTGGACAGCAACATGCATAAGGTTGAAACTAGACCACTTTCTCACACTATTCACAGAAATAAACTCAAAATGGATAAAGGATCTGAATGTGAGACAGGAAACCATCTAAACCCTAGAGGAGAAAGCAGGAAAAGACCTCTCTGACCTCAGCCGTAACAATTTCTTACTTGACACATCCCCAAAGGCAAGGGAATTAAAAGCAAAATGAACTACTGGGACCTTATGAAGATAAAAAGCTTCTCCACAGCAAAGGAAACAACCAACAAAACTAAAAGGCATCCAACGGAATGGGAAAAGATATTTGCAAATGACATATCGGACACAGGGCTAGTATCCAAAATCTATAAAGAGCTCACCAAACTCCACACCCAAAAAACAAGTAATCCAGTGAAGAAATGGGAAGAAAACATGAATAGACACTTTTCTAAAGAAGACATCCAGATGGCCAACAGGCACATGAAAAGATACTCAATGTCGCTCCTCATCAGGGAAATACACATTCAGATATCACCTGACGCCAGTCAGAGTGGCCAAAATGAACAAATCAGGAGACTATAGATGCTGGCGAGAATGTGGAGAAACGGGAACCTTCTTGCACGCTTGGTGGGAATGCGAATTGGTGCAGCCGCTCTGGAAAACAGTGTGGAGGTTCCTCAAAAAATTAAAAATAGGCCTACCCTATGACCCAGCAATAGCACTGCTAGGAATTTACCCAAGGGATACAGGATTACTGATGCATAGGGGCACTTGTACCCCAATGTTTATAGCAGCACTCTCAACAATAGCCAAATGATGGAAAGAGCCTAAATGTCCATCAACTGATGAATGGATAAAGAAACGGTGGTTTCTATACACAATGGAGTACTACATGGCAATGAGAAAGAATGAAATATGGCCCTTTGTAGCAACACGGATGGAACTGGAGAGTGTTATGCTAAGTGAAATAAGCCATACAGAGAAAGACAGATACCATATGGTTTCACGCTTATGTAGATCCTGAGAAACTTACAGAAACCAATGGGGGAGGGGAAGGAAAAAATAGAGGTTAGAGTGGAAGAGAGCCAAAGCATAAGAGACTGTTAAAAACTGAGAACAAACTGAGGGTTGATGGGGGGTGGGAGGTAGGGGAGGGTGGGTGATGGGTATTGAGGAGGGCACGTTTTGGATTGAGCACTGGGTGTTGTATGGAAACCAATTTGACAATAAACTTCATGTATTGAAAAAAAATAAAATAAAATGTATTTATTTAGTTTAGTTTAAATTTATGTATGCATTTCTTCAGTATTTATTTTTTCAAGTTTTTATTTAAATTCCAATTGGTTAACATACAGTGTATGTTAATTTCAGGTATAGAATGTAGTCATCCATCACTTACATACAACACCCAGTGATCCTCACTGCTAGCGCCCTCCATAGCCCATCACCCATTTAACCCATTCCCCTGCCCACCTCACTTATAGTAACCCTCCATTTGCTATTTATAGTTAAGAGTCCAGTTTCTGGTTGATTTTTATTTCATTCAATTATGTGAGGGGTCACATTTATTGATATGCATTTCTGAAACATCCTGCCTTTACAGGGAAAAAACCCTTCATCACGGTCAATGATCCTTTTCATGTGATCCTGAATTTGGCTTGCCTGTATGTTACTGGGAATGATTCATCTATATTCATCACGGGGATACTGGCCTATAGATTTCTGTTCAGGTAGTATCCTTTCTGGCTTCCTACCAGGGTAATTCCAGTCTCATGAAATGAGTTTGGTGGTGTTCATTCCTTTTGAATCAATGAGAGGACTGCTGTTAGTTCTTCTACAAACATTTGGTTAAATTCACCAATGAATCCACCTGGTCCTGGGGTTTTCTTCCTTGGCAGAACATCGATTACTGATTCAATTTACTTACATTGGTTATCTTCTTGTATTGATACAGTCTTCCTTTAATGGGTCTGTGCAAACCTTCCATATCTTCCTGATACAATCTTGGTAGGTTGTGCGTTTCTAAGAACCTATCCATTTCTTCTAGGTAGGTAGTTTTCTGTCATCTAATTTGGCCATAGTTGCCACTTTGTCTGCTTTATGTTTATTTGGTATAAGGCATAATATCTTCTCTTTTATTTATAATTCTTTTGAATTTGGTCTTCTTTATGTCTTAGCATAGTCTATGTATAGTCCTGACAATTTTGTTTCACTCTTCTGAAAACCCACTGTTGGTCTTCTTCATATTTTCTATTGATTTCATGGTCTGTTTCATTGGTTTCCACTCTCATATGGATTAATTTCTCCCTTTTGAGAACATTGGGCACAGATTGTTTTTTTCTTCTAGTTCTTAGAAGTTAAAGGTAGGTTGTTCATTTGAGTCTCAAATCTATCCTCCACGCATGCAAAGCCAGTGACTCATCAGAGAACCTTCAATAAGTCTTTTCTGTCCTATTTCTCATTCTCAGAACTCTGAGAAATAGAATCCAAAAATTTATTTGAAGACACAATAAATGAAAACTTCCCTAATGCGGGGAAGGAAAGAGATACAGAGCAGGAGGCACAAAGAACCCCCATTATATTCAACAGAAGCAGATCCACACCAAGTCGTATAGTAATTAAAACCCCAAATGTCGTGATAAAGAAAAATTTTCACAGCAAGAAAACAAAAGTTGACAGTTACCTACAAGGGAAACCCCATAAAGTTATCACTGCATGTATTTCAGAAGAAACTTTGAAACCGTAAGTGAGCAGCACGGTTTGGTAAAGGTGCCGAATGGAAAACATCTGCAGCCAAAGAGTCTATCCAGCAAACTATCATTCAGATGGAAGGAGAGATCAAGAGGTTCCCAAATAAATACTAAGCGAGTTCACAATCAACAAACCACCCTTGCAAGAAATGTTAAAGGGGACTCTTTAAGTGGAAAAGAAACACCGAAAGTGACAATATTAAAGTGTGAAACGCAAAAGCAATAAAAATGAGTATATCTGTAAAACATCAGTCAAGGTATTCACAATATGAAAGGTTTCAAAATAGGAACACTACATAGCTACAACACGGGAAGGAGAGGAGTAAACAACTGGTTCAAACTTAAACAACTATCAACTTAATTTAGACTCCTATATACAGAAGTGGTTAGGTACAAACCTAATAATACCCACAAATCAAACACTACTAATACATATGCAGAGTATAAAGACAAACAATTTCAACTGTGAAATTGTGAAGAAACCCAGCAAATCAAAATAAGAGAAAGAGAACAAAGGATCAGAAAAAATCAGAAATAACCAATATCAGTAATAATAGGACAAGTACATGTCTATCAATTACTTTGAATAGAAACAGAATAAATGCTCAAATCAAAGGCACTGGGTGACAGGGGCAACTGGATGGCTCAATCACTTGAGATTTCGACTCTTGATTTCGGTTCAGGCTATGATTGCAGGATCATGGGATTGAGCCCCAACTGGGCTCTGCACTGAGCATGGAACTTGGTGAGGATTCATTCTCATTCTCATTCTCTCTCTCCCTCTCTCTCTGTCTCTCTCTTCCCTCATTCCCCCCTCCCCGCCCTCCCATGCCTGTGCTCTCCCTCTTCATAATAAAAGGCACTGGATGATAGAATGAGTAAATATATAGGACCCATCTATCTTCTACCTACAAGAGACTAATTATAGAACTAAGGTTTCAAAAGAAATCTGCACTAGCAGTACCTTTATCAGACAAAATAGATTTAAAAATAAAACTGTAAAAAGAGACAAAGAAGGACAATATAATAATAAAAGATACAATCCAACCAAAAGAACAATTGGAAACATATATGCGCTCAATCTGAGAGCATTCAAATACACAAAGCAGTCCAAAACTAAAGAATTGATAGTCATCCAATAATAGTAGGGCACTTTAACATCCCAATGACATCAATGGAGAGATTTTTCCATCAGAAAATCACAAAGGAAGTAGAGACTTTGAATGATAGAGTAGACCAGATGGACTTAACCAATATATTTTAGACATTCCATCCTAAAACAGCACAATACACATTCGTTTCACGTGCACATAGAACATTCCCCACACTCAATAAAAAGGTCATAAAACAAGCCAAAACAAAATCAAACCGGTCGACACCATACCATGTGTCTTTTCAGACCACAATGCTATGAAACTAGAAGTCTGAAACAAAAAAAAAATCTGGAAAAGGCACAAAATCATGAAAGTTAAATAACATGCTACTAAACAATCAATGGCTCAACCAACAAATCAAAGAGAAAATACAAAAAAAACATGAAAACAAATGAAAATGGAAACACAACAATCCAAATTTCTGTAAAGCAGGAAAACTGGTTCTAACAGGGAAGTTTATAACAATACATGTCTGCCTCAGGAAAAAAAGAAACAAAAAAAAAAACTGAAGTAAACACCATAACTTTATAAAATAAAAACCAGACAAAGGATAACAAACAAAACTCACAAAGGACAGAATGAAGAAAATAATTAAAATCAAAAAAGGTATAAATGATATAGAGATTAAAACTATGCATCCGATGCATCAAAAACAGATGAGGCAGTACGTGAAATCATATCATACCGAGAGAGGCAACGTGGCGGTGTGAAACAGTCCAGAGCCAAGCAAGAATGGAGCAAGGCAAAAACAACCTCCAGTGCACAGAGACAGGGGCGAAAAAAATGAACACACTCCATCCCAGATGCAGGGCGGTGTCCACGGAAAAACATCTCCCCGCTCCAAGTGGAAGTGTAAACATAACTTACTTCTTGTCCTAGACCTAACCCTAACAATAACCCAAATCCCAACACCTAAACATAACAGCTAACCCTAACCAGAACCCAAATACTAAACCCAGTCCCTATCCCTACGCCTAAACCCAAACCTAACCCTACCGAACTGAGAAAGTAAACAAACCCTGAACTAACCCTAAACTTGTGACTAAATCTCTTACTCTAACTCTATAACTCTAACCCTAAAACCCTAACCCTAATGCTCTAACTTTACCCACTAACTCTAAAATTATAAAACATAAAACTAACCCTAACCATAACCATAAAACTCTAACACTAACCCTAACGCTAACCGCGAATCGAATCTCCAAACCCATAACCCGAACGCAAGTCCTAGACCTAGACCTCACCTTATCCCTAAACCTAATGCAAACCCTAACACTAATGCTATCAACTTACCCTAACCCCACCATCTAACCATTATCCTAACTCTCAAACCCAAACAATAACTCTAAACCTAAGCCTAACGCAAGCCCAAACCTAATGCCTAAACCTAACTCTAACTCCAAACCCTAACACTTAAGCATAACCCTAAACATAACCCTAATGCATAAACCTAACTCTATCCCCTAACACTATCCCCTAACACCAACCCTAACCGTAACCCTAACCCCTAACACCAAACCCAATCCCAAACCCTAACCCAACGCACATGACACACAGGAATGGTGTCACATCCACACTGGTGAAGTCCCTGGTCAGAACATTTACCCTAGTTAAGGATCTTTCTAGATGGGGACCCAATTCCTATCTCTGAGAACACCACAAACAAATGGCCCAAAGCAGTGCAGAATTACTCCACATGGAACATCGAACATCATCATGACATTTCCAATGCCCGCATGGAGCAGCACAAGGGGGCTGATGAGGCCCAACTGAAGATGGCACACACACGAGGCTGCTCCTGGAACACAAAGACTAAGCCTGAACAGCCCGTTCTGATGAGGCCCACACACATTCCTCTGGGGAGACCACTATACTGCGGAGGTTCAGCGCTTGGAGCTTCCTGGGACCTAACCCTAACCTTAACTGTGACACTCACATACCGCTCAAACTAAAACTCACCCCAACTCTAAACCTAACCCTACACATGACTCACAACCGCGCATGGACCCTCATTCAGCCCTCAGGGTGATCACGGCACTGGTGTCGCTTTGGCCCTGGCAACATCCATGGAACGAACCTTAACCTTGGGAAAAGCTTTCTCCTAATGGGGACCCAATTCCTAAGTCTAAGGGCATGACGGACATGGGGCCGAGAAGCGGAGGAGGATTACGTGGCATGGAACCTGGAACATCACCATGTCATTTCCAAAGACCAGAAGGAGCTCCACAGGGTACTTCTTTTTTTTTTTTTTTTTTTTATTTTTTTTTTTTAAATTTTTTTTTTCAACGTTTTTTTTTATTTATTTTTGGGACAGAGAGAGACAGAGCATGAACGGGGAAGGGGCAGAGAGAGAGGGAGACACACAGAATTGGAAACAGGCTCCAGGCTCCGAGCCATCAGCCCAGAGCCTGACGCGGGGCTCGAACTCACAGACCGCGAGATCGTGACCTGGCTGAAGTCGGACGCTTAACCGACTGCGCCACCCAGGCGCCCCTCCACAGGGTACTTCTTGAAGTCTAACCGAGGAGTGGCACTGGCACCCAAAACTCAGCCTAACTGGGATCCTCCTTAGACCCCTCTACTCAGCCTTGTGGGGTGACAATGGCCCTACTGGCCACACATTTTCCCTCACTTCACCTTCCATGGAATTAACAACACTGGTGTCGCTTCAGCCCTGGCAACTTCCCTGGACCAAATCCTAAACCTAGCTAAGCCTCTCTTCCCATGGGGTCCCAACTCCAAAGTCTGACAATACCACACAGACGGGTTCGAGAATCAGTGCAGAAATGCTCGGTATGGAGCGTGTAACATCACCATGTCATTTTCAAAGTGTGACTGCATCTGCACAAGAGGATTCCTGAGGCCTACCTGAAGGATGGCCCATACATTCATCTGGCCTTGAAACCCAAAGACTAATCCTGACCAGCACCCACCCTTGTGTCCCCCACTCAGCCCTTTGGGGAGACAAAAGTTCTCCTGTGGGGTCAGTGCCTGGAGCCTCCTGGGACCTAACACTAACCCTACACATAACCCTAACCGTAACACTCACCCTACACTTAACCCATTCTCTAACACTAACCATACACTTGACCCTCACCCTCCCATGTGCCCTCATTTCAGCCCTTGAGGGAGATCAGAAAACTGGAGTCGCTTGAGCCGGGTCTATTTTTCTGGACCGAATCCTAACCCTAGCTAAGACTCTTTCACCATGGGGACTCAATTCCAAAGTCTAACAACAGCCCGCTCAAGGGTTCAAGAATCGGTACAGAAATACTCGGCATGGAACGTGGAATATCAGTATGTCATTTTCTAAGGGTGACTGCAGCTGCAAGAGAGGTTTACCAAGGATTACCCGAAGGGTGGCCCAGATATTTGTGTGGCCTAGAATCCAAAGGCTAATCATGACCGGCACCCTCCCTTGTGTCTTCCACTCAGCCCTTCGGGGAAACATCTGCACTGCCTTGGGGTCAGTGTCTGGAGGCTCCTGAGACCTAAACCTAACAGAAACCCTAACCAGAACCCTCAGGCGAACCCAAACCCTATATCGAACTCTAACCCTACACTTGAAGTGCACAGTCACATGGGCCCCCACTTCAGCCCTCGAGAAAGGTCACGAAACTGGTCTCGTCAACACTGGCGATGTCCCTGGATCAAACCCTAACCCTAGCTAACGCTCTTTCCCCATGGGTACCCAATACCAAAGTCTGACAACCCCACGCGACTGGGGTCCTGAAGCGGTACAGGATCACCTGGCATAGAACCCGGAACATCACTATGTTGTTTCCAAGCCCCACTGTAGCTGCCCCTGAGAATTCCTGAGGCCTACCCGACCAGTGGCCCATACAGTTGTCTGGCCTTTGAACCCAAAAATTAATCCTGATGAGCATGATCCACTGTGCCCTCACTCAGCCCTTCCGGGAGACAACTGCAGTGCTGTGGGGTCAGCGCTTGGATCCCCCTGGGAACTAACCCTAACCCTAACACTAGCCCGAACTCTCAACAAATCCCTAACCCTATCTCAATTCAAAGCCTATTCATGACATGCACCTTCGCATGGGCCCTCAATTCAACGCTCCAAGGAGATCACAAGACTGGATTCGCTTTGGCATTGGTGATGTCACTCAATCGAACCCTAAATTTAGCTAAGGTCTCTCCCATGGGGACCCAACACCAAAGTCTGAAAATACCACGTGTCTGGTGCATGAAGCAGTACAGAATCACTCAGCAAAAATCTTGGAACATCACCATTTCCTTTCAAAAGCCTGGCTGCAGCTGCCCAAGAGGATACCTGAGGCCACCCTGAAGGGTGGCCTATATATTTGTCTGACCTTGGAACTCAAAGACTAATCCTGACCGGCATCCTCCCTTGTGTACTCCACTCAGCCCTTTGGGGAGACAGTTGCTCTGATGTAGGGTCAGTGCCTGGAGTCTCCTGGGACATACCCTAACCCTAACCGTAATCCTAACCCTAGCCCTCAACCTGCTCCTAACCCTATCTATCACACTAACTCTACAGCAGGCCCACAGCTGTGCATGTGCCGTCACCTCAGTCCTCCATGGAATTTATGATACTGGTGTCGCCTCAGCCCTGTCGATGTCTCTGGTCCGAACCCTAACCGTTGCTATGGCTCTCTCCCCATGGGACCCAATTCCAAAGTCTGACTACAACACGCACACGGGTTCGAAAAAAGGTGCAGAAACACTTGGCATGGAACCTGAAACATCACCATGTGATTTCCAAAGCGCGAGTGTGTCTACAAGAGAGTATTTCTGAGGCCTACCTGAAGAACGTCCCATAGAGTAGTCTGGTCTTGGAACCCAAAGAATAATCCTGACTGGTACCCTCCCTTGTGTACTCCACTCAGCCATTCGTGGAGACAAGTGCACTGTTGGGGTTTCAGTGCCTGGAGCATTCTGGGTCCTAAGTCTAACCCTAACCTTAACCCTAACCATAACCCTCAACCTACACCTAACCCTGTCTCATTAAAAAGGACAACATCAGAATCAGAGGGCTCCCAGAAGATGAAGAGAGAGACAAAGGGGTAGAAGTGTTAAGTCAGCAAGTCATAGCGGATATATATATTTTTTTTTACCTAGGAAAAGGCACAGACATTAAAGTCCAGGAAGCACAGAAGACTTTCATAAGATTCCATAAAAATCCACCAGTAAAAGGAATATCACATTCAAATTCACAAAATACTCAGGCAAGGAAAGAATCATGAATGCAGCAAGGGAAAAAAGTCCTTAACCAACGAGGGAAGACAACAAAGATCAGGTTTGCAGCAGAGCTACACACAGGGGCTTGGCAGGCCAGAAAGGAGTGGCAAGATATACTCAATGTGCTGAATCAGAAAACTATGCAGCCAAGAATTCCTTATCCAGCAAGTCTGTCGTTCAAAATGGAAGGACAGATTAAAAGTTTCCCAGACAATAAAAATTAAAGGAGTTATGACCACTAAGCAATTCCTCAAGGAATTTTCAGGGGGGCTCCCTGAGGGGAGAAAAGATTAAAAAAAAAGAATAAAAAAACACGAAAAGTACCAAAGACTGGATAGCACAAAAAAACACCACCACAAAATCCAACGCTACAAGACACATAACGGCAATAATCTCATATCTGTGAGAACTCACTCTAAACGTCAATGGCATAGATGCTCCAATCAAAATACACAAGGTAACAGGGTGGGGAAAAAACAAGATCCATCTATATGCTGTTTACAAGAGACCCATATTAGACCTAAAGTCGCCTTCAGATTGAAAGGAAGGGGCTGCAGAACAATCTATCATGCTAATGATCGCCAAAGAAAGACGGAGTAGCCTTGCTCATATCAGACAATCTAGATTTCAAAATAAAGACTGTAACAAGAGATGAATAAGTGTGTTGTATCATAATTGAGGGGGTCTATCCACCAAAAAGACCTAACAATTGTAAACATTTATGCTCCCAATATGAAAGCACACAAAGATATAAATCAATTAATCACAAATATAAGGAAGCTCATTGATAATAAAACCATAATACTATGGGACTTCAACACCCCATTATGACAACAGAAAGATCATTTAAACAGAAAATCAACAAACAAACAATGGATTTGAGTGAGACACTGGACCAGATGGACTTAACAGTTATATTCAGAACATTTCATCCTAAAGCAGCAGAATGTACACTCTTCTCCAGGACACATGGAACGTCTACAGAATAGATATCATACTGGAAAACAAATCAGCCCTCAAAAAGTACAAAAAGTTCGAGATCATACCGTGCCTATTATCAGACCACAATGCTATAAAACTCAAAATCATCCACAAGAAAAAATTTGGAAAGATAACAAACACTTGGAGACTAAAGAACATACTACTAAAGAATGAATGGTGGAATACAAGCTGGTGCAGGCACTCTGTAAACAGTATGGAGGTTCCTCAAAAAGCTAAAAACAGAACTACCCTACAACCCAACAATTGCACTGCTAGGCATTTATCAAAGGGATACAGGTGTGCTCTTTTGAAGGGACACATGCACCACCCCCATAATTATAACAGCACTATCAACAATAGCCAAAGTATGGAAAGAGCCCAAATGTCCACCTGGATAAAGAAGTTGATATAGATATAGATATAGATATAGATATAGATATAGATATAGATAGATATAGATATACACATACACATACACACACATACATATATATACACACACACATACATACATACACACACACACATATATATAGTGATATATATATATCACTTATATATATAAGATATATATATATATATATATATATATATATATATATATATATATAAAAGACTGAAATCTTGCCATTTGCAACTACGTGGTTAGAACTGTAGGGTATTATGTTAAGTGAAATTAGAGAAAGACAAAAATCATATGACTTCACTCACATGAGGACTTTAAGAGACAAAACATGAACATAAGGGAAGGGAAACAAAAATAAAATAAAAACAGTCAGGGGGACAAAACAGAATGGACTCATAACTATAGGACAGACAGAGTGTTACTGGACAGGATGTGGGAGGGGGTTGGGCTAAATGGGTTAGGGGAATTAAGGAATATACTCATGAAATCATTGTTGCACTATATGCTAACTAATTTGGATGTACATTTTAAAACATAAAAAATAAAATTAAAAAAAAGGAAAGAATGGGTGAAACAAGAAGTTAAAGAGAAAATTAAAAAGTACATGGAAGCCAATGAAACGGATAACACCACACCCCTAAACCTCTGGGATTCAGCAAAGGTAGTCATAAGAGGAAGTTTATAGCAATCCAGGCCTTCCAAAAGAGGTAAGAGGGTCTCAGATACACAGCCCAACTTTATACCTTAAAGAGCTGGAAAAAGAACAACAAATAAAACCAAAACCAGCAGAAGACAAGAAATGATAAAGATTACAGCAAAAATCAATGCTATCGAAACTGAAAACAAAAACAAAAACACACACAGAAAAAAAACAACAAATAACCCCCTCCACCCACACACAAAATAGTAGAACAGATCAATGAAACCAGAAACTTGTTCTTTGAAATAATTAACATTGATAAACCACTAGCCAGTTGGATCAAAAAGAAAAAGGAAAGGACCCAAATAAATAAAATTACGAATGAAAGAGGAGAGGTCACAACCAACGCAGCAGAAATACAAACAATAAGAGAATATTATCAGCAAATATATGCCAATAAAATGGACAATCTGGAAGAAAGAGACAAATTCCTAGAAATATATAAATTAACAAAACTGAAACAGGAAGAAATAGAAAATTTGAACAGACCCATAACCAGTAAAGACATTGAATTACTAATCAAAAATTTCCCAAGAAAAAGAGCCTAGGGCCAGATGGCTTTCCAGGGGAATTCTACTAAACATTTAAGGAAGAGTTAACACCTATGCTCTTGAAGCTGTCCCAAAAAAAGAAATGGAAGGAAAACTTCCAAACATTTTCTCTAAACCCAGCTTTACCTTGATTCCAAAACCAGAAAAAGACCCACTAAAAAGGAGAAGTATACACAAATTTTCATGATGAACATGGATACAAAAATCTTCCACAAGATATGAACCAACCAGATCTAACAATACATTTAAACGTTACTCACCACGACCAAGTGGGATTAATACCTGGAATGCAAATCGGGTTCAATATCCACAAAACAATCAATGTGACTTATCACATCGATAAAAGAAAGGACAAGAACCACATGATCCTCTCAATAGATGCAGAGAAAGCACTTGACAAAATACAGCATCCTTTCTTGATAAAATCCCTCAAGAACGTAGGGATAGAAGGATCATACCTCGAGATCATAAAAGGCATATATGAAAGACCCGACGCTAATATTGTCCTCAAAGGGGCAACACTGAGAACTTTCCTCCTAAGGTCAGGAACAAGACAAGGATGTCCACTCTCGCCACTGGTATTCAACATAATATGGGAATTCTTAGCCTCAGCAATCAAACAACACAAAGAAATAAAAGGCATCCAAATCGTCCAGGAGGAGCTCAACCTTTCATTCTTCATAGATGGCATGAAACTCTATGTGGAAAACCCACAATAGTCAACAAAAAACTGCTAGAAATAATACAGGAATTCAGCAAAGTGGCAGGATACAAAATCAATGCACAGAAATCAGTTGCATTCCTATGCACCAACAATGAAGCAAGAGAAAGAGGGATCAGGGAATCGATCCCATTTAAAATTGCACCAAAACCCATAAAATACCTAGGAATAAATCTAACCAAATAGGTGAAAAATCTATACACTGAAAACTATAGAAAGCTTATGAAAGAAATTGCAGATGGCAAGCACACAGAAAAGACAGATATTGCATGCTCCTGGATAGGAAGAACAAAAATTGTTAAAATGTCAATAGTACCCAGAACAATCTACATAGTCAACACGATACTTATCAAAATAACACCATCATTCTTCACAGAGCTACAACAAAGTATCCTACAATTTGTATGGAACCAGAAAAGACCCGGAATAGCCAAAGCTATCTTGAAAAAGAAAACCTAAGTAGGAAGCATCACAATCCTGGACTTCAAGCTGTATTACAAAGCAGTAATCACTAAGACAGTATGCTCTTGCCACAAGAACAGACACTCAGATGAGTGGAAGAGAATACGAACACAGAAATGGACCCAGAAACGTATGGCCAACTAATCTTTGACAAAAAGGATAGAATATCCAATGGAATAAATACAGTCTCCTCAGCAAGAGTGCTGGGAAAACTGGACAGCGACATACAGAAGAATGAGTCTGGACCACTTTCTCACACTCAAAATGGATGAAAGACACTCAAAATGGATGAAAGACCTAAATGTAACATAGGAAGCCATCAAAGCCCTCGAGGAGAAAGCTGGCAGAAACCTCTTTGATGTTTGCTTCCACAACTTCTTAGTCAACAAGTCTCCAGAGGCAAGGGAAACAAAAGCAAAAATGAACGATTAAGACCTCATCAAAATAAAAAGCTTCTGCACAGTGAAGGAAACAATCAGCAAAACTAAAAGGCAACCAACAGAATGGGAGAAGATATTTGCAAACGACATATGAGATAAAGGATTAGTATGCAAAATCTATAAAGAACATATCGAACTCAATACCCAAAAAACAAGTAATCCAGTGAAGAAATGAGCAAAGACATGAGCAAACACTTTCCAAGGATGACATCCAGATGGCCAAATGAAACATGGAAAAATGCTCAACATCACTCATCATCATGGAAGTACAAATCAAAAACACAATCAGATAACACCTCACCCCTGTGAGAATGGCTAACACTAACAACTCAGGCAACAACAGATGTTGGCGAGGAAGCAGAGAAAGGTAACTCTTGCACTGCTGGCGGGAATGCAAAACGGTGAAGCCACTCTGGAAACCAGTAGGTAGGTTCCTCACAAAATGAAAAAGAGGACTACTCTACAACCCAGCAGTTGCACTACTAGGTATTTACCCAAATGATACAGATGTGCTATTTTGAAGGAAAAGTGAACCTCAAAGTTATAGAAGCACCATCAACAACAGCTAAAGTATAGAAAAAACCAAAATGTCCATCGATGGATGAATGGATAAAGAAGATGTGGTGTATACACACACACACACACACACACACACACACACAAACACACACACAATAGAGTATTGCTTAGCAATCCAAAAGAATAAAATGTTGCCATTTAACCTGCATGGATGGAACTAGAGGGTATTATACTAAGCGAATTTAGTCGGAGAAAGACATTATAGGACCTCACTCATATGAGGACTTTAAGATACAAAACAGATGAATATAAAGGACGAGAATCAAAATAATATAAAAACATGGAGGGGGACAAAAACATAAAAAAAAACCCTCTTAAGTGTGGAGAATAAACAGGGTTACTGGAGGGACTATTGGAGGGCTGATGTGCTAAATGGGTAAGGGACTTTACGTAATCTACTACTGAGATCATTGTTCCACATTATGCTAACTTGGATGTAAATTAAAAAATAAATTAACTAAAAATTAAAAAAAAATATCCCAGTAAATAAAAGACATCCCAACAGAATATTGTTGAAAAGGTGTCAGTCATGAGTCCCCACTAAGGTTTGTACCTAAGTGGCTTTCTTAATTTCCCTAGTTTCTCATAAATACGGACAGTGCGCTCTGACACAAATCTGCTCTTGCCCTGCCTCAAGGTGAGCAGAAAGAATATATTCACCTTTGACTTGGCTTGTTAAAAAGAAAAGATAAAAGCAAATTCATTTAAGATAAAGCAACTTTTACTCATGATGCAAAATCTGCTTGACTACTTTGGACATGATGTATTGCATTTGTTTATGGCTGACTTTGCCTAAATTAGTGAATCTATTTAAATGACCAAATATTGCACATTTCACTTAGTTGCAAACACACACACACACACACACACACACACACACACACACACAAATAGCATGAAACAAAAGTGAATAGTATATAACATAAATGCAGTAAGGACATAAAAGATTAGTTTTCCTATAAAACATAAAATAACTGCTTTGGCAACAGTTTTCCATTTGATAACTTCACAAGCAAATTTATATTGATTTCCAATTTATTAACCATTTTTAGAAATACTATGTTTAATGATAACTCTAAATACAAATGGGATTATTTTTCATAAAGAGGGAAACATTTTTTTCTCCTTAGTATATTAATTAAGCTGAAAACTGAAAGGATATCAGTTTTGTAAATGACAATCCCAACAGACAACATTGTTGGTATCTGAACCATCATGTCAGTAAAAGTACAGTCAGTGAGGCTGTATCCTTGACTGAAAATCATGCACCATTTGTGGAGGGTACGCCAGAAACTCTCCTCCAACATGATGATTGTCATTCAGGAGCTGTATTTTTTTTTTTATTTGATGAAATGGCATGTTCAAACTATCTTTATCATGACTCCAGTCTCTGGCTTTTTAAGTCCAGGTCAGTTCTAAAATGGTCTTAATTCATTTTCCTCAGGTAACTTCTCTTAATCCTGAATACCCAAATAAAAGAGACCTCAAATTAATTTTTTGATCATTAAAGAAAATAGGTCTACCAAAATGACGTATACCAAACCTTACTAGCTATGATAGTATGCTTATCTCTTCCAAGTTACTAAAAGATTACTGCTTGTATTCAGCTTAATGGTCAACCTGGCATTTAATGGGAGCCTAGGGAAACAACAGTAATGTATTTTTGGAATTTCAGGATATTTCTTTGTTTCAATCAGCAGTCACTATAAATATGTTATGGTCTACAGACTTATTCTAGACCTATTTTCTATGTTTAAGTTTATATTTGAGAGAGAGAGAAAGAGCATGAGCCAGGGAGGGGCAGAGAGAGGGAACACAGAATCGCAATCAGGCTCCAGGCTCCCAGCTGCCAGCACAAAGCCCAACATGGAGTTCAAAGTCATGAGCAGTGAGATCATGACCTGTGCCAAAGTCAGATGATTAACCAACTGAGCCACACAGATGCCCGAAGACCTATTTTAAATTTGCAAATATCAGACTCCAAAAGTACTGACTATTATCTAAGCCTCTAGCTCATTCACAAGTTGCATTGACTTTGAACAAAAGTAATTTTGATAAGATGCGCTAGTCTTCTATTTTTAGGAGCTACACAGACATAGAAGCAGAAAACCAACAGCTTCCTCATACACAACTTAAGAATCATCTCTACACCAATGATGCCAATTTAAAACAACCATTATATGGCCACTTGATCAACATTCATAAGGTCATGGCAATGGTTTGGAAATGCCAAATGAAACCAGAGCTCAAGACGTGTAAGGAGTCACACCATGACCCTTAGGATTTCCATCTACATGTCCAAATGACAACTATTAACAGCTGCTTTCCTGTCAATTTAATGATGGTACAACTTACATGAATGCAAATATAACATACTTTTTAAAACAAAGCTCATTCTGAAATAGACAATCTATGCAGACAAATCCTAAGTTCTATTTCAAACAATCAGCTGCACCCAAAGAAAGAACGATACTCTCTTAACTATAAATAACTGACTTTCAAAATCTACAACGGGTTTTCACCAATACAGCTCAGTCATGTTACCAAGAACACATGGTAAACTCTTACAACAAAGGCAATGACCTTTTCCTTTATATTGTAGGAAAAAATAACAGCTATTATCTTGACATTATGAATTCATTGTATAATTCACACCTGTTACAAAGGAAACAAACTCTCTCAGTATTCTTACTGGCTAAATTGTGCAAAGGGAAGAATACGTTTATATAATCATTAAGGATAACAGAAATTGCAGCAGTAAAAAATAAAAGGATGTGATATTGAAATTCAACCTGTGGGTATAATTACGCAGATACTAAACTTAATCCCATTTCCTGAATTGTTACACCAGCTTTACACGTACCATTGCTTATATTATACCAGGCTGAAATATGGCCTTTCCCCATTCATCTTGGGGACATATGGTAGATGAAAGAAAGTGGGCTTTGGAGCCCATGAGAACAAAGTTATCCAAAGGACAGCACTTACTAGTATTGTGATCTCAGAAACATGACCTACTCTCTTTTGAGCTTCAGATTATTGATTTTCAAAATGAAAATCATACTTACCTCACCTGGAGGTTATGATGTCCGTGCTAAAGATGTAATTCCAGTGCCAGCCAGGAACTTGGAGCATAGAGGCAGAGGGAAGATGCAAGCCTATAAAAATAAATAAACAGAGTTATAACTTGGGCTAAGGGCAAACTGGGATTAGAACTGTGTGAGCAAATAACGGGCACAAGGGCATAGAGAAAAAAAACCCATGTAGGTAGTGACTAGGTACAACTGAGAGAAACCTGTTATGGAATGGATTTGCCCCCAAAATCCATACATTGAAGTCCTAACTACCCATGGGACTGTACTTGGATACCAGATCTTGAAAGGTAAAATGGAGGTCGAATGAGCTCATTTGCGGGGAGGGACTCTAGTCTGATAACCGGTGTCCTATAGGAAGAGAGTGGGCAACTACACACACAGAAGGAAGACCACGTGAAGATAGTGGGAAGGAGGCCATACACCAGTCATGGAGAGAGGACACCCACCCTGGCCACACCTTGATCTGAAGTGTGAGAAAATAAATAAATCAATTTCTGTTGCTTAAGCCACCCAGTCTGTGGTACATTGTGATGGCAGACACAGCAAAATAATACGAAATCCTAATATTTACTTGCTCAGCAAATGGTGTGTGAGCCTTTGAAGGAGTCGGGCACTGTTAGAGGGCCCTAAGGAACCAGCCCTAAACAAAGCTAGTTTGGTCTTTGGAGCCCATGGAGCCGACAATCTGGCAGGGACTGCAGTACGCAACATCCAGCAAGCAAGAAAGAAAACAGATGGTGCCAAGGGCCAGGAAGAAAAAGAATGCAGGGAAGGGATATGGGGTGTTCAGGTCGGAGAAGGAACAGTTTTCAGTTTTACATAGAGAGCTAGCAGAGACTCCACTGAGCAGGTGATGTCAGAGCAAGGTTATGACGGAATTGAGGGAGTATGTCTTGTTGGCACGTGGAAGTATATCTCCAACAGAGAGAGGCAAACTGATTGCAAAGACCTGAAGCAGGAGTATGTGCTTGACAAGCTCAGGGAACAGGGAGGGGCCAGTGTGGCAGCAGCCCAGTAAACAACGGGAGGGGAATAGGAGAGGCCTATAGGGAGGTAGCAGAGTCTGGGGAGGGTAGCACCTGTGTGGTGCACAGCTGGAGTCAGGTGTCTGGAGACATGAACAGCTGTGGGCAGCGCATAAAGACTTAGAGGCCCCGAGGGGCGCCTGGGTGGCGCAGTCGGTTAAGCGTCCGACTTCAGCCAGGTCACGATCTCGCGGTCCGTGAGTTCGAGCCCCGCGTCAGGCTCTGGGCTGATGGCTCGGAGCCTGGAGCCTGTTTCCGATTCTGTGTCTCCCTCTCTCTCTGCCCCTGCCCCGTTCATGCTCTGTCTCTCTCTGTCCCAAAAATAAATAAAAAGCGTTGAAAAAAAAAAAAAGACTTAGAGGCCCCAGATGCTGGCATATAGAAGCCTGAGGCTGGCTGAGATCACCCCAAAGTAAGGGCGGGTGGAAAGCAGATGGGGGGCAGGAAGAAGATGAGGACCTACCAACACAGACACCGGTGAGCAGCGGCCCAGATGGTGGGAGGAGGAAGGAAGTAATTTTTAAAGAAAGGGGGTAATCAAGTGAGACTGTAAAATGGTGCCACATAATCCACATACTGAAGTTTGAGACTTCACTGTGACCTTCAGCGATGTGTGTCATCCATTAAAGAGATGAGAACTAGGGACGAGTGGGAGAGGAAGCCCATTCAGACTCAGCTGACAGACAAACAAGGGAAGTTCTGCAGGCACCGGCACGTGCACTACTAGGCATAGGAAGACAAAGCAGGTGGTGCTGGATGGGAAGTGATTGCTCCCCGTGGGCCGGGAGAAACAGCTGCAGGTGCACAGGAAACAATACTGCTAGTATGTGCAACACGAAATATTTGTACTTGTGTAAGCTGTATCAGAGTGGATACCCATGGATAGTTAACCATGAGATAAAAATAACCTAAATGTAAAGTCAATATCAAACTAATTGTTGACCCAACACGGATAGGCAATCAAGGAAAGATACGAAGTAAAAGGAACTCAGTGAACACAAACCCCACCTGCTTACCAGTAAAATCACCTCTAGCATTTCTAGTTTTAGAGGCCCCACCTGCCTAGGGACATTCATGAAATGGCCATGGTATCCTGACCATGGAAAAGTAGCACAATCACTTGTTTCCTAAATAGTGACTCATTTGAATGGCCACACGAGGCTTTTACTCTCTTCCAATCAGTGAAATGGACCTTCCCGTGAAGAGGCGGGAATAGGGCAAGAAGACAAGTAGACAGATGGAGCTGCTTTAAAATGTTTTTAGCTTCACTGTTTTTTTTGAGAGAGAGACAGACAGACAGACAGAACACACGTGGGGAAGGGGCAGACAGAGAGTGAGACACAGTATTTGAAGCAGGCTCCATGTTCAGAGTCATCAGCACAGAGATGAAACGAGGGTTCGAAACCACAAACCGTGAGACTATGACCTGAAGTGGGACACTTAATCCACTGAGCGGCCGAGGCAGTGCAAAATACGTCTGGCCTAAAAGGAACATCAAGGCTACATCGCCGATGAAGGGGTGCAGAAGAGGCACATGCATGATCCCCTCCCATGCCAAGGTGTGGGAAAGAACATGAGTGACACCCCTCCATCGCAGAGACAGTGGCGCAATGGTGACCCCCTACCTTGATGTGGGAGAGCGCATGTGTTAACCCCCTCCTGTCCAAAGGGGGGTGGAAGCTAATGTTTGAAAACCTTTCATACCCAGGGTGGAGGAAGTACTACCTAAGCCTTACCCTACCCCTTATGTCAGTGCCAACCCTAACAATTACCTTAAGAGATGTGTGTTTCTTCAGCTGTGAAAGTGAAAGAACCATTCATGAAATATCACATTTAATAGTGACACCACTACTCTCTCCCTAAAAGTGGCACTGTGCATGGGTGACCATCTCACACACCAACCAGGGGCAAGGCAGAATCCTGAACCACTTCTAGCGTCAAGTGGGGTGGGGCACATGTTTGAACATCCTCCAATGCTGAGGGGGGTTATGTGCATGTGTGAACACCCTTCCCACCGAGGTGAGTGGGGCCAAGCATGAACACTGTCCCTTGCTGAGGGAGGGTTGTGTGCCTGTACAAATGGTCTGCCTCACAGAGCGGGGGTTGTGGGCATGCCTGAACCCCCTTTGGCAAGGGGGGGGTTTGCACATGCGTGAACACCATCCTGGCGAGGGGAGCGGGGAGAATATGTCAACGCCCTCCCTGGCCGCGTTTCTTCAGCTGTGTTTCTTCAGCTCTGAAAGTGAAAAGAACCATTCATGAAACATCACATTCAATAGTGACATCAGTACTTCCTCCCTGAGGGATGGCGCTATGCATGGGTGACCGACTCACATGCTGACAGGGGGCCAGGCGGAAGCCTGAACCACCTCCTGTGCTAAGTGGGGCAGGGCACATGCACCAACGACCTCCCTGGCTGAGGTGGTGGTTCTGTGCATGCCTGAACACCCTTCCTTGCCCAGGGGAAGGGGGCGCATGTGCAAATGCCTTCCCTCATTGAGGGGAGCTGTGTGCATGCGTGAACATACACCAGTAGGGGGGGCTGTGCGCATGCCTGTACAGCCTCCTGCGGTAGTGGGTAAGGAGCATGCATGCATGCCCTCCCTCACTGATGGGGATTGTGCTCATGTGGAAACGCCCTACCTCTTGGAGCAGGAGTTTTGTGCATGTGTGAACACTCTTCCGCCAGTAGGGAGAGCTGTGCACATGTGTGAACAGCACCCAGTGGTATGGGGCGGGGCCAACGTGAGAATGGCATCCCTCCCCCAGCCGGGGTTGTTCAGAAGTGTGAACACACTTCCGCCACAACGGGGGCTATGCACATCTATGAACACCCTCCAGCGCTGAGGGGGTAAGGTGCATAGGTCAACACCCTCCCGTGCCAAAATGGGTATGGAGCACATGCTTGAACCATTGCCTTGTTGAGGGATGCATGGCGCATATGTGAATGCCCTCCTTCATGGAGGGGTTGTTGTGTGCATGCATGAATACCGTCCCTCACTGGTGGCTGTGCGCATGCATGAACACCCTCCCGGACAGAGGGGGGCGGGGCAGATGTGTGAATATTCCCCCATGCTGACGTGTCATGTCACATAGGTCAACACCTTCCCATGCCAAAGTGGGGGGATAGTGCACATGGGTGAACGCCCTTCCACCAGGAGGGGGGGCCTTACACACACGAGAACAAACTCACGCACTAATGGGGCAGGGTGCATGCACAAACACGTTCCATCGCCAAGGAGGGTTGTGCGTGAGAACACCATTCTACACGGATGGAGGGCTGTGCCCATCTGTGCCAGGGGTGGCAGGGAGTATTAGTGAAACACCTCCTCTGCAGAGAGGGGAAGCAAGCATGACCTAACCCTTACCCTAAAGCCTAAATGTATAGCTAACCCTAACCCTTACCTTAAGTGATGCATGCTGCTTCAGCTGTGAAAGTGAAAAGAATCATTGATGAAAGGTCACATTTAATAGTGGCAACAGTACTCCCTTGCCAAGGGGTGGCACTGTTCATGGGTGACACCATCCATCACCGAGGGGATGAGGAGCATGTGTGAACCACCTCCCATGCCGAGGGAGACAGGGCACATGTGTCAACACCCTCCCTCACCTTGGGACGGGTGGTGCAAATGTGAGAATGTGTGAATGCACTTCCAAGCTGAATAGGATGGGGCACATGTGTGAACACCCTCCCACGCTGAAGGGGGCAGGACACATGCATGAATATTCTCCCACACTGCGGGGCGGTGCTATTGCGTGAATACACTCTAGAGAGGAGGGGGTGGGTGTGGAAGCATGACCTAACCCTTACCATAACCGTTAATGGTAATGCTAACCCAGACCCTTACCTTAAGAGTTGTCTGCTACTTCAGCTGTGAAATTGAAAATAACCATTCATGAAACGTCACATTTAATAATGGCATCACTATTCCCTCATTGAAGGGTGGCGCTCTGCATGGGTGACCTCCTCCCACACCAAGGTGAGGCTGTGCACATGCGTAAAAACCCTCCCTGCTGAGGTGAGCAAGACACATGCATGAACCTCTCCCATGCAGAGGTGGGGTGTGCCCATGAGTGAACACCCTCCCGACCCGACAGGTGGTCATGCACATATGTGAACAATCTTTCCCGAAAGGGGGATCTACGCATGTGTAAAATCCCTCCCCAGTGGAAGTGGAGTGGAGCACGTGCTTCAATATTTTACCACTCTCAGGGGTTGGGGTGAAAGGGTGAACACTCTCCCTTGCTCAAGATAGTAGGGTGATGCGTGAAGTCTTCCGGTGCTGAGGGGGGAGAGCAAGCATGACCTAGCCCTATTCTTAACCCCTAACTGTAATGATAACCCTACCCCTGACCTTAAGAGATGCATGCTTCTTCAGCTGTGAAAGAGAAAACAGCCGTCCATGAAACGTCAGATTTAATAGTGGCATCACTACTCCCTTGCTGACTAGTGGTGCTGGGCACAGGTTACCCCCTCCAGCGCCTGAGGGGGGAGGGCACATGCGTGAACCCCCTCCCATGCTGGGGAGCAGGTTCATGCACATACCTGAACACCTTCCCAAGCCAAGGGGGCACTGTGCTCATGCGTGAACACCTCCTGAGCCAAGGAGGGCATGGTGCATGGACAAATGCCCTCCCTCGCCAAGCGTTGTGGTGTCCATGCATGAACACCCTCGCACACGAGATGGGTGCAGGCGCATACATCAACATCCCCCCGCTGAAGGGGACTGGTTCCTATTGGTGAACACACTCCTGAGATGAGGGGATCGTGGCTCATGTGTGAACGCCCTCCCACTCCAAGGGAGGGTGCAGGCATGGCCTATCCTTTACCCTAACCATGAACGGCAATCCTAACCATAACCCTTATGTTAAGAAATGCCTGCTTCTTCAGCTGTGAAAGTGAAAAGAGCCATTCATAAAACAACACATTAAGTAGTGGCATCACTACTCCCTTGTGGAGGGGAGGCAGGCTGCATGCCTGAACACCCTTCCACAAGAATGGTGGCGGGGGTCAGGTGTGACATTCCTCCCTTGCCAAAACGGGGGGTGCAAGCATGACCTAACCCTTACCCTAATCATCAGGGTAATCCAAACCCTAACCCTCATCATAAGAGATGCTGCTTCTTCAGCCATCAAAATGAAAAGACTCATTCATGAAACGTCAGATTTAATAGGGGCAACACTACTCCCTTGGTGTCTCTTTCAATCGGTGAAATGGACCTTCCCGTCAAGAGGCAATAACAGGACAAGACCCTATGGAGCTTTAATTCACTGGCCTACAGAGACAACATCAATACAGTCAATAGGGACAACACATCTCCCCATGGGCCAACAATTTAGGTTGGGGTGACTTCAGAGAATATCCCCTCTGAGGGATTTAGTTGTACACTTACCAGTCAAAAGTACAAACTCACTTATTGATCCAAAATACATAACCAACACCTTAGGTTTGATACATGTACCCTGCTAGAGTTTCCTTTTCGGGGTGGGTGATTGTTGTCTCCACATTCGGTGCAGAGTTATGAAATGGTGGTGGTGGGTGTTTTCTCCTCTTCCATAAAGAGTTCCAAGGTGACCATTTGTGGGAGCCAAGCGGTAGTTGGTCTGCTCCTGAATCCCTGTGTGCTTCGGGTTCCCTGTTGAGCATCATAGCAGTGACCTAGTAGAATCATGAGAGAAGATGTCAGAAGACACTCAGGTAACCAAAGATGCGAATGAAGAACCTCCTGAAATACCATCAGAAGACTATGGGACACTGCTACCATCCACAGTTACAGTCCAGTTTCCGAGATCATGTGGGATGCTCTAGAGGAACGCAGTGTTACAGTGCACGAGAGGTGTATGACTGGTAGAAGAAATGCTGCACATCCCCGATGCTGGCTGGGGAAATGTCGTATATGTTGTCAGCTATGCCAAAGATAACAAAAGAACAATGAATGAGACAGATGCCTGCTTCTTCAGCAATGAAAGTGAAAAGAGCCATCCAGGAAATATGGGATTGAAAATGATTTTAGGTACATTAATTTTTGAAAGACACAAAGAACACAAGTGGGGAATGGGCAGAGAGAGAGAGAGACAGATAGTATCTGAAGCAGGCCCCAGATTCAGAGCCATCAGCACAGAAGATACCCAGGGCTCAAAACCAGAAACCCAGAGACCATGAACCAAGACGGAGTGGGAAGCTTAACCTAGAGACATCCAGGTGCCAAGGAAAACATCTGAATTAAAAGGACTATCACTGCTACATCGCGGATAAAGGGAAGCAGATGGGACACATTTATGAAGGCATCCCACGCCAAGGGGGATTGAACCATGCGCTAAACCTTAACTCACACCTAACATTAATCCTAAACATAAACCTTACCTTAAGAAACGCCTACTTTTTCAGTTGTGAAATTGGAAAAAGATATTCATGATTTAATACTGGCATCAGTATCAGATTTAATACTGGCATCAGTAATCCCAATCTAAGGAGGGATGAGGCTCATGGGTGACACCATCGCATGCAGAGGGGGTGGAGGGTCGCATGTGTGAGCACACCCCATGCACCAAAAAGGATTGGGTGGTATGTGAAATCCTACCATACCGAGAGAGTGTGGGGTGATGGTGTGAAAAACTCCAGAGCAAAGCTGGAATGGGCGAGGCAAGAACAACCTGCAGTGCAGAGAGACTGGGGTGATAGAAGAACACAATCCCTCAAACATGGAGTGCGGTATCCACGCATGAACACCTTCCCGCTCAAAGTGGGGGTGCAAGCATGACCTACTCCTTGCCCAACTCCTAACCCTATCACTAAACAAAATCCCACCACCTAAACCTAACACCTAACCCTAACCATAACCCTAATGCTAAATACTGCCCCCATCCTTCCCCTAACCCTAGCCCTACCTCTAACTAACCGTAAATGTAAACATAACCAAACTCACCCTAACCTTACCCTAACCCTCTAACACTAAGCCTGTAATTCTAACCCTAAAACCCTCGTTCTAACCCTCTACCTCTACCCGCTAAGTCTAAAACTATAAACCTAAGGCCTCTCTCCCCATGGGGATCCATATCGATAGACTGATAACAGCACACACACCAAGACCAGAAATGGTTCATGAACACTCAGCATGGAATGTGAAATCACCATGTATTTCCAAAGCTTGGCTGCAGCTGCACAAGAGGATTCCCGAGGCCTAACTGATGGGTGGCCCATACAGTTGTCTGGCCTTGGAAGCAAAAGACTAATTCTGACCAGCACCCTCCTTTGTGTACTCCCTTCTGCCCTTCGGGGAGACAACTGCTCTGCTGTGCTTTCAGTGCCTGGAACCTCCTGGAACCTAACCCTAATGCTAACCAGAACTGTATGCTAACCCTCAACCTAAACCTAACCCTATCACTCACACTAGACACATGTATCTACACCAGACCAGATACATTCGTCTGTCCTTAGAACCCAAAGATTAATCCTGACCCGCAGCCTCGGTTGTGCACACCACTCAGTCATTCGTGGGGGCAACTGCACTGCTGTGGGTTCAGTGCATGGAGCCTTGGGAACAAAGAAAACCCTAACCGTACTCCTAACCATAACCCTCAACCTAATCGTAACCCTATTTCTAACCCTAACCCTACACTTGAGCCACAGCCTCGCATGGGATCTCAGGTCAGCCCTTGAGGGATACCACTAGACTGGAGTTGCTTCGGCCCTGGTGGCTTCCCTGCACTGAACCCTAACCCTGGCTAAGGCTCCTTCCCCATGGGGACCCAATTCACAGTCTGACATCAGCACGCACATGGAATCGAGAAGTGGTGCAGGAATACTTGGAGTGGAATGTGGAACATCATCATGTCATTTCAAGAGCCCGGCTGCCACTGCACTCGAGGATTCAACAGGCCTACCTGAAGAGTGCCCGATACAGTTGTCTGGCCTTGGAAACTGAAAACTATTCCTGACTGGCAGCCTCCGTTGTGCATTCCACTCAACCCTTCCGGGAGACGACTGCACTGCTGTGGGTTCAGCGCCTGGAGACTACTGGGACCTAACTCTAAACCTAACCGTAAACCTAACAATAACCCTCAACCTAAATCTAACAGTTTCTATCACACTAGACTCACCTATCTACACCAGACCTTATAGAGTTGTCCATCCTTGGAACCCAAACACTAATTCTGACAAGGAGCCTCCATTGTGCACTGACTCAGCCCTTCGGGGAGACAACTGCACTGCTCTGGGTACAGCGCCTGGATCATTCTTTGACCTACCCTAACCATAACTATAACCCTGAGCATAACCCTCAATCTCACCTGACCATATATCTCACAATACCTCTACACCAGACCCACACCAGCACATGTGCCCTAACTTCAGCCCTCGAGGGAGATCACGAGACTGGAGTCCTTTGGCCCTGGCCACATCCCTGCACTGAACCCTAACCCTAGCTAAAACTCACTCCCTAGGGGTACCCAATTACATTGTCTGACAACAGAATGCACAAGGGGTCAAGAAGCAGTGCAGGATCACTCGGCTTGGAACGTGGAATATCACCATGTCATTTCCAAAGCCTGGCTGCTGCTGCATAAGAGGATTCCTGAGGTCTTCCCCAAAGAGTGTCCAATACACTTGTCTAGCCTTGGAACCCAAAGACTAATCCTCACCGGCAGCTTCCGTTGTGCCCGAGAGCATTCCTGAGGCTTACCCGAAGAGTGCCAGAAACCGTTGTCTGGCCTGGCAACTGAAAGACTAGTCCTGACCTGCAGCATCCATTGTGTACTCCAGTAAGCACTTCGGGGAGACCACTGAACTGCTGTGGGTTCAGCATCTGGAGCCTCGTGGGACCTATCCCCAACCCTAACCAGAATCCTGACCCTAGCACTCAACCTAAACCTAAACCTATCTTTCACACTAACTCTATACCAGACCCATACCCTCACAAGGTTTCTCACTTCAGCCCTCCATGAAATTCACGAGACTGGAGTCACTCTGCCCTGATGATGTCCCTGCACTGAACCCTAACCCTAGCTAAGTCTCCCTCTTCCTGGCAACCCAATTCCAATGACTGACAACAGCACACTCATGGTGTAAATCACTCGGCTTGGAACCTGGAACATCACCATGCCATTTCCAAAGCTCAGAGGGAGCTGCACAAGGGCGCTGCTGAGGCCCAACTAAGGAGTGTCCTACACCCAAGGAGGGCCTTGACACCCTAAGACTAAGAAGGAATGGCACCATCCTTTGTGCCCTCCACTCAACCCTCTAGGAGACCACTGCACTATTAGGTTTCTGCACTTAAGCGCCACCTGCAACCTACCCCTAACCCTCACCATAACCCTAGCCATATTCCTCAACCTAAACCTCACCCCAATTCTAACACTAACCCTACACCTGACCTGCTACTGCGCATGGCCCTCATTCATACTCAGTGGAGATAAATGGACTGTTGTTGCTTCAGCCTTGCTCATGTCCCTGGATCTAACTGTAATCCTACCTATTTCTCTATCCCGATGGGGATCCAATTCCTAATGCAGAGAATATCACACACCTGTGTCCCAGAAGCAGTGCAGGATTACTCCACATGGAGCATGGACCACCACCATGTCATGTCCAAATACCAGAGGGAGGTGCCAAAGTGTTTGCTGAGGCCCAAAAGTGGCACACATGCAAGGCTGGCACCAGTAACCAAAGACTAAACCTGACCAGAACCCTCCCATGTGCCCTCCACTGAGCCCTCCCAGGAGACCACTGCACTCCATGGAGTTCATCACCTGGGGACTCCTTGGAGCTATCCCTCACCCTAATCATGACCCACTCCATACTCCTCAATCGGAACCTCACCCTAAGTCTAATGCTAACCCTACACGTGACCCGCACCCGTGCATGAGCCCTCATTCAGCCCTCCATGGAGGTAAAGGGATTGTTATTTCTGCAGTCTTGCTTACGTCCCGTCCCTGGATCAAACGCTTGCCCTAGCTATGGCTCATTCCCAATGGGGACCCAATTCCTAACTCGGAGAAAACCACGTACATGGGGCCCAGATGCGGTGCAGGCTTACTTGGCGTGGAACGGGGAACATCACCATACCATTTCCAAAGCCCAGAGGGACCTGCACAAGGGGGTTGCTGAGGACGAACTGAAGAGTGGCCCACACAAGAAGCTGGCCTTGGCACCCAAAGAATAAGCATGACAGGCACTCTCCCATGCGCACTCTTCTGGGTCCCCCAGGGAAACAACTGCACTGCCTTGGATTCAGCACCTTGGGCCTCCTGGAACCTAGCCCTAACCCAAACCATGACCCTCCCCATACTACTCAACCTATACGTCACCACAACGCTAATACTAACCCTACACCTGACCCTCACCTGTGCATTGGCCCTCATACAGGCTCTCATGGAGATAATGGGACTGGTGTCTCTTCAGCCCTGCTTATGTCCCTGGACAGAACCTCACCCTATCCGTGGTTCTCTCCCAATGGGTATCCAGGTCCTAATTCTGAAACACCATGCATATAGGTCAAACCCCTGCAGTATTATTTGGTATGGAATTGGAACATGATCATTTCATTTCCACTGCTGGGATGGAGCTGCCCCAGGAGGCTACTGAGACCCAATGAATAGTGACACACACGGGAGGCTGGCCTTGAAACACAAAGAATAAGTCTGAACTGAAGGCTCCCATGCAGCCACCACTCAGCCTTCCGTGGAGACCACTGTGATGTTAGGGGTTCACCTCCTGGAATTTCTTGGGCCCTAACCCTAACACTAACCGTGACCCTGACCATACCCTGAACCTCAAACTCATTCTTACACTAACGCTAACCCTACAACTGACCTTCACCTGCACGCTGGCAACCATTCATCACCCCATGGAGGTAAGTGGAATGGGGTAGCTTTGGCCCTTCTCATGGCCCTGGTCTGAAACCCAACTCTATCTAAAGCTCTTTCCAGGGGCGCCTGGGTGGCGCAGTCGGTTAAGCGTCCGACTTCAGCCAGGTCACGATCTCGCGGTCCGTGAGTTCGAGCCCCGCGTCAGGCTCTGGGCTGATGGCTCGGAGCCTGGAGCCTGTTTCCGATTCTGTGTCTCCCTCTCTCTCTGCCCCTCCCCCGTTCATGCTCTGTCTCTCTGTCCCAAAAATAAATAAAAAATGTTGAAAAAAATTAAAAAAAAAAAAAGATTAAAGCTCTTTCCAGATGGTGACCCGATTCTTATATCTGAGGATACCTCCCTTCCAGAAGAAGAGGCAGATTCCTCGGCATGGAACGTGGAATATCACCATGTAATATCCAAAGCCCAGATGTTGCTTCAGAAGTGGTTCCTGAGGCTCAACCAAAGTGTGGCCCACAAGGGAGGCTCACCCTGGCTCTCAAAGACTAAGCATGACCTACAGCCTCCCATGTGCTCACCACTGAACCCTACAGGAAGACCAGCACTGCTGGTGCTTCAGCTTCTGGAGGACCCAGGACAAAACCTAACCATTATATTGTCCAGAACCATACACATCATCCTCAACCTCACCCCAACTCTAAAGGTAACGCTACACCTGACCTGCACCCCTGCATGGGTGCTCATTCAGCCCTCCATCCAGATAATGGGACTGGTGTTGCTTCAGCCCTGCTTATGTCCCTGGACCGAATCCTGACCCTAGCTATGGCTCTCCCCCAAAGGGGATCCAGTTCCTAACTCTGAGAACACCATGCACATAGGGTCCAAACCCCTGCAGTATTCTTCAGGATGGAATTGGAACATCATCATTTCATTTGCACTGCTGGGATGGAGCTGCACAAGGAGGTTGCTGAGGCCCAACTGAAGAGTGTCACACATAGGATGCTTCCCTGGCACGCAAAGACTTAGTCTGAACTATAGACTTCCATGAAGCTTCCACTCAGCCCTCTGTGGAGACCACTGCACTGCTAGGCGTTCACTGCCTGGAACCTCCTGGACCTAACACTAAACTTGACCCTCACCATACACCTCAACCTAAACTTCACACCAACTCTAACGCTAACACTACACATGACCCGCACCCAAGCATGGGCCCTATGGAGTCCTCCAGAACGATCACGGACTCATGTGGATTTGGACCTATCTACATCCCTGGGCCGATACCTAACCCTAGTAATGGCTCTCTCCCATTGAGGAACAAATTCCTAAGTCTCAGTCACCACGCATATGGGGCCCAGAAGCACTGCAGCGTTACTCACATGGAACATGGAACATCGACAGGTAATTTCCAAAGCCCAGAGGGAGCTGCACAAGGGGGTGGCTGAAGCCCAACCAAAGTGTGGTCCATATCCGAGGCTGGCCCTAGCCTTTAAAGACTAAGCCTGGCCGGCACCCTCCAATGCGACCTCCCTCAGCCTTCCAGGGTGATCACTGCACTGCTTGGGTTTCAGCACCTAGGGCCTCCTGGACCCTAACCCTAACTGTGACCCTCGCAGTACTCCTCAACCTAAACCTCACTCCAACTCAAACACTAATCCTACACCCGACCCTCACGTGTGCATGGTCCCTCATCCAACACCCCATGTAGATAACGTGAGTAGTGTTGCTTCAGCGCTGCTTATGGCCCTGAAGCAAACCCTAACTCAAACTAAGGCTCTCTCCTGATGGTGACTCAATTCTTTTGTCTGAGGATACCACACACATGGAGTCCAGAGGAGGAGGACTATTACTCGGTGTGAAATGTGGAATATCCCCATGTAATATCCAAAGCCCAGATGTTGCTGCAGAAGTGGTTGCTGAGGCTCAATCAAAGAATGACCCAACGATGGAGGCTTGCCCTGGCAAACAAAAACTAAGCATGATGGACAACCTGCAATATGCCCTCCACTGAGCCCTCCAGGAAGCTCACTGCATTGCTGTTGGTTTATCGCTTGGAGCCACCTAGGACTTAACCCCAAACCCAATAATGAACATAACTATACACACCAACCTCACCATGAACATAACTATGAACAGAACTATAACAATGAACATAACTATAGACACCAACCTCACCAACTCTAAACGTAACCCTACATCTGACCTGCACCTGTGCATGCGCCCTATTCAGACCTCCATGTAGCTCAAGGGACTGGTGTCGCTTCAGCCGTGCTTATGTCGCTGGAACATACCCTAACCCTAGAGATGGCTCTCTCCCAATGAGGATCGAGTTCCGAATTCTGAGAACAACATGCCCATAGGGCCCAGACCCCTGAAGTATTATTCGGTATGGAATTGGAACATCATCATGTCAATTCCACTGCCGGCATGGAGTTGCACAAGGAGGGTGCTAAGGCCCAACTGAAGAGTTGGAAAGACGAAGCCTGAACTAGAGGCTTTCATGCAGTCTCCATTCAACCCTATGTGGAGACCACTGCACTGCTAGGAGTTCACTGCCTAGAACCTCCTGGGACCTAAACCTAACAGTAACCTTGACCCGCACCATACCCCTCAACCTAAAGTTCACACCAACTCTTACCATAATCCTAAACCTTACACGCATTAGTGCATGGGCCCTCACTTCAGCCTTCCAGGGTGATCATGGGTCTTCTGTCCATTCAGCCCTATCTAAGTCCCTGGCCCAAACCCAAACACTACCTAAGACTCTCTCTCTCTCTCGATGAGGACAAAATTCCTAAATCTGATATGACCACACACATGTGGGGCCAGAAGTGGTGCAACGTTACTTTCCATGGAAAGTGTCCTGAAGGGCACAGACGCTCCCAGTACCTGAAGGCACACCCCATGCCGGAAGTGGCTCCCCATACCTGAAGGCACTCCCCGTGCCTGAAGACAAGCTCCATGCCTGAAGGCAAGCCACGCACCTGAAAGCAAGCCCCTTGCCTGAAGCCTTGCCCCATGTATGAAGCCCCACCCAGTGCCTGAAGGCACGCCCCTTGCCTGAAGGCACGCCCCATACCTGAATTCTCACCCTGTGCCTGAAGGCTAGCCCCCTGCCTGAAGGGCACAGGCATGCCCAGTGCCTGAGGTCATGCCCAGTGACTAAAGTCACTGACCCCCAATGACTGAAGTCACTCCCACTGACGAAGTCACTCTTGAAGTATCTCCCAGTGATTGAAGTCAATCCTGACATCACTCCCACTGACTGAAGTCAAGTTACTTGCAGTGACTGATGTCATAGTCACTCCCAGTGACTGAAGTCAAAGACACACTCAGTGTCTGCGGTTACTCCGAGTGACTGCAGTCGTCAATCTCAGTGCCTGATGTCGGCACTCCAGTGAAAACAAGGCCCGCGACACTGCATGATCCACTGAACCTAGTGCCCGCGGCAGTGGAGCCTCCAGTGAACCCAGGGCCCGCAGAACTTCACCCTCCAGTGAAATCAGTGTTCGGTACACTGCACCCTCCAGTTAAAGCAGTGCCCGCAGCACTGAACCATCCAGTGAAAAAAGTGCCCGCGGTACTGCAGCATTCAGTGAACCCAGTGCCTGAGGCACTGTGCCCTGCAGTGAACCCAGTGCCCAAGGCACTGCAGCCTGCAGTGAACCCAGGGCCTGCGTGTCTCTACCCTCCAGTGAAGCCAGTGCCTGCAGCACTGCACCCTCCAGTGAACCAAGTGTCCGCGCAACTGCAGCCTCAGGTGAAGCCAGTGTCCACGGCACTGCACACTCAAGTAAAGCCAGTGTCTGCGGCACTGCAGCTTGCAGTGAAGCCAGGTCCCGCGGCACTGGAGCCTCCAGTGAACCCAGTGACCACTACAATGCAGCCTCCAGTGAACCCAGTGCCTGTGGCACTGCAGGCACCAGTGAAACCAGTGCACGTGGCACTGCAGTCTGCAGTGAACCAAGTGCCCATGGCACTGGAGCCTCCAGTGAACCCCGTGCCCGAGGCAATGAATCCTCCCATGAATCCAGTGCCCGCGGCACTGAAGCCTCCAGTGAACCCAGGGCACAAGGCACTGCAGCCTCCTGTGAACCCAGTGCCAGTGACACTGCAGCCTCCAGTGAACTTACCACCTGAAGCACTGCTGAATCCTGTGAACACATTGTCTGAAGCACTGCTGCCTTCAGTGAACCCACTGCCCGTGGCACTGCAGGCTCAAGTGTACCCAGTGTCCGCGGCACTGCAGACTCCAGTAAAGCCAGTGCCCGACGCACTGCATCCTCCAGTGACCCCAGTGCCCACAGCACTGCAGCTTCCAGTCATCTCATTTACCGGTTCTCTGCAGCCTGCAGTGAACCCAGTTCCCGTGGCACTGCACCCTACAGTGAACCCAGTACCCACTGCACTGCAGCCTCCAGTGAACCCACTGCCCGCGGCCCTGCAGCTTCCAGTGAAGGCAATACTCGCTGCACTGCACCCTCCAGTGAACGCAGTGCCTGCAGCACTTCACCCTCCAGTGAACCCAGTGGCCAAGCACTGCAGCCTCCAGTGAACAAAGTGCCCATGGCAATGTATCCTGCAGTGAACCCAGTGCACGGGGCACTGCATTCTGTAATGCACCCAGTGCCGGCAGCTGTGCATCCTCCAGTGAACACAGCGCCCACGACACTGCAGCCTCCAGTGAAGCAAGTGCCCGCCTTGCTGCACCCTCCAGTGAACCCAGTGCCTGTGGCACTGCTTCATCCAGCGAACACAGTGCCCATTGCACTGCAGCATCCAGTGAACACAATGCGGGAGGCACTACAGCCCCAGTGAACCCAGGGCCCGCGACGGTGCATCATCCAGTGAACCCAGTGCCCTGGGCACTGGACCCTCCAGTGAACCAAGTGACCACGACACGGCAGCTTCCAGTGAACCAAGTGACTGTGACATAGCCTCCTCCAGTGAACGTAGTGCCCGTGGCACTGGAGCCTCCAGTGAAAACAGTGCTCTCGACAATGCATCCTCTAGTGAACCCAGTGTCCGCGGGACTGCACCCTCCAGTGAACCAAGTGCCAGTGGCACTGGAGTCTGCAGTAAATCCAGTGCCCGCGGCACTGCAGTCTGCAGTGAATCCAGTGCCAGTGGCACTGGAGTCTGCAGTGAAACCAGCGTCTGCGGCACTGCACGCTCCATTGAACCCATTACTCGTGGCACTGCACCCACCAGTGAACCCAGTGTCCATGTCACACCACCCTCCAGTGAACCCATTGCCAGCGGCACTGCACCATCTAGTGAACCCAGTGCCAGCGGGACTTCACCCTCCAGTGAACCCAGTGCCCGCGGCATTGCACATTCCAGTGAACCCAGTACCAGGGCCACTGCAGCAGGCAGTGAATCCAGTGTCAGGGTCGCTGCAGCATGCAGTTAATCTATTGACCACGGCACTGCACCTTCAGTGAACCCAGGGCCAATGGCACTGCACCCTCCAGTGAAGCATTGCCATCGGCACTGCACCCTCCAGTGAACCCATTTCCAGCGGCACTGCACCCTCTAGTGAACCCAGTGCCAGCGGCACATCACCCTCCAGTGACCCCAGTGCCCGCGGCACTGCACACTCCAGTGAAACCAGTGCCAGGGCCACTGCAGCAGGCAGTGAATCCAGTGCCAGGGTCACTGCAGCATGCAGTTAATCTATTGACCACGGCACTGCACCTTCCAGTGAACCCAGTGCCAATAGCACTGCACCCTCCAGTGAACACATTGCCAACGGCACTGCACCCTCCAGTGAACCCAGTGCCAGGGTTACTGCAGCATGCAGTGAATCCAGTGCCAGTGGCACTGGAGTCTGCAGTGAATCCAGTGCCCGCGGCACTGCACCCTCCAGTGAACCGAGTTCCCATGGCACCGCACACTCCAGTGAACGCAGTGCCAGCGGCAATGCACCCTCCAGTGAACCCAGTGCGAGGGGCACTGCAGCATGCAGTGAATCCAGGGCCAGTGTCACTGGAGTCTGCAGTGAAACCAGTGTCCGCGGGACTGCACCCTCCATTGAACCCATTACCCGCAGCACTACACCCTCCAGTGAACTCAGTGCCCGCGGCACTGCAGTCTGCAGTGAATCCAGTGCCCGCGGCACTGCACCCTCCAGTGAACCAAGAGCCAGGGGCACTGGAGTCTGCAGTAAATCCAGTGCCCGCGGCACTGCAGTCTGCAGTGGATCCAGTGGCAGTGGCACTGGAGTCTGCAGTGAAACCAGTGTCTGCGGCACTGCACACTGCATTGAACCCATTACCCCTGGCACTGCACCCACCAGTGAACACAGTGTCCGCGTCACTCCACCCTCCAGTGACCCCATTGCGAGCGGCACTGCACCCTCTAGTGAACCCAGTGCCAGCAGCACTTCACCCTCCAGTGAACCCAGTGCCCGCGGCATTGCAGACTCCAGTGAACACAGTGCCAGGGCCACTGCAGCAGGCAGTAAATCCAGTGTCAGGGTCGCTGCAGCATGCAGTTAATCTATTGACCACGGCACTGCACCTTCAGTGAACCCAGGGCCAATGGCACTACACCCTCCAGTGAACCCATTGCCATCGGCACTGCACCCTCCAGTGAACCCAGTGTCCGCGTCACTCCACCCTGCAGTGAACCCATTTCCAGCGGCATTGCACCCTCTAGTGAACCCAGTGCCAGCGGCACATCACCCTCCAGTGAACCCAGTGCCCGCGGGACTGCACACTCCAGTGAACCCAGTGCCAGGGCCACTGCAGCATGCAGTGAATCCAGTGCCAGGGTCACTGCAGCATGCAGTTAATCTATTGACCACGGCACTGCACCTTCCAGTGAACCCAGTGCCAATGGCACTGCACCCTCCAGTGAACACATTGCCATCGGCACTGCACCCTCCAGTGAACCCAGTGCCAGCGGCACTGCAGCATGCAGTGAATCCAGTGCCAGGGGCACTGGAGTCTGCAGTGAAACCAGTGTCCGCAACACTGCACCCTCCATTGAACCCATTACCCGCGGCACGAAACCCTCCAGTGAACTCAGTGCCAGCGGCACTGCAGTCTGCAGTGAATCCAGTGCCCGTCGCACTGGACACTCCAGTGAACCCATAGCCCGCGGCACTGCACGCTCCAGTGAACCCAGTGCCCGCGGCACTGCACCCTCCAGTGAACCCAGTTGCAGCGGCAATTCACCCTCCAGTGAACCCAGTATCAGCGGGACTGCACCCTCCAGTGAACCCAGTGCCCGCGGCACTGCACCCTCCAGTGAACCCAGTTCCAGCGGCAATTCACCCTCCAGTGAACCCAGTATCAGCGGGACTGCACCCTCCAGTGAACCCAGTGCCCGTGGCTCTGTACCCTCCAGCTTACCCAGTGCCCAAGGCACTACACCCTCCAGTAAACCCAGTGAACGCAGCACTGCAAATTCGAGTGAACCCAGTGGCCAAGGAACTGCACCATCCAATGAACCCTGTGCCCGCAGCACTGCACACATCAGTGAACCCAGTTCCTGTTCCACTGCAGTGTGCAGCGAATTCAGTGCCTGCAGCACTGCACCCTCCAGTGAACCCAGTGCCCGCGGCAGTGCATCCTCCAGTGAACCCAGTGCGATCGGCAATGCACGCTCCAGTGAATCCAGTGCCAGGGGCACTGCAGACTGCAGTGCACCCAGTGCCTATGGCACATCAGTTTGCAGTAACAGAGCCCGTGGCACTGCACGCTCCAGTGAACCCAGTGCCAGTGGCACTACACCATCCATTGAACCCAGTGCCCGCGGCACTGAACCTTCCAGTGAACCCACTGCCAGTGGCAATGCACCCTCCAGTGAACCCAGTGTGATCGGCACTGCACCGTCCAGTGTATCCAGTGCCAGGGGCACTGCAGCCTGCAGTGCATCCAGTGCCCGTGGCACATCAGTTTGCAGTAAAAGAGCCCGTGGCACTGCACGCTCCAGTGAACCCAGTGCCAGTGGCACTGCACCATCCATTGAACCCAGTGCCCGCGGCACTGAACCATCCAGTGAACCCATTGCCAGCGGCACTGCATCCTCCAGTGAACCCAGTGCCAGGGCCACTGCAGGATGCAGTGAATCCAGTGCCAGGGGCACTTCAGCATGCAGTTAATCTATTCACCACGGCACTGCACCCTCCAGTGCACCCAGTGCCAATGGCACTGCACCCTCCAGTGAACCCAGTGCCCGCGGTACTGCACCCTCCAGTGAACCCATTGACTGCTGCACTGCACCCTCCTGTGAACCCAGTGCCCATGACAGTGCACCCTCCAGTGAACACACTTCCAGCGGCATTGCAGCCTGCAGTGAACCCAGTGCCCTTGGCGCATCACTATGCAGGGAACACAGTGCCCGTTTCACTGCAAGCTCCAGTGAACCCAGTGCTCGTGGCACTGAACCCTCCAGTGAACCCAGTGCCAGCGGCACTGGAACCTCCAGTGAACACAGTGCCAGCGGCACTTCACCCTCCAGTGAACACAGTGCAACCGGCACTGCAGCATGCAGTGAATCCAGTGCCAGGGGCACTGCAGTCTGCAGTGAATCCTATGCCCGCGGCACTGCACCCTCCAGTGAACCCACTGCCAGTGGTACTGCAGTATGCATTGAATCCAGTGCCAGGGGCACTGAAGTATGCAGTGAATCCAGTGCCAATGGCACTGGAGTCTGCAGTGAATCCAGTGACCGCGGCACTGCACCCTGCAGTGAACCCAGTACACGTTGCACTGCAGTCTGCAGTGAAACAAGTGCCTGCGGCACTGCAACTTACAGTGAACACATTGCCCGCGGCTCTGCACCCTCCAGTGAACCCAGTGCCCACGGTACTGCACCCTCCAGTGAACCCAGTGCCAGCGGCACTGCAGTATGCTGTGAATACAGTGCCGGTGGCACTGGAGACTGCAGTGAATCCCGTGACCGCGGCACTGCACCCTCCAGTGAACCGAGTTCCCATGGCACTGCACACTCCAGTGAACCCAGTGCCAGCAGCAATGCACCCTCCAGTGAACCCAGTGCCAGGGGCACTGCAGCATGCAGTGAATCCAGTGCCAGTGTCACTGGAGTCTGCAGTGAAACCAGTGTCCGCGGAACTGCACCCTCCATTGAACCCATTACCCGCAGCCCGAAACCCTCCAGTGAACTCAGTGCCCGCGGCACTGCAGTCTGCAGTGAATCCAGTGCCCGTCGCGCTGCACCCTCCAGTGAACTCATTGCCCGCGGCACTGCACCCTCCAGTGAACCCAGTGCCTGTGGCACTGCACCCTCCAGTGAACCCAGTTCCAGCGGCACTGCAGCCTGCAGTGAGCCCAGTGCCCGTGGCGCATCACTCTGCAGTGAACACAGTGCCGGTGGCACCGCACCGTCCATTGAACCCATTACCCGCGGCACTGCACCCTCCAGGGAACCCAGTGCCAGCGGCACTGCAGCCTGCAGTGAACCCAGTGCATGTTGCACTGCAGTCTGCAGGGAATCCAGTGCCCGCAGTACTGCAGCCTCCAGTGGAGCCAGTTCACAAGGCACAGCACCCTTAAGTGAACCAAGTTGCCTCAGCCCTCCACCCTCCGGTGAACCCAGGGCCAGCGGCACTGCAGCCTGCAGTGAACCCAGTGCCTGTGGCACTGCAGCCTGCAGTGAAACCAGTGCCCGCGTCACTGTACCCTCAAGTGAATCCATTTCCCGAGGCACTGCACCCTCCAGTGAACAGAATGCCCGAAGCACTGCACCTTTCAGTGAACCCAGTGCCATCGGCAATGCACCCTCCATTGAACCCATTACCCGCGGCACTGCACCCTCCAGTGAACCCAGTGCCAGCGGTACTGCACCCTCAAGGGAACCCATTGCCAGCGGCACTGCAGCCTGCAGTGAACCCAGTGCCTGTGGCACTGCAGTCTGGAGGGAATCCGGTGCCCGCGGCACTGCACCCTCCAGTGAACCCAGTGCCAGAGGCACTGCAGCATGCAGTGAATCCATTGCCAGAGGCACTGCAGCATGCAGTGAATCCAGTGCCAGTGGCACTGCACCCTCCAGTGAACCCATTGCCCGAAGCACTACACCCTCCAGTGAACCCAGGGCCTGCGGCACTGCACCCTCCAGTGAACCCAGTGCCCGCGGCACTGCACCCTCCAGTGAACCCAGTTCCAGCAGCACTGCACCCTCCAGTGAACCCAGTGCTCGCGGCACTGATCCCTCCAGTGAACCCAGGGCCGTTGGCACTGCACCTTCCAGTGAATTCAGTGCCAGCGGCACGGCACCCTCCATTGATTCCAGTGCCAGGTGCACTGCAGCCTGCAGTGCACCCAGTGACCGTGGCACATCAGTTTGCAGTAAAAGAGCCCGTGGCACTGCACGATCCAGTCAACCCAATGCCAGTGGAACTGCACCATCCATTGAAACCAGTGCCCGCGGCACTGAACCATGCAGTGAACCCACGGCCAGCGGCACTGCACCCTCCAGTGAACCCAGTGCCCGCGGCACTGCACATTCCAGTGAACCCAGTGCCAGGGCCACTGCAGCATGAAGTGAGCCAGTGCCAGGGACACTGCAGCATGCAGTGAATCTATTGACCACGGCACTGAACCCTCCAGTGAATCCAGTGCCAATGGCACTGCACCCTTCAGTTAACCCATTGCCACCGGCAATGCAACCTCCAGTGAACCCAGTGCCAGGGGCACTGCAGCATGCAGTGAATCCAGTGCCAGTGGTACTGGAGTCTGCAGTGAAACCAGTGTCCGCGGCACTGCACCCTCCATTGAACCCATTACTCGCGGCACTGCACCCTCCAGTGAATCCAGTGCCAGGGGCACTGCAGCCTGCAGTGCACCCAGTGCCCGTGGCACATTAGTTTGTAGTAACAGAGCCCGTGGCACTGCATGCTCCAGTGAACACAGTGCCAGTGGCACTGCACCATCCATTGCACCCAGTGCCCGTGGCACTGAACCATCCAGTGAACCCACTGCCAGCGGCAATGCACCCTCCAGTGAGCCCAGTGCCCGCGGCACTGCACCGTCCAGTGAACCCAGTGCCATCGGCACTGAAGCATGCAGTGAACCCAGTGCCCGTGGCACTGCAGCCTGCAGTGAAACCAGTGCCCGTGGCACTGTATCCTCAAGTGAATCCATTTCCCGAGGAACTGCACCATCCAGTGAACACATTGCCCGCAACACTGCACCCTGCAGTGAACCCAGTGCCATCGGCAATGCACCCTCCAGGGAACCCAGTGCCATCGGCACTGAAGCATGCAGTGAATCCAGTGCCAGTGGCATTGGAGTCTGCAGTGAATCCAGTGCCCGCGGCACTGCACCCTCCAGTGAACCCAGTGCCAGCGGCACTGCACCCTCCTGTGAACCCGGTGCGATCGGCACTGCACCCTCCAGTGAAACCAGTGTCCGCGGCACTGCACCCTCCATTGAACCCATTACCCACAGCCCGAAACCCTCCAGTGAACTCAGTGCCCGCGGCACTGCAGTCTGCAGTGAATCCAGTGCCCGTCGCGCTGCACACTCCAGTGAACCCATTGTCCGCGTCACTGCACCCTCCAGTGAACCCATTGCCCGCAGCACTGCACCCTCCAGGGAACCCAGGGCCGGTGGCACTGCACCCTCCAGTGAACCCAGAGCCAGCTGCACTGCAGCATGCAATGAATCCAGTGCCAGTGGCACTGCAGACTGCAGTGAACCCAGTGGCCGCGGCACTGCACCCCCAGTGAACCCAGTGCCCGGGGTAATGCACCCTTCTGTGAACCCAGTGCCCACGGCACTACACACTCCAGTGAACCCAGTGCCCTCGGCACTGCATCATCCAGTGGACCCAGTGCCCACCGCACTGCACCCTCCAGTGAACCCAGTGCCCGCGGCACTGCACCCTCCAGTGAACCCAGTGCCACGGGCACTGCACCCTCCAGTGAACCCAGTGCCAGGGGCAATGCAGCATGCAGTGAATCCAGTGTCAGGGGAACTGCAGCATGCAGTGAATCCAGTGCCCGCGGCACTGCACCCTCCAGTGAACCCAGTGCCCGCGGCACTGCACCCTCCAGGGAACCCACTGACAGCGGCGCTGCAGCATGCATTGAATCTAGTGCCAGGGGCACTGCAGTATGCAGTGAATCCAGTGTCAGTGGCACTGGTGTCTGCAGTGAACTCAGTGCCCGCGGCACTGCTCCGTCCAGTGAACCCAGTGCCATCGGCACTGAAGCATGCAGTGAATCCAGTGCCAGTGGCACTGGAGTCTGCAGTGAACCCATTACCCGTGGCACTGCTCCCTCCAGTGAACTCAGTGCCTACGGCACTGCACCCACCAGGGAACCCAGTGTCCGCGTCACTGCACCCTCCAGTGAACCCATTGCCCGCAGCACTGCACCCTCGAGTGTACCCAGGGCCGGCGGCACCGCACCCTCCAGTGAACCCAGTGCCAGCAGCACTGCAGCATGCAGTGAATCCAGTGCCAGTGACACTGCAGCATGCAGTGAATCCAGTGCCCGCGGCACTGCACCCTCCAGTGAACCCAGGCACGATCGGCACTGCACCCTCCAGTGAACCCAGTGCCAGCGGCACTGCACCCTCCAGGGAACCCAGTGCAAACAGCACTGCATCCTGCAGTGAACCCCGTGCCAGAGGCACTGCATCATGCAGTGAATCCAGTGCCAGGGGCACTGGAGTCTGCAGTGAATCCAGTGCCCGCGGCACTGCACCCTCCAGTGAACAGAGTGCCCATGGCACTGCACCCTCCAGTGAAACCAGTGTCCGCGGCACTGCACCCTCCATTGAACCCATTACCCGCAGCCCGAAACCCTCCAGTGAACTCAGTGCCCGCGGCACTGCAGTCTGCAGTGAATCCAGTGCCCGTCGCGCTGCACCCTCCAGTGAACCCATTGCCCGCGGCACTGCACCCTCCAGTGAACCCAGTGCCTGCGGCACTGCACCCTCCAGTGAACGCAGTTCCAGCGGCACTGCAGCCTGCAGTGAACCCAGTGCCCGTGGCGCATCACTCTGCAGTGAACACAGTGCCGGTGGCACCGCACCGTCCATTGAACCCATTACCCGCGGCACTGCACCCTCCAGGGAACCCAGTGCCAGCGGCACTGCAGCCTGCAGTGAACCCAGTGCATGTTGCACTGCAGTCTGCAGGGAATCCAGTGCCCGCAGTACTGCACCCTCCAGTGGAGCCAATTCACAAAGCACAGCACCCTTAAGTGAACCAAGTTGCCTCAGCACTGCACCTTCCGGCGAACCCTGGGCGAGCGGCACTGCAGCCTGCAGTGAACCCAGTGCCCGTGGCACTGCAGTCTGCCGTGAAACCAGTGCCCGCGGCACTGTACCCTCAAGTGAATCCATTTCCCGAGGAACTGCACCCTCCCGTGAACTCATTGCCCGCAGCACTGCACCCTTCAGTGAACCCAGTGCTATCGGCAATGCACCCTCCAGTGAACCCAGTGGCAGGGGCACTGCAGCATGCAGTGAATCCAGTGCCAGTGGCACTGGAGTCTGCAGTGAAAACAGTGTCTGCGGCACTGCACCCTCCATTGAACCCATTACCCGCGGCACTGCACCCTCCAGTGAACCCAGTGCCAGCGGCACTGCACCCTCCAGGGAACCCAGTGCAAACAGCACTGCATCCTGCAGTGAAACCCGTGTCAGAGGCACTGCATCATGCAGTGAATCCAGTGCCAGGGGCACTGGAGTCTGCAGTGAATCCAGTGCCCGCGGCACTGCACCCTCCAGTGAACAGAGTGCCCATGGCACTGCACCCTCCAGTGAAGCCAGTGCCAGGGGCACTGCAGCATGCAGTGAATCCAGTGCCAGTGGCACTGGAGTCTGCAGTGAAACCAGTGTCCGCGGCACTGCACCCTCCATTGAACCCATTACCCGCGGCACTGCACCCTCCATGGAACCCAGTGCCAGCGGCACTGCAGCCTGCAGTGAACCCAGTGCCTGTTGCACTGCAGTCTGCAGGGAATCCAGCGCCCGCAGTACTGCAGCCTCCAGTGGAGCCAGTTCACAAGGCACAGCACCCTTAAGTGAACCAAGTTGCCTCAGCCCTCCACCCTCCGGTGAACCCAGGGCCAGCGGCACTGCAGCCTGCAGTGAACCCAGTGCCCGTGGCACTGCAGCCTGCAGTGAAACCAGTGCCCGCGTCACTGTACCCTCAAGTGAATCCATTTCCCGAGGCACTGCACCCTCCAGTGAACAGAATGCCCGAAGCACTGCACCTTTCAGTGAACACAGTGCCATCGGCAATGCACCCTCCATTGAACCCATTACCCGCGGCACTGCACCCTCCAGTGAACCCAGTGCCAGCGGTACTGCACCCTCAAGGGAACCCAGTGCCAGCGGCACTGCATCCTGCAGTGAACCCAGTGCCTGTGGCACTGCAGTCTGGAGGGAATCCGGTGCCCGCGGCACTGCACCCTCCAGTGAACCCATTACCCGCGGCACTGCACCCTCCAGTGAACCCAGTGGCAGGGGCACTGCAGCATGCAGTGAAACCAGTGCCAGTGGCACTGGAGTCGGCAGTGAAACCAGTGTCCGCGGCACTGCACCCTCCATTGAACCCATTACCCGCGGCACTGCACCCTCCAGTGAACCCAGTGCCAGAGGCACTGCACCCTCCAGTGAACCTAGTGCCAGGGGCACTGCAGCATGCAGTGAATCCAGTGCCAGTGGCACTGGAGTCTGCAGTGAATCCAGTGCCCGCGGCACTGCTCGCTCCAGTGAACCCAGTGCCCGCGGCACTGCTCTCTCCAGTGAACCCAGTGTCAGCGGCACTGCAGCATGCAGTGAATCCTGTGCTAGCAGCACTGCACCCTCCAGTGAATCCAGTGCCCGCTGCACTGCACTTTCACTCTCGAAGTGAAGTCCCTCTCGAAGTCCCTCTCCCAGTGACGGAAGTCACTCCCGAAGTCATTCCCAGGGTCTGAAGTCAGAGCCACTCCCAGCTGCTGATCCAGCTGCTGATGTCATCGTGACTCCCAGTGACTGAAGGAAATGTCACACTCAGTGTCTGAAGTTACTCCTAGTGACTGCAGTCGTCACTCCCACTCCCAGTGCCTCAAGTCTTCACTGCCAGTGCCTGAAGTCGGCACTCCCAGTGCCTGAAGGAATTGCAGGGGAAGGACAGAGAGAGCGAGACACAGAATTCCAAGCAGCCTCCAGGCTCTGTGGCCTCAGCACGGAAACTCCCGCAGAAGGACAGAGACAGAGGGAGACACAGAATCCCATGCAGCCCCCAGGCTCTGTGCTCTCACCACAGAGCCTCCTGGGGAATGACAGAGAGGGAGGCACAGAATCCCAAGCAGCCCCTCCGGGCTCTGTGCTCGCAGCACCGAGGCTCCAGGCCCCGGTGCTCGCAGCACAGAGCCTCCCGTTCCCGAAGCCACTCACCATGCCTGAAGGCACTCCCCGTGCCTGAATGCACTCCCCGTTCCTGAAGGCATTCCATTTGCCTGAAGGCACAAGCGCTCTCTGAGGGCGCACCCCGTGGGTGACGGCGCACCCCTTGCCTGAGGGCGCCCAGTGCCCGAGGGCGAGCCCAGTGCCTGATGACGCGCCCTGTGCCCGAAGAGCACAGAGGCTCCCCGTGCCTGAAGTCGCACCCTGTGCATGAAGCCGCTCACTGTACCTGGAGGTGCTCCCAGGGCCTGAAGACAAGCTCCATGGTTGAAGGTGCGCCCCGTGCTGGAAAACGCTCCACGTGCCTGAAGCGGCTCCTGTTCCTGAAGGCACGCCTCTTGCCTGAAACAGCTCCACGTGTCTGTCCTAAAGCCCCTTGCCTGCAGGCAAGGCCCGTGCCTGAAGGAAAGCCCTGTGCCTGAAGCCTTGCCGCATGCATGAAGCCGCGCCCAGGGCCTGAAGGCACGCCCCTGGCCTGAAGGCATGCCCCATGCCTGAAGGCTTGCCCCATGTGTGAATTCTCACCCTGTGCCTGAAGTCTAGCCCCCTGCCTGAAGGGCACAGGCATGCTCAGGGCCCGAGGGCATGCCCAGTGACTGAAGTCAGTCACTCCCAATGACTGTAGTCACTCCCAGTGACGGAAGTCCCTCGCAAAGACACACACAGTGACAGAAGTCCCACTCGAAGTCACTCCCACGGACGGAAGTCACTCCCGAAGTCACCCCCAGTGACCGAAGTCATTCCTGACGTCAATCCCAGTGCCTGAAGTCCGCAATCCCAGTGCCTGAAGGAACTGGAGGGGAAGGACAGAGAGAGGGAGACACAGAATTCCAAGCAGCCTGCAGGCTCTGTGGTCTCAGCACAGAAACTCCTGGGGAAAGACAGAGACAGAGGGAGACACACAATCCCATGCAGCCTCCAACTCTGTGCTCAAGCCAGAGACCCCCTGGGGAAAAACAGACAGGGAGACTCAGAATCGCAAGCAGCCCATCCAGGCTCCAGTGCCAGCCGTACTGGGGCACAGGACGCCCCAGCGACCGCGGGACTGGAGCTTCCGGTGACCCCAGGGACCGCGGACCTGGAGCCTCCAGTGACCACAGTGCCCACGTCACTGCAGACTCCAACGAACACAGTGCCCACGGCACTGCGGCCTCCAGTGAGCCCAGTGCCCATGGCACTGCACACTCCGGGGAACGCAGTGCGCGCGACACAGCAGTCAGCAGTGAACCAAGCGCCTGAGGCACTGCAGACTGCAGTGAACCCAGTGGCCGCGGCACTGCACCCCCAGTGAACCCAGTGCCCGGGGTAATGCACCCTTCTGTGAACCCAGTGCCCACGGCACTACACACTCCAGTGAACCCAGTGCCCTCGGCACTGCATCATCCAGTGGACCCAGTGCCCACCGCACTGCACCCTCCAGTGAACCCAGTGCCACGGGCACTGCACCATCCAGTGAACCCAGTGCCAGGGGCACTGCACCCTCCAGTGAACATATTGCCCGCGGCACTGCACCCTCCAGGGAACCCAGTGCCCGCGGCACTGCACCGTCCAGTGAACCCAGTGCCATCGGCACTGAAGCATGCAGTGAATCCAGTGCTAGTGGCACTGGAGTCTGCAGTGAACCCATTACCCATGGCACTGCTCCCTCCAGTGAACTCAGTGCCTACGGCACTGCACCCACCAGTGAACCCAGAGTCCGCATCACTGCACCCTCCAGTGAACCCATTGCCCGCAGCACTGCACCCTCGAGTGAACCCAGGGCCGGCGGCACCGCACCCTCCAGTGAACCCAGTGCCAGCGGCACTGCAGCATGCAGTGAATCCAGTGCCAGTGGCACTGCAGCATGCAGTGAATCCAGTGCCCGCGGCACTGCACCCTCCAGTGAACCCACTGCCAGCGGCGCTGCAGCATCCATTGAATCTAGTGCCAGGGGCACTGCAGTATGCAGTGAATCCAGTGTCAGTGGCACTGGTGTCTGCAGTGAACCCAGTGCCCGCGGCACTGCACCCTCCAGTGAACCCAGTGCCAGCGGCACTACACCCTCCAGTGAACCCAGTGCGATCGGCACTGTACCCTCCAGTGAAACCAGAGTCCGCGGCACTGCACCCTCCAGTGAACCCATTACCCGCGGCACTGCACCCTCCAGTGAACCCAGTGCCAGCGGGACTGCACCCTCAAGGGAACCCAGTGCCAGCGGCACTGCAGCCTGCAGTGAACCCAGTGCCTGTGGCACTGCAGTCTGGAGGGAATCCGGTGCCCGCGGCACTGCACCCTCCAGTGAACCCAGTTCCAGAGGCACTGCAGCATGCAGTGAATCCATTGCCAGAGGCACTGCAGCATGCAGTGAATCCAGTGCCAGTGGCACTGCAGCATGCAGTGAATCCAGTGCCCGCGACACTGCACCCTCCAGTGAACCCAGTGCGATCGGCACTGCACCCTCCAGTGAACACATTGCCCTCCGCACTGCACCCTCCATTGAACCCAGTGCCCGCGGTACTGCACCGTCCAGTGAACCCAGTGCCATCGGCACTGAAGCATGCAGTGAATCCAGTGCCAGTGGCACTGGAGTCTGCAGTGAATCCAGTGCCCACGGAACTGCACCCTCCGTTGAACCCAGCGCCAGCGGCACTGCACCCTCCAGTGAACCCATTGCCATCGGCACTGCACCCTCCAGTGAACCCAGTGCCAGGGGCACTGCAGCATGCAGTGAATCCAGTGCCAGTGGCACTGGAGTCTGCAGTGAATCCAGTGCCCGCGGCACTGCACCCTCAAGTGAACCCATTTCTCGAGACAATGCACCCTCCAGTGAACACGTTGCCCGCGGCACTGCACCCTCCAGTGAACCCATTGCCCGCAGCACTACACCCTCCAGTGAACCCAGGGCCGGCGGCACTGCACCCTCCAGTGAACCCAGTGCCAGGGGCACTGCAGCATGTAGTGAAACCAGTGCCAGTGGCACTGGAGTCTGCAGTGAAACCAGTGTCCGCGGCACTGCACCCTCCAGTGAGCCCAGTGCCCGCGGCACTGCACCGTCCAGTGAAACCAGTGCCATCGGCACTGAAGCATGCAGTGAACCCAGTGCCCGTAGCACTGTAGCCTGCAGTGAAACCAGTGCCCGTGGCACTGTATCCTCAAGTGAATCCATTTCCCGAGGAACTGCACCATCCAGTGAACACATTGCCCGCAGCACTGCACCCTTCAGTGAACCCAGTGCCATCGGCAATGCACCCTCCAGGGAACCCAGTGCCATCGGCACTGAAGCATGCAGTGAATCCAGTGCCAGTGGCATTGGAGTCTGCAGTGAATCCAGTGCCCGCGTTACTACACCCTCCAGTGAACCAAGTGCCAGCGGTACTGCACCCTCCAGTGAACCCAGTGCGATCGGCACTGCACCCTCCAGTGAAACCAGTGTCCGCGGCATTGCACCCTCCATTGAACCCATTACCCGCAGCCCGAAACCCTCCAGTGAACTCAGTGCCCGCGGCACTGCAGTCTGCAGTGAATCCAGTGCCCGTCGCGCTGCACCCTCCAGTGAACCCATTGCCCGCGGCACTGCACCCTCCAGTGAACCCAGTGCCTGCGGCACTGCACCCTCCAGTGAACGCAGTTCCAGCGGCACTGCAGCCTGCAGTGAACCCAGTGCCCGTGGCGCATCACTCTGCAGTGAACACAGTGCCGGTGGCACCGCACCGTCCATTGAACCCATTACCCGCGGCACTGCACCCTCCAGGGAACCCAGTGCCAGCGGCACTGCAGCCTGCAGTGAACCCAGTGCATGTTGCACTGCAGTCTGCAGGGAATCCAGTGCCCGCAGTACTGCACCCTCCAGTGGAGCCAATTCACAAAGCACAGCACCCTTAAGTGAACCAAGTTGCCTCAGCACTGCAACTTCCGGCGAACCCTGGGCGAGCGGCACTGCAGCCTGCAGGAACCCAGTGCCCGTGGCACTGCAGTCTGCCGTGAAACCAGTGCCCGCGGCACTGTACCCTCAAGTGAATCCATTTCCCGAGGAACTGCACCCTCCCGTGAACTCATTGCCCGCAGCACTGCACCCTTCAGTGAACCCAGTGCTATCGGCAATGCACCCTCCAGTGAACCCAGTGGCAGGGGCACTGCAGCATGCAGTGAATCCAGTGCCAGTGGCACTGGAGTCTGCAGTGAAAACAGTGTCTGCGGCACTGCACCCTCCATTGAACCCATTACCCGCGGCACTGCACCCTCCAGTGAACCCAGTGCCAGCGGCACTGCACCCTCCAGGGAACCCAGTGCAAACAGCACTGCATCCTGCAGTGAAACCCGTGTCAGAGGCACTGCATCATGCAGTGAATCCAGTGCCAGGGGCACTGGAGTCTGCAGTGAATCCAGTGCCCGCGGCACTGCACCCTCCAGTGAACAGAGTGCCCATGGCACTGCACCCTCCAGTGAAGCCAGTGCCAGGGCACTGCAGCATGCAGTGAATCCAGTGCCAGTGGCACTGGAGTCTGCAGTGAAACCAGTGTCCGCGGCACTTCACCCTCCATTGAACCCATTACCCGCGGCACTGCACCCTCCAGGGAACCCAGTGCCAGCGGCACTGCAGCCTGCAGTGAACCCAGTGCCTGTTGCACTGCAGTCTGCAGGGAATCCTGTGCCCACTGTACTGCAGCCTCCAGTGGAGCCAGTTCACAAGGCAGGGCACCCTTAAGTGAACCAAGTTGCCTCAGCACTCCACCCTCCGGTGAACCCAGGGCCAGCGGCACTGCAGCCTGCAGTGAACCCAGTGCCCGTGGCACTGCAGCCTGCAGTGAAACCAGTGCCCGCGGCACTGTACCGTCAAGTGAATCCATTTCCCGAGGCACTGCACCCTCCAGTGAACAGAATGCCCGCAGCACAGCACCTTTCAGTGAACCCAGTGCCATCAGCAATGCACCCTCCAGTGAACCCAGTGGCAGGGGCACTGCAGCATGCAGTGAAACCAGTGCCAGTGGCACTGGAGTCGGCAGTGAAACCAGTGTCCGCGGCACTGCACCCTCCATTGAACCCATTACCTGCGGCACTGCACCCTCCAGTGAACCCAGTGCCAGAGGCACTGCACCCTCCAGTGAACCTAGTGCCAGGGGCACTGCAGCATGCAGTGAATCCAGTGCCAGTGGCACTGGAGTCTGCAGTGAATCCAGTGCCCGCGGCACTGCTCGCTCCAGTGAACCCAGTGCCCGCGGCACTGCTCTCTCCAGTGAACCCAGTGTCAGCGGCACTGCAGCATGCAGTGAATCCTGTGCTAGCATCACTGCACCCTCCAGTGAATCCAGTGCCCGCTGCACTGCACTTTCACTCTCGAAGTGAAGTCCCTCTCGAAGTCCCTCTCCCAGTGACGGAAGTCACTCCCGAAGTCATTCCCAGGGTCTGAAGTCAGAGCCACTCCCAGCTGCTGATCCAGCTGCTGATGTCATCGTGACTCCCAGTGACTGAAGGAAATGTCACACTCAGTGTCTGAAGTTACTCCTAGTGACTGCAGTCGTCACTCCCACTCCCAGTGCCTCAAGTCTTCACTGCCAGTGCCTGAAGTCGGCACTCCCAGTGCCTGAAGGAATTGCAGGGGAAGGACAGAGAGAGCGAGACACAGAATTCCAAGCAGCCTCCAGGCTCTGTGGCCTCAGCACGGAAACTCCCGCAGAAGGACAGAGACAGAGGGAGACACAGAATCCCATGCAGCCCCCAGGCTCTGTGCTCTCACCACAGAGCCTCCTGGGGAATGACAGAGAGGGAGGCACAGAATCCCAAGCAGCCCCTCCGGGCTCTGTGCTCGCAGCACCGAGGCTCCAGGCCCCGGTGCTCGCAGCACAGAGCCTCCCGTTCCCGAAGCCACTCACCATGCCTGAAGGCACTCCCCGTGCCTGAATGCACTCCCCGTTCCTGAAGGCATTCCATTTGCCTGAAGGCACAAGCGCTCTCTGAGGGCGCACCCCGTGGGTGACGGCGCACCCCTTGCCTGAGGGCGCCCAGTGCCCGAGGGCGAGCCCAGTGCCTGATGACGCGCCCTGTGCCCGAAGAGCACAGAGGCTCCCCGTGCCTGAAGTCGCACCCTGTGCATGAAGCCGCTCACTGTACCTGGAGGTGCTCCCAGGGCCTGAAGACAAGCTCCATGGTTGAAGGTGCGCCCCGTGCTGGAAAACGCTCCACGTGCCTGAAGCGGCTCCTGTTCCTGAAGGCACGCCTCTTGCCTGAAACAGCTCCACGTGTCTGTCCTAAAGCCCCTTGCCTGCAGGCAAGGCCCGTGCCTGAAGGAAAGCCCTGTGCCTGAAGCCTTGCCGCATGCATGAAGCCGCGCCCAGGGCCTGAAGGCACGCCCCTGGCCTGAAGGCATGCCCCATGCCTGAAGGCTTGCCCCATGTGTGAATTCTCACCCTGTGCCTGAAGTCTAGCCCCCTGCCTGAAGGGCACAGGCATGCTCAGGGCCCGAGGGCATGCCCAGTGACTGAAGTCAGTCACTCCCAATGACTGTAGTCACTCCCAGTGACGGAAGTCCCTCGCAAAGACACACACAGTGACAGAAGTCCCACTCGAAGTCACTCCCACGGACGGAAGTCACTCCCGAAGTCACCCCCAGTGACCGAAGTCATTCCTGACGTCAATCCCAGTGCCTGAAGTCCGCAATCCCAGTGCCTGAAGGAACTGGAGGGGAAGGACAGAGAGAGGGAGACACAGAATTCCAAGCAGCCTGCAGGCTCTGTGGTCTCAGCACAGAAACTCCTGGGGAAAGACAGAGACAGAGGGAGACACACAATCCCATGCAGCCTCCAACTCTGTGCTCAAGCCAGAGACCCCCTGGGGAAAAACAGACAGGGAGACTCAGAATCGCAAGCAGCCCATCCAGGCTCCAGTGCCAGCCGTACTGGGGCACAGGACGCCCCAGCGACCGCGGGACTGGAGCTTCCGGTGACCCCAGGGACCGCGGACCTGGAGCCTCCAGTGACCACAGTGCCCACGTCACTGCAGACTCCAACGAACACAGTGCCCACGGCACTGCGGCCTCCAGTGAGCCCAGTGCCCATGGCACTGCACACTCCGGGGAACGCAGTGCGCGCGACACAGCAGTCAGCAGTGAACCAAGCGCCTGAGGCACTGCAGACTGCAGTGAACCCAGTGGCCGCGGCACTGCACCCCCAGTGAACCCAGTGCCCGGGGTAATGCACCCTTCTGTGAACCCAGTGCCCACGGCACTACACACTCCAGTGAACCCAGTGCCCTCGGCACTGCATCATCCAGTGGACCCAGTGCCCACCGCACTGCACCCTCCAGTGAACCCAGTGCCACGGGCACTGCACCATCCAGTGAACCCAGTGCCAGGGGCACTGCACCCTCCAGTGAACATATTGCCCGTGGCACTGCACCCTCCAGGGAACCCAGTGCCCGCGGCACTGCACCGTCCAGTGAACCCAGTGCCATCGGCACTGAAGCATGCAGTGAATCCAGTGCTAGTGGCACTGGAGTCTGCAGTGAACCCATTACCCATGGCACTGCTCCCTCCAGTGAACTCAGTGCCTACGGCACTGCACCCACCAGTGAACCCAGAGTCCGCATCACTGCACCCTCCAGTGAACCCATTGCCCGCAGCACTGCACCCTCGAGTGAACCCAGGGCCGGCGGCACCGCACCCTCCAGTGAACCCAGTGCCAGCGGCACTGCAGCATGCAGTGAATCCAGTGCCAGTGGCACTGCAGCATGCAGTGAATCCAGTGCCCGCGGCACTGCACCCTCCAGTGAACCCACTGCCAGCGGCGCTGCAGCATCCATTGAATCTAGTGCCAGGGGCACTGCAGTATGCAGTGAATCCAGTGTCAGTGGCACTGGTGTCTGCAGTGAACCCAGTGCCCGCGGCACTGCACCCTCCAGTGAACCCAGTGCCAGCGGCACTACACCCTCCAGTGAACCCAGTGCGATCGGCACTGTACCCTCCAGTGAAACCAGAGTCCGCGGCACTGCACCCTCCAGTGAACCCATTACCCGCGGCACTGCACCCTCCAGTGAACCCAGTGCCAGCGGGACTGCACCCTCAAGGGAACCCAGTGCCAGCGGCACTGCAGCCTGCAGTGAACCCAGTGCCTGTGGCACTGCAGTCTGGAGGGAATCCGGTGCCCGCGGCACTGCACCCTCCAGTGAACCCAGTTCCAGAGGCACTGCAGCATGCAGTGAATCCATTGCCAGAGGCACTGCAGCATGCAGTGAATCCAGTGCCAGTGGCACTGCAGCATGCAGTGAATCCAGTGCCCGCGACACTGCACCCTCCAGTGAACCCAGTGCGATCGGCACTGCACCCTCCAGTGAACACATTGCCCTCCGCACTGCACCCTCCATTGAACCCAGTGCCCGCGGTACTGCACCGTCCAGTGAACCCAGTGCCATCGGCACTGAAGCATGCAGTGAATCCAGTGCCAGTGGCACTGGAGTCTGCAGTGAATCCAGTGCCCACGGAACTGCACCCTCCGTTGAACCCAGCGCCAGCGGCACTGCACCCTCCAGTGAACCCATTGCCATCGGCACTGCACCCTCCAGTGAACCCAGTGCCAGGGGCACTGCAGCATGCAGTGAATCCAGTGCCAGTGGCACTGGAGTCTGCAGTGAATCCAGTGCCCGCGGCACTGCACCCTCAAGTGAACCCATTTCTCGAGACAATGCACCCTCCAGTGAACACGTTGCCCGCGGCACTGCACCCTCCAGTGAACCCATTGCCCGCAGCACTACACCCTCCAGTGAACCCAGGGCCGGCGGCACTGCACCCTCCAGTGAACCCAGTGCCAGGGGCACTGCAGCATGTAGTGAAACCAGTGCCAGTGGCACTGGAGTCTGCAGTGAAACCAGTGTCCGCGGCACTGCACCCTCCAGTGAGCCCAGTGCCCGCGGCACTGCACCGTCCAGTGAAACCAGTGCCATCGGCACTGAAGCATGCAGTGAACCCAGTGCCCGTAGCACTGTAGCCTGCAGTGAAACCAGTGCCCGTGGCACTGTATCCTCAAGTGAATCCATTTCCCGAGGAACTGCACCATCCAGTGAACACATTGCCCGCAGCACTGCACCCTTCAGTGAACCCAGTGCCATCGGCAATGCACCCTCCAGGGAACCCAGTGCCATCGGCACTGAAGCATGCAGTGAATCCAGTGCCAGTGGCATTGGAGTCTGCAGTGAATCCAGTGCCCGCGTTACTACACCCTCCAGTGAACCAAGTGCCAGCGGTACTGCACCCTCCAGTGAACCCAGTGCGATCGGCACTGCACCCTCCAGTGAAACCAGTGTCCGCGGCACTGCACCCTCCATTGAACCCATTACCCGCAGCCCGAAACCCTCCAGTGAACTCAGTGCCCGCGGCACTGCAGTCTGCAGTGAATCCAGTGCCCGTCGCGCTGCACCCTCCAGTGAACCCATTGCCCGCGGCACTGCACCCTCCAGTGAACCCAGTGCCTGCGGCACTGCACCCTCCAGTGAACGCAGTTCCAGCGGCACTGCAGCCTGCAGTGAACCCAGTGCCCGTGGCGCATCACTCTGCAGTGAACACAGTGCCGGTGGCACCGCACCGTCCATTGAACCCATTACCCGCGGCACTGCACCCTCCAGGGAACCCAGTGCCAGCGGCACTGCAGCCTGCAGTGAACCCAGTGCATGTTGCACTGCAGTCTGCAGGGAATCCAGTGCCCGCAGTACTGCACCCTCCAGTGGAGCCAATTCACAAAGCACAGCACCCTTAAGTGAACCAAGTTGCCTCAGCACTGCACCTTCCGGCGAACCCTGGGCGAGCGGCACTGCAGCCTGCAGGAACCCAGTGCCCGTGGCACTGCAGTCTGCCGTGAAACCAGTGCCCGCGGCACTGTACCCTCAAGTGAATCCATTTCCCGAGGAACTGCACCCTCCCGTGAACTCATTGCCCGCAGCACTGCACCCTTCAGTGAACCCAGTGCTATCGGCAATGCACCCTCCAGTGAACCCAGTGGCAGGGGCACTGCAGCATGCAGTGAATCCAGTGCCAGTGGCACTGGAGTCTGCAGTGAAAACAGTGTCTGCGGCACTGCACCCTCCATTGAACCCATTACCCGCGGCACTGCACCCTCCAGTGAACCCAGTGCCAGCGGCACTGCACCCTCCAGGGAACCCAGTGCAAACAGCACTGCATCCTGCAGTGAAACCCGTGTCAGAGGCACTGCATCATGCAGTGAATCCACTGCCAGGGGCACTGGAGTCTGCAGTGAATCCAGTGCCCGCGGCACTGCACCCTCCAGTGAACAGAGTGCCCATGGCACTGCACCCTCCAGTGAAGCCAGTGCCAGGGGCACTGCAGCATGCAGTGAATCCAGTGCCAGTGGCACTGGAGTCTGCAGTGAAACCAGTGTCCGCGGCACTGCACCCTCCATTGAACCCATTACCCGCGGCACTGCACCCTCCAGGGAACCCAGTGCCAGCGGCACTGCAGCCTGCAGTGAACCCAGTGCCTGTTGCACTGCAGTCTGCAGGGAATCCTGTGCCCGCTGTACTGCAGCCTCCAGTGGAGCCAGTTCACAAGGCAGGGCACCCTTAAGTGAACCAAGTTGCCTCAGCACTCCACCCTCCGGTGAACCCAGGGCCAGCGGCACTGCAGCCTGCAGTGAAACCAGTGCCCGCGGCACTGTACCGTCAAGTGAATCCATTTCCCGAGGCACTGCACCCTCCAGTGAACAGAATGCCCGCAGCACTGCACCTTTCAGTGAACCCAGTGCCATCAGCAATGCACCCTCCAGTGAACCCAGTGGCAGGGGCACTGCAGCATGCAGTGAAACCAGTGCCAGTGGCACTGGAGTCGGCAGTGAAACCAGTGTCCGCGGCACTGCACCCTCCATTGAACCCATTACCCGCGGCACTGCACCCTCCAGTGAACCCAGTGCCAGCGGGACTGCACCCTCAAGGGAACCCAGTGCCAGCGGCACTGCAGCCTGCAGTGAACCCAGTGCCTGTGGCACTGCAGTCTGGAGGGAATCCGGTGCCCGCGGCACTGCACCCTCCAGTGATCCCAGTGCCAGAGGCACTGCACCCTCCAGTGAACCTAGTGCCAGGGGCACTGCAGCATGCAGTGAATCCAGTGCCAGTGGCACTGGAGTCTGCAGTGAATCCAGTGCCCGCGGCACTGCTCGCTCCAGTGAACCCAGTGCCCGCGGCACTGCTCTCTCCAGTGAACCCAGTGTCAGCGGCACTGCAGCATGCAGTGAATCCTGTGCTAGCAGCACTGCACCCTCCAGTGAATCCAGTGCCCGCTGCACTGCACTTTCACTCTCGAAGTGAAGTCCCTCTCGAAGTCCCTCTCCCAGTGACGGAAGTCACTCCCGAAGTCATTCCCAGGGTCTGAAGTCAGAGCCACTCCCAGCTGCTGATCCAGCTGCTGATGTCATCGTGACTCCCAGTGACTGAAGGAAATGTCACACTCAGTGTCTGAAGTTACTCCTAGTGACTGCAGTCGTCACTCCCACTCCCAGTGCCTCAAGTCTTCACTGCCAGTGCCTGAAGTCGGCACTCCCAGTGCCTGAAGGAATTGCAGGGGAAGGACAGAGAGAGCGAGACACAGAATTCCAAGCAGCCTCCAGGCTCTGTGGCCTCAGCACGGAAACTCCCGCAGAAGGACAGAGACAGAGGGAGACACAGAATCCCATGCAGCCCCCAGGCTCTGTGCTCTCACCACAGAGCCTCCTGGGGAATGACAGAGAGGGAGGCACAGAATCCCAAGCAGCCCCTCCGGGCTCTGTGCTCGCAGCACCGAGGCTCCAGGCCCCGGTGCTCGCAGCACAGAGCCTCCCGTTCCCGAAGCCACTCACCATGCCTGAAGGCACTCCCCGTGCCTGAATGCACTCCCCGTTCCTGAAGGCATTCCATTTGCCTGAAGGCACAAGCGCTCTCTGAGGGCGCACCCCGTGGGTGACGGCGCACCCCTTGCCTGAGGGCGCCCAGTGCCCGAGGGCGAGCCCAGTGCCTGATGACGCGCCCTGTGCCCGAAGAGCACAGAGGCTCCCCGTGCCTGAAGTCGCACCCTGTGCATGAAGCCGCTCACTGTACCTGGAGGTGCTCCCAGGGCCTGAAGACAAGCTCCATGGTTGAAGGTGCGCCCCGTGCTGGAAAACGCTCCACGTGCCTGAAGCGGCTCCTGTTCCTGAAGGCACGCCTCTTGCCTGAAACAGCTCCACGTGTCTGTCCTAAAGCCCCTTGCCTGCAGGCAAGGCCCGTGCCTGAAGGAAAGCCCTGTGCCTGAAGCCTTGCCGCATGCATGAAGCCGCGCCCAGGGCCTGAAGGCACGCCCCTGGCCTGAAGGCATGCCCCATGCCTGAAGGCTTGCCCCATGTGTGAATTCTCACCCTGTGCCTGAAGTCTAGCCCCCTGCCTGAAGGGCACAGGCATGCTCAGGGCCCGAGGGCATGCCCAGTGACTGAAGTCAGTCACTCCCAATGACTGTAGTCACTCCCAGTGACGGAAGTCCCTCGCAAAGACACACACAGTGACAGAAGTCCCACTCGAAGTCACTCCCACGGACGGAAGTCACTCCCGAAGTCACCCCCAGTGACCGAAGTCATTCCTGACGTCAATCCCAGTGCCTGAAGTCCGCAATCCCAGTGCCTGAAGGAACTGGAGGGGAAGGACAGAGAGAGGGAGACACAGAATTCCAAGCAGCCTGCAGGCTCTGTGGTCTCAGCACAGAAACTCCTGGGGAAAGACAGAGACAGAGGGAGACACACAATCCCATGCAGCCTCCAACTCTGTGCTCAAGCCAGAGACCCCCTGGGGAAAAACAGACAGGGAGACTCAGAATCGCAAGCAGCCCATCCAGGCTCCAGTGCCAGCCGTACTGGGGCACAGGACGCCCCAGCGACCGCGGGACTGGAGCTTCCGGTGACCCCAGGGACCGCGGACCTGGAGCCTCCAGTGACCACAGTGCCCACGTCACTGCAGACTCCAACGAACACAGTGCCCACGGCACTGCGGCCTCCAGTGAGCCCAGTGCCCATGGCACTGCACACTCCGGGGAACGCAGTGCGCGCGACACAGCAGTCAGCAGTGAACCAAGCGCCTGAGGCACTGCAGACTGCAGTGAACCCAGTGGCCGCGGCACTGCACCCCCAGTGAACCCAGTGCCCGGGGTAATGCACCCTTCTGTGAACCCAGTGCCCACGGCACTACACACTCCAGTGAACCCAGTGCCCTCGGCACTGCATCATCCAGTGGACCCAGTGCCCACCGCACTGCACCCTCCAGTGAACCCAGTGCCACGGGCACTGCACCATCCAGTGAACCCAGTGCCAGGGGCACTGCACCCTCCAGTGAACATATTGCCCGCGGCACTGCACCCTCCAGGGAACCCAGTGCCCGCGGCACTGCACCGTCCAGTGAACCCAGTGCCATCGGCACTGAAGCATGCAGTGAATCCAGTGCTAGTGGCACTGGAGTCTGCAGTGAACCCATTACCCATGGCACTGCTCCCTCCAGTGAACTCAGTGCCTACGGCACTGCACCCACCAGTGAACCCAGAGTCCGCATCACTGCACCCTCCAGTGAACCCATTGCCCGCAGCACTGCACCCTCGAGTGAACCCAGGGCCGGCGGCACCGCACCCTCCAGTGAACCCAGTGCCAGCGGCACTGCAGCATGCAGTGAATCCAGTGCCAGTGGCACTGCAGCATGCAGTGAATCCAGTGCCCGCGGCACTGCACCCTCCAGTGAACCCACTGCCAGCGGCGCTGCAGCATCCATTGAATCTAGTGCCAGGGGCACTGCAGTATGCAGTGAATCCAGTGTCAGTGGCACTGGTGTCTGCAGTGAACCCAGTGCCCGCGGCACTGCACCCTCCAGTGAACCCAGTGCCAGCGGCACTACACCCTCCAGTGAACCCAGTGCGATCGGCACTGTACCCTCCAGTGAAACCAGAGTCCGCGGCACTGCACCCTCCATTGAACCCATTACCCGCAGCCAGAAACCCTCCAGTGAACTCAGTGCCCGCGGCACTGCAGTCTGCAGTGAATCCAGTGCCCGTCGCGCTGCACCCTCCATTGAACCCATTGCCCGCGGCACTGCACCCTCCAGTGAACCCAGTGCGCGCGGCACTGCACCCTCCAGTGAACCCAGTTCCAGCAGCACTGCACCCTCCAGTGAACCCAGTACCCGTTGCACTGCAGTCTGCATTGAAACCAGTGCTTGCGGCACTGCACCCTACAGTGAACACATTGCCCGCGGCACTGCACCCTCCAGTGAACCCAGTGCCGGCGGCACTGCACACTCCAGTGAACCCGTTCACAAGGCACTGCACCCTTACGTGAACCAGGTTGCCGCAGCACTGCACCCTCCGGTGAACTCAGTGCCCATGGCACTGCACCCTCAAGTGAACCCATTTCTCCGGACAATGCACGCTCCAGTGAACACGTTGCCCACGGCACTGCACCCTCCAGTGAACCCATTGCCCGCAGCACTACACCCTCCAGTGAACCCAGTGCCAGCGGCACTGCACCCTCCAGGGAACCCAGTGCAAACAGCACTGCATCCTGCAGTGAAACCCGTGCCAGAGGCACTGCATCATGCAGTGAATCCAGTGCCCGCGGCACTGCACCCTCCAGTGAACAGAGTGCCCATGGCACTGCACCCTCCAGTGAAGCCAGTGCCAGGGGCACTGCAGCATGCAGTGAATCCAGTGCCAGTGGCACTGGAGTCTGCAGTGAAACCAGTGTCCGCGGCACTGCACCCTCCATTGAACCCATTACCCGCGGCACTGCACCCTCCATGGAACCCAGTGCCAGCGGCACTGCAGCCTGCAGTGAAACCAGTGCCTGTTGCACTGCAGTCTGCAGGGAATCCAGTGCCCGCAGTACTGCAGCCTCCAGTGGAGCCAGTTCACAAGGCACAGCACCCTTAAGTGAACCAAGTTGCCTCAGCCCTCCACCCTCCGTTGAACCCAGGGCCAGCGGCACTGCAGCCTGCAGTGAACCCAGTGCCTGTGGCACTGCAGCCTGCAGTGAAACCAGTGCCCGCGTCACTGTACCCTCAAGTGAATCCATTTCCCGAGGCACTGCACCCTCCAGTGAACAGAATGCCCGAAGCACTGCACCTTTCAGTGAACCCAGTGCCATCGGCAATGCACCCTCCATTGAACCCATTACCCGCGGCACTGCACCCTCCAGTGAACCCAGTGCCAGCGGTACTGCACCCTCAAGGGAACCCATTGCCAGCGGCACTGCAGCCTGCAGTGAACCCAGTGCCTGTGGCACTGCAGTCTGGAGGGAATCCGGTGCCCGCGGCACTGCACCCTCCAGTGAACCCAGTGCCAGAGGCACTGCAGCATGCAGTGAATCCATTGCCAGAGGCACTGCAGCATGCAGTGAATCCAGTGCCAGTGGCACTGCACCCTCCAGTGAACCCATTGCCCGAAGCACTACACCCTCCAGTGAACCCAGGGCCTGCGGCACTGCACCCTCCAGTGAACCCAGTGCCCGCGGCACTGCACCCTCCAGTGAACCCAGTTCCAGCAGCACTGCACCCTCCAGTGAACCCAGTGCTCGCGGCACTGATCCCTCCAGTGAACCCAGGGCCGTTGGCACTGCACCTTCCAGTGAATTCAGTGCCAGCGGCACGGCACCCTCCATTGATTCCAGTGCCAGGTGCACTGCAGCCTGCAGTGCACCCAGTGACCGTGGCACATCAGTTTGCAGTAAAAGAGCCCGTGGCACTGCACGATCCAGTCAACCCAATGCCAGTGGAACTGCACCATCCATTGAAACCAGTGCCCGCGGCACTGAACCATGCAGTGAACCCACGGCCAGCGGCACTGCACCCTCCAGTGAACCCAGTGCCCGCGGCACTGCACATTCCAGTGAACCCAGTGCCAGGGCCACTGCAGCATGAAGTGAGCCAGTGCCAGGGACACTGCAGCATGCAGTGAATCTATTGACCACGGCACTGAACCCTCCAGTGAATCCAGTGCCAATGGCACTGCACCCTTCAGTTAACCCATTGCCACCGGCAATGCAACCTCCAGTGAACCCAGTGCCAGGGGCACTGCAGCATGCAGTGAATCCAGTGCCAGTGGTACTGGAGTCTGCAGTGAAACCAGTGTCCGCGGCACTGCACCCTCCATTGAACCCATTACTCGCGGCACTGCACCCTCCAGTGAATCCAGTGCCAGGGGCACTGCAGCCTGCAGTGCACCCAGTGCCCGTGGCACATTAGTTTGTAGTAACAGAGCCCGTGGCACTGCATGCTCCAGTGAACACAGTGCCAGTGGCACTGCACCATCCATTGCACCCAGTGCCCGTGGCACTGAACCATCCAGTGAACCCACTGCCAGCGGCAATGCACCCTCCAGTGAGCCCAGTGCCCGCGGCACTGCACCGTCCAGTGAACCCAGTGCCATCGGCACTGAAGCATGCAGTGAACCCAGTGCCCGTGGCACTGCAGCCTGCAGTGAAACCAGTGCCCGTGGCACTGTATCCTCAAGTGAATCCATTTCCCGAGGAACTGCACCATCCAGTGAACACATTGCCCGCAACACTGCACCCTGCAGTGAACCCAGTGCCATCGGCAATGCACCCTCCAGGGAACCCAGTGCCATCGGCACTGAAGCAAGCAGTGAATCCAGTGCCAGTGGCATTGGAGTCTGCAGTGAATCCAGTGCCCGCGGCACTGCACCCTCCAGTGAACCCAGTGCCAGCGGCACTGCACCCTCCTGTGAACCCGGTGCGATCGGCACTGCACCCTCCAGTGAAACCAGTGTCCGCGGCACTGCACCCTCCATTGAACCCATTACCCACAGCCCGAAACCCTCCAGTGAACTCAGTGCCCGCGGCACTGCAGTCTGCAGTGAATCCAGTGCCCGTCGCGCTGCACCCTCCAGTGAACCCATTGTCCGCGTCACTGAACCCTCCAGTGAACCCATTGCCCGCAGCACTGCACCCTCCAGGGAACCCAGGGCCGGTGGCACTGCACCCTCCAGTGAACCCAGAGCCAGCTGCACTGCAGCATGCAATGAATCCAGTGCCAGTGGCACTGCAGACTGCAGTGAACCCAGTGGCCGCGGCACTGCACCCCCAGTGAACCCAGTGCCCGGGGTAATGCACCCTTCTGTGAACCCAGTGCCCACGGCACTACACACTCCAGTGAACCCAGTGCCCTCGGCACTGCATCATCCAGTGGACCCAGTGCCCACCGCACTGCACCCTCCAGTGAACCCAGTGCCCGCGGCACTGCACCCTCCAGTGAACCCAGTGCCACGGGCACTGCACCCTCCAGTGAACCCAGTGCCAGGGGCAATGCAGCATGCAGTGAATCCAGTGTCAGGGGAACTGCAGCATGCAGTGAATCCAGTGCCCGCGGCACTGCACCCTCCAGTGAACCCAGTGCCCGCGGCACTGCACCCTCCAGGGAACCCACTGACAGCGGCGCTGCAGCATGCATTGAATCTAGTGCCAGGGGCACTGCAGTATGCAGTGAATCCAGTGTCAGTGGCACTGGTGTCTGCAGTGAACTCAGTGCCCGCGGCACTGCTCCGTCCAGTGAACCCAGTGCCATCGGCACTGAAGCATGCAGTGAATCCAGTGCCAGTGGCACTGGAGTCTGCAGTGAACCCATTACCCGTGGCACTGCTCCCTCCAGTGAACTCAGTGCCTACGGCACTGCACCCACCAGGGAACCCAGTGTCCGCGTCACTGCACCCTCCAGTGAACCCATTGCCCGCAGCACTGCACCCTCGAGTGTACCCAGGGCCGGCGGCACCGCACCCTCCAGTGAACCCAGTGCCAGCAGCACTGCAGCATGCAGTGAATCCAGTGCCAGTGACACTGCAGCATGCAGTGAATCCAGTGCCCGCGGCACTGCACCCTCCAGTGAACCCAGGCACGATCGGCACTGCACCCTCCAGTGAACCCAGTGCCAGCGGCACTGCACCCTCCAGGGAACCCAGTGCAAACAGCACTGCATCCTGCAGTGAACCCCGTGCCAGAGGCACTGCATCATGCAGTGAATCCAGTGCCAGGGGCACTGGAGTCTGCAGTGAATCCAGTGCCCGCGGCACTGCACCCTCCAGTGAACAGAGTGCCCATGGCACTGCACCCTCCAGTGAAACCAGTGTCCGCGGCACTGCACCCTCCATTGAACCCATTACCCGCAGCCCGAAACCCTCCAGTGAACTCAGTGCCCGCGGCACTGCAGTCTGCAGTGAATCCAGTGCCCGTCGCGCTGCACCCTCCAGTGAACCCATTGCCCGCGGCACTGCACCCTCCAGTGAACCCAGTGCCTGCGGCACTGCACCCTCCAGTGAACGCAGTTCCAGCGGCACTGCAGCCTGCAGTGAACCCAGTGCCCGTGGCGCATCACTCTGCAGTGAACACAGTGCCGGTGGCACCGCACCGTCCATTGAACCCATTACCCGCGGCACTGCACCCTCCAGGGAACCCAGTGCCAGCGGCACTGCAGCCTGCAGTGAACCCAGTGCATGTTGCACTGCAGTCTGCAGGGAATCCAGTGCCCGCAGTACTGCACCCTCCAGTGGAGCCAATTCACAAAGCACAGCACCCTTAAGTGAACCAAGTTGCCTCAGCACTGCACCTTCCGGCGAACCCTGGGCGAGCGGCACTGCAGCCTGCAGTGAACCCAGTGCCCGTGGCACTGCAGTCTGCCGTGAAACCAGTGCCCGCGGCACTGTACCCTCAAGTGAATCCATTTCCCGAGGAACTGCACCCTCCCGTGAACTCATTGCCCGCAGCACTGCACCCTTCAGTGAACCCAGTGCTATCGGCAATGCACCCTCCAGTGAACCCAGTGGCAGGGGCACTGCAGCATGCAGTGAATCCAGTGCCAGTGGCACTGGAGTCTGCAGTGAAAACAGTGTCTGCGGCACTGCACCCTCCATTGAACCCATTACCCGCGGCACTGCACCCTCCAGTGAACCCAGTGCCAGCGGCACTGCACCCTCCAGGGAACCCAGTGCAAACAGCACTGCATCCTGCAGTGAAACCCGTGTCAGAGGCACTGCATCATGCAGTGAATCCAGTGCCAGGGGCACTGGAGTCTGCAGTGAATCCAGTGCCCGCGGCACTGCACCCTCCAGTGAACAGAGTGCCCATGGCACTGCACCCTCCAGTGAAGCCAGTGCCAGGGCACTGCAGCATGCAGTGAATCCAGTGCCAGTGGCACTGGAGTCTGCAGTGAAACCAGTGTCCGCGGCACTTCACCCTCCATTGAACCCATTACCCGCGGCACTGCACCCTCCAGGGAACCCAGTGCCAGCGGCACTGCAGCCTGCAGTGAACCCAGTGCCTGTTGCACTGCAGTCTGCAGGGAATCCTGTGCCCGCTGTACTGCAGCCTCCAGTGGAGCCAGTTCACAAGGCAGGGCACCCTTAAGTGAACCAAGTTGCCTCAGCACTCCACCCTCCGGTGAACCCAGGGCCAGCGGCACTGCAGCCTGCAGTGAACCCAGTGCCCGTGGCACTGCAGCCTGCAGTGAAACCAGTGCCCGCGGCACTGTACCGTCAAGTGAATCCATTTCCCGAGGCACTGCACCCTCCAGTGAACAGAATGCCCGCAGCACTGCACCTTTCAGTGAACCCAGTGCCATCAGCAATGCACCCTCCAGTGAACCCAGTGGCAGGGGCACTGCAGCATGCAGTGAAACCAGTGCCAGTGGCACTGGAGTCGGCAGTGAAACCAGTGTCCGCGGCACTGCACCCTCCATTGAACCCATTACCCGCGGCACTGCACCCTCCAGTGAACCCAGTGCCAGAGGCACTGCACCCTCCAGTGAACCTAGTGCCAGGGGCACTGCAGCATGCAGTGAATCCAGTGCCAGTGGCACTGGAGTCTGCAGTGAATCCAGTGCCCGCGGCACTGCTCGCTCCAGTGAACCCAGTGCCCGCGGCACTGCTCTCTCCAGTGAACCCAGTGTCAGCGGCACTGCAGCATGCAGTGAATCCTGTGCTAGCAGCACTGCACCCTCCAGTGAATCCAGTGCCCGCTGCACTGCACTTTCACTCTCGAAGTGAAGTCCCTCTCGAAGTCCCTCTCCCAGTGACGGAAGTCACTCCCGAAGTCATTCCCAGGGTCTGAAGTCAGAGCCACTCCCAGCTGCTGATCCAGCTGCTGATGTCATCGTGACTCCCAGTGACTGAAGGAAATGTCACACTCAGTGTCTGAAGTTACTCCTAGTGACTGCAGTCGTCACTCCCACTCCCAGTGCCTCAAGTCTTCACTGCCAGTGCCTGAAGTCGGCACTCCCAGTGCCTGAAGGAATTGCAGGGGAAGGACAGAGAGAGCGAGACACAGAATTCCAAGCAGCCTCCAGGCTCTGTGGCCTCAGCACGGAAACTCCCGCAGAAGGACAGAGACAGAGGGAGACACAGAATCCCATGCAGCCCCCAGGCTCTGTGCTCTCACCACAGAGCCTCCTGGGGAATGACAGAGAGGGAGGCACAGAATCCCAAGCAGCCCCTCCGGGCTCTGTGCTCGCAGCACCGAGGCTCCAGGCCCCGGTGCTCGCAGCACAGAGCCTCCCGTTCCCGAAGCCACTCACCATGCCTGAAGGCACTCCCCGTGCCTGAATGCACTCCCCGTTCCTGAAGGCATTCCATTTGCCTGAAGGCACAAGCGCTCTCTGAGGGCGCACCCCGTGGGTGACGGCGCACCCCTTGCCTGAGGGCGCCCAGTGCCCGAGGGCGAGCCCAGTGCCTGATGACGCGCCCTGTGCCCGAAGAGCACAGAGGCTCCCCGTGCCTGAAGTCGCACCCTGTGCATGAAGCCGCTCACTGTACCTGGAGGTGCTCCCAGGGCCTGAAGACAAGCTCCATGGTTGAAGGTGCGCCCCGTGCTGGAAAACGCTCCACGTGCCTGAAGCGGCTCCTGTTCCTGAAGGCACGCCTCTTGCCTGAAACAGCTCCACGTGTCTGTCCTAAAGCCCCTTGCCTGCAGGCAAGGCCCGTGCCTGAAGGAAAGCCCTGTGCCTGAAGCCTTGCCGCATGCATGAAGCCGCGCCCAGGGCCTGAAGGCACGCCCCTGGCCTGAAGGCATGCCCCATGCCTGAAGGCTTGCCCCATGTGTGAATTCTCACCCTGTGCCTGAAGTCTAGCCCCCTGCCTGAAGGGCACAGGCATGCTCAGGGCCCGAGGGCATGCCCAGTGACTGAAGTCAGTCACTCCCAATGACTGTAGTCACTCCCAGTGACGGAAGTCCCTCGCAAAGACACACACAGTGACAGAAGTCCCACTCGAAGTCACTCCCACGGACGGAAGTCACTCCCGAAGTCACCCCCAGTGACCGAAGTCATTCCTGACGTCAATCCCAGTGCCTGAAGTCCGCAATCCCAGTGCCTGAAGGAACTGGAGGGGAAGGACAGAGAGAGGGAGACACAGAATTCCAAGCAGCCTGCAGGCTCTGTGGTCTCAGCACAGAAACTCCTGGGGAAAGACAGAGACAGAGGGAGACACACAATCCCATGCAGCCTCCAACTCTGTGCTCAAGCCAGAGACCCCCTGGGGAAAAACAGACAGGGAGACTCAGAATCGCAAGCAGCCCATCCAGGCTCCAGTGCCAGCCGTACTGGGGCACAGGACGCCCCAGCGACCGCGGGACTGGAGCTTCCGGTGACCCCAGGGACCGCGGACCTGGAGCCTCCAGTGACCACAGTGCCCACGTCACTGCAGACTCCAACGAACACAGTGCCCACGGCACTGCGGCCTCCAGTGAGCCCAGTGCCCATGGCACTGCACACTCCGGGGAACGCAGTGCGCGCGACACAGCAGTCAGCAGTGAACCAAGCGCCTGAGGCACTGCAGACTGCAGTGAACCCAGTGGCCGCGGCACTGCACCCCCAGTGAACCCAGTGCCCGGGGTAATGCACCCTTCTGTGAACCCAGTGCCCACGGCACTACACACTCCAGTGAACCCAGTGCCCTCGGCACTGCATCATCCAGTGGACCCAGTGCCCACCGCACTGCACCCTCCAGTGAACCCAGTGCCACGGGCACTGCACCATCCAGTGAACCCAGTGCCAGGGGCACTGCACCCTCCAGTGAACATATTGCCCGCGGCACTGCACCCTCCAGGGAACCCAGTGCCCGCGGCACTGCACCGTCCAGTGAACCCAGTGCCATCGGCACTGAAGCATGCAGTGAATCCAGTGCTAGTGGCACTGGAGTCTGCAGTGAACCCATTACCCATGGCACTGCTCCCTCCAGTGAACTCAGTGCCTACGGCACTGCACCCACCAGTGAACCCAGAGTCCGCATCACTGCACCCTCCAGTGAACCCATTGCCCGCAGCACTGCACCCTCGAGTGAACCCAGGGCCGGCGGCACCGCACCCTCCAGTGAACCCAGTGCCAGCGGCACTGCAGCATGCAGTGAATCCAGTGCCAGTGGCACTGCAGCATGCAGTGAATCCAGTGCCCGCGGCACTGCACCCTCCAGTGAACCCACTGCCAGCGGCGCTGCAGCATCCATTGAATCTAGTGCCAGGGGCACTGCAGTATGCAGTGAATCCAGTGTCAGTGGCACTGGTGTCTGCAGTGAACCCAGTGCCCGCGGCACTGCACCCTCCAGTGAACCCAGTGCCAGCGGCACTACACCCTCCAGTGAACCCAGTGCGATCGGCACTGTACCCTCCAGTGAAACCAGAGTCCGCGGCACTGCACCCTCCATTGAACCCATTACCCGCAGCCAGAAACCCTCCAGTGAACTCAGTGCCCGCGGCACTGCAGTCTGCAGTGAATCCAGTGCCCGTCGCGCTGCACCCTCCATTGAACCCATTGCCCGCGGCACTGCACCCTCCAGTGAACCCAGTGCGCGCGGCACTGCACCCTCCAGTGAACCCAGTTCCAGCAGCACTGCACCCTCCAGTGAACCCAGTACCCGTTGCACTGCAGTCTGCATTGAAACCAGTGCTTGCGGCACTGCACCCTACAGTGAACACATTGCCCGCGGCACTGCACCCTCCAGTGAACCCAGTGCCGGCGGCACTGCACACTCCAGTGAACCCGTTCACAAGGCACTGCACCCTTACGTGAACCAGGTTGCCGCAGCACTGCACCCTCCGGTGAACTCAGTGCCCATGGCACTGCACCCTCAAGTGAACCCATTTCTCCGGACAATGCACGCTCCAGTGAACACGTTGCCCACGGCACTGCACCCTCCAGTGAACCCATTGCCCGCAGCACTACACCCTCCAGTGAACCCAGTGCCAGCGGCACTGCACCCTCCAGGGAACCCAGTGCAAACAGCACTGCATCCTGCAGTGAAACCCGTGCCAGAGGCACTGCATCATGCAGTGAATCCAGTGCCCGCGGCACTGCACCCTCCAGTGAACAGAGTGCCCATGGCACTGCACCCTCCAGTGAAGCCAGTGCCAGGGGCACTGCAGCATGCAGTGAATCCAGTGCCAGTGGCACTGGAGTCTGCAGTGAAACCAGTGTCCGCGGCACTGCACCCTCCATTGAACCCATTACCCGCGGCACTGCACCCTCCATGGAACCCAGTGCCAGCGGCACTGCAGCCTGCAGTGAAACCAGTGCCTGTTGCACTGCAGTCTGCAGGGAATCCAGTGCCCGCAGTACTGCAGCCTCCAGTGGAGCCAGTTCACAAGGCACAGCACCCTTAAGTGAACCAAGTTGCCTCAGCCCTCCACCCTCCGTTGAACCCAGGGCCAGCGGCACTGCAGCCTGCAGTGAACCCAGTGCCTGTGGCACTGCAGCCTGCAGTGAAACCAGTGCCCGCGTCACTGTACCCTCAAGTGAATCCATTTCCCGAGGCACTGCACCCTCCAGTGAACAGAATGCCCGAAGCACTGCACCTTTCAGTGAACCCAGTGCCATCGGCAATGCACCCTCCATTGAACCCATTACCCGCGGCACTGCACCCTCCAGTGAACCCAGTGCCAGCGGTACTGCACCCTCAAGGGAACCCATTGCCAGCGGCACTGCAGCCTGCAGTGAACCCAGTGCCTGTGGCACTGCAGTCTGGAGGGAATCCGGTGCCCGCGGCACTGCACCCTCCAGTGAACCCAGTGCCAGAGGCACTGCAGCATGCAGTGAATCCATTGCCAGAGGCACTGCAGCATGCAGTGAATCCAGTGCCAGTGGCACTGCACCCTCCAGTGAACCCATTGCCCGAAGCACTACACCCTCCAGTGAACCCAGGGCCTGCGGCACTGCACCCTCCAGTGAACCCAGTGCCCGCGGCACTGCACCCTCCAGTGAACCCAGTTCCAGCAGCACTGCACCCTCCAGTGAACCCAGTGCTCGCGGCACTGATCCCTCCAGTGAACCCAGGGCCGTTGGCACTGCACCTTCCAGTGAATTCAGTGCCAGCGGCACGGCACCCTCCATTGATTCCAGTGCCAGGTGCACTGCAGCCTGCAGTGCACCCAGTGACCGTGGCACATCAGTTTGCAGTAAAAGAGCCCGTGGCACTGCACGATCCAGTCAACCCAATGCCAGTGGAACTGCACCATCCATTGAAACCAGTGCCCGCGGCACTGAACCATGCAGTGAACCCACGGCCAGCGGCACTGCACCCTCCAGTGAACCCAGTGCCCGCGGCACTGCACATTCCAGTGAACCCAGTGCCAGGGCCACTGCAGCATGAAGTGAGCCAGTGCCAGGGACACTGCAGCATGCAGTGAATCTATTGACCACGGCACTGAACCCTCCAGTGAATCCAGTGCCAATGGCACTGCACCCTTCAGTTAACCCATTGCCACCGGCAATGCAACCTCCAGTGAACCCAGTGCCAGGGGCACTGCAGCATGCAGTGAATCCAGTGCCAGTGGTACTGGAGTCTGCAGTGAAACCAGTGTCCGCGGCACTGCACCCTCCATTGAACCCATTACTCGCGGCACTGCACCCTCCAGTGAATCCAGTGCCAGGGGCACTGCAGCCTGCAGTGCACCCAGTGCCCGTGGCACATTAGTTTGTAGTAACAGAGCCCGTGGCACTGCATGCTCCAGTGAACACAGTGCCAGTGGCACTGCACCATCCATTGCACCCAGTGCCCGTGGCACTGAACCATCCAGTGAACCCACTGCCAGCGGCAATGCACCCTCCAGTGAGCCCAGTGCCCGCGGCACTGCACCGTCCAGTGAACCCAGTGCCATCGGCACTGAAGCATGCAGTGAACCCAGTGCCCGTGGCACTGCAGCCTGCAGTGAAACCAGTGCCCGTGGCACTGTATCCTCAAGTGAATCCATTTCCCGAGGAACTGCACCATCCAGTGAACACATTGCCCGCAACACTGCACCCTGCAGTGAACCCAGTGCCATCGGCAATGCACCCTCCAGGGAACCCAGTGCCATCGGCACTGAAGCAAGCAGTGAATCCAGTGCCAGTGGCATTGGAGTCTGCAGTGAATCCAGTGCCCGCGGCACTGCACCCTCCAGTGAACCCAGTGCCAGCGGCACTGCACCCTCCTGTGAACCCGGTGCGATCGGCACTGCACCCTCCAGTGAAACCAGTGTCCGCGGCACTGCACCCTCCATTGAACCCATTACCCACAGCCCGAAACCCTCCAGTGAACTCAGTGCCCGCGGCACTGCAGTCTGCAGTGAATCCAGTGCCCGTCGCGCTGCACCCTCCAGTGAACCCATTGTCCGCGTCACTGAACCCTCCAGTGAACCCATTGCCCGCAGCACTGCACCCTCCAGGGAACCCAGGGCCGGTGGCACTGCACCCTCCAGTGAACCCAGAGCCAGCTGCACTGCAGCATGCAATGAATCCAGTGCCAGTGGCACTGCAGACTGCAGTGAACCCAGTGGCCGCGGCACTGCACCCCCAGTGAACCCAGTGCCCGGGGTAATGCACCCTTCTGTGAACCCAGTGCCCACGGCACTACACACTCCAGTGAACCCAGTGCCCTCGGCACTGCATCATCCAGTGGACCCAGTGCCCACCGCACTGCACCCTCCAGTGAACCCAGTGCCCGCGGCACTGCACCCTCCAGTGAACCCAGTGCCACGGGCACTGCACCCTCCAGTGAACCCAGTGCCAGGGGCAATGCAGCATGCAGTGAATCCAGTGTCAGGGGAACTGCAGCATGCAGTGAATCCAGTGCCCGCGGCACTGCACCCTCCAGTGAACCCAGTGCCCGCGGCACTGCACCCTCCAGGGAACCCACTGACAGCGGCGCTGCAGCATGCATTGAATCTAGTGCCAGGGGCACTGCAGTATGCAGTGAATCCAGTGTCAGTGGCACTGGTGTCTGCAGTGAACTCAGTGCCCGCGGCACTGCTCCGTCCAGTGAACCCAGTGCCATCGGCACTGAAGCATGCAGTGAATCCAGTGCCAGTGGCACTGGAGTCTGCAGTGAACCCATTACCCGTGGCACTGCTCCCTCCAGTGAACTCAGTGCCTACGGCACTGCACCCACCAGGGAACCCAGTGTCCGCGTCACTGCACCCTCCAGTGAACCCATTGCCCGCAGCACTGCACCCTCGAGTGTACCCAGGGCCGGCGGCACCGCACCCTCCAGTGAACCCAGTGCCAGCAGCACTGCAGCATGCAGTGAATCCAGTGCCAGTGACACTGCAGCATGCAGTGAATCCAGTGCCCGCGGCACTGCACCCTCCAGTGAACCCAGGCACGATCGGCACTGCACCCTCCAGTGAACCCAGTGCCAGCGGCACTGCACCCTCCAGGGAACCCAGTGCAAACAGCACTGCATCCTGCAGTGAACCCCGTGCCAGAGGCACTGCATCATGCAGTGAATCCAGTGCCAGGGGCACTGGAGTCTGCAGTGAATCCAGTGCCCGCGGCACTGCACCCTCCAGTGAACAGAGTGCCCATGGCACTGCACCCTCCAGTGAAACCAGTGTCCGCGGCACTGCACCCTCCATTGAACCCATTACCCGCAGCCCGAAACCCTCCAGTGAACTCAGTGCCCGCGGCACTGCAGTCTGCAGTGAATCCAGTGCCCGTCGCGCTGCACCCTCCAGTGAACCCATTGCCCGCGGCACTGCACCCTCCAGTGAACCCAGTGCCTGCGGCACTGCACCCTCCAGTGAACGCAGTTCCAGCGGCACTGCAGCCTGCAGTGAACCCAGTGCCCGTGGCGCATCACTCTGCAGTGAACACAGTGCCGGTGGCACCGCACCGTCCATTGAACCCATTACCCGCGGCACTGCACCCTCCAGGGAACCCAGTGCCAGCGGCACTGCAGCCTGCAGTGAACCCAGTGCATGTTGCACTGCAGTCTGCAGGGAATCCAGTGCCCGCAGTACTGCACCCTCCAGTGGAGCCAATTCACAAAGCACAGCACCCTTAAGTGAACCAAGTTGCCTCAGCACTGCACCTTCCGGCGAACCCTGGGCGAGCGGCACTGCAGCCTGCAGTGAACCCAGTGCCCGTGGCACTGCAGTCTGCCGTGAAACCAGTGCCCGCGGCACTGTACCCTCAAGTGAATCCATTTCCCGAGGAACTGCACCCTCCCGTGAACTCATTGCCCGCAGCACTGCACCCTTCAGTGAACCCAGTGCTATCGGCAATGCACCCTCCAGTGAACCCAGTGGCAGGGGCACTGCAGCATGCAGTGAATCCAGTGCCAGTGGCACTGGAGTCTGCAGTGAAAACAGTGTCTGCGGCACTGCACCCTCCATTGAACCCATTACCCGCGGCACTGCACCCTCCAGTGAACCCAGTGCCAGCGGCACTGCACCCTCCAGGGAACCCAGTGCAAACAGCACTGCATCCTGCAGTGAAACCCGTGTCAGAGGCACTGCATCATGCAGTGAATCCAGTGCCAGGGGCACTGGAGTCTGCAGTGAATCCAGTGCCCGCGGCACTGCACCCTCCAGTGAACAGAGTGCCCATGGCACTGCACCCTCCAGTGAAGCCAGTGCCAGGGCACTGCAGCATGCAGTGAATCCAGTGCCAGTGGCACTGGAGTCTGCAGTGAAACCAGTGTCCGCGGCACTTCACCCTCCATTGAACCCATTACCCGCGGCACTGCACCCTCCAGGGAACCCAGTGCCAGCGGCACTGCAGCCTGCAGTGAACCCAGTGCCTGTTGCACTGCAGTCTGCAGGGAATCCTGTGCCCGCTGTACTGCAGCCTCCAGTGGAGCCAGTTCACAAGGCAGGGCACCCTTAAGTGAACCAAGTTGCCTCAGCACTCCACCCTCCGGTGAACCCAGGGCCAGCGGCACTGCAGCCTGCAGTGAACCCAGTGCCCGTGGCACTGCAGCCTGCAGTGAAACCAGTGCCCGCGGCACTGTACCGTCAAGTGAATCCATTTCCCGAGGCACTGCACCCTCCAGTGAACAGAATGCCCGCAGCACTGCACCTTTCAGTGAACCCAGTGCCATCAGCAATGCACCCTCCAGTGAACCCAGTGGCAGGGGCACTGCAGCATGCAGTGAAACCAGTGCCAGTGGCACTGGAGTCGGCAGTGAAACCAGTGTCCGCGGCACTGCACCCTCCATTGAACCCATTACCCGCGGCACTGCACCCTCCAGTGATCCCAGTGCCAGAGGCACTGCACCCTCCAGTGAACCTAGTGCCAGGGGCACTGCAGCATGCAGTGAATCCAGTGCCAGTGGCACTGGAGTCTGCAGTGAATCCAGTGCCCGCGGCACTGCTCGCTCCAGTGAACCCAGTGCCCGCGGCACTGCTCTCTCCAGTGAACCCAGTGTCAGCGGCACTGCAGCATGCAGTGAATCCTGTGCTAGCAGCACTGCACCCTCCAGTGAATCCAGTGCCCGCTGCACTGCACTTTCACTCTCGAAGTGAAGTCCCTCTCGAAGTCCCTCTCCCAGTGACGGAAGTCACTCCCGAAGTCATTCCCAGGGTCTGAAGTCAGAGCCACTCCCAGCTGCTGATCCAGCTGCTGATGTCATCGTGACTCCCAGTGACTGAAGGAAATGTCACACTCAGTGTCTGAAGTTACTCCTAGTGACTGCAGTCGTCACTCCCACTCCCAGTGCCTCAAGTCTTCACTGCCAGTGCCTGAAGTCGGCACTCCCAGTGCCTGAAGGAATTGCAGGGGAAGGACAGAGAGAGCGAGACACAGAATTCCAAGCAGCCTCCAGGCTCTGTGGCCTCAGCACGGAAACTCCCGCAGAAGGACAGAGACAGAGGGAGACACAGAATCCCATGCAGCCCCCAGGCTCTGTGCTCTCACCACAGAGCCTCCTGGGGAATGACAGAGAGGGAGGCACAGAATCCCAAGCAGCCCCTCCGGGCTCTGTGCTCGCAGCACCGAGGCTCCAGGCCCCGGTGCTCGCAGCACAGAGCCTCCCGTTCCCGAAGCCACTCACCATGCCTGAAGGCACTCCCCGTGCCTGAATGCACTCCCCGTTCCTGAAGGCATTCCATTTGCCTGAAGGCACAAGCGCTCTCTGAGGGCGCACCCCGTGGGTGACGGCGCACCCCTTGCCTGAGGGCGCCCAGTGCCCGAGGGCGAGCCCAGTGCCTGATGACGCGCCCTGTGCCCGAAGAGCACAGAGGCTCCCCGTGCCTGAAGTCGCACCCTGTGCATGAAGCCGCTCACTGTACCTGGAGGTGCTCCCAGGGCCTGAAGACAAGCTCCATGGTTGAAGGTGCGCCCCGTGCTGGAAAACGCTCCACGTGCCTGAAGCGGCTCCTGTTCCTGAAGGCACGCCTCTTGCCTGAAACAGCTCCACGTGTCTGTCCTAAAGCCCCTTGCCTGCAGGCAAGGCCCGTGCCTGAAGGAAAGCCCTGTGCCTGAAGCCTTGCCGCATGCATGAAGCCGCGCCCAGGGCCTGAAGGCACGCCCCTGGCCTGAAGGCATGCCCCATGCCTGAAGGCTTGCCCCATGTGTGAATTCTCACCCTGTGCCTGAAGTCTAGCCCCCTGCCTGAAGGGCACAGGCATGCTCAGGGCCCGAGGGCATGCCCAGTGACTGAAGTCAGTCACTCCCAATGACTGTAGTCACTCCCAGTGACGGAAGTCCCTCGCAAAGACACACACAGTGACAGAAGTCCCACTCGAAGTCACTCCCACGGACGGAAGTCACTCCCGAAGTCACCCCCAGTGACCGAAGTCATTCCTGACGTCAATCCCAGTGCCTGAAGTCCGCAATCCCAGTGCCTGAAGGAACTGGAGGGGAAGGACAGAGAGAGGGAGACACAGAATTCCAAGCAGCCTGCAGGCTCTGTGGTCTCAGCACAGAAACTCCTGGGGAAAGACAGAGACAGAGGGAGACACACAATCCCATGCAGCCTCCAACTCTGTGCTCAAGCCAGAGACCCCCTGGGGAAAAACAGACAGGGAGACTCAGAATCGCAAGCAGCCCATCCAGGCTCCAGTGCCAGCCGTACTGGGGCACAGGACGCCCCAGCGACCGCGGGACTGGAGCTTCCGGTGACCCCAGGGACCGCGGACCTGGAGCCTCCAGTGACCACAGTGCCCACGTCACTGCAGACTCCAACGAACACAGTGCCCACGGCACTGCGGCCTCCAGTGAGCCCAGTGCCCATGGCACTGCACACTCCGGGGAACGCAGTGCGCGCGACACAGCAGTCAGCAGTGAACCAAGCGCCTGAGGCACTGCAGACTGCAGTGAACCCAGTGGCCGCGGCACTGCACCCCCAGTGAACCCAGTGCCCGGGGTAATGCACCCTTCTGTGAACCCAGTGCCCACGGCACTACACACTCCAGTGAACCCAGTGCCCTCGGCACTGCATCATCCAGTGGACCCAGTGCCCACCGCACTGCACCCTCCAGTGAACCCAGTGCCACGGGCACTGCACCATCCAGTGAACCCAGTGCCAGGGGCACTGCACCCTCCAGTGAACATATTGCCCGCGGCACTGCACCCTCCAGGGAACCCAGTGCCCGCGGCACTGCACCGTCCAGTGAACCCAGTGCCATCGGCACTGAAGCATGCAGTGAATCCAGTGCTAGTGGCACTGGAGTCTGCAGTGAACCCATTACCCATGGCACTGCTCCCTCCAGTGAACTCAGTGCCTACGGCACTGCACCCACCAGTGAACCCAGAGTCCGCATCACTGCACCCTCCAGTGAACCCATTGCCCGCAGCACTGCACCCTCGAGTGAACCCAGGGCCGGCGGCACCGCACCCTCCAGTGAACCCAGTGCCAGCGGCACTGCAGCATGCAGTGAATCCAGTGCCAGTGGCACTGCAGCATGCAGTGAATCCAGTGCCCGCGGCACTGCACCCTCCAGTGAACCCACTGCCAGCGGCGCTGCAGCATCCATTGAATCTAGTGCCAGGGGCACTGCAGTATGCAGTGAATCCAGTGTCAGTGGCACTGGTGTCTGCAGTGAACCCAGTGCCCGCGGCACTGCACCCTCCAGTGAACCCAGTGCCAGCGGCACTACACCCTCCAGTGAACCCAGTGCGATCGGCACTGTACCCTCCAGTGAAACCAGAGTCCGCGGCACTGCACCCTCCAGTGAACCCATTACCCGCGGCACTGCACCCTCCAGTGAACCCAGTGCCAGCGGGACTGCACCCTCAAGGGAACCCAGTGCCAGCGGCACTGCAGCCTGCAGTGAACCCAGTGCCTGTGGCACTGCAGTCTGGAGGGAATCCGGTGCCCGCGGCACTGCACCCTCCAGTGAACCCAGTTCCAGAGGCACTGCAGCATGCAGTGAATCCATTGCCAGAGGCACTGCAGCATGCAGTGAATCCAGTGCCAGTGGCACTGCAGCATGCAGTGAATCCAGTGCCCGCGACACTGCACCCTCCAGTGAACCCAGTGCGATCGGCACTGCACCCTCCAGTGAACACATTGCCCTCCGCACTGCACCCTCCATTGAACCCAGTGCCCGCGGTACTGCACCGTCCAGTGAACCCAGTGCCATCGGCACTGAAGCATGCAGTGAATCCAGTGCCAGTGGCACTGGAGTCTGCAGTGAATCCAGTGCCCACGGAACTGCACCCTCCGTTGAACCCAGCGCCAGCGGCACTGCACCCTCCAGTGAACCCATTGCCATCGGCACTGCACCCTCCAGTGAACCCAGTGCCAGGGGCACTGCAGCATGCAGTGAATCCAGTGCCAGTGGCACTGGAGTCTGCAGTGAATCCAGTGCCCGCGGCACTGCACCCTCAAGTGAACCCATTTCTCGAGACAATGCACCCTCCAGTGAACACGTTGCCCGCGGCACTGCACCCTCCAGTGAACCCATTGCCCGCAGCACTACACCCTCCAGTGAACCCAGGGCCGGCGGCACTGCACCCTCCAGTGAACCCAGTGCCAGGGGCACTGCAGCATGTAGTGAAACCAGTGCCAGTGGCACTGGAGTCTGCAGTGAAACCAGTGTCCGCGGCACTGCACCCTCCAGTGAGCCCAGTGCCCGCGGCACTGCACCGTCCAGTGAAACCAGTGCCATCGGCACTGAAGCATGCAGTGAACCCAGTGCCCGTAGCACTGTAGCCTGCAGTGAAACCAGTGCCCGTGGCACTGTATCCTCAAGTGAATCCATTTCCCGAGGAACTGCACCATCCAGTGAACACATTGCCCGCAGCACTGCACCCTTCAGTGAACCCAGTGCCATCGGCAATGCACCCTCCAGGGAACCCAGTGCCATCGGCACTGAAGCATGCAGTGAATCCAGTGCCAGTGGCATTGGAGTCTGCAGTGAATCCAGTGCCCGCGTTACTACACCCTCCAGTGAACCAAGTGCCAGCGGTACTGCACCCTCCAGTGAACCCAGTGCGATCGGCACTGCACCCTCCAGTGAAACCAGTGTCCGCGGCACTGCACCCTCCATTGAACCCATTACCCGCAGCCCGAAACCCTCCAGTGAACTCAGTGCCCGCGGCACTGCAGTCTGCAGTGAATCCAGTGCCCGTCGCGCTGCACCCTCCAGTGAACCCATTGCCCGCGGCACTGCACCCTCCAGTGAACCCAGTGCCTGCGGCACTGCACCCTCCAGTGAACGCAGTTCCAGCGGCACTGCAGCCTGCAGTGAACCCAGTGCCCGTGGCGCATCACTCTGCAGTGAACACAGTGCCGGTGGCACCGCACCGTCCATTGAACCCATTACCCGCGGCACTGCACCCTCCAGGGAACCCAGTGCCAGCGGCACTGCAGCCTGCAGTGAACCCAGTGCATGTTGCACTGCAGTCTGCAGGGAATCCAGTGCCCGCAGTACTGCACCCTCCAGTGGAGCCAATTCACAAAGCACAGCACCCTTAAGTGAACCAAGTTGCCTCAGCACTGCAACTTCCGGCGAACCCTGGGCGAGCGGCACTGCAGCCTGCAGGAACCCAGTGCCCGTGGCACTGCAGTCTGCCGTGAAACCAGTGCCCGCGGCACTGTACCCTCAAGTGAATCCATTTCCCGAGGAACTGCACCCTCCCGTGAACTCATTGCCCGCAGCACTGCACCCTTCAGTGAACCCAGTGCTATCGGCAATGCACCCTCCAGTGAACCCAGTGGCAGGGGCACTGCAGCATGCAGTGAATCCAGTGCCAGTGGCACTGGAGTCTGCAGTGAAAACAGTGTCTGCGGCACTGCACCCTCCATTGAACCCATTACCCGCGGCACTGCACCCTCCAGTGAACCCAGTGCCAGCGGCACTGCACCCTCCAGGGAACCCAGTGCAAACAGCACTGCATCCTGCAGTGAAACCCGTGTCAGAGGCACTGCATCATGCAGTGAATCCAGTGCCAGGGGCACTGGAGTCTGCAGTGAATCCAGTGCCCGCGGCACTGCACCCTCCAGTGAACAGAGTGCCCATGGCACTGCACCCTCCAGTGAAGCCAGTGCCAGGGCACTGCAGCATGCAGTGAATCCAGTGCCAGTGGCACTGGAGTCTGCAGTGAAACCAGTGTCCGCGGCACTTCACCCTCCATTGAACCCATTACCCGCGGCACTGCACCCTCCAGGGAACCCAGTGCCAGCGGCACTGCAGCCTGCAGTGAACCCAGTGCCTGTTGCACTGCAGTCTGCAGGGAATCCTGTGCCCACTGTACTGCAGCCTCCAGTGGAGCCAGTTCACAAGGCAGGGCACCCTTAAGTGAACCAAGTTGCCTCAGCACTCCACCCTCCGGTGAACCCAGGGCCAGCGGCACTGCAGCCTGCAGTGAACCCAGTGCCCGTGGCACTGCAGCCTGCAGTGAAACCAGTGCCCGCGGCACTGTACCGTCAAGTGAATCCATTTCCCGAGGCACTGCACCCTCCAGTGAACAGAATGCCCGCAGCACAGCACCTTTCAGTGAACCCAGTGCCATCAGCAATGCACCCTCCAGTGAACCCAGTGGCAGGGGCACTGCAGCATGCAGTGAAACCAGTGCCAGTGGCACTGGAGTCGGCAGTGAAACCAGTGTCCGCGGCACTGCACCCTCCATTGAACCCATTACCTGCGGCACTGCACCCTCCAGTGAACCCAGTGCCAGAGGCACTGCACCCTCCAGTGAACCTAGTGCCAGGGGCACTGCAGCATGCAGTGAATCCAGTGCCAGTGGCACTGGAGTCTGCAGTGAATCCAGTGCCCGCGGCACTGCTCGCTCCAGTGAACCCAGTGCCCGCGGCACTGCTCTCTCCAGTGAACCCAGTGTCAGCGGCACTGCAGCATGCAGTGAATCCTGTGCTAGCAGCACTGCACCCTCCAGTGAATCCAGTGCCCGCTGCACTGCACTTTCACTCTCGAAGTGAAGTCCCTCTCGAAGTCCCTCTCCCAGTGACGGAAGTCACTCCCGAAGTCATTCCCAGGGTCTGAAGTCAGAGCCACTCCCAGCTGCTGATCCAGCTGCTGATGTCATCGTGACTCCCAGTGACTGAAGGAAATGTCACACTCAGTGTCTGAAGTTACTCCTAGTGACTGCAGTCGTCACTCCCACTCCCAGTGCCTCAAGTCTTCACTGCCAGTGCCTGAAGTCGGCACTCCCAGTGCCTGAAGGAATTGCAGGGGAAGGACAGAGAGAGCGAGACACAGAATTCCAAGCAGCCTCCAGGCTCTGTGGCCTCAGCACGGAAACTCCCGCAGAAGGACAGAGACAGAGGGAGACACAGAATCCCATGCAGCCCCCAGGCTCTGTGCTCTCACCACAGAGCCTCCTGGGGAATGACAGAGAGGGAGGCACAGAATCCCAAGCAGCCCCTCCGGGCTCTGTGCTCGCAGCACCGAGGCTCCAGGCCCCGGTGCTCGCAGCACAGAGCCTCCCGTTCCCGAAGCCACTCACCATGCCTGAAGGCACTCCCCGTGCCTGAATGCACTCCCCGTTCCTGAAGGCATTCCATTTGCCTGAAGGCACAAGCGCTCTCTGAGGGCGCACCCCGTGGGTGACGGCGCACCCCTTGCCTGAGGGCGCCCAGTGCCCGAGGGCGAGCCCAGTGCCTGATGACGCGCCCTGTGCCCGAAGAGCACAGAGGCTCCCCGTGCCTGAAGTCGCACCCTGTGCATGAAGCCGCTCACTGTACCTGGAGGTGCTCCCAGGGCCTGAAGACAAGCTCCATGGTTGAAGGTGCGCCCCGTGCTGGAAAACGCTCCACGTGCCTGAAGCGGCTCCTGTTCCTGAAGGCACGCCTCTTGCCTGAAACAGCTCCACGTGTCTGTCCTAAAGCCCCTTGCCTGCAGGCAAGGCCCGTGCCTGAAGGAAAGCCCTGTGCCTGAAGCCTTGCCGCATGCATGAAGCCGCGCCCAGGGCCTGAAGGCACGCCCCTGGCCTGAAGGCATGCCCCATGCCTGAAGGCTTGCCCCATGTGTGAATTCTCACCCTGTGCCTGAAGTCTAGCCCCCTGCCTGAAGGGCACAGGCATGCTCAGGGCCCGAGGGCATGCCCAGTGACTGAAGTCAGTCACTCCCAATGACTGTAGTCACTCCCAGTGACGGAAGTCCCTCGCAAAGACACACACAGTGACAGAAGTCCCACTCGAAGTCACTCCCACGGACGGAAGTCACTCCCGAAGTCACCCCCAGTGACCGAAGTCATTCCTGACGTCAATCCCAGTGCCTGAAGTCCGCAATCCCAGTGCCTGAAGGAACTGGAGGGGAAGGACAGAGAGAGGGAGACACAGAATTCCAAGCAGCCTGCAGGCTCTGTGGTCTCAGCACAGAAACTCCTGGGGAAAGACAGAGACAGAGGGAGACACACAATCCCATGCAGCCTCCAACTCTGTGCTCAAGCCAGAGACCCCCTGGGGAAAAACAGACAGGGAGACTCAGAATCGCAAGCAGCCCATCCAGGCTCCAGTGCCAGCCGTACTGGGGCACAGGACGCCCCAGCGACCGCGGGACTGGAGCTTCCGGTGACCCCAGGGACCGCGGACCTGGAGCCTCCAGTGACCACAGTGCCCACGTCACTGCAGACTCCAACGAACACAGTGCCCACGGCACTGCGGCCTCCAGTGAGCCCAGTGCCCATGGCACTGCACACTCCGGGGAACGCAGTGCGCGCGACACAGCAGTCAGCAGTGAACCAAGCGCCTGAGGCACTGCAGACTGCAGTGAACCCAGTGGCCGCGGCACTGCACCCCCAGTGAACCCAGTGCCCGGGGTAATGCACCCTTCTGTGAACCCAGTGCCCACGGCACTACACACTCCAGTGAACCCAGTGCCCTCGGCACTGCATCATCCAGTGGACCCAGTGCCCACCGCACTGCACCCTCCAGTGAACCCAGTGCCACGGGCACTGCACCATCCAGTGAACCCAGTGCCAGGGGCACTGCACCCTCCAGTGAACATATTGCCCGTGGCACTGCACCCTCCAGGGAACCCAGTGCCCGCGGCACTGCACCGTCCAGTGAACCCAGTGCCATCGGCACTGAAGCATGCAGTGAATCCAGTGCTAGTGGCACTGGAGTCTGCAGTGAACCCATTACCCATGGCACTGCTCCCTCCAGTGAACTCAGTGCCTACGGCACTGCACCCACCAGTGAACCCAGAGTCCGCATCACTGCACCCTCCAGTGAACCCATTGCCCGCAGCACTGCACCCTCGAGTGAACCCAGGGCCGGCGGCACCGCACCCTCCAGTGAACCCAGTGCCAGCGGCACTGCAGCATGCAGTGAATCCAGTGCCAGTGGCACTGCAGCATGCAGTGAATCCAGTGCCCGCGGCACTGCACCCTCCAGTGAACCCACTGCCAGCGGCGCTGCAGCATCCATTGAATCTAGTGCCAGGGGCACTGCAGTATGCAGTGAATCCAGTGTCAGTGGCACTGGTGTCTGCAGTGAACCCAGTGCCCGCGGCACTGCACCCTCCAGTGAACCCAGTGCCAGCGGCACTACACCCTCCAGTGAACCCAGTGCGATCGGCACTGTACCCTCCAGTGAAACCAGAGTCCGCGGCACTGCACCCTCCAGTGAACCCATTACCCGCGGCACTGCACCCTCCAGTGAACCCAGTGCCAGCGGGACTGCACCCTCAAGGGAACCCAGTGCCAGCGGCACTGCAGCCTGCAGTGAACCCAGTGCCTGTGGCACTGCAGTCTGGAGGGAATCCGGTGCCCGCGGCACTGCACCCTCCAGTGAACCCAGTTCCAGAGGCACTGCAGCATGCAGTGAATCCATTGCCAGAGGCACTGCAGCATGCAGTGAATCCAGTGCCAGTGGCACTGCAGCATGCAGTGAATCCAGTGCCCGCGACACTGCACCCTCCAGTGAACCCAGTGCGATCGGCACTGCACCCTCCAGTGAACACATTGCCCTCCGCACTGCACCCTCCATTGAACCCAGTGCCCGCGGTACTGCACCGTCCAGTGAACCCAGTGCCATCGGCACTGAAGCATGCAGTGAATCCAGTGCCAGTGGCACTGGAGTCTGCAGTGAATCCAGTGCCCACGGAACTGCACCCTCCGTTGAACCCAGCGCCAGCGGCACTGCACCCTCCAGTGAACCCATTGCCATCGGCACTGCACCCTCCAGTGAACCCAGTGCCAGGGGCACTGCAGCATGCAGTGAATCCAGTGCCAGTGGCACTGGAGTCTGCAGTGAATCCAGTGCCCGCGGCACTGCACCCTCAAGTGAACCCATTTCTCGAGACAATGCACCCTCCAGTGAACACGTTGCCCGCGGCACTGCACCCTCCAGTGAACCCATTGCCCGCAGCACTACACCCTCCAGTGAACCCAGGGCCGGCGGCACTGCACCCTCCAGTGAACCCAGTGCCAGGGGCACTGCAGCATGTAGTGAAACCAGTGCCAGTGGCACTGGAGTCTGCAGTGAAACCAGTGTCCGCGGCACTGCACCCTCCAGTGAGCCCAGTGCCCGCGGCACTGCACCGTCCAGTGAAACCAGTGCCATCGGCACTGAAGCATGCAGTGAACCCAGTGCCCGTAGCACTGTAGCCTGCAGTGAAACCAGTGCCCGTGGCACTGTATCCTCAAGTGAATCCATTTCCCGAGGAACTGCACCATCCAGTGAACACATTGCCCGCAGCACTGCACCCTTCAGTGAACCCAGTGCCATCGGCAATGCACCCTCCAGGGAACCCAGTGCCATCGGCACTGAAGCATGCAGTGAATCCAGTGCCAGTGGCATTGGAGTCTGCAGTGAATCCAGTGCCCGCGTTACTACACCCTCCAGTGAACCAAGTGCCAGCGGTACTGCACCCTCCAGTGAACCCAGTGCGATCGGCACTGCACCCTCCAGTGAAACCAGTGTCCGCGGCACTGCACCCTCCATTGAACCCATTACCCGCAGCCCGAAACCCTCCAGTGAACTCAGTGCCCGCGGCACTGCAGTCTGCAGTGAATCCAGTGCCCGTCGCGCTGCACCCTCCAGTGAACCCATTGCCCGCGGCACTGCACCCTCCAGTGAACCCAGTGCCTGCGGCACTGCACCCTCCAGTGAACGCAGTTCCAGCGGCACTGCAGCCTGCAGTGAACCCAGTGCCCGTGGCGCATCACTCTGCAGTGAACACAGTGCCGGTGGCACCGCACCGTCCATTGAACCCATTACCCGCGGCACTGCACCCTCCAGGGAACCCAGTGCCAGCGGCACTGCAGCCTGCAGTGAACCCAGTGCATGTTGCACTGCAGTCTGCAGGGAATCCAGTGCCCGCAGTACTGCACCCTCCAGTGGAGCCAATTCACAAAGCACAGCACCCTTAAGTGAACCAAGTTGCCTCAGCACTGCAACTTCCGGCGAACCCTGGGCGAGCGGCACTGCAGCCTGCAGGAACCCAGTGCCCGTGGCACTGCAGTCTGCCGTGAAACCAGTGCCCGCGGCACTGTACCCTCAAGTGAATCCATTTCCCGAGGAACTGCACCCTCCCGTGAACTCATTGCCCGCAGCACTGCACCCTTCAGTGAACCCAGTGCTATCGGCAATGCACCCTCCAGTGAACCCAGTGGCAGGGGCACTGCAGCATGCAGTGAATCCAGTGCCAGTGGCACTGGAGTCTGCAGTGAAAACAGTGTCTGCGGCACTGCACCCTCCATTGAACCCATTACCCGCGGCACTGCACCCTCCAGTGAACCCAGTGCCAGCGGCACTGCACCCTCCAGGGAACCCAGTGCAAACAGCACTGCATCCTGCAGTGAAACCCGTGTCAGAGGCACTGCATCATGCAGTGAATCCAGTGCCAGGGGCACTGGAGTCTGCAGTGAATCCAGTGCCCGCGGCACTGCACCCTCCAGTGAACAGAGTGCCCATGGCACTGCACCCTCCAGTGAAGCCAGTGCCAGGGCACTGCAGCATGCAGTGAATCCAGTGCCAGTGGCACTGGAGTCTGCAGTGAAACCAGTGTCCGCGGCACTTCACCCTCCATTGAACCCATTACCCGCGGCACTGCACCCTCCAGGGAACCCAGTGCCAGCGGCACTGCAGCCTGCAGTGAACCCAGTGCCTGTTGCACTGCAGTCTGCAGGGAATCCTGTGCCCACTGTACTGCAGCCTCCAGTGGAGCCAGTTCACAAGGCAGGGCACCCTTAAGTGAACCAAGTTGCCTCAGCACTCCACCCTCCGGTGAACCCAGGGCCAGCGGCACTGCAGCCTGCAGTGAACCCAGTGCCCGTGGCACTGCAGCCTGCAGTGAAACCAGTGCCCGCGGCACTGTACCGTCAAGTGAATCCATTTCCCGAGGCACTGCACCCTCCAGTGAACAGAATGCCCGCAGCACAGCACCTTTCAGTGAACCCAGTGCCATCAGCAATGCACCCTCCAGTGAACCCAGTGGCAGGGGCACTGCAGCATGCAGTGAAACCAGTGCCAGTGGCACTGGAGTCGGCAGTGAAACCAGTGTCCGCGGCACTGCACCCTCCATTGAACCCATTACCTGCGGCACTGCACCCTCCAGTGAACCCAGTGCCAGAGGCACTGCACCCTCCAGTGAACCTAGTGCCAGGGGCACTGCAGCATGCAGTGAATCCAGTGCCAGTGGCACTGGAGTCTGCAGTGAATCCAGTGCCCGCGGCACTGCTCGCTCCAGTGAACCCAGTGCCCGCGGCACTGCTCTCTCCAGTGAACCCAGTGTCAGCGGCACTGCAGCATGCAGTGAATCCTGTGCTAGCAGCACTGCACCCTCCAGTGAATCCAGTGCCCGCTGCACTGCACTTTCACTCTCGAAGTGAAGTCCCTCTCGAAGTCCCTCTCCCAGTGACGGAAGTCACTCCCGAAGTCATTCCCAGGGTCTGAAGTCAGAGCCACTCCCAGCTGCTGATCCAGCTGCTGATGTCATCGTGACTCCCAGTGACTGAAGGAAATGTCACACTCAGTGTCTGAAGTTACTCCTAGTGACTGCAGTCGTCACTCCCACTCCCAGTGCCTCAAGTCTTCACTGCCAGTGCCTGAAGTCGGCACTCCCAGTGCCTGAAGGAATTGCAGGGGAAGGACAGAGAGAGCGAGACACAGAATTCCAAGCAGCCTCCAGGCTCTGTGGCCTCAGCACGGAAACTCCCGCAGAAGGACAGAGACAGAGGGAGACACAGAATCCCATGCAGCCCCCAGGCTCTGTGCTCTCACCACAGAGCCTCCTGGGGAATGACAGAGAGGGAGGCACAGAATCCCAAGCAGCCCCTCCGGGCTCTGTGCTCGCAGCACCGAGGCTCCAGGCCCCGGTGCTCGCAGCACAGAGCCTCCCGTTCCCGAAGCCACTCACCATGCCTGAAGGCACTCCCCGTGCCTGAATGCACTCCCCGTTCCTGAAGGCATTCCATTTGCCTGAAGGCACAAGCGCTCTCTGAGGGCGCACCCCGTGGGTGACGGCGCACCCCTTGCCTGAGGGCGCCCAGTGCCCGAGGGCGAGCCCAGTGCCTGATGACGCGCCCTGTGCCCGAAGAGCACAGAGGCTCCCCGTGCCTGAAGTCGCACCCTGTGCATGAAGCCGCTCACTGTACCTGGAGGTGCTCCCAGGGCCTGAAGACAAGCTCCATGGTTGAAGGTGCGCCCCGTGCTGGAAAACGCTCCACGTGCCTGAAGCGGCTCCTGTTCCTGAAGGCACGCCTCTTGCCTGAAACAGCTCCACGTGTCTGTCCTAAAGCCCCTTGCCTGCAGGCAAGGCCCGTGCCTGAAGGAAAGCCCTGTGCCTGAAGCCTTGCCGCATGCATGAAGCCGCGCCCAGGGCCTGAAGGCACGCCCCTGGCCTGAAGGCATGCCCCATGCCTGAAGGCTTGCCCCATGTGTGAATTCTCACCTTGTGCCTGAAGTCTAGCCCCCTGCCTGAAGGGCACAGGCATGCTCAGGGCCCGAGGGCATGCCCAGTGACTGAAGTCAGTCACTCCCAATGACTGTAGTCACTCCCAGTGACGGAAGTCCCTCGCAAAGACACACACAGTGACAGAAGTCCCACTCGAAGTCACTCCCACGGACGGAAGTCACTCCCGAAGTCACCCCCAGTGACCGAAGTCATTCCTGACGTCAATCCCAGTGCCTGAAGTCCGCAATCCCAGTGCCTGAAGGAACTGGAGGGGAAGGACAGAGAGAGGGAGACACAGAATTCCAAGCAGCCTGCAGGCTCTGTGGTCTCAGCACAGAAACTCCTGGGGAAAGACAGAGACAGAGGGAGACACACAATCCCATGCAGCCTCCAACTCTGTGCTCAAGCCAGAGACCCCCTGGGGAAAAACAGACAGGGAGACTCAGAATCGCAAGCAGCCCATCCAGGCTCCAGTGCCAGCCGTACTGGGGCACAGGACGCCCCAGCGACCGCGGGACTGGAGCTTCCGGTGACCCCAGGGACCGCGGACCTGGAGCCTCCAGTGACCACAGTGCCCACGTCACTGCAGACTCCAACGAACACAGTGCCCACGGCACTGCGGCCTCCAGTGAGCCCAGTGCCCATGGCACTGCACACTCCGGGGAACGCAGTGCGCGCGACACAGCAGTCAGCAGTGAACCAAGCGCCTGAGGCACTGCAGACTGCAGTGAACCCAGTGGCCGCGGCACTGCACCCCCAGTGAACCCAGTGCCCGGGGTAATGCACCCTTCTGTGAACCCAGTGCCCACGGCACTACACACTCCAGTGAACCCAGTGCCCTCGGCACTGCATCATCCAGTGGACCCAGTGCCCACCGCACTGCACCCTCCAGTGAACCCAGTGCCACGGGCACTGCACCATCCAGTGAACCCAGTGCCAGGGGCACTGCACCCTCCAGTGAACATATTGCCCGCGGCACTGCACCCTCCAGGGAACCCAGTGCCCGCGGCACTGCACCGTCCAGTGAACCCAGTGCCATCGGCACTGAAGCATGCAGTGAATCCAGTGCTAGTGGCACTGGAGTCTGCAGTGAACCCATTACCCATGGCACTGCTCCCTCCAGTGAACTCAGTGCCTACGGCACTGCACCCACCAGTGAACCCAGAGTCCGCATCACTGCACCCTCCAGTGAACCCATTGCCCGCAGCACTGCACCCTCGAGTGAACCCAGGGCCGGCGGCACCGCACCCTCCAGTGAACCCAGTGCCAGCGGCACTGCAGCATGCAGTGAATCCAGTGCCAGTGGCACTGCAGCATGCAGTGAATCCAGTGCCCGCGGCACTGCACCCTCCAGTGAACCCACTGCCAGCGGCGCTGCAGCATCCATTGAATCTAGTGCCAGGGGCACTGCAGTATGCAGTGAATCCAGTGTCAGTGGCACTGGTGTCTGCAGTGAACCCAGTGCCCGCGGCACTGCACCCTCCAGTGAACCCAGTGCCAGCGGCACTACACCCTCCAGTGAACCCAGTGCGATCGGCACTGTACCCTCCAGTGAAACCAGAGTCCGCGGCACTGCACCCTCCATTGAACCCATTACCCGCAGCCAGAAACCCTCCAGTGAACTCAGTGCCCGCGGCACTGCAGTCTGCAGTGAATCCAGTGCCCGTCGCGCTGCACCCTCCATTGAACCCATTGCCCGCGGCACTGCACCCTCCAGTGAACCCAGTGCGCGCGGCACTGCACCCTCCAGTGAACCCAGTTCCAGCAGCACTGCACCCTCCAGTGAACCCAGTACCCGTTGCACTGCAGTCTGCATTGAAACCAGTGCTTGCGGCACTGCACCCTACAGTGAACACATTGCCCGCGGCACTGCACCCTCCAGTGAACCCAGTGCCGGCGGCACTGCACACTCCAGTGAACCCGTTCACAAGGCACTGCACCCTTACGTGAACCAGGTTGCCGCAGCACTGCACCCTCCGGTGAACTCAGTGCCCATGGCACTGCACCCTCAAGTGAACCCATTTCTCCGGACAATGCACGCTCCAGTGAACACGTTGCCCACGGCACTGCACCCTCCAGTGAACCCATTGCCCGCAGCACTACACCCTCCAGTGAACCCAGTGCCAGCGGCACTGCACCCTCCAGGGAACCCAGTGCAAACAGCACTGCATCCTGCAGTGAAACCCGTGCCAGAGGCACTGCATCATGCAGTGAATCCAGTGCCCGCGGCACTGCACCCTCCAGTGAACAGAGTGCCCATGGCACTGCACCCTCCAGTGAAGCCAGTGCCAGGGGCACTGCAGCATGCAGTGAATCCAGTGCCAGTGGCACTGGAGTCTGCAGTGAAACCAGTGTCCGCGGCACTGCACCCTCCATTGAACCCATTACCCGCGGCACTGCACCCTCCATGGAACCCAGTGCCAGCGGCACTGCAGCCTGCAGTGAAACCAGTGCCTGTTGCACTGCAGTCTGCAGGGAATCCAGTGCCCGCAGTACTGCAGCCTCCAGTGGAGCCAGTTCACAAGGCACAGCACCCTTAAGTGAACCAAGTTGCCTCAGCCCTCCACCCTCCGTTGAACCCAGGGCCAGCGGCACTGCAGCCTGCAGTGAACCCAGTGCCTGTGGCACTGCAGCCTGCAGTGAAACCAGTGCCCGCGTCACTGTACCCTCAAGTGAATCCATTTCCCGAGGCACTGCACCCTCCAGTGAACAGAATGCCCGAAGCACTGCACCTTTCAGTGAACCCAGTGCCATCGGCAATGCACCCTCCATTGAACCCATTACCCGCGGCACTGCACCCTCCAGTGAACCCAGTGCCAGCGGTACTGCACCCTCAAGGGAACCCATTGCCAGCGGCACTGCAGCCTGCAGTGAACCCAGTGCCTGTGGCACTGCAGTCTGGAGGGAATCCGGTGCCCGCGGCACTGCACCCTCCAGTGAACCCAGTGCCAGAGGCACTGCAGCATGCAGTGAATCCATTGCCAGAGGCACTGCAGCATGCAGTGAATCCAGTGCCAGTGGCACTGCACCCTCCAGTGAACCCATTGCCCGAAGCACTACACCCTCCAGTGAACCCAGGGCCTGCGGCACTGCACCCTCCAGTGAACCCAGTGCCCGCGGCACTGCACCCTCCAGTGAACCCAGTTCCAGCAGCACTGCACCCTCCAGTGAACCCAGTGCTCGCGGCACTGATCCCTCCAGTGAACCCAGGGCCGTTGGCACTGCACCTTCCAGTGAATTCAGTGCCAGCGGCACGGCACCCTCCATTGATTCCAGTGCCAGGTGCACTGCAGCCTGCAGTGCACCCAGTGACCGTGGCACATCAGTTTGCAGTAAAAGAGCCCGTGGCACTGCACGATCCAGTCAACCCAATGCCAGTGGAACTGCACCATCCATTGAAACCAGTGCCCGCGGCACTGAACCATGCAGTGAACCCACGGCCAGCGGCACTGCACCCTCCAGTGAACCCAGTGCCCGCGGCACTGCACATTCCAGTGAACCCAGTGCCAGGGCCACTGCAGCATGAAGTGAGCCAGTGCCAGGGACACTGCAGCATGCAGTGAATCTATTGACCACGGCACTGAACCCTCCAGTGAATCCAGTGCCAATGGCACTGCACCCTTCAGTTAACCCATTGCCACCGGCAATGCAACCTCCAGTGAACCCAGTGCCAGGGGCACTGCAGCATGCAGTGAATCCAGTGCCAGTGGTACTGGAGTCTGCAGTGAAACCAGTGTCCGCGGCACTGCACCCTCCATTGAACCCATTACTCGCGGCACTGCACCCTCCAGTGAATCCAGTGCCAGGGGCACTGCAGCCTGCAGTGCACCCAGTGCCCGTGGCACATTAGTTTGTAGTAACAGAGCCCGTGGCACTGCATGCTCCAGTGAACACAGTGCCAGTGGCACTGCACCATCCATTGCACCCAGTGCCCGTGGCACTGAACCATCCAGTGAACCCACTGCCAGCGGCAATGCACCCTCCAGTGAGCCCAGTGCCCGCGGCACTGCACCGTCCAGTGAACCCAGTGCCATCGGCACTGAAGCATGCAGTGAACCCAGTGCCCGTGGCACTGCAGCCTGCAGTGAAACCAGTGCCCGTGGCACTGTATCCTCAAGTGAATCCATTTCCCGAGGAACTGCACCATCCAGTGAACACATTGCCCGCAACACTGCACCCTGCAGTGAACCCAGTGCCATCGGCAATGCACCCTCCAGGGAACCCAGTGCCATCGGCACTGAAGCAAGCAGTGAATCCAGTGCCAGTGGCATTGGAGTCTGCAGTGAATCCAGTGCCCGCGGCACTGCACCCTCCAGTGAACCCAGTGCCAGCGGCACTGCACCCTCCTGTGAACCCGGTGCGATCGGCACTGCACCCTCCAGTGAAACCAGTGTCCGCGGCACTGCACCCTCCATTGAACCCATTACCCACAGCCCGAAACCCTCCAGTGAACTCAGTGCCCGCGGCACTGCAGTCTGCAGTGAATCCAGTGCCCGTCGCGCTGCACCCTCCAGTGAACCCATTGTCCGCGTCACTGAACCCTCCAGTGAACCCATTGCCCGCAGCACTGCACCCTCCAGGGAACCCAGGGCCGGTGGCACTGCACCCTCCAGTGAACCCAGAGCCAGCTGCACTGCAGCATGCAATGAATCCAGTGCCAGTGGCACTGCAGACTGCAGTGAACCCAGTGGCCGCGGCACTGCACCCCCAGTGAACCCAGTGCCCGGGGTAATGCACCCTTCTGTGAACCCAGTGCCCACGGCACTACACACTCCAGTGAACCCAGTGCCCTCGGCACTGCATCATCCAGTGGACCCAGTGCCCACCGCACTGCACCCTCCAGTGAACCCAGTGCCCGCGGCACTGCACCCTCCAGTGAACCCAGTGCCACGGGCACTGCACCCTCCAGTGAACCCAGTGCCAGGGGCAATGCAGCATGCAGTGAATCCAGTGTCAGGGGAACTGCAGCATGCAGTGAATCCAGTGCCCGCGGCACTGCACCCTCCAGTGAACCCAGTGCCCGCGGCACTGCACCCTCCAGGGAACCCACTGACAGCGGCGCTGCAGCATGCATTGAATCTAGTGCCAGGGGCACTGCAGTATGCAGTGAATCCAGTGTCAGTGGCACTGGTGTCTGCAGTGAACTCAGTGCCCGCGGCACTGCTCCGTCCAGTGAACCCAGTGCCATCGGCACTGAAGCATGCAGTGAATCCAGTGCCAGTGGCACTGGAGTCTGCAGTGAACCCATTACCCGTGGCACTGCTCCCTCCAGTGAACTCAGTGCCTACGGCACTGCACCCACCAGGGAACCCAGTGTCCGCGTCACTGCACCCTCCAGTGAACCCATTGCCCGCAGCACTGCACCCTCGAGTGTACCCAGGGCCGGCGGCACCGCACCCTCCAGTGAACCCAGTGCCAGCAGCACTGCAGCATGCAGTGAATCCAGTGCCAGTGACACTGCAGCATGCAGTGAATCCAGTGCCCGCGGCACTGCACCCTCCAGTGAACCCAGGCACGATCGGCACTGCACCCTCCAGTGAACCCAGTGCCAGCGGCACTGCACCCTCCAGGGAACCCAGTGCAAACAGCACTGCATCCTGCAGTGAACCCCGTGCCAGAGGCACTGCATCATGCAGTGAATCCAGTGCCAGGGGCACTGGAGTCTGCAGTGAATCCAGTGCCCGCGGCACTGCACCCTCCAGTGAACAGAGTGCCCATGGCACTGCACCCTCCAGTGAAACCAGTGTCCGCGGCACTGCACCCTCCATTGAACCCATTACCCGCAGCCCGAAACCCTCCAGTGAACTCAGTGCCCGCGGCACTGCAGTCTGCAGTGAATCCAGTGCCCGTCGCGCTGCACCCTCCAGTGAACCCATTGCCCGCGGCACTGCACCCTCCAGTGAACCCAGTGCCTGCGGCACTGCACCCTCCAGTGAACGCAGTTCCAGCGGCACTGCAGCCTGCAGTGAACCCAGTGCCCGTGGCGCATCACTCTGCAGTGAACACAGTGCCGGTGGCACCGCACCGTCCATTGAACCCATTACCCGCGGCACTGCACCCTCCAGGGAACCCAGTGCCAGCGGCACTGCAGCCTGCAGTGAACCCAGTGCATGTTGCACTGCAGTCTGCAGGGAATCCAGTGCCCGCAGTACTGCACCCTCCAGTGGAGCCAATTCACAAAGCACAGCACCCTTAAGTGAACCAAGTTGCCTCAGCACTGCACCTTCCGGCGAACCCTGGGCGAGCGGCACTGCAGCCTGCAGTGAACCCAGTGCCCGTGGCACTGCAGTCTGCCGTGAAACCAGTGCCCGCGGCACTGTACCCTCAAGTGAATCCATTTCCCGAGGAACTGCACCCTCCCGTGAACTCATTGCCCGCAGCACTGCACCCTTCAGTGAACCCAGTGCTATCGGCAATGCACCCTCCAGTGAACCCAGTGGCAGGGGCACTGCAGCATGCAGTGAATCCAGTGCCAGTGGCACTGGAGTCTGCAGTGAAAACAGTGTCTGCGGCACTGCACCCTCCATTGAACCCATTACCCGCGGCACTGCACCCTCCAGTGAACCCAGTGCCAGCGGCACTGCACCCTCCAGGGAACCCAGTGCAAACAGCACTGCATCCTGCAGTGAAACCCGTGTCAGAGGCACTGCATCATGCAGTGAATCCAGTGCCAGGGGCACTGGAGTCTGCAGTGAATCCAGTGCCCGCGGCACTGCACCCTCCAGTGAACAGAGTGCCCATGGCACTGCACCCTCCAGTGAAGCCAGTGCCAGGGCACTGCAGCATGCAGTGAATCCAGTGCCAGTGGCACTGGAGTCTGCAGTGAAACCAGTGTCCGCGGCACTTCACCCTCCATTGAACCCATTACCCGCGGCACTGCACCCTCCAGGGAACCCAGTGCCAGCGGCACTGCAGCCTGCAGTGAACCCAGTGCCTGTTGCACTGCAGTCTGCAGGGAATCCTGTGCCCGCTGTACTGCAGCCTCCAGTGGAGCCAGTTCACAAGGCAGGGCACCCTTAAGTGAACCAAGTTGCCTCAGCACTCCACCCTCCGGTGAACCCAGGGCCAGCGGCACTGCAGCCTGCAGTGAACCCAGTGCCCGTGGCACTGCAGCCTGCAGTGAAACCAGTGCCCGCGGCACTGTACCGTCAAGTGAATCCATTTCCCGAGGCACTGCACCCTCCAGTGAACAGAATGCCCGCAGCACTGCACCTTTCAGTGAACCCAGTGCCATCAGCAATGCACCCTCCAGTGAACCCAGTGGCAGGGGCACTGCAGCATGCAGTGAAACCAGTGCCAGTGGCACTGGAGTCGGCAGTGAAACCAGTGTCCGCGGCACTGCACCCTCCATTGAACCCATTACCCGCGGCACTGCACCCTCCAGTGAACCCAGTGCCAGAGGCACTGCACCCTCCAGTGAACCTAGTGCCAGGGGCACTGCAGCATGCAGTGAATCCAGTGCCAGTGGCACTGGAGTCTGCAGTGAATCCAGTGCCCGCGGCACTGCTCGCTCCAGTGAACCCAGTGCCCGCGGCACTGCTCTCTCCAGTGAACCCAGTGTCAGCGGCACTGCAGCATGCAGTGAATCCTGTGCTAGCAGCACTGCACCCTCCAGTGAATCCAGTGCCCGCTGCACTGCACTTTCACTCTCGAAGTGAAGTCCCTCTCGAAGTCCCTCTCCCAGTGACGGAAGTCACTCCCGAAGTCATTCCCAGGGTCTGAAGTCAGAGCCACTCCCAGCTGCTGATCCAGCTGCTGATGTCATCGTGACTCCCAGTGACTGAAGGAAATGTCACACTCAGTGTCTGAAGTTACTCCTAGTGACTGCAGTCGTCACTCCCACTCCCAGTGCCTCAAGTCTTCACTGCCAGTGCCTGAAGTCGGCACTCCCAGTGCCTGAAGGAATTGCAGGGGAAGGACAGAGAGAGCGAGACACAGAATTCCAAGCAGCCTCCAGGCTCTGTGGCCTCAGCACGGAAACTCCCGCAGAAGGACAGAGACAGAGGGAGACACAGAATCCCATGCAGCCCCCAGGCTCTGTGCTCTCACCACAGAGCCTCCTGGGGAATGACAGAGAGGGAGGCACAGAATCCCAAGCAGCCCCTCCGGGCTCTGTGCTCGCAGCACCGAGGCTCCAGGCCCCGGTGCTCGCAGCACAGAGCCTCCCGTTCCCGAAGCCACTCACCATGCCTGAAGGCACTCCCCGTGCCTGAATGCACTCCCCGTTCCTGAAGGCATTCCATTTGCCTGAAGGCACAAGCGCTCTCTGAGGGCGCACCCCGTGGGTGACGGCGCACCCCTTGCCTGAGGGCGCCCAGTGCCCGAGGGCGAGCCCAGTGCCTGATGACGCGCCCTGTGCCCGAAGAGCACAGAGGCTCCCCGTGCCTGAAGTCGCACCCTGTGCATGAAGCCGCTCACTGTACCTGGAGGTGCTCCCAGGGCCTGAAGACAAGCTCCATGGTTGAAGGTGCGCCCCGTGCTGGAAAACGCTCCACGTGCCTGAAGCGGCTCCTGTTCCTGAAGGCACGCCTCTTGCCTGAAACAGCTCCACGTGTCTGTCCTAAAGCCCCTTGCCTGCAGGCAAGGCCCGTGCCTGAAGGAAAGCCCTGTGCCTGAAGCCTTGCCGCATGCATGAAGCCGCGCCCAGGGCCTGAAGGCACGCCCCTGGCCTGAAGGCATGCCCCATGCCTGAAGGCTTGCCCCATGTGTGAATTCTCACCCTGTGCCTGAAGTCTAGCCCCCTGCCTGAAGGGCACAGGCATGCTCAGGGCCCGAGGGCATGCCCAGTGACTGAAGTCAGTCACTCCCAATGACTGTAGTCACTCCCAGTGACGGAAGTCCCTCGCAAAGACACACACAGTGACAGAAGTCCCACTCGAAGTCACTCCCACGGACGGAAGTCACTCCCGAAGTCACCCCCAGTGACCGAAGTCATTCCTGACGTCAATCCCAGTGCCTGAAGTCCGCAATCCCAGTGCCTGAAGGAACTGGAGGGGAAGGACAGAGAGAGGGAGACACAGAATTCCAAGCAGCCTGCAGGCTCTGTGGTCTCAGCACAGAAACTCCTGGGGAAAGACAGAGACAGAGGGAGACACACAATCCCATGCAGCCTCCAACTCTGTGCTCAAGCCAGAGACCCCCTGGGGAAAAACAGACAGGGAGACTCAGAATCGCAAGCAGCCCATCCAGGCTCCAGTGCCAGCCGTACTGGGGCACAGGACGCCCCAGCGACCGCGGGACTGGAGCTTCCGGTGACCCCAGGGACCGCGGACCTGGAGCCTCCAGTGACCACAGTGCCCACGTCACTGCAGACTCCAACGAACACAGTGCCCACGGCACTGCGGCCTCCAGTGAGCCCAGTGCCCATGGCACTGCACACTCCGGGGAACGCAGTGCGCGCGACACAGCAGTCAGCAGTGAACCAAGCGCCTGAGGCACTGCAGACTGCAGTGAACCCAGTGGCCGCGGCACTGCACCCCCAGTGAACCCAGTGCCCGGGGTAATGCACCCTTCTGTGAACCCAGTGCCCACGGCACTACACACTCCAGTGAACCCAGTGCCCTCGGCACTGCATCATCCAGTGGACCCAGTGCCCACCGCACTGCACCCTCCAGTGAACCCAGTGCCACGGGCACTGCACCATCCAGTGAACCCAGTGCCAGGGGCACTGCACCCTCCAGTGAACATATTGCCCGCGGCACTGCACCCTCCAGGGAACCCAGTGCCCGCGGCACTGCACCGTCCAGTGAACCCAGTGCCATCGGCACTGAAGCATGCAGTGAATCCAGTGCTAGTGGCACTGGAGTCTGCAGTGAACCCATTACCCATGGCACTGCTCCCTCCAGTGAACTCAGTGCCTACGGCACTGCACCCACCAGTGAACCCAGAGTCCGCATCACTGCACCCTCCAGTGAACCCATTGCCCGCAGCACTGCACCCTCGAGTGAACCCAGGGCCGGCGGCACCGCACCCTCCAGTGAACCCAGTGCCAGCGGCACTGCAGCATGCAGTGAATCCAGTGCCAGTGGCACTGCAGCATGCAGTGAATCCAGTGCCCGCGGCACTGCACCCTCCAGTGAACCCACTGCCAGCGGCGCTGCAGCATCCATTGAATCTAGTGCCAGGGGCACTGCAGTATGCAGTGAATCCAGTGTCAGTGGCACTGGTGTCTGCAGTGAACCCAGTGCCCGCGGCACTGCACCCTCCAGTGAACCCAGTGCCAGCGGCACTACACCCTCCAGTGAACCCAGTGCGATCGGCACTGTACCCTCCAGTGAAACCAGAGTCCGCGGCACTGCACCCTCCATTGAACCCATTACCCGCAGCCAGAAACCCTCCAGTGAACTCAGTGCCCGCGGCACTGCAGTCTGCAGTGAATCCAGTGCCCGTCGCGCTGCACCCTCCATTGAACCCATTGCCCGCGGCACTGCACCCTCCAGTGAACCCAGTGCGCGCGGCACTGCACCCTCCAGTGAACCCAGTTCCAGCAGCACTGCACCCTCCAGTGAACCCAGTACCCGTTGCACTGCAGTCTGCATTGAAACCAGTGCTTGCGGCACTGCACCCTACAGTGAACACATTGCCCGCGGCACTGCACCCTCCAGTGAACCCAGTGCCGGCGGCACTGCACACTCCAGTGAACCCGTTCACAAGGCACTGCACCCTTACGTGAACCAGGTTGCCGCAGCACTGCACCCTCCGGTGAACTCAGTGCCCATGGCACTGCACCCTCAAGTGAACCCATTTCTCCGGACAATGCACGCTCCAGTGAACATGTTGCCCACGGCACTGCACCCTCCAGTGAACCCATTGCCCGCAGCACTACACCCTCCAGTGAACCCAGTGCCAGCGGCACTGCACCCTCCAGGGAACCCAGTGCAAACAGCACTGCATCCTGCAGTGAAACCCGTGCCAGAGGCACTGCATCATGCAGTGAATCCAGTGCCCGCGGCACTGCACCCTCCAGTGAACAGAGTGCCCATGGCACTGCACCCTCCAGTGAAGCCAGTGCCAGGGGCACTGCAGCATGCAGTGAATCCAGTGCCAGTGGCACTGGAGTCTGCAGTGAAACCAGTGTCCGCGGCACTGCACCCTCCATTGAACCCATTACCCGCGGCACTGCACCCTCCATGGAACCCAGTGCCAGCGGCACTGCAGCCTGCAGTGAAACCAGTGCCTGTTGCACTGCAGTCTGCAGGGAATCCAGTGCCCGCAGTACTGCAGCCTCCAGTGGAGCCAGTTCACAAGGCACAGCACCCTTAAGTGAACCAAGTTGCCTCAGCCCTCCACCCTCCGTTGAACCCAGGGCCAGCGGCACTGCAGCCTGCAGTGAACCCAGTGCCTGTGGCACTGCAGCCTGCAGTGAAACCAGTGCCCGCGTCACTGTACCCTCAAGTGAATCCATTTCCCGAGGCACTGCACCCTCCAGTGAACAGAATGCCCGAAGCACTGCACCTTTCAGTGAACCCAGTGCCATCGGCAATGCACCCTCCATTGAACCCATTACCCGCGGCACTGCACCCTCCAGTGAACCCAGTGCCAGCGGTACTGCACCCTCAAGGGAACCCATTGCCAGCGGCACTGCAGCCTGCAGTGAACCCAGTGCCTGTGGCACTGCAGTCTGGAGGGAATCCGGTGCCCGCGGCACTGCACCCTCCAGTGAACCCAGTGCCAGAGGCACTGCAGCATGCAGTGAATCCATTGCCAGAGGCACTGCAGCATGCAGTGAATCCAGTGCCAGTGGCACTGCACCCTCCAGTGAACCCATTGCCCGAAGCACTACACCCTCCAGTGAACCCAGGGCCTGCGGCACTGCACCCTCCAGTGAACCCAGTGCCCGCGGCACTGCACCCTCCAGTGAACCCAGTTCCAGCAGCACTGCACCCTCCAGTGAACCCAGTGCTCGCGGCACTGATCCCTCCAGTGAACCCAGGGCCGTTGGCACTGCACCTTCCAGTGAATTCAGTGCCAGCGGCACGGCACCCTCCATTGATTCCAGTGCCAGGTGCACTGCAGCCTGCAGTGCACCCAGTGACCGTGGCACATCAGTTTGCAGTAAAAGAGCCCGTGGCACTGCACGATCCAGTCAACCCAATGCCAGTGGAACTGCACCATCCATTGAAACCAGTGCCCGCGGCACTGAACCATGCAGTGAACCCACGGCCAGCGGCACTGCACCCTCCAGTGAACCCAGTGCCCGCGGCACTGCACATTCCAGTGAACCCAGTGCCAGGGCCACTGCAGCATGAAGTGAGCCAGTGCCAGGGACACTGCAGCATGCAGTGAATCTATTGACCACGGCACTGAACCCTCCAGTGAATCCAGTGCCAATGGCACTGCACCCTTCAGTTAACCCATTGCCACCGGCAATGCAACCTCCAGTGAACCCAGTGCCAGGGGCACTGCAGCATGCAGTGAATCCAGTGCCAGTGGTACTGGAGTCTGCAGTGAAACCAGTGTCCGCGGCACTGCACCCTCCATTGAACCCATTACTCGCGGCACTGCACCCTCCAGTGAATCCAGTGCCAGGGGCACTGCAGCCTGCAGTGCACCCAGTGCCCGTGGCACATTAGTTTGTAGTAACAGAGCCCGTGGCACTGCATGCTCCAGTGAACACAGTGCCAGTGGCACTGCACCATCCATTGCACCCAGTGCCCGTGGCACTGAACCATCCAGTGAACCCACTGCCAGCGGCAATGCACCCTCCAGTGAGCCCAGTGCCCGCGGCACTGCACCGTCCAGTGAACCCAGTGCCATCGGCACTGAAGCATGCAGTGAACCCAGTGCCCGTGGCACTGCAGCCTGCAGTGAAACCAGTGCCCGTGGCACTGTATCCTCAAGTGAATCCATTTCCCGAGGAACTGCACCATCCAGTGAACACATTGCCCGCAACACTGCACCCTGCAGTGAACCCAGTGCCATCGGCAATGCACCCTCCAGGGAACCCAGTGCCATCGGCACTGAAGCAAGCAGTGAATCCAGTGCCAGTGGCATTGGAGTCTGCAGTGAATCCAGTGCCCGCGGCACTGCACCCTCCAGTGAACCCAGTGCCAGCGGCACTGCACCCTCCTGTGAACCCGGTGCGATCGGCACTGCACCCTCCAGTGAAACCAGTGTCCGCGGCACTGCACCCTCCATTGAACCCATTACCCACAGCCCGAAACCCTCCAGTGAACTCAGTGCCCGCGGCACTGCAGTCTGCAGTGAATCCAGTGCCCGTCGCGCTGCACCCTCCAGTGAACCCATTGTCCGCGTCACTGAACCCTCCAGTGAACCCATTGCCCGCAGCACTGCACCCTCCAGGGAACCCAGGGCCGGTGGCACTGCACCCTCCAGTGAACCCAGAGCCAGCTGCACTGCAGCATGCAATGAATCCAGTGCCAGTGGCACTGCAGACTGCAGTGAACCCAGTGGCCGCGGCACTGCACCCCCAGTGAACCCAGTGCCCGGGGTAATGCACCCTTCTGTGAACCCAGTGCCCACGGCACTACACACTCCAGTGAACCCAGTGCCCTCGGCACTGCATCATCCAGTGGACCCAGTGCCCACCGCACTGCACCCTCCAGTGAACCCAGTGCCCGCGGCACTGCACCCTCCAGTGAACCCAGTGCCACGGGCACTGCACCCTCCAGTGAACCCAGTGCCAGGGGCAATGCAGCATGCAGTGAATCCAGTGTCAGGGGAACTGCAGCATGCAGTGAATCCAGTGCCCGCGGCACTGCACCCTCCAGTGAACCCAGTGCCCGCGGCACTGCACCCTCCAGGGAACCCACTGACAGCGGCGCTGCAGCATGCATTGAATCTAGTGCCAGGGGCACTGCAGTATGCAGTGAATCCAGTGTCAGTGGCACTGGTGTCTGCAGTGAACTCAGTGCCCGCGGCACTGCTCCGTCCAGTGAACCCAGTGCCATCGGCACTGAAGCATGCAGTGAATCCAGTGCCAGTGGCACTGGAGTCTGCAGTGAACCCATTACCCGTGGCACTGCTCCCTCCAGTGAACTCAGTGCCTACGGCACTGCACCCACCAGGGAACCCAGTGTCCGCGTCACTGCACCCTCCAGTGAACCCATTGCCCGCAGCACTGCACCCTCGAGTGTACCCAGGGCCGGCGGCACCGCACCCTCCAGTGAACCCAGTGCCAGCAGCACTGCAGCATGCAGTGAATCCAGTGCCAGTGACACTGCAGCATGCAGTGAATCCAGTGCCCGCGGCACTGCACCCTCCAGTGAACCCAGGCACGATCGGCACTGCACCCTCCAGTGAACCCAGTGCCAGCGGCACTGCACCCTCCAGGGAACCCAGTGCAAACAGCACTGCATCCTGCAGTGAACCCCGTGCCAGAGGCACTGCATCATGCAGTGAATCCAGTGCCAGGGGCACTGGAGTCTGCAGTGAATCCAGTGCCCGCGGCACTGCACCCTCCAGTGAACAGAGTGCCCATGGCACTGCACCCTCCAGTGAAACCAGTGTCCGCGGCACTGCACCCTCCATTGAACCCATTACCCGCAGCCCGAAACCCTCCAGTGAACTCAGTGCCCGCGGCACTGCAGTCTGCAGTGAATCCAGTGCCCGTCGCGCTGCACCCTCCAGTGAACCCATTGCCCGCGGCACTGCACCCTCCAGTGAACCCAGTGCCTGCGGCACTGCACCCTCCAGTGAACGCAGTTCCAGCGGCACTGCAGCCTGCAGTGAACCCAGTGCCCGTGGCGCATCACTCTGCAGTGAACACAGTGCCGGTGGCACCGCACCGTCCATTGAACCCATTACCCGCGGCACTGCACCCTCCAGGGAACCCAGTGCCAGCGGCACTGCAGCCTGCAGTGAACCCAGTGCATGTTGCACTGCAGTCTGCAGGGAATCCAGTGCCCGCAGTACTGCACCCTCCAGTGGAGCCAATTCACAAAGCACAGCACCCTTAAGTGAACCAAGTTGCCTCAGCACTGCACCTTCCGGCGAACCCTGGGCGAGCGGCACTGCAGCCTGCAGTGAACCCAGTGCCCGTGGCACTGCAGTCTGCCGTGAAACCAGTGCCCGCGGCACTGTACCCTCAAGTGAATCCATTTCCCGAGGAACTGCACCCTCCCGTGAACTCATTGCCCGCAGCACTGCACCCTTCAGTGAACCCAGTGCTATCGGCAATGCACCCTCCAGTGAACCCAGTGGCAGGGGCACTGCAGCATGCAGTGAATCCAGTGCCAGTGGCACTGGAGTCTGCAGTGAAAACAGTGTCTGCGGCACTGCACCCTCCATTGAACCCATTACCCGCGGCACTGCACCCTCCAGTGAACCCAGTGCCAGCGGCACTGCACCCTCCAGGGAACCCAGTGCAAACAGCACTGCATCCTGCAGTGAAACCCGTGTCAGAGGCACTGCATCATGCAGTGAATCCAGTGCCAGGGGCACTGGAGTCTGCAGTGAATCCAGTGCCCGCGGCACTGCACCCTCCAGTGAACAGAGTGCCCATGGCACTGCACCCTCCAGTGAAGCCAGTGCCAGGGCACTGCAGCATGCAGTGAATCCAGTGCCAGTGGCACTGGAGTCTGCAGTGAAACCAGTGTCCGCGGCACTTCACCCTCCATTGAACCCATTACCCGCGGCACTGCACCCTCCAGGGAACCCAGTGCCAGCGGCACTGCAGCCTGCAGTGAACCCAGTGCCTGTTGCACTGCAGTCTGCAGGGAATCCTGTGCCCGCTGTACTGCAGCCTCCAGTGGAGCCAGTTCACAAGGCAGGGCACCCTTAAGTGAACCAAGTTGCCTCAGCACTCCACCCTCCGGTGAACCCAGGGCCAGCGGCACTGCAGCCTGCAGTGAACCCAGTGCCCGTGGCACTGCAGCCTGCAGTGAAACCAGTGCCCGCGGCACTGTACCGTCAAGTGAATCCATTTCCCGAGGCACTGCACCCTCCAGTGAACAGAATGCCCGCAGCACTGCACCTTTCAGTGAACCCAGTGCCATCAGCAATGCACCCTCCAGTGAACCCAGTGGCAGGGGCACTGCAGCATGCAGTGAAACCAGTGCCAGTGGCACTGGAGTCGGCAGTGAAACCAGTGTCCGCGGCACTGCACCCTCCATTGAACCCATTACCCGCGGCACTGCACCCTCCAGTGAACCCAGTGCCAGAGGCACTGCACCCTCCAGTGAACCTAGTGCCAGGGGCACTGCAGCATGCAGTGAATCCAGTGCCAGTGGCACTGGAGTCTGCAGTGAATCCAGTGCCCGCGGCACTGCTCGCTCCAGTGAACCCAGTGCCCGCGGCACTGCTCTCTCCAGTGAACCCAGTGTCAGCGGCACTGCAGCATGCAGTGAATCCTGTGCTAGCAGCACTGCACCCTCCAGTGAATCCAGTGCCCGCTGCACTGCACTTTCACTCTCGAAGTGAAGTCCCTCTCGAAGTCCCTCTCCCAGTGACGGAAGTCACTCCCGAAGTCATTCCCAGGGTCTGAAGTCAGAGCCACTCCCAGCTGCTGATCCAGCTGCTGATGTCATCGTGACTCCCAGTGACTGAAGGAAATGTCACACTCAGTGTCTGAAGTTACTCCTAGTGACTGCAGTCGTCACTCCCACTCCCAGTGCCTCAAGTCTTCACTGCCAGTGCCTGAAGTCGGCACTCCCAGTGCCTGAAGGAATTGCAGGGGAAGGACAGAGAGAGCGAGACACAGAATTCCAAGCAGCCTCCAGGCTCTGTGGCCTCAGCACGGAAACTCCCGCAGAAGGACAGAGACAGAGGGAGACACAGAATCCCATGCAGCCCCCAGGCTCTGTGCTCTCACCACAGAGCCTCCTGGGGAATGACAGAGAGGGAGGCACAGAATCCCAAGCAGCCCCTCCGGGCTCTGTGCTCGCAGCACCGAGGCTCCAGGCCCCGGTGCTCGCAGCACAGAGCCTCCCGTTCCCGAAGCCACTCACCATGCCTGAAGGCACTCCCCGTGCCTGAATGCACTCCCCGTTCCTGAAGGCATTCCATTTGCCTGAAGGCACAAGCGCTCTCTGAGGGCGCACCCCGTGGGTGACGGCGCACCCCTTGCCTGAGGGCGCCCAGTGCCCGAGGGCGAGCCCAGTGCCTGATGACGCGCCCTGTGCCCGAAGAGCACAGAGGCTCCCCGTGCCTGAAGTCGCACCCTGTGCATGAAGCCGCTCACTGTACCTGGAGGTGCTCCCAGGGCCTGAAGACAAGCTCCATGGTTGAAGGTGCGCCCCGTGCTGGAAAACGCTCCACGTGCCTGAAGCGGCTCCTGTTCCTGAAGGCACGCCTCTTGCCTGAAACAGCTCCACGTGTCTGTCCTAAAGCCCCTTGCCTGCAGGCAAGGCCCGTGCCTGAAGGAAAGCCCTGTGCCTGAAGCCTTGCCGCATGCATGAAGCCGCGCCCAGGGCCTGAAGGCACGCCCCTGGCCTGAAGGCATGCCCCATGCCTGAAGGCTTGCCCCATGTGTGAATTCTCACCCTGTGCCTGAAGTCTAGCCCCCTGCCTGAAGGGCACAGGCATGCTCAGGGCCCGAGGGCATGCCCAGTGACTGAAGTCAGTCACTCCCAATGACTGTAGTCACTCCCAGTGACGGAAGTCCCTCGCAAAGACACACACAGTGACAGAAGTCCCACTCGAAGTCACTCCCACGGACGGAAGTCACTCCCGAAGTCACCCCCAGTGACCGAAGTCATTCCTGACGTCAATCCCAGTGCCTGAAGTCCGCAATCCCAGTGCCTGAAGGAACTGGAGGGGAAGGACAGAGAGAGGGAGACACAGAATTCCAAGCAGCCTGCAGGCTCTGTGGTCTCAGCACAGAAACTCCTGGGGAAAGACAGAGACAGAGGGAGACACACAATCCCATGCAGCCTCCAACTCTGTGCTCAAGCCAGAGACCCCCTGGGGAAAAACAGACAGGGAGACTCAGAATCGCAAGCAGCCCATCCAGGCTCCAGTGCCAGCCGTACTGGGGCACAGGACGCCCCAGCGACCGCGGGACTGGAGCTTCCGGTGACCCCAGGGACCGCGGACCTGGAGCCTCCAGTGACCACAGTGCCCACGTCACTGCAGACTCCAACGAACACAGTGCCCACGGCACTGCGGCCTCCAGTGAGCCCAGTGCCCATGGCACTGCACACTCCGGGGAACGCAGTGCGCGCGACACAGCAGTCAGCAGTGAACCAAGCGCCTGAGGCACTGCAGACTGCAGTGAACCCAGTGGCCGCGGCACTGCACCCCCAGTGAACCCAGTGCCCGGGGTAATGCACCCTTCTGTGAACCCAGTGCCCACGGCACTACACACTCCAGTGAACCCAGTGCCCTCGGCACTGCATCATCCAGTGGACCCAGTGCCCACCGCACTGCACCCTCCAGTGAACCCAGTGCCACGGGCACTGCACCATCCAGTGAACCCAGTGCCAGGGGCACTGCACCCTCCAGTGAACATATTGCCCGTGGCACTGCACCCTCCAGGGAACCCAGTGCCCGCGGCACTGCACCGTCCAGTGAACCCAGTGCCATCGGCACTGAAGCATGCAGTGAATCCAGTGCTAGTGGCACTGGAGTCTGCAGTGAACCCATTACCCATGGCACTGCTCCCTCCAGTGAACTCAGTGCCTACGGCACTGCACCCACCAGTGAACCCAGAGTCCGCATCACTGCACCCTCCAGTGAACCCATTGCCCGCAGCACTGCACCCTCGAGTGAACCCAGGGCCGGCGGCACCGCACCCTCCAGTGAACCCAGTGCCAGCGGCACTGCAGCATGCAGTGAATCCAGTGCCAGTGGCACTGCAGCATGCAGTGAATCCAGTGCCCGCGGCACTGCACCCTCCAGTGAACCCACTGCCAGCGGCGCTGCAGCATCCATTGAATCTAGTGCCAGGGGCACTGCAGTATGCAGTGAATCCAGTGTCAGTGGCACTGGTGTCTGCAGTGAACCCAGTGCCCGCGGCACTGCACCCTCCAGTGAACCCAGTGCCAGCGGCACTACACCCTCCAGTGAACCCAGTGCGATCGGCACTGTACCCTCCAGTGAAACCAGAGTCCGCGGCACTGCACCCTCCAGTGAACCCATTACCCGCGGCACTGCACCCTCCAGTGAACCCAGTGCCAGCGGGACTGCACCCTCAAGGGAACCCAGTGCCAGCGGCACTGCAGCCTGCAGTGAACCCAGTGCCTGTGGCACTGCAGTCTGGAGGGAATCCGGTGCCCGCGGCACTGCACCCTCCAGTGAACCCAGTTCCAGAGGCACTGCAGCATGCAGTGAATCCATTGCCAGAGGCACTGCAGCATGCAGTGAATCCAGTGCCAGTGGCACTGCAGCATGCAGTGAATCCAGTGCCCGCGACACTGCACCCTCCAGTGAACCCAGTGCGATCGGCACTGCACCCTCCAGTGAACACATTGCCCTCCGCACTGCACCCTCCATTGAACCCAGTGCCCGCGGTACTGCACCGTCCAGTGAACCCAGTGCCATCGGCACTGAAGCATGCAGTGAATCCAGTGCCAGTGGCACTGGAGTCTGCAGTGAATCCAGTGCCCACGGAACTGCACCCTCCGTTGAACCCAGCGCCAGCGGCACTGCACCCTCCAGTGAACCCATTGCCATCGGCACTGCACCCTCCAGTGAACCCAGTGCCAGGGGCACTGCAGCATGCAGTGAATCCAGTGCCAGTGGCACTGGAGTCTGCAGTGAATCCAGTGCCCGCGGCACTGCACCCTCAAGTGAACCCATTTCTCGAGACAATGCACCCTCCAGTGAACACGTTGCCCGCGGCACTGCACCCTCCAGTGAACCCATTGCCCGCAGCACTACACCCTCCAGTGAACCCAGGGCCGGCGGCACTGCACCCTCCAGTGAACCCAGTGCCAGGGGCACTGCAGCATGTAGTGAAACCAGTGCCAGTGGCACTGGAGTCTGCAGTGAAACCAGTGTCCGCGGCACTGCACCCTCCAGTGAGCCCAGTGCCCGCGGCACTGCACCGTCCAGTGAAACCAGTGCCATCGGCACTGAAGCATGCAGTGAACCCAGTGCCCGTAGCACTGTAGCCTGCAGTGAAACCAGTGCCCGTGGCACTGTATCCTCAAGTGAATCCATTTCCCGAGGAACTGCACCATCCAGTGAACACATTGCCCGCAGCACTGCACCCTTCAGTGAACCCAGTGCCATCGGCAATGCACCCTCCAGGGAACCCAGTGCCATCGGCACTGAAGCATGCAGTGAATCCAGTGCCAGTGGCATTGGAGTCTGCAGTGAATCCAGTGCCCGCGTTACTACACCCTCCAGTGAACCAAGTGCCAGCGGTACTGCACCCTCCAGTGAACCCAGTGCGATCGGCACTGCACCCTCCAGTGAAACCAGTGTCCGCGGCACTGCACCCTCCATTGAACCCATTACCCGCAGCCCGAAACCCTCCAGTGAACTCAGTGCCCGCGGCACTGCAGTCTGCAGTGAATCCAGTGCCCGTCGCGCTGCACCCTCCAGTGAACCCATTGCCCGCGGCACTGCACCCTCCAGTGAACCCAGTGCCTGCGGCACTGCACCCTCCAGTGAACGCAGTTCCAGCGGCACTGCAGCCTGCAGTGAACCCAGTGCCCGTGGCGCATCACTCTGCAGTGAACACAGTGCCGGTGGCACCGCACCGTCCATTGAACCCATTACCCGCGGCACTGCACCCTCCAGGGAACCCAGTGCCAGCGGCACTGCAGCCTGCAGTGAACCCAGTGCATGTTGCACTGCAGTCTGCAGGGAATCCAGTGCCCGCAGTACTGCACCCTCCAGTGGAGCCAATTCACAAAGCACAGCACCCTTAAGTGAACCAAGTTGCCTCAGCACTGCACCTTCCGGCGAACCCTGGGCGAGCGGCACTGCAGCCTGCAGGAACCCAGTGCCCGTGGCACTGCAGTCTGCCGTGAAACCAGTGCCCGCGGCACTGTACCCTCAAGTGAATCCATTTCCCGAGGAACTGCACCCTCCCGTGAACTCATTGCCCGCAGCACTGCACCCTTCAGTGAACCCAGTGCTATCGGCAATGCACCCTCCAGTGAACCCAGTGGCAGGGGCACTGCAGCATGCAGTGAATCCAGTGCCAGTGGCACTGGAGTCTGCAGTGAAAACAGTGTCTGCGGCACTGCACCCTCCATTGAACCCATTACCCGCGGCACTGCACCCTCCAGTGAACCCAGTGCCAGCGGCACTGCACCCTCCAGGGAACCCAGTGCAAACAGCACTGCATCCTGCAGTGAAACCCGTGTCAGAGGCACTGCATCATGCAGTGAATCCACTGCCAGGGGCACTGGAGTCTGCAGTGAATCCAGTGCCCGCGGCACTGCACCCTCCAGTGAACAGAGTGCCCATGGCACTGCACCCTCCAGTGAAGCCAGTGCCAGGGGCACTGCAGCATGCAGTGAATCCAGTGCCAGTGGCACTGGAGTCTGCAGTGAAACCAGTGTCCGCGGCACTGCACCCTCCATTGAACCCATTACCCGCGGCACTGCACCCTCCAGGGAACCCAGTGCCAGCGGCACTGCAGCCTGCAGTGAACCCAGTGCCTGTTGCACTGCAGTCTGCAGGGAATCCTGTGCCCGCTGTACTGCAGCCTCCAGTGGAGCCAGTTCACAAGGCAGGGCACCCTTAAGTGAACCAAGTTGCCTCAGCACTCCACCCTCCGGTGAACCCAGGGCCAGCGGCACTGCAGCCTGCAGTGAAACCAGTGCCCGCGGCACTGTACCGTCAAGTGAATCCATTTCCCGAGGCACTGCACCCTCCAGTGAACAGAATGCCCGCAGCACTGCACCTTTCAGTGAACCCAGTGCCATCAGCAATGCACCCTCCAGTGAACCCAGTGGCAGGGGCACTGCAGCATGCAGTGAAACCAGTGCCAGTGGCACTGGAGTCGGCAGTGAAACCAGTGTCCGCGGCACTGCACCCTCCATTGAACCCATTACCCGCGGCACTGCACCCTCCAGTGAACCCAGTGCCAGCGGGACTGCACCCTCAAGGGAACCCAGTGCCAGCGGCACTGCAGCCTGCAGTGAACCCAGTGCCTGTGGCACTGCAGTCTGGAGGGAATCCGGTGCCCGCGGCACTGCACCCTCCAGTGATCCCAGTGCCAGAGGCACTGCACCCTCCAGTGAACCTAGTGCCAGGGGCACTGCAGCATGCAGTGAATCCAGTGCCAGTGGCACTGGAGTCTGCAGTGAATCCAGTGCCCGCGGCACTGCTCGCTCCAGTGAACCCAGTGCCCGCGGCACTGCTCTCTCCAGTGAACCCAGTGTCAGCGGCACTGCAGCATGCAGTGAATCCTGTGCTAGCAGCACTGCACCCTCCAGTGAATCCAGTGCCCGCTGCACTGCACTTTCACTCTCGAAGTGAAGTCCCTCTCGAAGTCCCTCTCCCAGTGACGGAAGTCACTCCCGAAGTCATTCCCAGGGTCTGAAGTCAGAGCCACTCCCAGCTGCTGATCCAGCTGCTGATGTCATCGTGACTCCCAGTGACTGAAGGAAATGTCACACTCAGTGTCTGAAGTTACTCCTAGTGACTGCAGTCGTCACTCCCACTCCCAGTGCCTCAAGTCTTCACTGCCAGTGCCTGAAGTCGGCACTCCCAGTGCCTGAAGGAATTGCAGGGGAAGGACAGAGAGAGCGAGACACAGAATTCCAAGCAGCCTCCAGGCTCTGTGGCCTCAGCACGGAAACTCCCGCAGAAGGACAGAGACAGAGGGAGACACAGAATCCCATGCAGCCCCCAGGCTCTGTGCTCTCACCACAGAGCCTCCTGGGGAATGACAGAGAGGGAGGCACAGAATCCCAAGCAGCCCCTCCGGGCTCTGTGCTCGCAGCACCGAGGCTCCAGGCCCCGGTGCTCGCAGCACAGAGCCTCCCGTTCCCGAAGCCACTCACCATGCCTGAAGGCACTCCCCGTGCCTGAATGCACTCCCCGTTCCTGAAGGCATTCCATTTGCCTGAAGGCACAAGCGCTCTCTGAGGGCGCACCCCGTGGGTGACGGCGCACCCCTTGCCTGAGGGCGCCCAGTGCCCGAGGGCGAGCCCAGTGCCTGATGACGCGCCCTGTGCCCGAAGAGCACAGAGGCTCCCCGTGCCTGAAGTCGCACCCTGTGCATGAAGCCGCTCACTGTACCTGGAGGTGCTCCCAGGGCCTGAAGACAAGCTCCATGGTTGAAGGTGCGCCCCGTGCTGGAAAACGCTCCACGTGCCTGAAGCGGCTCCTGTTCCTGAAGGCACGCCTCTTGCCTGAAACAGCTCCACGTGTCTGTCCTAAAGCCCCTTGCCTGCAGGCAAGGCCCGTGCCTGAAGGAAAGCCCTGTGCCTGAAGCCTTGCCGCATGCATGAAGCCGCGCCCAGGGCCTGAAGGCACGCCCCTGGCCTGAAGGCATGCCCCATGCCTGAAGGCTTGCCCCATGTGTGAATTCTCACCCTGTGCCTGAAGTCTAGCCCCCTGCCTGAAGGGCACAGGCATGCTCAGGGCCCGAGGGCATGCCCAGTGACTGAAGTCAGTCACTCCCAATGACTGTAGTCACTCCCAGTGACGGAAGTCCCTCGCAAAGACACACACAGTGACAGAAGTCCCACTCGAAGTCACTCCCACGGACGGAAGTCACTCCCGAAGTCACCCCCAGTGACCGAAGTCATTCCTGACGTCAATCCCAGTGCCTGAAGTCCGCAATCCCAGTGCCTGAAGGAACTGGAGGGGAAGGACAGAGAGAGGGAGACACAGAATTCCAAGCAGCCTGCAGGCTCTGTGGTCTCAGCACAGAAACTCCTGGGGAAAGACAGAGACAGAGGGAGACACACAATCCCATGCAGCCTCCAACTCTGTGCTCAAGCCAGAGACCCCCTGGGGAAAAACAGACAGGGAGACTCAGAATCGCAAGCAGCCCATCCAGGCTCCAGTGCCAGCCGTACTGGGGCACAGGACGCCCCAGCGACCGCGGGACTGGAGCTTCCGGTGACCCCAGGGACCGCGGACCTGGAGCCTCCAGTGACCACAGTGCCCACGTCACTGCAGACTCCAACGAACACAGTGCCCACGGCACTGCGGCCTCCAGTGAGCCCAGTGCCCATGGCACTGCACACTCCGGGGAACGCAGTGCGCGCGACACAGCAGTCAGCAGTGAACCAAGCGCCTGAGGCACTGCAGACTGCAGTGAACCCAGTGGCCGCGGCACTGCACCCCCAGTGAACCCAGTGCCCGGGGTAATGCACCCTTCTGTGAACCCAGTGCCCACGGCACTACACACTCCAGTGAACCCAGTGCCCTCGGCACTGCATCATCCAGTGGACCCAGTGCCCACCGCACTGCACCCTCCAGTGAACCCAGTGCCACGGGCACTGCACCATCCAGTGAACCCAGTGCCAGGGGCACTGCACCCTCCAGTGAACATATTGCCCGCGGCACTGCACCCTCCAGGGAACCCAGTGCCCGCGGCACTGCACCGTCCAGTGAACCCAGTGCCATCGGCACTGAAGCATGCAGTGAATCCAGTGCTAGTGGCACTGGAGTCTGCAGTGAACCCATTACCCATGGCACTGCTCCCTCCAGTGAACTCAGTGCCTACGGCACTGCACCCACCAGTGAACCCAGAGTCCGCATCACTGCACCCTCCAGTGAACCCATTGCCCGCAGCACTGCACCCTCGAGTGAACCCAGGGCCGGCGGCACCGCACCCTCCAGTGAACCCAGTGCCAGCGGCACTGCAGCATGCAGTGAATCCAGTGCCAGTGGCACTGCAGCATGCAGTGAATCCAGTGCCCGCGGCACTGCACCCTCCAGTGAACCCACTGCCAGCGGCGCTGCAGCATCCATTGAATCTAGTGCCAGGGGCACTGCAGTATGCAGTGAATCCAGTGTCAGTGGCACTGGTGTCTGCAGTGAACCCAGTGCCCGCGGCACTGCACCCTCCAGTGAACCCAGTGCCAGCGGCACTACACCCTCCAGTGAACCCAGTGCGATCGGCACTGTACCCTCCAGTGAAACCAGAGTCCGCGGCACTGCACCCTCCATTGAACCCATTACCCGCAGCCAGAAACCCTCCAGTGAACTCAGTGCCCGCGGCACTGCAGTCTGCAGTGAATCCAGTGCCCGTCGCGCTGCACCCTCCATTGAACCCATTGCCCGCGGCACTGCACCCTCCAGTGAACCCAGTGCGCGCGGCACTGCACCCTCCAGTGAACCCAGTTCCAGCAGCACTGCACCCTCCAGTGAACCCAGTACCCGTTGCACTGCAGTCTGCATTGAAACCAGTGCTTGCGGCACTGCACCCTACAGTGAACACATTGCCCGCGGCACTGCACCCTCCAGTGAACCCAGTGCCGGCGGCACTGCACACTCCAGTGAACCCGTTCACAAGGCACTGCACCCTTACGTGAACCAGGTTGCCGCAGCACTGCACCCTCCGGTGAACTCAGTGCCCATGGCACTGCACCCTCAAGTGAACCCATTTCTCCGGACAATGCACGCTCCAGTGAACACGTTGCCCACGGCACTGCACCCTCCAGTGAACCCATTGCCCGCAGCACTACACCCTCCAGTGAACCCAGTGCCAGCGGCACTGCACCCTCCAGGGAACCCAGTGCAAACAGCACTGCATCCTGCAGTGAAACCCGTGCCAGAGGCACTGCATCATGCAGTGAATCCAGTGCCCGCGGCACTGCACCCTCCAGTGAACAGAGTGCCCATGGCACTGCACCCTCCAGTGAAGCCAGTGCCAGGGGCACTGCAGCATGCAGTGAATCCAGTGCCAGTGGCACTGGAGTCTGCAGTGAAACCAGTGTCCGCGGCACTGCACCCTCCATTGAACCCATTACCCGCGGCACTGCACCCTCCATGGAACCCAGTGCCAGCGGCACTGCAGCCTGCAGTGAAACCAGTGCCTGTTGCACTGCAGTCTGCAGGGAATCCAGTGCCCGCAGTACTGCAGCCTCCAGTGGAGCCAGTTCACAAGGCACAGCACCCTTAAGTGAACCAAGTTGCCTCAGCCCTCCACCCTCCGTTGAACCCAGGGCCAGCGGCACTGCAGCCTGCAGTGAACCCAGTGCCTGTGGCACTGCAGCCTGCAGTGAAACCAGTGCCCGCGTCACTGTACCCTCAAGTGAATCCATTTCCCGAGGCACTGCACCCTCCAGTGAACAGAATGCCCGAAGCACTGCACCTTTCAGTGAACCCAGTGCCATCGGCAATGCACCCTCCATTGAACCCATTACCCGCGGCACTGCACCCTCCAGTGAACCCAGTGCCAGCGGTACTGCACCCTCAAGGGAACCCATTGCCAGCGGCACTGCAGCCTGCAGTGAACCCAGTGCCTGTGGCACTGCAGTCTGGAGGGAATCCGGTGCCCGCGGCACTGCACCCTCCAGTGAACCCAGTGCCAGAGGCACTGCAGCATGCAGTGAATCCATTGCCAGAGGCACTGCAGCATGCAGTGAATCCAGTGCCAGTGGCACTGCACCCTCCAGTGAACCCATTGCCCGAAGCACTACACCCTCCAGTGAACCCAGGGCCTGCGGCACTGCACCCTCCAGTGAACCCAGTGCCCGCGGCACTGCACCCTCCAGTGAACCCAGTTCCAGCAGCACTGCACCCTCCAGTGAACCCAGTGCTCGCGGCACTGATCCCTCCAGTGAACCCAGGGCCGTTGGCACTGCACCTTCCAGTGAATTCAGTGCCAGCGGCACGGCACCCTCCATTGATTCCAGTGCCAGGTGCACTGCAGCCTGCAGTGCACCCAGTGACCGTGGCACATCAGTTTGCAGTAAAAGAGCCCGTGGCACTGCACGATCCAGTCAACCCAATGCCAGTGGAACTGCACCATCCATTGAAACCAGTGCCCGCGGCACTGAACCATGCAGTGAACCCACGGCCAGCGGCACTGCACCCTCCAGTGAACCCAGTGCCCGCGGCACTGCACATTCCAGTGAACCCAGTGCCAGGGCCACTGCAGCATGAAGTGAGCCAGTGCCAGGGACACTGCAGCATGCAGTGAATCTATTGACCACGGCACTGAACCCTCCAGTGAATCCAGTGCCAATGGCACTGCACCCTTCAGTTAACCCATTGCCACCGGCAATGCAACCTCCAGTGAACCCAGTGCCAGGGGCACTGCAGCATGCAGTGAATCCAGTGCCAGTGGTACTGGAGTCTGCAGTGAAACCAGTGTCCGCGGCACTGCACCCTCCATTGAACCCATTACTCGCGGCACTGCACCCTCCAGTGAATCCAGTGCCAGGGGCACTGCAGCCTGCAGTGCACCCAGTGCCCGTGGCACATTAGTTTGTAGTAACAGAGCCCGTGGCACTGCATGCTCCAGTGAACACAGTGCCAGTGGCACTGCACCATCCATTGCACCCAGTGCCCGTGGCACTGAACCATCCAGTGAACCCACTGCCAGCGGCAATGCACCCTCCAGTGAGCCCAGTGCCCGCGGCACTGCACCGTCCAGTGAACCCAGTGCCATCGGCACTGAAGCATGCAGTGAACCCAGTGCCCGTGGCACTGCAGCCTGCAGTGAAACCAGTGCCCGTGGCACTGTATCCTCAAGTGAATCCATTTCCCGAGGAACTGCACCATCCAGTGAACACATTGCCCGCAACACTGCACCCTGCAGTGAACCCAGTGCCATCGGCAATGCACCCTCCAGGGAACCCAGTGCCATCGGCACTGAAGCAAGCAGTGAATCCAGTGCCAGTGGCATTGGAGTCTGCAGTGAATCCAGTGCCCGCGGCACTGCACCCTCCAGTGAACCCAGTGCCAGCGGCACTGCACCCTCCTGTGAACCCGGTGCGATCGGCACTGCACCCTCCAGTGAAACCAGTGTCCGCGGCACTGCACCCTCCATTGAACCCATTACCCACAGCCCGAAACCCTCCAGTGAACTCAGTGCCCGCGGCACTGCAGTCTGCAGTGAATCCAGTGCCCGTCGCGCTGCACCCTCCAGTGAACCCATTGTCCGCGTCACTGAACCCTCCAGTGAACCCATTGCCCGCAGCACTGCACCCTCCAGGGAACCCAGGGCCGGTGGCACTGCACCCTCCAGTGAACCCAGAGCCAGCTGCACTGCAGCATGCAATGAATCCAGTGCCAGTGGCACTGCAGACTGCAGTGAACCCAGTGGCCGCGGCACTGCACCCCCAGTGAACCCAGTGCCCGGGGTAATGCACCCTTCTGTGAACCCAGTGCCCACGGCACTACACACTCCAGTGAACCCAGTGCCCTCGGCACTGCATCATCCAGTGGACCCAGTGCCCACCGCACTGCACCCTCCAGTGAACCCAGTGCCCGCGGCACTGCACCCTCCAGTGAACCCAGTGCCACGGGCACTGCACCCTCCAGTGAACCCAGTGCCAGGGGCAATGCAGCATGCAGTGAATCCAGTGTCAGGGGAACTGCAGCATGCAGTGAATCCAGTGCCCGCGGCACTGCACCCTCCAGTGAACCCAGTGCCCGCGGCACTGCACCCTCCAGGGAACCCACTGACAGCGGCGCTGCAGCATGCATTGAATCTAGTGCCAGGGGCACTGCAGTATGCAGTGAATCCAGTGTCAGTGGCACTGGTGTCTGCAGTGAACTCAGTGCCCGCGGCACTGCTCCGTCCAGTGAACCCAGTGCCATCGGCACTGAAGCATGCAGTGAATCCAGTGCCAGTGGCACTGGAGTCTGCAGTGAACCCATTACCCGTGGCACTGCTCCCTCCAGTGAACTCAGTGCCTACGGCACTGCACCCACCAGGGAACCCAGTGTCCGCGTCACTGCACCCTCCAGTGAACCCATTGCCCGCAGCACTGCACCCTCGAGTGTACCCAGGGCCGGCGGCACCGCACCCTCCAGTGAACCCAGTGCCAGCAGCACTGCAGCATGCAGTGAATCCAGTGCCAGTGACACTGCAGCATGCAGTGAATCCAGTGCCCGCGGCACTGCACCCTCCAGTGAACCCAGGCACGATCGGCACTGCACCCTCCAGTGAACCCAGTGCCAGCGGCACTGCACCCTCCAGGGAACCCAGTGCAAACAGCACTGCATCCTGCAGTGAACCCCGTGCCAGAGGCACTGCATCATGCAGTGAATCCAGTGCCAGGGGCACTGGAGTCTGCAGTGAATCCAGTGCCCGCGGCACTGCACCCTCCAGTGAACAGAGTGCCCATGGCACTGCACCCTCCAGTGAAACCAGTGTCCGCGGCACTGCACCCTCCATTGAACCCATTACCCGCAGCCCGAAACCCTCCAGTGAACTCAGTGCCCGCGGCACTGCAGTCTGCAGTGAATCCAGTGCCCGTCGCGCTGCACCCTCCAGTGAACCCATTGCCCGCGGCACTGCACCCTCCAGTGAACCCAGTGCCTGCGGCACTGCACCCTCCAGTGAACGCAGTTCCAGCGGCACTGCAGCCTGCAGTGAACCCAGTGCCCGTGGCGCATCACTCTGCAGTGAACACAGTGCCGGTGGCACCGCACCGTCCATTGAACCCATTACCCGCGGCACTGCACCCTCCAGGGAACCCAGTGCCAGCGGCACTGCAGCCTGCAGTGAACCCAGTGCATGTTGCACTGCAGTCTGCAGGGAATCCAGTGCCCGCAGTACTGCACCCTCCAGTGGAGCCAATTCACAAAGCACAGCACCCTTAAGTGAACCAAGTTGCCTCAGCACTGCACCTTCCGGCGAACCCTGGGCGAGCGGCACTGCAGCCTGCAGTGAACCCAGTGCCCGTGGCACTGCAGTCTGCCGTGAAACCAGTGCCCGCGGCACTGTACCCTCAAGTGAATCCATTTCCCGAGGAACTGCACCCTCCCGTGAACTCATTGCCCGCAGCACTGCACCCTTCAGTGAACCCAGTGCTATCGGCAATGCACCCTCCAGTGAACCCAGTGGCAGGGGCACTGCAGCATGCAGTGAATCCAGTGCCAGTGGCACTGGAGTCTGCAGTGAAAACAGTGTCTGCGGCACTGCACCCTCCATTGAACCCATTACCCGCGGCACTGCACCCTCCAGTGAACCCAGTGCCAGCGGCACTGCACCCTCCAGGGAACCCAGTGCAAACAGCACTGCATCCTGCAGTGAAACCCGTGTCAGAGGCACTGCATCATGCAGTGAATCCAGTGCCAGGGGCACTGGAGTCTGCAGTGAATCCAGTGCCCGCGGCACTGCACCCTCCAGTGAACAGAGTGCCCATGGCACTGCACCCTCCAGTGAAGCCAGTGCCAGGGCACTGCAGCATGCAGTGAATCCAGTGCCAGTGGCACTGGAGTCTGCAGTGAAACCAGTGTCCGCGGCACTTCACCCTCCATTGAACCCATTACCCGCGGCACTGCACCCTCCAGGGAACCCAGTGCCAGCGGCACTGCAGCCTGCAGTGAACCCAGTGCCTGTTGCACTGCAGTCTGCAGGGAATCCTGTGCCCGCTGTACTGCAGCCTCCAGTGGAGCCAGTTCACAAGGCAGGGCACCCTTAAGTGAACCAAGTTGCCTCAGCACTCCACCCTCCGGTGAACCCAGGGCCAGCGGCACTGCAGCCTGCAGTGAACCCAGTGCCCGTGGCACTGCAGCCTGCAGTGAAACCAGTGCCCGCGGCACTGTACCGTCAAGTGAATCCATTTCCCGAGGCACTGCACCCTCCAGTGAACAGAATGCCCGCAGCACTGCACCTTTCAGTGAACCCAGTGCCATCAGCAATGCACCCTCCAGTGAACCCAGTGGCAGGGGCACTGCAGCATGCAGTGAAACCAGTGCCAGTGGCACTGGAGTCGGCAGTGAAACCAGTGTCCGCGGCACTGCACCCTCCATTGAACCCATTACCCGCGGCACTGCACCCTCCAGTGAACCCAGTGCCAGAGGCACTGCACCCTCCAGTGAACCTAGTGCCAGGGGCACTGCAGCATGCAGTGAATCCAGTGCCAGTGGCACTGGAGTCTGCAGTGAATCCAGTGCCCGCGGCACTGCTCGCTCCAGTGAACCCAGTGCCCGCGGCACTGCTCTCTCCAGTGAACCCAGTGTCAGCGGCACTGCAGCATGCAGTGAATCCTGTGCTAGCAGCACTGCACCCTCCAGTGAATCCAGTGCCCGCTGCACTGCACTTTCACTCTCGAAGTGAAGTCCCTCTCGAAGTCCCTCTCCCAGTGACGGAAGTCACTCCCGAAGTCATTCCCAGGGTCTGAAGTCAGAGCCACTCCCAGCTGCTGATCCAGCTGCTGATGTCATCGTGACTCCCAGTGACTGAAGGAAATGTCACACTCAGTGTCTGAAGTTACTCCTAGTGACTGCAGTCGTCACTCCCACTCCCAGTGCCTCAAGTCTTCACTGCCAGTGCCTGAAGTCGGCACTCCCAGTGCCTGAAGGAATTGCAGGGGAAGGACAGAGAGAGCGAGACACAGAATTCCAAGCAGCCTCCAGGCTCTGTGGCCTCAGCACGGAAACTCCCGCAGAAGGACAGAGACAGAGGGAGACACAGAATCCCATGCAGCCCCCAGGCTCTGTGCTCTCACCACAGAGCCTCCTGGGGAATGACAGAGAGGGAGGCACAGAATCCCAAGCAGCCCCTCCGGGCTCTGTGCTCGCAGCACCGAGGCTCCAGGCCCCGGTGCTCGCAGCACAGAGCCTCCCGTTCCCGAAGCCACTCACCATGCCTGAAGGCACTCCCCGTGCCTGAATGCACTCCCCGTTCCTGAAGGCATTCCATTTGCCTGAAGGCACAAGCGCTCTCTGAGGGCGCACCCCGTGGGTGACGGCGCACCCCTTGCCTGAGGGCGCCCAGTGCCCGAGGGCGAGCCCAGTGCCTGATGACGCGCCCTGTGCCCGAAGAGCACAGAGGCTCCCCGTGCCTGAAGTCGCACCCTGTGCATGAAGCCGCTCACTGTACCTGGAGGTGCTCCCAGGGCCTGAAGACAAGCTCCATGGTTGAAGGTGCGCCCCGTGCTGGAAAACGCTCCACGTGCCTGAAGCGGCTCCTGTTCCTGAAGGCACGCCTCTTGCCTGAAACAGCTCCACGTGTCTGTCCTAAAGCCCCTTGCCTGCAGGCAAGGCCCGTGCCTGAAGGAAAGCCCTGTGCCTGAAGCCTTGCCGCATGCATGAAGCCGCGCCCAGGGCCTGAAGGCACGCCCCTGGCCTGAAGGCATGCCCCATGCCTGAAGGCTTGCCCCATGTGTGAATTCTCACCCTGTGCCTGAAGTCTAGCCCCCTGCCTGAAGGGCACAGGCATGCTCAGGGCCCGAGGGCATGCCCAGTGACTGAAGTCAGTCACTCCCAATGACTGTAGTCACTCCCAGTGACGGAAGTCCCTCGCAAAGACACACACAGTGACAGAAGTCCCACTCGAAGTCACTCCCACGGACGGAAGTCACTCCCGAAGTCACCCCCAGTGACCGAAGTCATTCCTGACGTCAATCCCAGTGCCTGAAGTCCGCAATCCCAGTGCCTGAAGGAACTGGAGGGGAAGGACAGAGAGAGGGAGACACAGAATTCCAAGCAGCCTGCAGGCTCTGTGGTCTCAGCACAGAAACTCCTGGGGAAAGACAGAGACAGAGGGAGACACACAATCCCATGCAGCCTCCAACTCTGTGCTCAAGCCAGAGACCCCCTGGGGAAAAACAGACAGGGAGACTCAGAATCGCAAGCAGCCCATCCAGGCTCCAGTGCCAGCCGTACTGGGGCACAGGACGCCCCAGCGACCGCGGGACTGGAGCTTCCGGTGACCCCAGGGACCGCGGACCTGGAGCCTCCAGTGACCACAGTGCCCACGTCACTGCAGACTCCAACGAACACAGTGCCCACGGCACTGCGGCCTCCAGTGAGCCCAGTGCCCATGGCACTGCACACTCCGGGGAACGCAGTGCGCGCGACACAGCAGTCAGCAGTGAACC